>NW_027526407.1:59899049-60499049 GCF_048455015.1 Haemaphysalis longicornis | reverse complement strand
GTTGGTATTCACGTTTATAGCAACGTTTCGGTAAACGACGGTTTATATAGACACTTTTTCCATTCTGTATCTCCCCGGCGGAGCCAGAAAGAGAAGGCGGCCTGCATAGAGATAATATACTGCGGCCTGCCATGATTTCCTCCACAGCGGCGCTGCGGTTGCGAGTTGCACTAGGAAAGCGAGCGTCGTCTGCTGGAGGGGAGCGTTCCGCTCGGCATCTCGTGTTCTCACCAGGCTCTGGTTGACTACTGCAAAAGAAATAGCTGTTCTCGGGAGTTGCGTCGCATATTGTTGCGGCTATTCAAGTTCGCAATTTCCTCGAAACGGGCCGTATTATGCGAGGAGTAATGCACGCACGCCCAAGGATTCTCGATAAACCATCCTCGATAAATACCAAGAACGCTAGCGTTTTAAATGAACGTTCACGTATCATTAGCTGTCAAGTGTGCACACACACTCATTTGCCCTGAAATCGCCAAAAAAATTGCAGCACGAATTATATTTCCTTACAGCCGTGCGCAAGAACTGCTTTCTTTATCATGGACATCCGCGGAGCCAGTTTCAGCGCCACAGTGGATGCCCGCTTCGAGTTAGCGACTGCGCAACACGGAACAGTGAACTTGTATTCTTCCCGGAAAAATTCTCTACGCTCATTCTGTTTAGTTTAAATGAATATTTGAGTCGGGCTTGCGCAATACTATCAAATCGTATTTTCTTTAACCAAATCACGAACAAGCCTACTTTGCTTTTACAACACACCAAAGGCTAACACACGATCATGCCCCTTTTTTTTTACATGACAGCGGCTGCATCCAGTGCTTCTGTCCGACTTGCCACTGTCAAGTTGCCACTGTCAAGTATTGTGAAGTATCCAGGTTTAACATTTGGTGAGACACTGCAGATTAGTATACACTCACTCAAGAAGTAGCGAAGCGCTTACGGATAGTGTGCAGTTACCTATATTTCTTACAATTTATATCCGACAGCTTGCTAAGAAAAATTATATGCAAATATTTGGAAGAATTAGTAGTAAGGTACGGAGTAACTTCCAACGGCTCAAGGAGGTTATACTAGAACTTCTGGAGTGGCGGTTCCGTATACCCGCCCATGTATCGGAGTGAAGCCACGGAAACCCGTCGGCGGCCATATTGCTCAGGGCAGAAGGAGACGGCGACTGCCTTGTGCCGCCGTTGTGCCCCGTGCGCTTGCAGCCGTGCCTTCTGTTATAGCAATGAGAGTCGCTTTATCTTTCTTAGGACGCGAGGGAACTTTGGAGCGACTAATATACATGCGATTTATTTTTTTCTTGACACTTACACTTAGAGTTAAATACGATGCGATAGGATACCAGTTCGTATTATATGCTTACACTGTTGTCTCACGGCAGAAGTACCGCTCGAAAATATGCAATGAAAATAAAATTTAAGAAAGGGAGTGAGAAGTTGTAGAATGCTAGCTGGTGACGAAAACAATATGACACCAATAACGAAATAAACGAAACTGAAGGTTCACGGTACAACCATATTTATTCACTTGTCCACATTCAGCACCACGGTTCCCGGCCGCGGCGGCCACTTTTCTGATGGAGACGAAAAGCGAAAACGCTTGTTTTCACAAGATTTCGGCGCATGTTAATGATCCCCAGGTGGTGAAAATTAATCCGGAGCCCTCCACTACGGTGCGCCTCATTGCCTGCATTGCGTCGGCGCGGTAAACCCTACAGTCAGTCACATTCAGCACCAGATGCATTAGAATAAACTAAACGAACAAAAAATAAAAATTTCTGACTAAAAGAACAAATGCGTCAAACACTAACAGTGAGCTACATCAAATGGAAAAGCACATCAAAATGCGTCAAACACTAACAGTGAGCTACATCAAATGGAAAAGCACATCAATCAATTTCTTGCACTTCAGAGATTCTTGAAAATAATCTCCCTCGTTAGCAGTGTGCGCACGTTCTTGTTGCAGTTCTCTTGGTTCATTCGCCTAGAAATGTGATGAAGCCTTGTTCTGATGTACAGGCTAGCAATTTTCTTTGATAAGCTATATATATGGTTATCAAGGGGGTCACAGTCCAGAAGGTGAGGTTCCAGCTCAGCGAACAAAGCTTTTTCAAATACTGCAGTCATCACATGTACCAAAAGGCTTTCTGAGCTAGTATTCAGGGATTTCAGGTTCTTGCATTCGTTCTGTAGTACTCGCAGTCCCTTTTCTGCAATACTGCAGATCTCTAAGACATCCCTCGATGGTGCGACAAGTCCGCCGCGGTTCTTCGCGCTGACAAGGTCTGGCAGTTCACTGGATTCCAGCGCAGCACAGCACTCCTCACAATTGGTTACAGACCGCACCTTGCGAGCCACAAATCCCGCTATATACGGTACAACAGCACTCGTCACTGCTGAGAGGCTCTGAGGGAGATCCACACGATGAGTGTAGTCATGCTCATCATCCAAGGGCTCCAGCAGCGATGACCTCCTGTGTGACGTAACTGCTGTTGGCGACTCGGCAAGGCTGACAGCACTGGACATGTTCAGGATAGGCACCACATCTCGGCAGCAGTTCCCAGCGTCAGACGATGTTACCTCTGTGTGGAAGAGGAGGCGCTTATAGGCGGCTCTGAACTGGCAGGCTGTGGGGTTGTTGTTGTAGCCCCCCTTTCCCCTCACACAACCAAAAAACGTTTCCAAGTGGTCTTGTGACATCTTGTGCGTCAACAGATACTTAAAAATTTTCGTGGCCACAAGTGCATCGAAAAGGGCAGTGACACTTCGTATGCAAATTATGAGGCTAACAAACCCAGTTTTTTTCAGTCCATCTATCACTGGTCGCCCACTTGCATCCTTCAGCCCCCTAATATACTCCTCGGCTTCGTGGAAGAACGATTTCCAAGAAGCTGCATTCTGTTGCCGCAGTGGGGCTTTGAATGATCGCGCCAGAGGGTTCCTCGAGTTCAGAATATCGAAGAGGCGATCAAAGATTCGAATGAACTCCGCTGTTGCGTGGGCACCTTGAAACTGGGGAAGCTTCAGTTTATACTCGCAGAAGTCCAGTGCATCAGCAACAGATGAGCTAAGGGTCTGCACAGCCAGTCGAACCTTCATTTTTTGTTTTGCCCATTCCAGATGGACTTTCGTCAGTTTGTTTCCAAGGTGCAACCCCTCTTTTTGTTGCAAGGCCTCAAGAGCTTCAATGTATGACCACTTCACTTTGCGTCCTTGAATGTCAGTGAGGTGGTTTACTGATCCCAAGCAGTTACGCACAAGCTTGATCATGTGGCAAGCATCTAGAATCACAAATACTTTGTTTGGGCTATCTTCTGAGCACTGGAATGAGGTGTTAAATCCCGGAGAACGGCAGCGGAGAGCAGCACCAAGAAAACTGGCCATTGAAAAATTTGAGGCCGCTCCATCAAAAGTCAGTGATGCTGCTATGACACCTGCTGAAGTCACGCGTGAGATACACTCTTTCGTTAGCTGCGCTCTTTCGGAACCAGAGAGAGAATCAATGAAAAAATACCCAAGGGGCACCTTCAGCCTCATATTGAGTGCCACCAGCATGAAAACACAGGCATTCGTTGCTTCTGGGAGGCTGTCATCTGGCATTTCCATGCCCAAGTCGACATATCCAAAAACTTTGTTGCCCACAAGTTGGGCATGTTTTTTAATAGACATGTCGTCAACCATTATGGCAGCGACCAGTGGCTCGTCTCTTCCTTGCACTATGTTCTTGATAAACTCGAATGATTCTGAGGTGAAGCCAGGATCACCATTCACCGCCTTGTACCATTCTCGAAGAGTTCGCTGGTTTGGCAAAGCATTGTTAAACTTCGCTCGCACATAATCATAAGCCCTTGGCGAATAATAGTGAAGCGTCAGTGCAAATGCTCGTAATTCTGGGGGGTATTTGTTCGTCTTTTCATGAGTTCTTTTGAGAAGCTGCTGGATATTCGGAGAAAATGACGCTTGGAAAACCTCCAAACCTTTTTCCGATAAAAGGTTCTGCTCCTTTAGCTGCTCAATCAAATCCTGAGAAGCATCAATGCGTTTTGAAAGTCTCCGTTTCTTCTGCTGCAACGTCTTGACCTTCTTTTTCAGCTGCTGTACCTCGTTGGCCGATTCATGCACTTTCTGCTTGTACCACTCCTTCGTGGGTGACGTTTGCAGGGGGGAGACTTCGGCAGCTCCATCCAAAACAGGCTCCTCAGGCGAAGGCATCTCCCGACTTTTAGGAGGAGCTCGTTTTCTCTTCTCCTACGTAAAGAGAGGCACATCGTGACAGCGTCAGAAATTTCGGCATTTGGAGCGAATGCGCAACTAAATATAAGAAACTGAAAATCCCAGAGATGCGGAGCAAACGCTACATTAACTACATTTGGGAAACGAAGCGCTCACTTGTACGAAGCGTACTCACTGGCTTTTGTAGGTGCGCTGGAAACGCTGCAAACTTGGTAGGGATGCTACCAGCTCGTAGTCTCGTTGTTTGCCCTGTCCTATCGAAGCAGTCTGCTTCAAAGTGCGTTGAACACAAGACGTCAGTCTTCTTCGGAGTCCAACCTTCTCGCCTCACAGCGCGCTCCCATGCACTGCGCAATTCGACGTCTTTGGGAAACCTGAAAAGCACAAAAATGTTTCACAGTGTCTCCATGGCACCCGGACGTAAATGGGAAATGCTTGTACGCGCGAACGCATCCGTAATCGCAAAAATATGTGAGGGAAAGCGAGCGAGCGAAGCACGCTACTTACACGTGAAAAGTTATCCCCGCTGTTTGCTTCACGCGATTCGCGCAGCCAAATGCTGCGCAAGAGCCCACCATCGTCTTCAGAAGTGGTCACAGTCGTCTCCCACAGCGGCCTCACTTGAATAGAGGCATCGCACTAAAAAAAACCAACGCAGAGGCCGCACGCGCCCGCACACGTTACAATGCGGCCGACCGCTTTCTGCCCTGAGCAATATGGCGACGCGTGGCGTCAGCCGCGGAGCCCCTCCGCCACTCCAGAAAGTTTAGTACAACCTCCTTGCAACGGCTAAGCCTCACAATAGGACCGCGCATATTAAGCCTAACCACGTAATAAAAAGAATGTATCTCAACGTTTCATTTGGAACGCACACTATATATATATATATATATATATTGTGAGCGTTTATTGGTGCCTTGACTCATGAAGAAGACTCATGGAATGAATTAATTGCCATTCGCTAGTGGGACCAATCTCTCACCTGTACATACCCATTATCATCATCATTTGTGGATTATCATCATCGTCTGGGCTTGTTCTGCGGAGTCACTGAGTTCCCTGCGGGCTGAGTAAAGAGACGTGCCTTGGAATTACCGTTCCCTTGTTCCAGCCTGCTTTCCTCTTACAAGTGGTGGAGGTGCGGGGTAGCACAAGGCGTCCTGAACGAAGCTCCAGGGGTGCGGCCGGTTCAGGTAGAGGTCGGGGTCGAACGCAACCTCCACCACTTGTAAGAGGAAAGCAGGCTGGAACAAGGGAACAAGGGAACGGCAGGCCTGCTTTACCCATGGCGCCCATTGCTTACTCCACGGTTGATGACATCAGTCTCCCGGCCAAACAGCGCGACGATACTTTTTGTCGCAGAATAATCGATCGGATAGACGGTTCCGCGCGACCTCCCAACAGCCGGTTACGTCGCCAACTCCAGAAGTTTCGGCTTGAAAACGGAGTTCTGCACCGTTACAGCCACCACCCTACAGGGGCCAGGTGGGTCCCTGTCCTACCTCGGGAGCTACGCGCAACTGTGTTAGAGGCATTTCACGATGATCCGACAGCAGGACATCTCGGGTTTGACAAAACCTACGATCGCATTCGTTGTCGCTTCTTTTGGCCTGGGATGTCGACATGCGTGGCAAAGTACATTTCTTCATGCACCAAATGCCAGCACCGAAAACGCACTACGACTCCGCTAGCCGGGTTGCTACAACCGGCACCTTGTCCTTCGGCGCCCTTCGAAGCTGTGGGCATTGACCTGTACGGCCCGCTTCCCAGCACACCAAACGGCTATCGCTGGATAGTGACTGCTGTCGACCATCTAACCAGGTACGCCGAGACGGCTCCTCTACGATCTGGCTGCGCCCAAGAAATCGCTGACTTTCTGCTGCAGAATATCATCTTGCGCCACGGTGCACCCCGCGTCCTTTTAAGCGACCGCGGCAAGGCCTTCTTGTCCCGAATTGTGGCTGAAGTGCTTCAAGCGGCAGATACGATTCATAAAACAACCAGCAGCTATCATCCTCAGACGAACGGCCTCACTGAACGCTTTCACCGGACTCTCTCTGATATGCTCTCTATGTATATCAAACCAGACCACACCAACTGGGACCAAATTCTTCCGTTTGTAACCTTTGCCTACAACACAGCAATTCAGCGCACCACTAGCTACTCACCATTTTTCTTGGTTTTTGGCCGTTCCCCTTCCTTCTTTATTGATACCGCTTTCTTATCTGCACCGGTCTCTCCCGTTACCCCGTTTTCTGACCAGTTCATCTCCCGGGTTAACCACTGTCGACACCTAGCCCGCATCCACACTGAAGCAACGCAGCAGGAACGAAAAGCTCATTACGATGCTCAGCACCGCAACATCGAGTTTCATCCCGGTGAAGAGGTGCTTTTGTGGACCCCGATACGATCGCCGGGCCTGTGCGAGAAGTTTCTGAGCCGCTATATTGGTCCATACACCGTCATTGAACAAACTTCACCTGTCAACTATAGAGTGTCTCCTGCAGTTGCCTCCAACGACCGTCGCAGACGTGGAAGTGAAGTCGTCCATGTTTCTCGTATGAAGCGTTTTACCCAGCGTGCGCCTTAGCTACAAGCGTCCAGGCGGCCGCTTCCCAGCGAGGGGGGGAAAGTGTGAGCGTTTATTGGTGCCTTGACTCATGAAGAAGACTCATGGAATGAATTAATTGCCATTCGCTAGTGGGACCAATCTCTCACCTGTACATACCCATTATCATCATCATTTGTGGATTATCATCATCGTCTGGGCTTGTTCTGCGGAGTCACTGAGTTCCCTGCGGGCTGAGTAAAGAGACGTGCCTTGGAATTACCGTTCCCTTGTTCCAGCCTGCTTTCCTCTTACAATATATATATATATATAAATATATATATATATATATATATATATATATATATATATATATATATATATATATATATATATATATATATATATATATATATATATATATATATATATATATATAGGGCAAAAATTTAATCACGCATGAATTTGAAGTCCTGCTTTTCGATCAAAAGTTTATCTTCTGTGCACTTCGAAAACATTATTTTCGCGTAACTTTAAAATTGACAACATAAAACAAAGTCCTTTACTTCTTTACCCCTTTCCCATCGTTTCCAGTGCTATAAAGGTAACTATTATTATTATTATTATTATTATTATAAGTTAATCTCCTCCATTGAACAGGTGCTTATCACTCATGGCAACCGCAAAGTCCTCCTGCTTGGAGATTTTAATGCTCCTGGCGTGGAGTGGAGCCAGCTAACTTGTTCCCACTACAACCACCACATTGAACAGAAGGGTAATAGGTTGCTAGATTTTTTGGCTTTCACTTCTATGGCACAGTGTAATCGCATAAAAAATTGCAGTGGAAATATTCTGGACCTGTGCTTTTCCAACTTTGATGGCGTTAGTGTGTTGCACTCTGATTGTTCTTTAGTAATACCGGACAGATTTCATCCTCCTCTTTCTATTTCCTGTTGCCTCCCTTCATTGCTCCACCGTTCCGTAAATTCCAACAACACGCAACCTCATTACGCTTTCCCCAGGGGAGATTATGCTGGGCTAGCTGTATGGCTATTTTTCCGCTGCCCCTTGGTCGACCGTCATTGACCACACTGATGTCAATGAACAAGTCGACCGTTTCACAGAGATTGTGCTTTCGGGTATGAAGGAATACATCCCGCAATATTTACCGAGGAGGTTCAAGTTTCCGCACTGGTTTTCTTCTGCATTGCGGGATGCCCTGAAACTCAAGGAACGTGCGCACAGAAAGATGAAGCGCTCTGGTGCCAACCAGTTTGCTCAGGAATTCCGGCGCCTACGTGCCCTATGTAAAATATTGCACAAACGTGATCTACTTCGTACCTGGCGTTGGTAGAAACTAAAGCAACTCACCAACCTGGAGCCTTCTGGAAATACATTCATTCTAGATCTAGTACAACTAAAGATTCTATTCGTCTTCTAGACTCCAACGGCGATGAGGTTGTCAAGGTGGCCGACTGCTTTGCTCGTCAATTTTCTTCTTTTTTTTGGGATTAGCGGTGGTAGTGACAACAGCAGCGCCCCTTGTCACCAGGGCGAGAACTCCGGTTGTTTACAACTGGACGAGAACATCATTCGGACCAGCATCAAGCGGCTCAAGCCCTCGCTTTCTTGTGGGCCAGATGGTATTCCTGCTGCAATCCTAAAAACATATGCAAATATATTCGTTCCTGTGTTCACTTCAATATTTAATAACTGTCTCCGGTCAGGAACGTTTCCTCGCTCATGGAAAATCTCTCGCGTATTCCCTGTTTTCAAGTCAGGCCTAAAAACTGATGCTATAAACCAGTGTGTCGAACCGAAAAAAATACCGGTTCGGTTACGGTTCGGGTACGGGTGAAATAATTTCGTTCCGGTTCAGTTCCGGTTCGACAAAATCACGTACCGAACCGGTTCGCGAACCGGTTCGGGAGCTTGAACCGGTTCGCGAACCGGTTCGATGAGTTGAATTATTACTGAAATTAGAAAAAAACATTTACTAGTATAAAACGACCGTCAAGTCAAAACACAAACAAAAATTCAAAACACGCATTCTGCTGTTCCCCAGGGGCAGTGGCGCAATTGCAAAGCAAACTTTAAACAATCACGAGATATTAGAAAAACAGATGAAGTGGCGACGATTTACCACCTTCTTTCTCGCTAAGACTTTATGTTGTCCCAGCGACTATTCATAAAGCCACCGCCAAGAGATATGACGGTGGGTTATATTTTCTGTCCTTTCCTTTTTTGTTGAAATCGCAATCGTCGCTATGAAATCACCCATCACGCCAACCTTGAAGCCTTAAATTTAGTCCTGCGTACTGGCGCGTTCAAATACCAGCGCTTAATACCAATGGCGCACATATTTTATATATTTGTAACAAAACAGAAAAATCCTACAACAGGCACATAAATACTACCAATGAATTAGAATATTTGGTCACCCTGAATAATTTGTTAGCTGTCACCTTATCGAATGTGTTAGCCACACTTTTGTTAAAAGTAAGCTTTAGCTAACGCTCAGTCACTGCATTATTGCTCTGACCACTGCAATTCCTTTTGCGATACCGAAAGTGTGCATTACAATCAGTATGTCATCGTACCGCCTGAACCCCTACCATCGTTCCGTGTGCTACATTGCGGAATCTTATAACAGATAATGCGGTTACAAAATGAAAGGGAAATTTGACTCGCGGAACATGAGATGGGACTTTTTGGGTAGACGCTTTTTAATTAGTCCACAGCAGTACTCCCCTCCGGAACCAGTCGCAGTAGAAGCAATGTAGCGAGTTGGGCAAACGGCTTAGCAAACAGCTTAGCCACTGAGCAGCTCCTGCGGTCACACTTGTCAAGTATTAATAATTTGCAGGTGTCGGACCTTTTAAACAAATTATGAAATGCAAAAAGTTTGCACACATTGGGTGTGAGCTTTCGCTGTTGAGCAGTGGAGCACTCCTGCAGCCTGATTGCTCCAATGAAGTCGCAACTAGGGAAGGGCAAAGTCGTTTTATATCCCCTGCAAGCTGCCGAGAATGACATTTTGTTTGGTCAGCTTGCACTACTCTCGCACCTCCAGCAGCAACAGATCATTGCTACATTGGTGCTCATTCATTTCCCCTGTTGTTACATAGAGCGTGATAGTGTTCAATTGTCTGGAGGGGAAAGTGCGCGAGCAAGTACGAAGTTGATGGTACGTGAAAGAAAAAAAGGTCTGAATTGCATTGACTGTGCAATATCAACAACAGAGGGTCGAACCGTTTCGGCATGAACCGGTAACCGTTATTTCTTTTTTCGGTTCAGTTCCGGTTCGGGTTCAGCGTGCTCAAAAAATAACGGTTCGGGTTCGGGTTCAGTTCCGGCAAAAATATCGGTTCGGTTCCGGTTTTCGGTTCGGTTCGGTTCCGGTTCGACACCCTGCTATAAACTATAGGCCTGTCTCGCTGCTTTGTTCTGCCTCTAAAATTTTCGAGTTATCTCTTCATACGGTCTTGTCTTTCTCATTTAAACATGTCCTCATTCCTAATCAACATGGATTTATGCGTGGTCGTTCAACTTCCACGAACCTTGTATGCTTCATGGAGCAGGCTGTCCCAGCAATCGTTGGTAGAAGCCAACTGGATGTGGTCTACTGTGACATGAGCAAAGCCTTTGATGTTGTCAACCACTCGTTATTGCTTGCAAAGCTCACTCTGTTAGATGTACACGCTTCTTTGGTGGGTCTTATACGTTGTTATCTCAAGGAGCGATATTGCTATGTAAGTGTTAACGGTCAAACATCATTTAGGTACAAAGCAACCAGTGGTGTACCCCAAGGCTCCGTTCTGGGTCCCCTTCTTTTTTCTATTTTCATTAACGATGTTGCTTCTGCCATTCAAAATTCTTCTTTTTTGTTGTACGCTGATGATATAAAAATCTTTAGAGAAGTGCGTAGTGTTCAGGACTGTAATTCTCTTCAGGTTGATATTGTGTCATTCCATCGTTAGTGCACCAAAAACGACCTTATTTTGAACCCTTCAAAAACTAAAGTTGTCTCCTATAGTAGAAAAACTCAACAGCTGCAATACCCTTATGAAATTGCAGGCACCACACTGCCGAGGGTGACCGAAATTCGGGACTTGGGAGTACTTTTTGATTCTCCTCTGACTTTCTCTTCCCACATTGCACAAATTACCCGTCGGTCTCCGTTGTCTGGGCGCTGTTTGCAGGTATTCTAGAGAGTTTAAATGTCCGCTTCCTTTCTTAAAGTTGTATTCGGCTCTCTGCTTACCTCTTCTTGAATACGGGTCTGTTGTCTGGAATGGAACTTGCAAGTCCAATAGTGACCGCATCGAAAGGGTTCAAAATAAGTTCCTTTCTATCTTTAGGCACCGTTTCCGTCATGTACAAGAAGACGCAAACGGCAGCATGTCTTGTCTCAAAAGTATTCCTTCCCTTTGGTGTCGACGAATGAGAGCTGACATTATCTTTCTTTATAAACTTCTTCATGGTGATATTTTGTGTGATGACTTGGTTGCACTTATCAATGTCAACTTGCCGAACAAACTTTTCCGAAGATTTCGAACTTTCAGAACAGATGCTTTAAGTAGACGACGCTCGTCCATCTGCAGAATACAATGTGCATATAATGAATATTCCGATCGTCTTGATATATTCCAGAGCTCTTTGTCTTTGTTCTCTAATGAATTGAAAACTGTTGTAGCTTAAGTGCCTTTATGTCATTTATGTGCCGTATTTCTGTTCCATATTTATTTTATGCAAATCATCATCTTGCTTGTTTGTTTTTCACTTTTCCTGATTTTGTGTTGCTTGAATTTCTCTCTGTTTAAGTGTCAGTGCTTGTAATGCTGAACTTCGTTTTTCCATTTTGAAACTTCCTAACATTTTGTTACAAAACCTTTGTTTTATGTGTATAATCTATCTCCGTCATGTTCATTGAGTGCTTGCTTGTGTATTTTCAATTTTTCACGTGCCTTCAACGTTTTTGCTGGCCGGGTGTCATGGCTTCTAACACTAGGCTTCCTTTTTTTTTTTTTGCTGTTTTGCATTCTGGGATCTCTGTAACTATTTTTACCTTATTGTTTCTTTCATATATATGGTTTTCTGTGTTGTGTTGTCTTGATTTTCGTTTGTTTTTATGAATGCTTGTATATGGTGTACCAGTACCAAGACCCTAGGGTTGTTCCTGGGCACCAAAAATAAAGGTTGATTGATTGATTGATTGATTGATTGATTATTATTATTATTATTATTATTATTATTATTATTATTATTATTATTATTACCTTTCCACCGTATTGAAACATACGATTTCCCGCGCTTTCACTTGTTATGGGAAAAGAGCACGCCCCAACAATGCACCTAATTCGAAGTAGATGCTACCCTTTATAGGCCAACCTCGATTTACCAGTCCTGAATGGTCTGCGGGCAGTCCGAGAACTGCGTTCTTACCGGAAGTCCCGTAGGAATACATTGGAAAATCGAGCGCCGGATCGCGTCACGGGCAGTCCACGGACGATCGGGGACTGATAATCGAGGAGGCCCATAGTACGAAAAATTGGCCCAGCTTGCAATAGTGGTTCAGGGCTGGAGAAAGCACAGAGTTAATGGAGA
Organism: Haemaphysalis longicornis; assembly: GCF_048455015.1. NCBI lineage: Eukaryota > Metazoa > Arthropoda > Arachnida > Ixodida > Ixodidae > Haemaphysalis > Haemaphysalis longicornis. Next base: position 60,486,656 of record NW_027526407.1, on the reverse strand, counting down.
AACTGCAGAGCTGGCGGCCCCTCCCCCTTCGTCTGAGACCCGGCGGTCACACCTCCCACGGATTTCCAAACTTGCCGCTGAAAGTTCTCAATGACTGGCAAGCCCGGATCCTCGTTTCGTGCGCAGGCATTCCCATCTCTCTCTCCCAAAGTGGACAGCGTTAGTACGCTCAAGAACCTGCGGCAACCGGCTTCGGGAACTCGGCGTCTGTAGCACGAGCTCTTCTGTGCTCCCCGACGCACGTGAACTGGTAAGAAGAACAGCACGCGAGAGGTCACGCCTCGAACCCTGAGCAGAGTGTTCTCGAAGGTCGAGCCGGACGACGCAGGGCGCTCGTCACGAGGCGCACGCTCACGTGCGTTCGCTGTTTTCTGGTATTTTTTGCCAGCTCCCCACGTGCCGCAAACCCACGCGCAAGCTTGGACGACGTCGGGAGCTCCTCACAAGGCGCATGCCTATGCCTCCCTGCCTTCAAAAGACGGCCTGCCCATGTATCCCTGCAGCTACTTTGTTCATGGCTTCAGCATATGGTCCCATGGGCGTCGGCAGGATTTTGTTTTGAGGGGGGAAACCCGTTGCATTGTGGGGGAGAGAGGGAGAGGGTGGGGGAATGGGAGGTGTTGGCGTGGCTTGAAGGGGGAGGGTGCAAGTCCCCCTCTTGAACCCCTTGCCGACGCACATGCATATGGTCCCCTAAGCCAGCACGCGCTCTGGTTTACCTCCAGGCCTGCTTGGGTCACTGGTCTCATGCACAGCACCCCATTCCGGGAGGTTGTTCCCACCGCCATTGCATTTTTTTCCAGATTACTCTCACTGCAGGCGCACAGTGCCCTTTGTTTCATTATAGCAGCTTCAATTCTCGAGGTGAGCTTCATGCTTGTGGGTGTAATCTGCGCCGTCACAAAGCCCACACTGCTAAATATTTTGTACCGATTTAATTTATCCCAGGTATTTCTATTTGTTGGAGTTCTACTAATTTTCGCCCCACGTAGCGTTAAAGACTTATCCCTGATTTACTTCTGCAGAAAGAAAGTCGTAGCACACAAGCAGTGGCAAGACTATAGTTACAAAAACTAAGTTGGGAGATGTGGCTTTCCAGATATTGAATCGAAACATTGTTTACGCTAAGCGGGACGAAGGACGAAGGATTACACAAACGAGTGAAGTGCACACTACCAACTGATTTTTTTAATCACAACAGAGATTATAAGGAAACATTCAAGTGACGCAAAAGGAGGGGTAATAATTATCGGTGAAAATATATACAATGTTCGCCATTTCGCATGCGTGGCCACGCACAGTCGGGTAATGCCATTCCCGTTGTTGTTAATGCAATAGATGGTGAACTGACAGAGTCTGTTTCTTTCCGAATTGCAAACGCTTCCCATATCTCGCGGCTGAGCGTGTCGGTGGATCTATACAGAAGATCGTAGTGCATTTAAATTGCGCGGAGCAACGATGTCTGGCGCAGTGGGCAGCCAAGTGCCCCGGCGCTGATACAGATTGTCATGTTCTCTAAGCCTTTCATTAACGCATCGTCCAGATTGTCCTATACGTAAACCCTCCCGCACGACATTGGTATACTGTAAACAATCCCGGAGCAGCAGGCGACAAACTTGTTCTTGTGCATAACGCCGCATTCTGTTTGTTTAGCGTCTCTGTTTTGATTAATCATCTTGCACAGCATTTTTAGTTTCTTCGGCGCCCAAAAAACCACCGTGACCTCAGGCTTCGTGCCAATCTTCTATAACTTGTGTGAAACTTTGTGAGTGTACTGCAGAACGACTGGCCGCTTCTTTGGTTTTTTTGCTATCTTTTTATTTGTTAATCCTTTACCAGGGTTTTTTTGTGCAACAAAGACGAGCACATGACTAGTGAACCCGCTTTTTGTTAAGCGGTCAATTTGGAACTACAGACTTTCAGTTACTCTGTGTTTGCAAGATTCCTTGATGGCTTGCGACATGCAAGTGGCAATAGTTCTCTTAACTTTGAGAGTGCCGAATCGTACGGCAGCAACGCATTCTCTCCTCTCCTGCGATAGCACCAACACGTGTGTGACAGTCCCGTCTTTAGATTAGGTTAACGTCAAGAAATTACCCCCTCTTTATTACCCCCTCCTGCACGCCATCTGAATGTTTCCTTATATAATCTGAATGTTTCCTATATATAATCAGTTGGTAGCGTGCTTCACTGGCTTGTGTCCTTCGTCCTGCTTCGCACCAGCAATGTTTCTATTCAAAACCAACTAGCCCCATTCCAAGCGCTGGTTTCGAGATATCCCTATAGCGCGCCGCTATTGCACCCCATCAAAATGTATTTTTCACTTTTGCGTGTCCTGGTTCGTATTTTCGTGTTCGCATTTCATTTGTTCATGAGTGCACGTTTTTTTTTATTACCATCACAGTCAGTCACGCCGCCGACGCCACCGCCTTTTTCTCGTGATGGCCATCAGAAGCGCCAACTATGGGGAGAAAAGGGCAGTAGGGCTTGCGCCACCCCCACCCCCGGAAAGCTTCATGGTGGAAGGGGGAATGGCACAGCCTCTCAGCCACAGCCCCTCTTGGCGCGACAGGGACACATTGACAGCACTCTGGAGCTTTGTCGGTGTGGCCCAAGGAGGTTGTAGTTTTATACAACCTCCTTGGTGTGGCCTCCATGGCTGGGCACTATTAGCATCCTCCTTGCCCTTCCCTTTCCCCTGCGGCTTCGGTCCATTCTCTCTTAATAAAGTTTGCTTCCTTCCTTCCTTCCATCCTTACTTCCGGCCACGACTGCAATGTGGGAGCCCGCCTGCACCAACAGGGACGCCGGGCGTCCCCCACCTGCGCCGACTGCCCAGATTCCGAGACGCTCGAGCGCTTACTGTGCTCTTGCCGCCAGCGTGACACCGCGAGGGAGGACCTCCGGTCCGCCCTCCAGCGACTCGGTGCACCAAGCCACAAGCTGGAAGTCTTCCTGTCTTCCACGGGACCGGACGCCATCCGACGGGAGGTCTTCCAGCACTTATTCAACTTCCTGGTCGTGACAGGGCTAGTGCAGCTTTCGTAGCCGTCGAGCCATGGACTTGACGAACGCGACATTGACTGTCCCCCCCTCTCCTCCCTCTCTCCTCTTTCTTCCCTTTCTTCCTATTCGTTGAAACTCCGACCCCCTTCCCTGGACTGGGCTGTATGAGTGTGGACTGGGTTGTATGAGTTCAGTTCAAAAACATCCCCAGTTCTTTTCTTTCCGTTTCTAAATAAACCATCACCACCACGGCGTCGGATTTTTTAAATATTTGGCTTGGGTCTGCGCCCATGGACATCGGACTGCTGGCCGTTCTGTCTGCCAACTATTTCACAGAAGCCGGTTTATTCCCGCATCTTTTTCTTCTCAGGATCTTAAAATTTGGGTCTTGGGTCAGTGACAAGTCAGACATTCAGTGGAAATTGCCCGTCTAACGGATTTATATACGCGGAATATCTTGTATGCATGTACAACTCAACACCCGCTTCAGCTATTACAGGCAAAAAAAAAAAAAGCCATCGCGTGGCGACATCTCTTGGTTTTCAGTGAGTCACCAAAAGCATTTGAGGTATGTGGACGCGTAGGGGCGACTGTTTTTGCGTGGTGAAAGGGTCTAACGTATAGAACGCTTCATATCACACTTAAATTCTCCAGAACAATTCGATGCCCAAAAAACCACCGTGACCTCAGGCTTCCTGCCATTCTTCTATAACTTGTGTGAAACATGGTGAATGTACTGCAGAACGACTTCCTGCTTGTCAGAAAGATCTCTCTCTCTCTTGCCTCCAGACACAACTTACCTGCGCACTACAATGGAAATGGCCGCGCCTTGCTCCACTGCCGCGAAGAGCTGGCTAAACGGATGTCAGACTTGTGGTCAATGATTTTATTCATCGAACGGGACTTAGAGAATACACGTTTCGTGTAGAACTGTAGTACCGCCCTTCTCTAGAATACGCCCTAGAAAAAGCGACTCGCGTTCTTGTACTGGGGTTCAGTGCAATGTTTTTTTTTCATCAATTTGACCAATAAAACACGTATTCAAAGAAATTTCTGCTGGATGCGTCAACCCAGTCGAAAAAGACGACAGAAAAAAATTTCTGCAGTTTTGTCGTATTTTCGCGTGTGGTGCTGTCGTCTTGCCGTAATCTTGTCGTGTTTGGATTCTGGTCTTCTGTCGTGTGTCGTATTCCTGTCCTGACTTTGATGTTCCCTCGGGCCGAATTCCGGTTTTGTCGGGATCCTGATGTTCCATCAGTAGTTGCACATGGTTCGAATGTTATTGTCCATTGTGAAGAGTAGCGTAAATGGCAGTTCTGTCGTTACTACAGGAATGTCTGTCGTTGAGAAAATTGACTTTGTCGTTACGACAGAAATATGTTTCGTAACAACAGATGGGTTTGTCGTAACAACAGGACTTCTGTTGTCACAACAAAGTTTTTTCTCGTACGACAGGAATTCTTGTTAGGTTTCTGCGTTATTCCTGTCGTGATTTTAGACTGGGAAATCACTGAAGTTCACGGGTCATTGATTTACGGAGCGTCTTTTTTGGGGACACCCAGCAGTTTGCGCTGTCACAGTGTAAAAGGCCTTGACTGGTGTAGCTGCTCTCTATGGGGACCTCCACCCTGCGCCCCCTTTCGCCACTTTGAGCCGCACTCCAGGCCTGCGCCCCCACTCGGAAAAATCCTGGGGCATCTCCACTGACGCGAAACCTGGGGAGGGGAGAAGCATGCAGTGTATGAGTGTATTCTTGGCACTTTGGCGTTTTTGCCCACGGAGATGAAACTGTTGTGGTGTAGAGGTATACAGATTTGCGGTAAAAGTATTGCGTCTTCGAAGCACGAAGCGTTCTAACGCGAGGCGCTGGAAAACGAGTGTCCCGGTGTGTTCTTTCAGCACGCGTTTTTGCCCACAGAGATGAAGCGTTGCAGCGCGAGGCGCTGGAAAACGAGTGTCCCGGGGTTTCAGTACCGTGACTACGTGCGACGAGATATGACGACGACGACAGGAGACGCCGACAGCCTGAGCCCCTAAGGGGCTTCGGCCCAAAACAGGAAATCTACGCCACCGGTGGGGATATAACGCTTTCGCTTAAAAAGAACTTTATTAGGTGCTCGCAGAGTTATACTTGGTGTGGTCAGCTGCACGGTGCTCATATGAGCGTTAATGGCAAACAAAAGTTCAGTTACACAGGCTGCTGAGGTAATGTTATAGAACAGCGTAAACATAATTGAGACATTGCACATCAACAGGACAAACACTCTTCCGCTTGCGGATATGGCCGAAACGAGACATTCCGAGCACTTCGCAAACTTGTGCGTAAGGAGGGCAGAAACAGAACAAAGAGGACGCGAACACGGCAAAAGCAGCACGTGATATGTGCTTATGGTAACGTCCAGCCAACGAGTTTCTCATTAAATAAGGCACGATAAAATGATGATAAGCCTATACTCGGTGGTGGTTACCCTTGGAGGGTTCGTGTCAACGTAGCGTCCCAACAGCTTCGATTAAGTACACACTTGAGTTAACAGATGTAGTACAAAACAAACAGAGCGAGCCCGTATAGGCGTAGCTTCACATACGTGCAGCCTATTGGCAGGCTTAAAGAGCAGAAAGAAAAAAGACAACAAACGAGGGAGCAAGGGACAGTAAATCAGTACGTAACACATTGGATATACCATGGGGAACATTTGGCACCGCCTCTGGCGCTTCAATAAATATAGGAAACTCAAGGTGCTTAACAATGCGACACTTGATGATGAGCCGGGAATATCTGAAATGAAGAACCTGTCAGCAAAGTCGCTTATCCGATGGCGGCTACAACGGCTTGCGGCCGCAGCAGGTTTTCTGGTACTATTTCGCATCCTCTCGCAGGACTTCCAAGAATAAATATTTTTGGTACTGTGTGTTCATCGTCAACATTATTCTTAGTTTAAAAACAGCTTAGTACGGTACATCTTTGGGGTGAAACCTGGAAGTTTGGTGGTCAGTCAAGCAGAGTATGTTTCAAAAATTCCTAGAGCAGTGGTGAACTGCTCCGCTCTTTTTTCAGAACTGTAAGGGCCCGGTTTGAGGTCACGAATGCCACTTGAAGTGAAAGTGAGGTGAATCCAAAACAAAAAAAAGAACGAAGCACGGCGTAAAGAAAAGTTCAGAGCGTACATCGGCGCACATTAAACAGTGAGGGAGACGTGGAGTTATGTTGGCGCAATAAATACAACAAAAGTGTGTGTAGTGGAATCGATGACGTCGGCTTGGTAATGAGTCTAGCTCAGCCGGCTTCTCGAGACGATCACCGGGCCAGATCATCCGTCCAGTTGGTGTCGCGAGGAAAGGATAGTGAGAGGAGGTATCTGCAATGGGAAAACAGCAGGAACGCTCAGTGTTATCACGTAGTTTATCATTAAAACTCAAGGTCGTAGTCGCATAAGTGCGACTTGGACCTCGGACGAGCTTCCTTGGACCCTGGCGAAATCGTGAGGAAGCAGTGCTGGGCACAAGAACACTGCTTACTTTTCTTGCGGAAACAGGGCTAGAAGAGGTTCTGTAAACCCTCTGTACATTTTGTATATGTGTGCATTTCCCCTCTTACTCCCCTTTCTTTCTTTCCTTTTCTTTTTCTTTCTGTTTTTCGCTGTCACCTCACTGTATTCACCTCATCTTGAGTAGCAAGCCCTACCGTTAGTTGGGGTGACCTCTTCAGTTTCCATTAAAGGCGTCCCCCCCCCCCTCTCTCTCTCTCTCTCTCTCTCTCTCTCTCTCTCTCTCTCTCTCTCTCTCTCTCAAGGTGGTTGGTGCGTCGTGCGGCTATGACGTGCAGTCTTGAAAATGAACTCGGCGAGAAGTGGCGTACTTAAACTCCCAGTGCGCTGTAAACTTGGTTCTTATAAAAAAAATTCCCCCCATATATAAATCATGAAAGGGGGAGATACATCACCTTCCCGATGTAGACTAAACAGCCATGTACACCTCGTTCGTGCGCAAAAACCTCGGTAATGCTCTAGAAGCTAGCAAAATACGGAGCCTAGCTGAAATGCGATGATTGGTGAAGGTTTCTTTTGCCAAGTGCTCAAGCAGGAGAAGCCTGGTATGGGCTTAACGCGTCACACGTCTTAATGACACCAACTGTTTAACCCGAAATAATTTTGATAAGGACATGCATTACACTGCGTGCTCTTGTGGATTTATCTATTCAACAAAAAGTTTCAATAATGTACAGTTCTTCGCGCTGTATTTTTACTAGGCATTTTGTTTTAGGGTGGTGACGGCGGTGGCATTTTTGTGTTTAAACAGCGTGGCATCATTTTCCGTCTTTGGTGTTTGCTAGAGGCATGAACACGTGCAACGTATGAACTTCTCACACTTTTGGGGTTTCTTGCCTTGGCTATTTAACTGCACAACATTGTGCAATTTATTTTCGAGGACGAAGTGGTAGCGCAGTATCTTTTATGGATGATATTCCTTCTCAATACAAAAGCGGATCAGGAGGCCCTGGCCGCTACATGGGGCAACACTTAACAAAAATGCAAGTAAAAAATTACACCATCTTCTCGTAGGGGAACCCTGAGTAGTATGCGAAGCAGCCATGGGATCGACTGAAGTTTCCATTAGTTTTCAGTTCGTCGTTTCCGTTGACGTTCAGCTTAGCATGCCTTCGTTGTATCAGTAGCTTGTTGACGTAGTTTGAATTAGTGAAGGACATAAGGCGCGTTCGTAGCACATGCTCCCGTCTAGGTTTGTAGCGCAGTGGGAAGAGCGCCACGTACCTCCCGTTGCAGCCAGAGGGTATTGGGATCAAAACCAGGCGCCGCCAAAATATTTATTTTTGTAGTGGACTGCGCTGACGTCAGGGCAAACGCTGACGGGGCTGAAGAGACGCGCATGCGCAGTAGAGTGCGGACGGCGGACAACGACAACGAGGGAGGGAGGGGACACAGCCCCGAGAATGAGATGCTTCGCATCTAAAAGGTAGTAACGGGTTGTATTTACTAACTCCTTACGAAATTTACTACCACCAGAACGGTACGTTGGTCCTGCCACTAAGTATGGAACCTAAATGCTATCGTTACTAGCCTAGACCGTACACTTAGTAACTGCTGCTTGTTTGGTGCTAACATTCACTGATAGTAACAAAATTCTATCAATTATTGAACATAATAACTACAGCACTTTTCCCACTCCAAATTACCATTAAAAGGTTTTTTGCAAATCCACATGCTGACTTGTATAGGCTCACATTAACATGCATAATTCTAAAATTATCGCTAAAATATTTGGTTTTTACGACAAGCCCACCGACTCTATCAGAGGACTTTCCTCTGCTGGCTATAAAAGCAAAATAAGCCGATGCATTTCAAAGGTAACTAAGTTATACTCGCTCTCCCCGTGCATCGCGCTGGTTTTCTTTCTCAGTTTATTTGTTCTCTAAGTGCGATACGTGATAGTTGAATGAGTATCTATGTCGTGCTGCGCGCCCAGCCGATCCACATTGTCACGCGTAGTTTTTTACTAGGTTATGCATGGTCAGTTAGTAAAATCACTAAGTACCTATAGTGGATACTGTGAGAAGTAACTGGTTAGTGGTCTGGTGGTATTAAGTGCCACGACCTTTTATTTAAGCGTGAAGGCTACGGGGTATTCGGACGACCAACTCACCCGTAGGTTGGAGGAAAACGCGTTGACTCGATGCATGGTCTCCCGATGCTAAACGACGCAGGGCAGTTGCGTGTAGCGTAAGGAGAACCCGTACTGTCCGTTCATGGCGTTGTCGCTCGAGGCATGGTTGCTCTTCACCTTCAATGTGAACGGCTTGCTGTTGGCTGCACGAAGAGGAGACAAGGAGAACAGATGAAGGCACGAGCGCAAGGGTTTTTAGGTCTTATCTAAGTAAGGAAATTCCTGGCCCACAGCTTCAGTTTTACTCAGGCTAGCGTTTGTGAAATACTGCCCGGGCCATGTTTCGTTTCCCGTGTCAAACTCTGAGCAGCGAGATGGCGGGAAAGTCATTACCATGGCAACGGCGCCACTCTATACGCGGGAACAACTTCAAAACGGCAACGATGGTGATGATTATTGATGATTGATATTGGTATCCCCTTTGTAGCGGGGTGATGACGTGCCACCTTACAAAAAAACTATTATATCTATGTTTTACACTCTTCGTTTATTACTAGCGCTGCTTTTAGGGCAGACACAAAAATTTATTAGGCACGCAATACTAAATTTTTTTTGTTACAGGTGGTAGCTGCCCTAGGCAATATTCCCCTCTCTGCTTTTCGTCCACCAGCATTGCCGCTGTGCCTCATCACCGCAGTTGGATGTTCCTTTGCGCGGAGCAAGTTGTGTGTTACTGGGAATATTTTGAACATGGAAGGAGCCGTTTCCCTGATTTTTTGGACTTAATATGCTTGCAAATTACTGCAGCGACGACAAACAAACTGTGTGAGGAGAGGCATGTGATATAACTCATTCATGGCAATCTCCTTTCAAAACGCGCGCGCCCGTTGACATCCGGGTCCGTCGCTTTGGCGGAATGGTACCGTACATGAGCTGTTGCTGTCCTTAACTTGTTCCCTAGTATAGCTCGTTGGTTCACGTGATAACTTCTCTAGGTCACATGATAACAGTGTAATGGAAAACGCGGCTGGCGATGTTAAGTGCAACGGTACAGTGACCAACCGGGAGCGTAATCTGCTGTGTGTTCATCAGGGCACTTCCACTTACTCTTTCGCTTACACTTGCATTTACTCTACTTTCTTACATTTACCCTTCACCTACTTACTTGCACTACGCTTTATCACTAGTATGTAGCGTGAGTAAGGCGGGAATTATCTTTTATTGCGGTTTCGTTCTCCGCAGCGACCAGTCGGCGCTGATATTACCTTCGCGTGGCCGTCCTCAAACGTTCCGTTTATGTTTTTTTTAACCGTGTCAGCCGCTCACGTATTAGCGAAGTGCGCGTTCATGTTATCACAATGCCTGCTGGGAGCTGATTCTCGGCCTGTTAGCGCGTTTATGGAAGGCCGGGCCAGTTCACCTAACACCGCCCGACCAAATGCCGACTGTCAGCCGTGTATTCGTTTATTTGTTCTATATTGTCTAATACATGCATTGCACTGCTTCTTTCACTTTCATCACTCTTCGCTCATGTTCACTTTAGTTATCATTACTTTGTACAGGGACCTTACTCCATCGTTGTATTCGTAGTAACATGTGCGGCCGTGATCACCTACTAAAACAGTTTCTTGCAATGTAAAATTGTTAAGGTTTCTCGCGTCGAAGTTCTAGCCCTTTACAGTGCTGTTTTTTTCTTTTTTTTTTGACACGCTGATCTTGAGCTAACATTAACATGTTTGCTCTTTTCAGGCAGTTCTGTTTTCTTCAAGAAAATTTTAGTATGTGGTATACTGTCATGGCCGACGTTTCTCATGACTGTATGCAGTCACGTCTTTTACGTGTTGTATTACATGAAACGGCGGCGAAGGCGTCAGAGGGGGTACTCCTTGCGAATGCAGTTGAATACTGTGGTAGAAATAAGTTCGTGATGGCTGTGTTTTCCACCACAGAGGAGAACATAAATAGTTTTGTGGATGGCGTACGGTACCCGTTAAAAATACCAGGTGGGCTCATTGCTCATTTAACCTGGAGCCGCTCCTACCATGGCGTTTCATACGACCAATGTAAATACGTTTAAAAATTTGAATCACTTCCGATTCATTTAAACCAGGGATACTTCGGGAGAACAGTGGGAGATTATCTGGTTTTCCAGTACACACCAGTAGGCTGCTGTTGCTACTGCTGAAGTCGATTATGGTGATGGCGATGTAAGGTAACCTCAATTATAGTTCTATTACTAAGGTGGAACCTTTTACATCTTTCTCGGCATTGCCGGGCGACAAAAATGCACCTTTTTGTGCTTTAGAATTGAAAGATTTGAGCGATTGCGAGCAAATCCTGAGCGACGGGGTGCTGCGTGGTAGCTGCAGTAATTAAAGTATCTCCTACCAAACAGTGCAGGTAAATCCATTCGCATTGCGAGCAAGTGTATAAACAGAGCATTGCAGAGCCATTTTGCCAGCTTCGAAAATCTGACGTGGAAATTTGTAAACACGCAAATCATGGAGTTGGTGTATATGATCAGGCCGAGCGCTCTGTGTTTTCCTTCCATTCAATGCATTACTCTCTCTCTCTCTCTCTCTCTCTCTCTCTCTCTCTCTCTCTCTCTCTCTCTCTCTCTCTCTCTCTCTCTCTCTCTCTCTCTCTCTCTCTCTCTCTCTCTCTCTCTCGTGACACCACTACCTGTTAGAGGTTTGCACTTCTCTAGGTTTCGAAAAGCTTTTGCAACCAAGTCTGGCGCACTCGTTACTCTGTCGACAGTAGCCATTAAATATGTTGGTATGGCGCTAAGTGGCTAGGGATAGAGCCCAACGCACTTCTCGTCTTTAAACCGCGTTTTTTGTCTTCTCGAGCACTTCTCATATCGCCCAAACATTCATGGTTCTGCGTTTATTGATTGAGGCGATCATTACGAAATAAAGGTTCCCTTTTATAATGCCTCTAGGCAAGTTTTCTAACACCTAGTGTTAAATTACCTTTACCGGTCTTGCCCACACCCTGCCTTTTCATACATCTCCAGTAGGGGCGGGCGATTGATCGGTTAACTTTCAGATTAATCGATTAACGCTTTAGTCGCGATTAATTCTTTTAACCGGTCAATCGACTGAAGTCATGTGACAGCGACATGAACCAAGAGTGTCATGTTAAAACTCTTCGCAAGCATGTCGTGGCTGATCCTCGTGTTCAAGTAACCCGCTTTACGCCAAAGAAACAATGGAAGTATACTTAGAGATTATATTGATGAAAATCGCAAGGTGATAGCCATGACAGATAGGAAAATGGCTATTTCTAATACAAATCTACAGCACTAAAAAAAACATCAGCTGCACCGGTGCCGCCTGCAATTACGACGAGTGCCGATGATCCTGATTCACTAAATAACGCGAATGACGAACGTGGTGCAAAGCCTCCCCGCCACATCAGCGCCAAGACGATGATATGCTTACCTCACGTGGAATGTTTGTGAACAAGTCTAGAATTTACTTCATTCTAATGAGATTAATCTTATTAAAACATCTTTTTTTCATTTTCTTCCACAAACCAACGCAACCGATAAATCGATCCGTTAACCGATTAAAGCCTGCCGATTAATCGGATTAAAATTCTTAATCGGCATCCAGCCCTAATCTCCAGTACCGACGGCGGTTACCAATGTCGGGGTTAGGGGGTGAAGCGGAGGTCGGAGCGCTCACATATGATGACGTTCTCTTCTCCGAGGCTGGTTCCGCAGAAGCGGTCCTGGCCCGGGCCCAGGCCCAGCGTTGAGCCCTGGTCGATGCCCACGAAGTCGTCCATGTTGCAGACGGTACCGTTGGCGCCGCGGTCGATCGGCTTGCCCCACGAGAAGGACGAGTTGGACTCGGTCTCCCACTTGATCGAGCAGAAGTTCTCTTCCATGCGGATGCAGATGGAGTAGCGTAGGTTGCTTAGGTACCGAACCCGGTGTTCCACCATGGCTCCGTAGTTGAAGCTGCGCACGATGGCACTCGGGCTCCGGTAGTAAAGTAGGCAACCGGCAGGAGCTGATTGCGCACAAAGGTAAAACATATACGTTTTAGATTCGTATTCTGGCACGGGAATATGAAGCTCATAAATATGAATATCCGTAACCGCTCCCTTAGTTTGCCCAACCCAAATACGGCTGTCAGCACCTTTTAAGGGGCAAAGTTTTTTGCGGCCTCATGCCCTTGAGAAACTGACACCAAGTTTGGGACATCTGCAGTATTTCTGGCATTTGAATCATCAGAAATATATTAAAAGGGAGAATAGACAAAACATCTTTGCCCGGAACTGGGGTGCTTTGGGGCATCCGTTTCGTCACATCTCTGTGCGGCAGCGCAAAACGAAGGGAATACAAGAAATATGCGAATGTGGCAACGCTGCGGCGTTGGCACCTTTTTCTTTCGTCTTTTGTCGGCCTCAATTCGCGCGGTCCTAGCGAAGTGTTTAACATTCACCAGGGTGCCCCCCTGTCGATTCCTTGTATACTAATGTTAACACAATTACTGAGCATTTATTGCCATGAATTGAAGCTGCAGTGCACGTTTTTCGTCATGATTGCAACAGAACCACGGACATTTCCTTCGATTGATGAGCCGAACAAAAGAAAAAGGGGGGGGGGGGGAGATGGTGGGATTTTTCTTTTTCCATTGTACTTACCGATGTCGAGGCTGTTGCACTGAACCATGCTGATCTTTATGCGCCACCGCCGCGTCATCTTGTCCCCATTACTGACCACGCTTAGCACGACCGGATTCCCTGAACTTCTGCCCATGTCCACATACACTGCGAGGAAGAGCAAGGTACATTGTCAACTCTGGAGATGCTGGAGTGCTTATGCGGAAATTAAAGGGATTCAGTAATTAAAAGGGAACTTTATTGCCACACAGTGCCCTGTGTAACGGAAATAAAGGGAACTTCATCGCCACACAGTTAGACAGAGTCTAATGGTTCCTGCCTTAGCAATGAATGGCGGGAGGAGCTTAAACTTCACTCAGCTCCGAAGCCGCAGATACGCAACACCAAGTGATGGATTTAATGTCCTTCATGCTGCACAGTTTATATGACTGGACAAATCAACTGTACATGCGGTTTAGCACGAAATGCACCTGTTTTTTTTTTCTGTAGGCTGGTTCTGTTGTCGCAAAAATATTTTGTTCCCAAGTTCCTTGTTCCCGGATAAAATGATAGGTTAAACTGCATAGGTTAAACTGCCCAATGAACTTTATTTAGGATATTTAGGACTTTGAGGAATTTTATTTCTTGACCCTGCAGCAAGAAATAGAAAGCAGGTGTGCCGCAAGGCTCAGTAATGGGCCCCTGCTCTTCATAATTTAAATGACTATAAAAGCAGTGTCCAGTCAAATGTTTGCTTGTTTGTTTGTTTAAATAGGCGCAGGAATATAGTAATAAATATGGTGATGACAAATTAATGCGATTGTCTAGACACTTCACTTTATCGCGTGTACGCATTCGTACTCACAGTGCAGTCCCGCGTTCTCTCCGCAGAGAATGGGCAGGCGTTCGCCGACTGTGGTGCGCACCATGAAGGAGTCGGTGATGCACTGTCCGTTCTCGTCGGGCTGGGCCAGGCTGAACTCGAGGAAGTCGAGCCTCAGCTGACACACGTTGTTCTGCTTCTCGATGGTCACCTGGCAGGTGTCCGTGCCGTTCTCGCCGTTCGGATAGTTTGGATTCACGAACTCTGTCTCGTTGTCGCTCGTCGACTTGCCGCACGTGAAGCTCACTGCGCCGACGACGAGAGAGAGCGAGAAGGACATCACAAAGGAGGAAATCAGAAAACAACGGCGAAGATGAGTATACCCAATATATTACTTTTTCAGGGGGGGGGGGGGGGGTTCTAAAGTATCGTTTATACAAAAATCACTTTGGTAAGTTAATGCTCAACAGGCCGTTCTCAGTCAAAGTATATTGCGGCCAATGATGTGCCGCTAGCATTAAAATATTGCACGTGCAGTCGCAAGCGGTGGAAGTAATTCGACACAATAGAGAGAAGCAAGTTCAAGAGGATTAATTGATTGGTCAATTTATTTATATATTGATTTTGATTGAAGGATTGATTGAAGCTCCATTGAAATGTCAAGGGACTGAACGTAGGAAAAGGTAAATTCTACTGCTCGCTCTCCAGCATTAGCCCACCTAAATTGTTGTTCTGAAAGGCTAAGTTAAAGTGAGCTGTACTTATAACGCATTTATTTTCAATCTTTTACTGCATAGGACGCTTGTAACCGGCCCGAAAAATGGGAGAGGTATTAATGATATACCACGCCTCGATAAGGATTTGGAAGCCCAACTTGCCTTGTACGGTATCTTGACTAAGAATTAGTGGAGCGAGAATCATATTAATTTTTGCAGAATGCCTTCGTTACAAATGCGGCCAGGAAAATGTTGACGTTCTTAGTCTATTGTAATATACGTCAAACATGAACCCAAAATCTACATTAATTTTAATGTGACAGCATGATGTAAAGCCGGAATCACTGCGCATAAAAAAACGTGTTTGTAGCTGTTACACAGATATTTCCTTCATTTTAACGCTTTTTCTGGGTATCATGTTTATTGCTAGATGATTTTTTTTGTCAAAAGCTTCAGGTGCGATGGTCGTGAGCTCGGGTGGCGCGTTTTGCCTTTTAACATCTTTCAATATGATCAGCCGAAAACATACCGTAGCAGCAAACGCCGAAGCCGTTAGCACATCTGTTGACTTCTGTTCCTTTCCGGTCGATGCAGTCCTGCTCGCTGACGCATGTTCCGTTCTGGTTGTTTCTTCCTTCACATGGCTGATTTTGGTAACGCAGCAAGTTAATAATGCCCGCTGCGATAGAGGGGGAAAGGGAAACGAACATTCACTCTGAAAGCTGCTAATAAATCACCATTCATTAAATGAATACTGGCTTTATAAAACGCGAGTTTACATCTAACGAGCACTGTTATGAAAGTCAGTTCACTGGTGGCGCCATCATATTCATCATCATCATCATTACCTATCTCAAATCGCTTATATATTATATAAATTATATGTAACTGGTGGCACCAGTTACACATAAAAATATAATTTGAGAACATTACACCACTCTGTCAGGTGTGGCGACAAGAGCTACTGACGTGGTTCAAACGGGGGCGACTATGAAAACATCTCTGTGTATAATGAACGTGAACCATTAGCCCTAACCATGCACGAGAGCCCCTTCCGTGCTCAACCGAGCTTTGCGGTCAGGTCACAATACTTCGCTGCGGGGATAATACGTAACGAATTTTGAAAGCGATAAACTTCTATTGTTACTTATGCTTCGTTATCTTCCGTTGTATGTCTTATTTTACTCCTAACTTGCGTTGTTGCGCGCGAGATCAATGCTTCGACGGCGTACTGCATTTTCAACAATAATAAACTAAGTTTAGCTGCACTAATCAGTACTTCGCAATGTGCATGATGGCGTATGTCACTTCTGGCATATAGAAACATTAATAGAAAACGGCGTCTCTTCTGCTCCAACATAGACAGGAGAAAAATGACTACTAGTTGATTTATACCTACAAATAAATGCGCCTAAGCAAGAAATATACCAATACCACTAGCAGGGTTGGTTTCATGAACCACGTATCAAAAAGTCGGAATATAGGTGCAGCCAGCCCAGGAAACTGCGCTTTGTGACGTCCAAAATTGCGGAAGCGATCTCTCAAAGCTTGCTATAACTCAAGGCATTGAGATGGTAGTAGCAAAGTCGGCAAGTATCCAATTTTGTTGTGATAATGTTTGTAGCTACCCGTATCTTATACATATCGTATACACACGTCTTAAATCTTCATGAAGTCTTTAGCGTCCCTCCAACATTTTCTGTAGTATTTTTTTTATAAAAGGAGTCTTTAAATCCGCCAACATAAACAGGTATTATATACTCTCACGTTAAGAAGAACGAGCTCTTTCTTCACCCTGCGAGCATAACAGAGAAAACATCGACGGCTGCTGTCGGTCTTACTTATGCTCTGAGGCCTTCCTGGTCGACTTGGTGGCAACTGACCTCCGAAGATTCCTTGACCGACGGCCGCTCCTAGCAGCGCGGCCAGGATCACGAGGACTATCATGCCGTGGCGAGACTGCATCATTTGGCACCTGCAATGCAGAGGAACGGGAAGGGGTGGAATTAGTTAAAGGTCATTCAAGAAAACAGAGAATTAACGTTCTCCCCTTAACGTCGTCAGTGGTGATGTAGTGAGCGATCTCTGTTGCCTCGATGTATGTCAGCTGACAGAGAACACCCTGTTGCTGTTCAAGTTTTGTGAATACTCCGTAGCTTTTAGCCCCAAGAAACTCGGTTAGGTGTATGCATCCTACTACACAGCTCTAAAATCCTACTGCTCTTCCACTAAACGGTACTACAGTGACAGGTGCAGAACTTTTACTGAGTAGCTCGGTGTCTTTCGGTTACTTTAGCAGAAGTTTCGAGGAACCCAGCAAAATTCTTACGGTGTTATGAAGCGAGCGCACTGGACGCATTATTGCCCACATCCGGCCAACATGAAACTTACTCATACGGTTCACACAGGCGTTTGCCCACTGATGGCTACTTCCGAACAAGTTGTAAGAGCTATAGCCTTATGGCAAAATTTAGTCACTTTTCAGAAGAATTGAGTCACTTCCTTTTCTGGCCAATTCTTTATGCAGCGAACTTGCACAGGAAAATAACGAATAATGTGAAGACGCTTATCCTACCTATGTCGTGTTCACATCTTTTGCATAAATGTCAGTGCCAGACAAAGATTTTAGGCTGGTATCCCAAACTAATTCGTTAGCACAAAGCTTTGTGATTGTTTCATAATTTCGCTCCACCAAACTATAGGTAAAAATAACTGCTGTTTTTGTAACTCTCTTGCATCTTTTGCATCTCTCTCCGACTGACTCCACGTGAAAAGCGTGAATAAGAAATATAATAATCTGAATAAGGGCATTTGATTTCGGTGTGACCTATGTATGAGCAGTCATCAGCCCGAAATAGTACCCTTATATACTGGAAGTTCCTGCCGTGTCCGAACTAACAGATTTGCGCAAACCTAGATATCGATGCTTTACTATCATTCATGCTTACTATACCGAGATTTAGATCAAGCGGACATGGTCAGTGTTTGATGCCCGATAGCATGCTGAAAAGAGCACTTGACATCCAACGAGTCTGAGGTCCAAAATATTTATCTCTATTTCGTCTTCATGGGTATCATTCTTGATGTCCATGTTCCTGTGAAACTTTCTGTTCTAGTCCTTTTCCCTACGTTAGCACGCCTTTTTACTACACCATTGCACTCCCAAAAAGTTAAAATGCTTTGGTTCATCACATTTAATGCCTCACCCTGAGTTCCATAAAGAGAATCAACCACCTCCGAACGAAAACAAGGCTCACGTAATAACGACCCAATGAGTAAGGAGATGCAAATGCCGAAGTCAATGCAGTTAGGTGAAGCGCAGAGTCACCCCCCTTATGACAGCGATTACGACTGTGGCTCTATCTTGTGTCACTTACAATTAACCTTGACACCGGCTAACAGTACTTCCCACCCGGAGCAATCAACTGCGTAATGACACACGAGTAATTACCACCCCTCACGCTTACGTCAGAGCCTCAAGCCTGACCCGTGTCGCAACAACTGGCGCAAAAAACTAAATTACTGCGTGAGCGTAGCGCTCATTGAATGCGACGTGAGATGAACGAACGCAACTGCAACGTACCAGGAGCCTTGGGCGCGGTGCATCGACTGGAGCACTCAAGGTCGTACTCGTTATCCGACGCGTGCTCTGCCGGCGCGCGCGAGGATGGCTCTTCTCGTAGCTGGCAAGGGAAACGAGCTACCTGGTCGGGCCGGTGACTCGCAAAACGACTGTTAAAACGCCGCTACAGGAGCGAGGGGGATTGAGAGGAAGGATCGGCCAGCCCGTACCTGTTACCGAACTCGCCTCCTCAGCCGATCCGGCCGCCGAAAACCGGACTTCCCGAAAATACGGGTCATACAGGCCGGCTAGAGCTGCCTCGGCGCAGCGGCAGTGTGTCGGGCCAGCCAGGCCCATTAAGCAAACAATGAGTTCTTTCGCACCAGAGCGGCGGCGGCGGCGACCGCATTCGGAGCCTACAGTCTCATCCGGGATGTGGCGCCGGATTATCGAAGAGGTCGCCGTGGAGGTTCGGAAGGAGAGGAGGTCTGATGCGGAGGCGAGGACTGTGGGGCAGCTGTGGAAGCCTTATCGCATTTCGGGAGGCTCACCTTAACGTGCGCAGCGGTGATGGTCAATGGCGGCGGCTGCGGCCGACGTCCTGCTGGGGCCACCGTATCCGCTGGTGCACGGCCGTGGAGATGGTGCTTGGCGAGCACAGCAGCTACGTTGGCCCCCGCGGTGCGAATCTCGGGGACTGGTCTGTCCGTTGAGGGGAAGCCTTAAAAGACAAGATCTGCGGCGCGCAAGGCGCTCCGCCACCAGACGCGCATCGGGAACCCGGAAGCGGCCAGGCGTCTTCCAATGGCGGGTGACGAACCGCTGCGGGCGGCTGGCCGTGGGCAGGACAGTCTTCCATCGCTCTCTTTCCTCCTCTCCCCACTTACATAACATCTTGAACTTGAAAGAAGGAGGCCGGGGGTCATCACGGATAGCCTCCGAGGGGCCGCTGCTCCCTTCCCTCAGCCCAGCTCCCATGTTCACTACTCTCCCCTCCGCACGAGATCTTCACTGCATCGGTTTGTTTGCTTCTTTCCAACGTGACGTCATGGGGACGTTGACCTTGCAGGGTAACAGGTAGGTAAGCTCGAGGTCTGGTTCAGATCGGGCGGGGGGACCTCCTTTCCGGGGCAGCGTTCGCCCTCTCATCCGCGGCCAAGGAAACGAAGAAGGAAGACGCGATTTCCTTCAAAGCACAGTCGCGGGGGGCAACGGAACGGAGGGCGCTCCTCCTTTCCCCTGAGTACTTGTCGTCTGGCCGGCACAGCAGACGAAATGTTCTTGTCTCTTTACTTTTTGGGCCTGGCTCTGTCCCCGCGTAGGTTAGGGGCGGCGTCTGTGTTTACTTCGTTTCTGGTTAACGGTCTCGACCTCGCGGGCGTCTCAGTGGGGGTGGGGGCGGTGGCGCCGTGGAGGAACCAGAGGAAGCACGTGCAGGCTGATTTGGCGCAGTGGACGGCGAGGGCGAGCCAGCTGCGCGTCCGTGGTCCTCCATCAAAACCGTGGGAGTCAGCGTTCGATCATGAGGGGGAGAGATACCAGCCGCTTCGGTCGGGGGAGGGTCAGGATGAGGGCGAGAGAGAGAGAGAGGGGGAGAACAAGCGTCTGGGATGAATGACTGCAAGAAAAAAAAAAGATTTAGCACGCGAAAAAAGACAAAAGTTGGAAACTGAAAAGTAAATGACAAAGGGACGGGAAAGAAGCAGTAGACGTAGCAAAACGACAAACGACAAGAGGAGATGGCTGTTGTGGTGGCTCGCTTGTGAGGAGGCGCAGCAAATAAAAGAAATAGGGTGAGTTTAGCTGGGGCTGAGAACGTGCGTGTTTGCTCCTGCTAGCGAGCTTCTTTCTGTCGGGCGTCACAATGCGACGCCAAGAATCGGGGCCGTTTTTCCGGCCGCTTGCATAACAGTCGTCTAACGGCGCCTCGAAGGAACACCCCGTCTTTCCCGGCAGAGGAATCGAGATTTTGGAAGGCACCGTAGACCACGAAGAACACAAATGCATCTCTGAACCGAGATTTGGTATTTCCCAACCCAATGTGAAACTGTATTATGGGGGATTTGCACGCTGTATTGCTGCTAACGACTCTTGCCCGAAAAACGTAGCTGGCTGCGTTAAGGCGAGGGCAGTGTTAACGCGGTTAGATCAGATCTGCGCGTGCGCAGTTGTTTTAGCTGGAGAGAGACCGAAAATTTTATGCCCAAGAAAGTGTATAAAATACGATCCAAGGTCATAAGCTTATACGCCACCAACCAAGATTTTCACGTCGTGTTTTGCGTACATTGATTACCATACAGAATCATCTTTACATGTAAGGTAGGCCACAAAAAAATTGCTATCTTCGACAGCTGCGATTTGATATGTTTACTGCTCTAGGTCGAAGTACGAAAACTGCTTTGACGGCTTGAGTTTATTAATATCGTAGCACACGCAGCTGTAAGCTGAAAGGCGACGAATTTATCGGTCCAGTCCCCGGTCCCACGATGTGAACTTTTAAACACGAGTTGCATAAAGAGAGAACCGTTCACTGTTTTGTATATCTTAAGATATATAGAGTAATTTTCTTCAGATGAACTAAACAAAAGTTTCGTTATAATTAACCGCCACTTTGTCAATGATAGAAATGTTAAGTAGACACGGATGTTATCGCGCGAGAAAATAGTCTGTGACAACAAAAGAAACCTCTTATAAGGTTTGCTTGTAACGAACTTATCTGGAGAGGAACAAAAGCGTTTTCGATTCACTCTAATAATTCTATAGTTAGAGGTACTTAAGTAAAAAGATAGGTCACCAGGAAGTTCAGAGCATGTGCATTGTATGCAGCATTCCGTTCTGGTGTAAATCCTTAACAGCGCTAAAGAAAGCTTGTTTTCCGCTTCCATAAAACTAGCATTGTGGAATTTTCTCTTGGACTCGTAATGTTTTAACAATTTCGCATTAAGCCCCGGTTTCTTGTGTGAACAATAAAAACTTGATGATGATAGCACCTAAGAAAGGCTGTATGGACCATGAAAGGAAACAACGGCCACTAAATCAAAGTCTTGTGTTCTGAACCGAAGTAAGAAACTGGTACCTGTGCGTGCACGAAAACTTTTTTATCATTTAACGCATTGTATTTTACGAAAGGAGTATCAATGTAGTGAAGTTACCGCGCCTGAGGTATCTCCATCAGTCGACTTGTAGACATCTCAAAAAGGCAATACTGCTGCAAAACTTGATTACTGAACGGCTTGTGTAAAATAAGGAGCTTTATGGCATACATCTGGTTCGGTCTAAAAATAAAAATGCACAGACTTGTAAACCGTCAACGAACACTGCCTGCCGTTGGCAAGACCTACTTTACAGATTGGTAACTAGCGTCACATTCGGCAACAGCCTCAAGAGTGGAATCGTGTTAGGTAATGTGGTTTAGATAATGTTAGGTACAGTTAAGCCTGGACGTAACGAATCTCTATGTAACGAATTCCTGGATATAACGAAGTTTTTCAATTGCCAATTTCCACCTTCATTGAAGCCCATGTGTTTGTGACATCTAGGCAACGAAGGGGTTGCGACGGTTAACCTGTATGTAACGAATTCGCTACGCTGATGAGTCGAGGTTTCTTGCCTTTTTTCTGAAAAATCGGCTGGCGAAATGCACTAATTTAGCGAATTTCGCCCGCACCGCAATCTCTCATGCGTTTCCACGTGTGAGTGCGCTGTAGGTTAGGTGCTAGGCCTGCCTGTCGGCGTGTAGTCGCGTGTGTCCCCTGATATCTGTTGTATGGGTTCGTGGATGATTTCTGCTGCCTGAATACGAAAAGTTTTGTCTTTTCAAGACAAGCTCGCAATTTTAAATGCGTTCTCCGCCGGCGAGAAAGAACAACCTCTCCGCCCGTTACAGTGTCCCAGCTAGCATCCCTTCAACAATTTTGACCGCAGAAAAGAGCATGAAGTTCGCGAAAAGGCGCTCTTTCAGCAGAAGTTTGGTTCTTGAAGCGCGTCAAGGCACCGAAAAGTATTAAAAAGCAAAAGTGATACTTAGTTACGTTTGTGAATTCGGGGGCCGCGTAGTTGCAGCAAGCGCAAATCACGCAGTTCAGTGTGAAACATATCCTTGAACAAGGGTGAGTTCGGCATGGCTGATTCCTAGCATATTGGTTTCGTTTCTGCTTTATTATTCCTTCGAGCTGTAGCTCGAAACCTCCATGTAACTAAATCCCGGGTGTAATGAAAAAAATTATCAACTTCGTTACATCCTGGTTTAACTGCAACCCCACGCGTGCTGCACAGACGTAAATCATAGAAGGGCAAACTGCGAGAATTTGCTCGGCTACTTGTACCTGGATTCAATTTTGAAAAGATTGGCAATTAAAAAATGGGAAGCAAAGGACTTGGAGCAGGAAAAGTGCTTGCCCTCTCTCTTCATCTTCGGTACGAGATGTGTAGCGCTTCCCATTAAAGAACTGCACAAGCCGGGCCCGGTTGTGTTTTATTTAAATAACAATTAATTACTTTTATAGAAAATATTTTCAAGGACCATAGGGAATAATAGAAAGGAGTGCGGGAATACATACACGAAGGGCGGTTGTTCTGGCAATCACAGCCATAAAACCGACAAAAGAACGAATTACAAAAGAATACAAAAGATGGGCTCAACGAAGAGAGTCATGAATGGCTGCTTTAAAACGGGTAGCATCAGTAATTTCAGCGATGGTGGAAGGGAGATGGCTTCATTCTACTCTGTTTTTTGGAATAAAAGACTCGTAATACATGTCAGTGCGAGGCGCGTCAGCTTTTCTGTAATGGTGAGTACTAGATGACCATTGCAGCAAAGCAACTTCGTAATACCCGATTCGCGATGGCAGTTTTCAGTCTATCCGAGCCTACCTGAATGGATAGCTGTAATCTTCAACGAATTCTGACAAGCACAGACACAGTCTACTCGTCAGTTGCCGAGACCGCACATTGGCCAAAATCACCGGGCTGTAGTGAGCTTAGTTTCTTATGTAGATACGACGGCTCGGTTGCCCATATTCATTCATTGGTTGGGCTATATTCGCTGTAGCTCTCGCCGTTTAATTTAATGGCGGCTCCCTGAAACAACAAACAAGTTATCGGCCTAGCATCCTACTGCGCCGGTTTCTGGAACTGAGCGTAGCCATTCTTAATATCTTCGATGTATTTTCGGAGAAACTCCAGAGAACCTTTCATCCTAGATAAGACAGTGCTAGAAGACGGGGTAAATGTGATTACTTCAGGTAAGTTTCCAGGACTGTCATATGCATGCATCACAAGATTAAACTCTGCACAACGGTGTTCGCTTCCGTGGTCACGTTGCAAACGCTACAATATTCCGCGGTTGTCTTTGTGAAGTCACTCCCAGACGGCGCACCTCAAATATTATAATTTTTGTTTACGGGTGAATCACCTGAGCTCATTGCCGCCAAAAAAGTGGCCTAGTTTTTTTAAGTGATCGCGACCTTTCACGTCCAATATAGGATGATGGAGAAAATCGCGATTGGCATAAACAGCATACAGTCACAATCATTGTTAGCACACAAAAAAAACAGAAGGAACCTCAAGCAAGCCGCCTTGTGAGTGAGGATGTGTGCCCATGTGTAGATTCGTGCGGTCTGTAGCTATTTACGAATACAGATATGGTTGCGTGCATATACCTATTCAGAATGGTTACCTTTGCTCTCTACATTTAATGTAATTCCGCTCAGAGTCCCCATTGGTTACGCATGGTGCACGTCAAAGCCTGCCGACCGTGTAACGCTTTACGTGTCTGACACCCCGCCACCTTTCCAAGGCAAGTTCGAAGAAGCCACGGGTGGTTTCCTCCGCATTTCTTCTATGACGGGCGCCTTTTTGCATTCATTTAAATTTAATCTTTCCAAAACGCCAGGCACACGCGAATCGACGCCCGTGAATCGCGACGGCAGGACATCCGTAAATCCTGTCGGCAACACCTCTTTACGATATGAGCTCCGGGTAGTGTCGTATTCAGATGATGTATCCTCCGAGCGTACACATCTACATATCTTTAGGCGGGGCATTTACGTGTTCTTCCTGCCTAAGCGAAGGAACAGGAAGCGAAATAGAAACGACAAAAGTTGTTTTCGTGAGCATACGCCCAGGATTCCTGCGGGGTCGTGCGCCGATTTCTTGTTTCACTTCTCGAAGAAGCGGCAGGGTCGGAGACTGTGTGAACTTGGAGTCACGCTTGGCGTGACTTGCCATTTCACCGGGGCTACGCCCTCGCACACCTCAGCTTCCGCGATGGCGTGTTCAGAGCTGCTGCTTCTGCTGCGGCTGTTGCTTCGGCAACCACCTTTCCTGGGCAACGTCTGTCCCTGCTCCTTCGGGCTAAACACCTGCTCTTTTCGGTCCCCCGTTGAGTATGCATGTTATTATGCAGCAAAGACGACACGAATGAGTTCCCGGCAACGCGGAATTTTTCTCCTTGATTCTTCCACGTCTGGCAACCTTTGCTGCGGATGGAGTGCGTGTGTGCTTTCTCTGACAAATTACCTGTAGCAGACGGGGAATGGTAAAGAAGAACAGAGATCTTGGCGCCGGGGTCAGTGTTCGTGGCCAGTAATGAATGGTTTCGAGCTTAGGACTGGTTTGGCTGCCCTCAAAACCGGAAGCCTGCATGCGAGAAACTGAAACGGTCGCCGCTTTTAGGCTGTCGACCTGGTGGTCGTAGCTGTATTTATTATTCCTGGGGTCCCAATACTACTTGGACATTATTACGTAATAGTATGACATCTGAGAAAATTCATAAGGAGTGATATTCAGGTCACGTTCACGCTTTTTTCGGGAGCAAAGGGCTGTTCGACGGGGAAGCAGAACATAAGTACTAAGGTAGAATGATATTGGTGCAAGAAAAATATTGCTCCCATCTTTCTAAATTTCAGCTATATACATGTTTAAGCACTAAATTCTATTCCGTCGGTACGATTACTTCACCTGCCAGTTCTTAAAAGTGGTTGGGGTATTATTCGTTTTATTCGAGAAGCGCGTTTACACTGAACGAATGTTTTTTTTTGTTACCGCCCGATTACAAATTGCAGCCGCAAGATGTTTTGCTACTTAATGAAGTCGTTTTCAAATTTGACCAACCCAAAAGGCACAAAGGCAGTGCAAGTTTTATGCAAAAGAAGGATCCGTCTATACCGTTTGTTGGCAAAAATGAGTGATTATTATGATTGTGCATTTAAAACGAAAGCCTTGACATCTCTCCCTGATTTTCTTCCAGCTTTAGGGGCGTTGTATGATGTTCAAGCAGTGACAAAAACACGTCACTTTGCTGTGGGTGAAAATTGATCGGCAAATATCACTGTCGTTCGGCCATTCGAACGTTCTAGCCCTTTAAATGACAGCATAAGCTCCCAGTTGGCTCGCCCATTTAGAGCCTGCGGGTGTTCTCCCAATTTTAGCATATCTGACGTCCTTTTCGACCACGATGGCCAGTTCATGACTGTAGTGTGCGAGTCTTATTTGACTGCTGTGCCGTTGAATGTACCGGCATGTAGGGTGCGGCAAAGCGTAGCCCATGCCAACTATGTTCCAGGCTCCTAGTTTTACCAGTGTTGTAAGCAACGCTACGTTCGGGTGTTTTTGGTTTTCGAGATCTGAAACACTAAAATTTCCTGGGGTTATCAATTTATCTGCACAAAATCATGTTTAATTTTAAATTGTAGGTTAGTATAACTAGTGCGCGAGCTTGTTTTACGGGGCAGTACTAGTGGCTATCGTAACACAGTATGCGTACAACACACTTTTTATATATTACTGAACAAAGCTGTTTTTAAACGAATCATCTGAATCTTTTAGCTACAGTGTCCACGTGGAGTATTTTGTGTGTTGAGTCTTTAACGAATAGGTATCGATGTTGTAATGTTGGCACATATCTGCGTGCACATCACAGGCGATTCGTACCCGCATGTTATTGTGGTTAGCCTAGCCTTCCCGACCACGCAAAGCCTAGCGAAGGCATAAAGAGGGCGAATAACGGAAGGGTCAAATGAACCGAGGAAAAAGTTCTGTCATTTTTTTTCGTGAAACATTTTTGTGTAGCGTACCGTTACCTGCGTCTATTTTAATTAATCTAATAATAGAACGCTGCACTAAACCTGAAGCAGTGTTGTGGCACCGTATAGAGGGGGGGGGGCGACTTCGGTGCACAGCACACCTCACATCACGTCATATCGGTGATATCGGTACGAAAAGATCGGTTATATCTTAGAGTTGTGGCACGCTAAGAACGTGTCGAATATCACATTTCATCAAAGGCGATTCCATGAAGTCTACAGGGAAGGACCTACTCTCAATTAATCCCCTTAAAAATTATGCACCACGTAGCCCCCGACCAAATGTTGCTAACAGTGGCATCAAAGCAGGCATTATAGCTCTCGCCTTTGTAACGCCAGTTACGCTTTTCCTCAGCAATAAAGTTTCTAATAGCAATTTAGACCACTTTTGTGGGGCAATTACCCTTGCTAAGAGGCCATTTTACGCAGGCTAGGAACGTGTCACACCACTGGAAAGCTGCTTTATGGAAACTTCAGTGTGTCTGCATTCCGACACGCGCGACCATCTTCTGGGTTGGATCGCGGAACGAGCTGCCATGCGATACTTTTGACCTTCTCCGTCGTTCCTGCTCCGCCTTATCGTTTTGCGATAAAAGCAGGCTCAAACATCCGAGACTCCTCAAACCTCGTGGCCTGCATCTCTTATCTGAACCTGTTTCACTCTGCTTGCTCTTGTTCTGTGACTTTTCTCCCTGTTCCTTTAGAACTTGCTTTATCGTCCCTTGACTTTAGTTCCCTTGGCAAGACCTAAACACCATATCTGTGTCCTTGCACTTCGCTTGTATTTATTTCTGTTTTGTGGGCTGCATTTGTTGTTTTGACTTGATATACATGTCTAGTCTGGATTGCCGTTATCCCAACCAGCTCCAAGTGCTCTAAAGTCAGTTTAAGACAGAGTCGTACAATAATTTCACAAGCTTCTATTGCTGAATAAACTGCTTTTATCTCTGCCAATTCGCAACCCATTGAGGTTTTTAATTTATTGCTGTAATATTATTTGGACTTTTCTTCACCAGTGTAGTTGCCGCAGCTGGTGTCCTTTCGTGATGTTCACTTATTTTACAGTTAGGGAAGAGCGTTATCTTCTTATCCTACTGCCCCGAAGTCCGTTAGAAAGCACTTAGCATACATGTTACTTCCATTAGTGTTCTGAGAAGGCAACAAAATAGACGACGAGACTTTACGGAGGAATAACAAAACCACAACAAAATGAAAACGCCCCTCATCGAGAGGATCGGGTCAAGCGCGCTCGAGTGCCAGCCTCCTTGACCTTCAGATGCCGAGTGTTTGCATTCCTAGCGTATCTGCCAGTAACTTGTGCTGCCAGCTGTTTACCGTCGCCGCAGGCTCGAGTGATCTATGCTGGGCGGAAGTAGCTGACCTACTGACCTTTCTGCCGATAGACCGCACACGCAGTTTTGGGGTGGCAACGTCAAATGGGGCGAAGAAACTTCTAATTTTACTCCCTGATATTCCGCCGCAGAAAAAAATTTGTGGAATGTGCATTTCTATGCAATCCAAAGTTGGCCTGTACGAGAAGAACATATGTTAAAAATAGTTTATTATATGTAGAGTTGAGCAAGAGAACGCAGACGTGAGAGAGAAGGGACCACACCGCGTATTGTTTGGAGTAATTGTAATAAAGTAATGAATTAGCTACTTTGCTAGAATACTGCTCTTCTTAAGTTTATTTTAATTGAATTGCAGTCATTCTAATGCTCTTTACTCGCTATATGTGATTTTCTTTGCGCATTAAAATGTGTAAGTCACCCTAGCTATAGTGATGCACTTGTACAAAGGCCGAATATTTCGTAGACTTTTTTGAATAATGGAAAGCACCACGTATGGGGATTGCTAAAACTAATTTTCATTGAAACGGTTACTATTAGGATGTTCCAAATGATGCAGATCTTCACAATATTCCCTAAATAATACTGCATAAAAGGGTGACAACCATCTATAGGTTTGTATGGGGGTTACAGCCACCCGACTTCTGTCAGGACATCGTTATTTTTTTGTCATAATCATTATAACTTAATGGTTATTTTCGCTCATTAACAACTGCGTTTCAATAGAGGTAACGTGGCATGAAATTGTATCCCTTCTTGAAAATTTTTGAGAAGTTTTAGTTGGATGTTGGTGTTATCTTAAACTGCTGTATACTTGGGAATGTTGGTTTGCCTAAAGCGCCAAACTGTGTATACTCGTTTGCTCCCGGTGTGTCCTGCTGCGAAAAGACACCCACAGCAAAAATTAACGAGGGCTGTTAACTCGTATGGACGTCGGATAGACAAAGTGATAACATTTTGTAGGATTTGGTGAGGGTTAAATATCAACCAGTTACGTCATTTGAACTAATGCAGCCTGCTTAAAAGCACAACATGGGAAGTTTTGCATCATATAACTACGACAGATTCTTGAGGATATGAACACTTGTAATGAAAATTTTTCGTGATATATTTTAAGGGACAGGGTTTCAGCTGACCGCCGGCACTTTATGGCTTTGTGTGAGTTGGTAGGTTCCTTCCATTAGAAAAAAAAATAGATTGCCTGCGTGGAATTTTTTGATGATTCCCCTTTGTTTTTCTTTTAAACTACCACTGAATAAGAAAAATGCTGTTTGCAGTATCTGCAGTATTAAAGTGCAGATATTAAAATACGTTTTTTTAAAAGATTTATACTACTTAGAGTACACATCGTTTAGTTAGAAACATAGCATCTACAATATGCAAATGCATGAATTTTATCCACATCTGTGTGACCGCCACATTACCGGAGTTATAAGAGAAAACGGGAATGCTTGTTGCCGTTTACACCATGTCCAAGCATTACACAGAGTTTTCTCATTAACCCAACAGTGTAGCATGGTAAAAGAACGCTTTTTTGTCACACCAGAAGTTGTGGGTATGGCTGCTGAAGGATAATGATCAGTGCGACACAGTCTTCTTGTGAGCGAATTGGTTTATTGCATTGTGGAGGTGGAAAATAAATAGCTATGGCTTGAGGTTGAATGGCTGAAAGGCGATGACACTGTCCAATAGTCTCCTTCGTCCCTTCACTGTGGAATCTCTTTCCTGGTCCACCTGGAAAGCAAGGTAATATTTATGCACAAATTTACGCCTAGAAAATGATTATAACGTAAGAAAATGTACGGTCACTGCTTGTTGTCCTCAGCTGAAATAACTTTAAAACGTTAAGACGCCCGAGTTGAGAATATTAAATTGTCACAGACCTTTGTCTGTGACTTGAAATCAGAACTTCCACGGCAGCTAACTTTCCCTTGACAATAACTTAAAACAGCAAGAGAAGCGGCGGGGAGCATTACTGAGCCCCAGCTTTGGAGATAGTTAGTGCCTTTTATTTTTCTTCTTGGTAAAAAGAGTAATAAAATGAGGTTAGCACCTCATTTGGATAACAGAATACATTACTACACTAGGTTCTAAACGCTCAACATCTTGGGCGCGCTAAAGTTACAGTTTAAATTGGCAGTCAGCTCTGTTATGGTCAGGGCTTTTTAAGTTCTACATGCAGAAGCCGAAAATAAGCTTTCGGTTCTCAGCGAAGTGTTAGTATTGAGCTTATCAAAATAGGGTTATATAAGTTTACATGGCTAGATCACAGTTTTTTACAGACGAACAGCATTTCCGCCTGGTCTTAGACTATGTGGGCCCGTGGAAGTCGTTAGCAATATTCGGGCTGGCATGGGTATTTGAACCTGGAGGTTTGCAGTGCAGTTTTTACAAGAAACAAAGGACGGCGGTAGCGAAAGGTGAGAATTTCTAAAGATGCCCAATTAAAAGGTGAGGCTCACTCGGAGAACTAAGCGGCCCAGGTCTCTCCGTGTCAGTCGACACATGGCAGTTGAGTGTACCGGAGGGAAAATCCATGCTGATTCTCTTGGGAGTTCGCCACGGCGTCCATGTTAGATTTCACCCGAAGCATGAATGGCTTGCTGTGCGCTGCAATAAAAAATTTAAACAGTGATTACGGTATGAAGACAAACATTTCGACTGCCTAAGAAAATTATCGTTCCGTAGAATACGAAATAAGAAAATGTTATTCGCGCTGAACAATTCCTGACAAAGATTAGTTCTGTCAGTTCCGCAAAGAAGAAACCGCATTGCATATACAAAAACCCTTCACCTTAAGCACTAAATGTGCAAAAAATACTTTTGTACCCCTCTACACAGCATGCGTAATTAGTTGTAAAAAAATTGCTGCCGATAGACGTACAGCTTATGACGACAATCCCAATCAAACTTTGTAGAATTGTCTGTTGCGGGAAAGATAGTACTTCAGCTTCAACACTAATGGTTCAAGGGAGAGTTTCAAGAATTTTAAAGGTACATAAATGTCATGAAAGGAATGTGAAGGTCCTTCCTTTTGCGTACAGTGTTATCAGACAATAGTCTACCAAATAAAGGCATTGTATTGTACGCCTAGGCCAACTTTGCGCCGTGCACTAGACGCCATGCAGCCCTGCATGGGAAGGCGACAATTTTTCAACATGAAAATTTATCAAACCCCCAGCTTAACTCATTGCTATTTTTGTATTCAACAGCATTTATTATGAATATTATGTTGCTAAATTACTGAGGATGAATCAGTGCGTGCTGGGAATATCATATTCCTGATTTGCAGGGAACGAAATACTTCATAACGCTATTTGGAGTTAAGCTTCTTCAATCTGTTACATAGATGTCCACAAGGAGCTACATAACTAAAAACTCATGGTCATAAGACGCAACGTACTGCTTGAGTAAAAGTATGGAGTGTAGAAGGACTGGCCTTGTTAGCGCATTATACTTTTTTCCTATTCCGCTCTGTCCGCGAGGCCTAGCGCCCTCGGCAGTAAAAGCTTTCTAATTGAATCAATGATTTAGGTGACAGAAGCATGCTGAATTGGAGACCCAAAGTCTGGCTGCAAACTCTCAAATCCTTGCGCAATGCACAACTGGCAATAATTTTTTAGCTTGAGGTAAAACTATGACGCAAAGGTGTTGAAGCTTTAGCGTGTCTATTTAAATACCGTTTGCTTTGCAGAAAATATTTTCTATTCTACGGAGGAGTTTGCACATGAAACAGTTTTAAGGCTGCAAACTGCAATCCCAATTGTAATCGAGGTGAGAGAGCGAACAATTCAGACGACTGTAATAACAAAAAAAACATTCATTACGCTTGAAACGCTATCGCGTTCAAAAGAACACACTTTTTCGGTAGAAAACAAGTGTACAGGGTTTTCGTTTCTGCGGATAGCATTATCTGCTAACAGGTGTAAGCTACAATGCTAACGGATGTTAAAACACTCCGCAATCTCCGTCGATTATTCACTTGCACATATTTGCTGAAATGGGACGCTTACATATGAGCACATTTTTCTCGTGAAGTCTCGTTCCGCAGAATCGGTCTTCTCCCGGGCCCATGCCGTATGATGATCCCTGGTCGACGGTGATGAAGTCGTCCCGACAGGAAACCACGTTGTCCTCGTATGTCGGCTGTCCCCACGAAAACGACGAGTTTGTCTCCGTCTCCCACTTTATGGAGCAGAAGTTCTCCTCGACGCGAAGACAAATGGAGTACCGGAGTCCGCTCAAGTAACGGACTTTGCTGTCCACTGGTTGACCGTAGTTGAAACTTCGAACGATGGCGCTCGGGCTGCGGAAATACTGGAGACATCCCGGGGGTACTGCAAAAGACGAAGCAAAATATTCAGTGATGCCCAAACTGTTGCCGCAAATTACAGCGGTGCCAGACTGATTTTAGACACTATCAGGGACGTTCACACGTCACACTAACATATTTACGGATGTGTGATGTGTAAGCAGTTGCAACGAGTGCTTTGTGTGGGATTCCGTTGTTTTCGAGACGACGTTTTTGATTGGTAGATGAGTGCCGATTTTTGGGAAATGCGGCAGTGTAAGCTGACGCTTTTACGCGTGATCATCAATGTCCGGCATAAACATGTATTCCTGGAATGATAAGACGCCTCCGTCTCGCACACGCGTAACTTGCTATTGAAGACTTACGACAAACAGGACTGACATATTGGTTTTAGCAAAGAATAAATTCTGGTACTTCATTGGGTGGATATAGTTTACTGTGACTTCAGGGTGTGTAGTTTCAGACGAATAAAATAGAAAAATGACCACAAAAAATTCCAGTTTGATGAAGCTTTGATTTTGACTTGTGTAGATGTGGGGGCAGCTTAGCTTAAAAACAATTGGTTATGGAAGGAAGAATGTATTATGTCGCTTGTGCCAAAAAGTTGCATTCCGCAAGATTTGTGACCATGGTGGCATCAGTAGCAAAAGTAGCATGCGGTAGCCCTTCGTAGCATATATAAAAACCCCAGAAAATGCCACAACCAATATTCCTACAAAATATTCACTGCCTAAGACAGCATGTAACTAACATGCGTAAACAATTACCTGCTATGCTACTAAAAACCGTGAATGTTAATAAACTGTAGCGCTTTAGAGCACTATGGGGAAACACTTTACAGGGCCAATATCTTTCGAACACCCCGCCATCATTCTGCGACGCCGCCAGAATTAGGTTGTTTGTCTTCTTTCAGAGCTGTGGGCTTTCTCTTTGAACTTAGTGGGGTGGTATTTGTGCTCAGACATCTTTACTAGTCTTATAAGGTTTCATTTGTAACGTTCAACTGTTGTCTTTTCCCCTTATATCTACAAGTATTGGCGCATCATGGATAACGACCTAAATACAAGCGCACACTTGCCACGTATTGCGCTTAATGTAAGCAGCACAGTGAAGGAAATCATCCTTGGTTGTTTTGAGAGCGGCTGCTACTTGGCGAGTAAAAAGCGTTCGCACTTAGTTTCTCTCCCCATAGTTTTACGCTCACCCCTATGCTATGTTTTGTCTCCTCATGCTACTTCTTCACTAATGATGTCATGCACAACAAATCACAAAATTGAGTCAAGCCTAGCAATCGAAGTATATCCGTCGGAACACTTACCGATGTCGAGGCTTCCGCACTGTATCATGCTGATCTTGATCCTCCACCTCCTGGGCCGCTTGCCTCCTCTGCTTATGACACTCAGCACGACTGGATTGCCCGACTGCCGGCCCATGTCGACATATACTGCAAGACGTCATCATTATTTCGTTTAGCACATGACGGTTATGGAACATACCGCTAACATTTAACAAAATTGTGACGCTTTATCAGTACTATTGAACCAGGTTATTACGACTCTAGTTATCCAGTTGGTGGCCAAAGTTTGAAGACAGAACCTTTAGCACACGCGAATAATGCTAGGAAGTTATATGGGTTCTAAGCGAAGAAAAATTTGACGTTCACCTGAAATGCAGCGGAACGGATATAAACCGCTGTAAATATTTCCTGTGTAGCAGTTCGTGTGCATGTCAGTAGGATCTCAAGTTTTTCTTTGCTGAATGTTACTCCACGTAGAGGATTTTCCATAAACCAGGCCAATAGGTTGAGAGCATTTCGTAGTTAAAATGCGGGAGGTATCCCTTAATCGAGCTAAACTAACTCGTTATTTACAAGTGATGGCTGTTTAAATTATTCAGTTGTATCATGCATCCAAGATAAATCTTCCGAAGCTCAATCACCAACGCAACATTGTGTACAGTTGCTCTTGTAGCCTTGTCTTTTCTGACGCTAATATTGAACACGTCACGTCGCCGCATTTACCTTTGTTAATTCCCAAGAACTACACAGTTCAAACGACTACGCAAACACGGACGTAATTTACTGGACATGTTGTCATGTTCAAAACTGCGCACTCTCAACAAGAAAATCTGGACGGAATTGTGCAATCAGTGGAAACGAATGTGTCTATTATTTAAAAAAAAATTGAACTATCATAGGAGCCTTTGAAAGGCCGGGACCACCCCGTTGACATTCAAACGAACCCTGGCACTGTCAAGAGGCCACGCTTGTCGGTGTTATGGTGTCAGGTTGGTGGGTGCATCGTTTTGATTTGCGGCCATGATGGTGTACAGCTTCCGCGTGCAAATAACCACTCCTGCAGGATAGCGGTCGTGTTTCCTTGCCCAAGAACGTGTTCTTACATTCCCTGTGCGAGGGGCGTATCATTTTGGGGTTTGTAGTCAAAGTAGGGAATTTGCTGCTTTGGTGCAAAACTAGGGATAATCACATACAGAGGATCCAGATGATGAAAACTAGAGATGCAGCTTTGCACATGAAGGGAAACGGTGGATACCAACGAGAGCATGCAAACACTCACGGTGCTGCCCGTTGTTCTCGCCGCATAGTTGAGGTAGGTTCTCCCCGACGGTGCTTCGGACCATGAAGGAGTCGACGTTGCACAGCCCCTGCTCGTCGGGTGGCGCGAGACTGAACTCGAGAAAGTCCAGCCGCAGCTGGCAGATGTCGGAAGTCTTGGTGATGGTCACCTCGCATGTTCCCGTGCCCACCTCGCCACTCGGGTAGCTCGGGTTGACGAACTCGGTCTCATTTACGCTGCTCACCATGTTGCACGTGAAGCTCACTGCACGCCGGTGGGGTCAAAGGAGATGGGAAAGGGAAACAAATGGCGGCACGTCTGTTGCATTACCGTAAATCGGTTTCGGATCCTCACGACACATGGAGGCAATTTGTCTTAAAAACAATTCGACACTTGGTAAGACATGGTCTGAACGAACAAAATACAGTGATGCACTGTTGTGGCTTGTGCAAACGTGTGCTGCAGAATTAGACTAACGACACAAAAGCTGGTTGGTCTAAAGCACAGAGAATGAAGAATAACGATTGTCACTGTAAATGTTGTTCAATGCAATACCAACATAGATGATAGATCGGATCGCCTGTGCTGCCACGCTGATTAGACTGAGTATAGTCTTCACTTCGATCAAAATAAATGGATGAACTAATATCTAGTAATGCAGTTTGATGGTGCTTATGGAATGAGTTCCCTAGTTCCTAGGATTAGTTTCAAGAGGGGTAATTTCAGAAACGATGTCGTGGTTTATCAGCTTGAAGTTTACTTGCCCAACTGCAAAAAATACATGTTTACATATATCATGCTGCATTCAAGAAATGGTAATTTTAAAGCCAGCGGTTCGTTATTAACACATCTATTGTCTCACGCCACGGCACAACGTTGGTACTGCAAACGCCATTCAGTACTAAGATATTTTTACTGAATACTATGAATACTTAGATCACCAGGCTGCATTACTCGCTTTTAAGACAGTAGTTCAAACATGTTTCGCCCCGTACATTCTTCCCAACCAACCCGTTAAACAAAGCTGTCCAGAACACTATCTCGAAGACTATTTCCCGCATGCTACAGAGCTACTTATCATTCCCCACCCGTGGCGCACCCTCACCTCCCCAATTTTGTTATCTCCAGAAGCCCGTCACAAAAAAAAACTACTTAACAATTTTTTATCCCGGTAAATTGCGACTTCTCCACTTATTTTTACCTCAGAAAGCTTCCTACCACATCCCCAGCTGAAAATTCCGACCACTGAGAAACGTAGAGGAACTCTCACACGAAAGTAGTATTTTGCTTAGAGCCAGAAGTCGAGTTGTACATCTACTTATTAATTTTTTTGCAGACCTCTGAATAGCTTTTGTATAACTCGTTGTCAACTGTTATTGCCCATACATTTATGCGGAGTAGTTTACATGACCCTGGAACCCGGTAGAAGGTTATAATCTTGAATTTGCGCTCAAGCCACGATTTCGCCCGCAGTATTAGCTGTGCGAAATGATTTTGCATTACCCTGAATAGCGGCAGGGGGACCAGTTCTGAAAAGAATTTAGACGAGCCGGAAAGATGCGCCTGACATATCTTATTGCCAGAATTTTAGCCCTTTGCGGTTTCAACTAATTAGAGCAACAGACGGTGCTACCATCCAATCCATTACCGAATAACGGGGCTTCCGCAATAGTTGCATTTGATTTTGTATTCTTTGTAGTCTCGTCGTACTCACCTCTACAGCAGACTCCGTAACCTTCAGCGCAGCGCCCGATGTCCGTCCCCTGCTTTGCCCCGCATTCTTGTTCCGTAACGCATGTTCCGTTCTGACCGTACTTGCCTTCGCAAGCTTGGTTTCGGTATCGCAGAAAAGTGAAGTAGCCACCTGGAAATAATTATTGCTTTAGATTGATAGCATTGACTCCCTCTTCACTAAGAAAATAAATAAAGAAAAAAAAGGATGAGGCATAAACAAATTACATAGTCCGCATTATCCCTCAGTACAAACACACTGCCACACTACGTGGAACTAGTCCCAAGTAAACAGAAATCAAGCCAACCGTTTTATTTTGCTATAACGCAGCATGTGAAGACTCCCAGATGCACAAATGGCATTAGCATGCTTTGAACATATCTGTCTACTTTACAGACTAGCTAAAAAGCTCAAGCACTATAATCGTGTGCTTCAGGTGAGTAAAAGACACACTAGAACTGTTGTTATTTTTAATAGCTTGTAGTAATGCTCCAGATTCTGTCTTAGGTGTTACTGCAAAAATGCTTTTCCTTTATATTAGTAGCAACACTCCCAGTACAAGAAGCCAGCAGTGAAGAAAGCTAAGCCATTTTGGTTGATTTGCCCTTCATATCTCTAAAGTTACCATACTTTAGCTGTTAAAGTTTATCGTAGAGGAACTTACTCAGCTGTGGTCTGGATGTCTGGGCTTCAGCGAGGCCCAGGAGGCACCCGCCCACAAGGGCCGCCAACAGAACTCTCAGCATCTGCAAAATACAGGCCATGATGGATTTCCAAAAACTACCAAATTCAGCCATTGTTTTTGTTGGGCGAAAATTTCTTGCGTAGAATGCAATGTTGAAGCTAGCGGGCCAGATTTCAAAGTGGAAATTTTTTCGGCTGCTATGTGCACAATCCTGTGCATGATTCGTTGGTTCCGCTACTTTAATTATGGTGCAGCGTAAACACAAAAACGCATGAGTGTAATAGACGGGAAGTCCCTTCAACGACGTAAATTAGGCGAGATGCTTTAACTACGGCATACCTAGAACACCACCTGAAGCTTTGGCGGGTTAATAAAACCTTTCTTTGCCGTTGCGGTGTTGCACCGTGTAGATGCGGCTCCAAAATGCGCGTACCAGAGCGTTCCTTTTCTTCATTTCGGCAGCCTGTTAGTGCCCTTTCAGACCTATTAGTTCAGACCTATTAGCGCTTTAGATAGCTCAGCTTGGTACTATGTAGTGTTTACATGACTTCAACAAGCGGTTGCTAAGTGCATGAGTTTTTTTTTTCAAATTCCCAATAAATATAAAAAAGAAATAAATTTATGACGTTCTCGATGAATAGTGTAGCCATACAACGGTGGTTAGTACCCGTAGACGCTAAAAAAACAACTCCAGCTAAAGTAGCGTTCACTTTACCTCTACAAACTGTTACGCCAGCGGCAGTTCTCTTAGATCAGACTCCATAAACAATCGTACGCTTAGGTATTGACTTCAAGCTATTCTCAAAGTCGTCACAGTACAAGCCCCTTATATGTGAATAACAAACGAAGCTGCGAACAAAAGTATGCCGATTAAAAGACGGAATAAGCAATGCTGCCGATGAGTACTTCTGCTGTAGACACAAGAAACACTCCATAATGACGGGAAGCTCCGGCATAAAGAAATTAAGTCTCGCCTTATGCAGGTTGGAGGCACCAGCGCATCTCGTAGACGTAAAATATTTAGGTCACACTCCAGACGTGATTGCACATTTCCTCCTCCAATCCGTCACGGCTGTATCGTTATAGTTACGTAATATCTGAAGGTCAATAACGGGTCCATAACGACCTGCAGCAAAATTGGCTGTCATCGTCGGCCGCCGGGATAATTAATGTTCCCCTCGCCGCGTTCAGTCCCCGCATCGTTCGCCAAGCTCAGCGTATACACCACTCCTGAGACGAGTACGCGACGAAATAGGCCCCTACAGCCAATGTTCTCACCTTGCGTGGCGAGGCTGAACCCAGTCTGGGTGCTGCAGACCGGACTGAGGCGCGCTTCGAGTCAAGGTGGTCGTTTTAAGGCCGCCGCTCGTCTCCCGCTATGGCCGCCTCCTCCCGGAAGCCAACCGGAGAGCAGGTCAAAGAGCCGAAACGTCCCTTTTTGCCGTTTTGTGTTTCGATGCTCACCGCCGGCGGTGAGGGGCGAGGAGGTTTCACGGTCAACGATCCTACACGTCTTTTCAGTTCCTTCCTTCCTGCCTTCTTGCCTCCTCCCCCAACGTCTACTTCAACTTTGGGTGTGCGTCTGCCGGGCTTTCTTCCTTCTCTTTTTAACGGCTCGTTTAAAGGCGAGTCCTGTTTTGTGGTTCCCTCCGGTATAATTTTTTTGAAAAGAAGAGAAAGAAAGAAACTCTGGCGGCTCAACCAGAAAGAACCACAGCGGCAACAAACAGGCCGCTTACGGTGTCCTGGGTACGTGTGGAATGCGAAAAAAAAAAAAAAACACGCTAATGCTTTTTCTTTTTGTGTGCGTAGTTTTGCATTGTCAAAGTCCGCAGAAAAAAAAGAAACAAAGTCTGAAGCATACCTTTTTGTCGTACTGATATTTGGAGGTCACGTTGCCACCTTGTTTCAATTTTCCTCTTGGGGTGAAGTCACCGCTAACCGATGGTGCGCTAAGTGAAATCCCACGGAGTTTGAATGAAAATAGTTGTAAAAAATGTACATCGGGAACGTAACCCTGATGTCAGAGGTCCGACACGACGGAAATGCAATTATCTTAATCACGGGGAAGTTATGCTAATCACGCTTATCGATACGGTGCAGAACATTTCTGGCATGGGAGCCCTGTGATATCGCAGAAGGTGTACATAAACGCAAGTAGGTGGTTGTTACTTTGTTGCGGTGAATAAGCGACAGATAACCGTTGTATTACGCGGCGCATATATATTTTGGTAACTTGGCTAATTTTGCTTGAAATGAAAATGAGTTAGTTTTCGGTAAAGTTCCGCTACAGTGACCACATGAATATAGACGGTATTAATAGTTGGTCTAGGAAACCTAAAATGGTCCTTAACAATCCCACAAAATACTTCTAACGAAACCCTGAAAGCAACAACAAAAAATCTGCAGAGATTGAGAGACGTCTACTAATGTGTTCTATGCCGCTTGTCTGGAGTGGCAGTTCTTTACTGCTAATCTTCGGAGATTTTTAAATGCAGAGCATTTCAGTAACTCACGATGTCACCCGCGTTGACGTCCGTAGTCCACACCGCACCCCTCCCTACTATATAAAAAAAAATACTATCCGGCGCCCGGTTTCGATCCCTCGACCCTGCGGGCGGAACGCAATGTACATGGTGCTCTACCCACTGCGCCACAAAGCCGACACAGAATGGGACGCTACGAACGCGCCTTATATCGTTGACTCATTCAAATTACTGCTGACGAGCGCTCTCTCGTCAGTAGTTGCCACAAGTGCAACAACATTAACGTAACGCAAACTACTTAACGTCGTGCGCCCCCGGAAATGCTCTGCATTTGATCGTGCCCCTCGCGAGGGGGATGTTTCACTGCGTCTTCTCTTGGTCGCGGGACCCGTGGCGCCCTCTGGCGGAGGCGCGGCGCAACTCGCAGCACTTTCTTTGAAAAAGCGCCTCGAAAGCGCGGCAAATATGAAACAGGGATGACGCGCTTTTTTATACTCTTCGTTAAATACTAAAGCTGCTCTTAGGGCAGGCACGGAATACTTATTATTAAATTCTGTCGACTAATTATCTCCATTTATGTTATTATAACGATTACGGGTGCTACTTCCTCCAAATCTGCATTTTTGTGCAGATGATGGGCGTTACACGGTTCAACATTTTCGCTATTTATTATTTTTTCTTATTTCTTGGTTTATCAAAATTATTTTCAACAAATTATCTACATTTACGCTAATATAACGATTATATGTGTTAGTTTGGCTAAATCTTCATTTTTGTGGAGATGCAGGGCGCTTATACGTTCCTGTCAAGGTTTATTAAAGGTTTTTTCAATAAATCTTTGGTATACAAAATGCGTTATTAATTTTAGTACAGCAAGAGGTCCCACCAGGGACCTCCCTGAACTGTCAGGGGGACCTCGTGGGTCGAAATTCTCAAGATAAAGTTAATATAATGGCAGAACGGAATGCACCCAAAGTAATTAAAATCATTAGCATGTCAGGGTCAGGCGACGAAAAATCAATTCTTTTTCATAACAGTTCATATTTTTGCGCGAGTTTGAGGCACAAAGATTGTACATAAAGAGTTTGTACAAAAACAAAGTTTGTACATAAACCACAATACTAACACGAATAATCAAGGAATGGAAATCAAAATGTATATTCAGATTGTGAACATCAATAAATCAGGATCAGGTGATAGTACAATAACCCATAAATATCTAAGCAATCATCACTTTAAACAAATCTGAAGTTAAATGCGGAAAGAAGCATACAATCAAAAAATAAAAGGAACTAAGCAATCATCACTTTAAAAAAAGCAAAAATCTGAAGTTAAATGCGAAAGAAGTGTACAATCAAAAGATAAAAGGAACACAGAAAAACGATTTTAAGAATTACTTAAGTACAGTTCGAGTAGGCATGTTTTCAAACACTTGGAAAATGTATGATGAGAAAACGTTAATTTAATCGATACCGGCAAAAAATTCCAGAGGGCAATGGCTGAAAAACGGGCAGTTTGCTTACCGTAGTTGGTGTTACCTTTGGGCAGTAATAAGTTATGCTGTTCAGAGAACCGGGTAATATTTGTATTAGTAAGGGAAGATGTGGCACGCTAAATTAGGAGACCTAATGTCAGCTGCAAAGAACACGCCAGAGGTAGGACCTTCAGGCTATCCTAAATGCCTGTAGCCGAGGCCCTGAAGTGGCTGAAAGTTAATGCACGAACTGCTTGATTTTCGAGACGTTGTGGACAAGACAAATGGGTGAAGTATGTATTGCCCCATGACGACAAACAGTAAGTGAGATGACTATGAATAAATGCGTGATACAGTGACCGAAGAATATGTGGCTGGAAGTAATGCCGTGTTCTAATTAATACACGTATCCCGAATGCTAATTTCTTTGTAACTGATTTAATGCGTGCATGAAATTTTAACTGCGAATCAAGCACAACACCAAGAAATGACGCAGTGCAGGATTCAGGAATAGCCAGATCGCCAAGTTTTATTTGCGGGGTGGTGAAAAGCCGTTTATTATGGGTATGGAAAATCATAAAATTTGTTTTCGTAGGATTCATGCGCAAACAGATCTTTTCGCACCATGAGACGATGTTTTGTAGATCCGAGTTCAGCTTTAATATTAGATTGTTTAGGTCCTTATCGTGCGCAAATATCGTGGCATCATCTGCGTAAAGAATACAGTGCGAAGTTTTGAGGTAAGTCGGGAGGTCATTAATGTATATTAGTAAAAGAAGCGGTCCTACAAGAGATCCCTGAGGAACGCCTTGATTAATATTAATGGGACAGGAAAGTGCGTCAGAAATTTTGAGAACCTGCGTTCTATCAGAGAATTAACTGCGAAGTAGTGTTAAAGCTGGCCCCCGTATTCCAATTGATTCGAGGTTCTCAAAAAGTATTAAGTGGTTTATTGTATCAAACGCGTTTGCGAAATCTATGAAAACTGCACCGCCCCAAGACCCGTTATCAATAAACTTTTTAATTCTATCGGTGAATTCTATTAGGGCAAGTTCTTTAGAGTAATTTGGGCGGAAGCCAAATTGATGTGGCGTGTGAATATTAAATTTACTTAGGCAGTTCATGAGGCGGATTAGAATACGTTTTCCAATTAGCTTGCTAAAAAGGGCAGAATAGTTATTGGACGGTAATTACCCATGAGGATAGAATCCCCCTTCTTGAAAACAGGGACCACTTTCCCTTTTTCGAGCTGTTCTGGGAAAACACTGCTTTTGAAAAAATTGTTAACAATAATTGCCAGAACGGCGGATAACTGATGAGCAACCAATTCGATTTTCGAAGCTGGTATATTGTCTAATCCAGGGCTTGTATTTTTTAAACTTCTTATAACC
Source organism: Haemaphysalis longicornis (assembly GCF_048455015.1). Lineage (NCBI taxonomy): Eukaryota > Metazoa > Arthropoda > Arachnida > Ixodida > Ixodidae > Haemaphysalis > Haemaphysalis longicornis. The sequence continues at coordinate 60,444,224 of NW_027526407.1, read as the reverse complement.
TCAAAAACTTTTTTCGGTGTTGTCGGGCTTAGAAAAAAAGACTGAACGCAGCAGGAACCATAGTTACAATTAAATTGTGGTTGTTGGTGGCTGCTAGAAAAGAATCTGTTAAACGCATTGGCAATGTCGAATGGGTCAGTTAAAATATTATTGCCGTCAGTGATTTTCGATAAAGGGGATGTCATTTCAGATACATGCAAAAACTGCTTAATTAGTTGCCAATTTTTGTGGGTATTCGTGCCGCCTTTGAGGATTTCGTTTTGGTAATAATTTCGCAGAGCCTCTTTAATTAACGTGGTGAGAGTATGAGAATAATGTTTAAAGCGGGCGCTAAGAGCGAGGTTAAAGGATGAGCTTTAACTTTTTTATGAAGGTTTATGAAAAATCAGAAAAACAGAAAAGTTCAGTTACATAGAAGCCAAATATCATGTCAAAAGTAAACCACTGACAAAATGCAAAGTTGTTTTCTTTCATCGTCACAATGCAGGTTTCGTACTGAAGTTTTGTGGATGGAATATTTATACATACGCGTAAATTCTTTATTGTTCAAATGCAAGGCGATAACCCCTCACATAAATAGAACCCCACAAATGGCAGTCTGAATACATGATACGGGCTTCCCATTACAGAGACCGTCAACGTACAGCTTCTGTCCTATGATTCATTCTATATGATAAATGAGAACATAGAAAAACTGCCCTGACACTTTTTTGGGGTGATATCGCGAGAATTCGTGTATATGTTTTGCGCAGTCACGTGATAACTTGCGCTGTATACTGTAATCTGCGTAGCCGTGCGATAGTTCGTGCAGTTTAAAAACTCATTATATTAAAGACGTGGCGACTTGAAGCTTAAGCTAAACGTCAAAAAAATAATAAGAATGCCACAGCCCGGAATAAACTTCCTCCTCTAGTTCCGTTATCTTCTTTGCTTCCGTCGACACGCTGCACGCTGCGCCAGCCTTGGTCTACCGCAGCATCTCTTGCTGTCCCAGAGGCGCTGGGGCGCGACCTAGCGTGCGTGGAAACTCACGGTTTACGCCGTTCCAGCAACGGCCCATTATGATCAGCAACTGCAGTAAGCGGTCAGGGTGCGTGGTACACGAACAATGGGGAGATGCTGCTGCTTCCTCGGAGTTTTTTTTTTTTTTTCACGAAGGTTCCGCCTCAAATGCAGCGAACGACGCCGACTCCGTCTTAGGTGGCTCCACCGCGCCATGAAGAGTGCTTCTGGAGGATATGGCGACGCACCAGGATTTCGCAAAATGTGACATTTTCATGAGCAAATGCTGATCGCGGAGTGGAATTCGCGATGAAGTTGTGCTTCTCGGTTGTTGCGTTATTGTTCCTGTGTGTGTGGATGTTTGAGCAGCTGGAGGCCTACCGGTTCCCTCCTGGTGCGCGAAGCTACTATGAACCGAGGAGGACCGCGACAACGTCGGCCTGGACGAAGAACAGTCGATGTGAGTGTAAACTGCACTTGTTTTGAAAGTGTGGATGCATTAAAGGGCTGATAAATGCATGACAGAAGGCATAACAAAAAAAGTTGGTGCTACCGGAAGCGAGTTCACCGTTATTTCAGAGGTAATTAGAAAAAAAAAATATACGCGACAACGTCGGCCTGGACGAAAAACAGTCGATGTGAGCGTAAACTTCAGTTGTTTTGAAAGTGTAGATGCATTAAAGGGCTGCTAAATACATGAGAAAAAGCATAAGAAGGAAAGTTGGTGTTTCTGGAATCGAGTTCACCGTTGTTGCAAAGGTAATGAGTAAACAAATATACGCTATGCCTTGGGGTATACCACTTGAGTGATTGGACGTGGACTTCGGGGGGTTTGTTAGAAAGAGTTAGTTCTTGGTCGCAGTTGTAGTAACGAATCCTTTGGGTTGTAATCGAACCATACGCTGGTGCTCCAGTCACTTTTTCAAATATTGGGAAGAATTTCATTGCGTGGAATTCATTACATGTAGCAATTTGACCGATGACAGTGCGTATTCAGATATGGTCTGTAATAATTGTTGAACGGTGGGTTCCATAGAGAAGCAGTTTTAAAAGATGTGGCTGACAGTGACATCGCGCGGAGGATATACGTGTGGTAAGACAGAACGGGAGAGACTTTCACTGCAAAAAAATTTTACGTAACGCGAAATGCAGGGAGACAGGGAGACGCTCGGTTTCATGAATTTGGAATCTTTTAAGAATACCGGACACACTTCCTAATTGAGGCTTAGTGTTCAGAGCACTATGTTTTTTTTTTTTTTACTCCGGGGAACCAGCAGTAAAATGAGCTCTCGGTAGTTCTTTGCTATGATGTATAGCCACGATCAAAAGCTCACGGGCCAGGGAAATGGCAATTTTAGGGTATTTGTATTCGTATACCAGCCCGACAAACTGTCGAATACATGCGGGATGTCATATAAGTAGTGAACTAATGAAAACTACCGCACAGAGTACTCCGGGATGGCGTGCGGCAGAAAAACAACTCAAAATTGCTGCTTTCGTGGTGCAGTAAACCTCTGCTCTTGGGTGTACATGCATGGGTGACAGAATTTTTTCTTTCTACTATTAAGCGAAAACAATATCAAAGGTTATTACCATTATAGGTCACGGGCGAAGGAAAGTTAGAGGGGTCGATTTTCCGCGATTTCATGTACTGATTTTGGCAGGTGTGCGAACATTCTATATCCGTTCTCGTGCTCAAGGGACCAAATCGTTCTCAAGCGAGTAAGATATAGTGCCTCGGAAAGTTGGCACGGTACGAGCTGTCAGAATGGAGGGAGGGTTATCCAGCAATTGTATCATGCAATTCTACCTTAGCGTCAGAAATAAGGAACAATTACATGTCTTGTACGTATTAAGGTCTGCTGCCTACTTTACGTATCTTACGTAACTAGCGTCGAGCAATGTAACGCGAAAGCGAGAAAAGGAAATGATGGAGGGGCTGTACACAAAATAGGTGACAACACAACCGAGAATAGAACGGAATGAAGAACAGCAAGCATAAAGTTACCTTAGACGCAGGGCCGTACCCAGAGGGGGGGTTTGGGGGTTCAAACCCCTCCCGAAATCTTTTCCAGGCAGCACGTAAACAATACTTACTCTTGCTTTCAGCAAAACTACCCCCTTCCCAAAATTCATAACCCCTCCGCCCCCCCCCCCCCCCGAAAAAAATTTCTGGGTACGGCCCTGCTTAGACGAATATTCAGTAGGGCTTTGTGCTTGCCATGAAGGATGCGTGATTAGACGGCAACATTACTTGTTCATGAAGATTTACATCGGGATTTCACGCCAATCCTTTTGCAGCGCATTAAAAACGATAGTCCGACCATTTGAAGCCCAAACGTCAACATTTCCCGGAACAGGGACCAGTGTACCATGAATTGTATGACCTGCCCCGGTCTAGTGATTGTTCGCTGCATTCAGTTGCATAAACAGCCGTCCTGCCGTGGCAACCGACAGTTCGTTTATGCCAGATTTTAGTGTTCCTTTTTCCTACGTTTAGAGGAAAAGTTTTCCTTCCTTTTCTAAGCGAAGAAGTTTGTTGAGAAATGCTTAAAAAACACCAGAAAAGGTTAGCAAAATTCATTTTAATTTTTTTTTCGTGAAAATTGTCATGTCGACCAGCTGCAAGTATAATCATTGCGGTGCAAGCCCATGCAACATAAAATGAAATATAATAACGTGAGAGCCCACTCAATGAACGAGAACGCTGGCTGAGTGGCTTACATACAAAGTGTGGGCTACTTCTTTCTCCGTGGTGTGGGAAACGTCCCAAACTTCCCTACGCATTTCAAATGTCGTGGAGCTGGCCACTTTTTTTCGAGGCAAATCGCATGCCTTACTTCGCCATTGGGCAATTTTACTAGTTTGATGCCAATGACTGGTCATTTAGGTGCGCCGTAGTTTTACACAAGACTTTTACATCGAAGCTACTTGCATTGCGTAAGGAATTTTTTCCCACCCCGTCGTCATTGGCATCGCCGTACATGCAGACGAAAACGATCATGTCACCCTCCCCTTCATCCCACTACTTGCGTCGTAAGGATCGGGTGGCATGACGTTGTCCCCCATACGGAAAGGGACTGTGATTTCGATCCTAAAAAAAATACAGTGGAACGTTTGTCACTGGCTTTTGTGATTTGTTCGGCTGATCAGCACAAAGAAGGAAGCCTGCTGTGACGGCCATTTTTTCGGTAGAGCAAGAAAAAAAACAAGAATGCCTGTTTGGGGAGACTTACGTGCGCGTTAAAGATCCCCTATTGATTTAAATTGGATCGTAGCTTTATGGCACGTAATTGGAACTGAAAAACTTTGTTAATTCGGGCTTGTTGGTACATACTTAGTTTGATAACAGCGCTAGGACAGGACACAGAGAAGGCGAGAAGGTTGTTAGTCAGCGCCCAGTCTCGTGTCGCCTTCTCTGTGTCCTGTCCTAGCGCTGTTATCAAACTACGTAATTCGAACGTTAAACTTTTAGAATTTCCCAAATTAAGCTCTTCGAAATCTGCGATCAAGGGACTGTAAGCCTCTTTACAAATCAATTGATCAAAAATTAGCCTTAACCATCTTTTCAAGTGGATACTGTTTGATGTGCATTCACGCAAGTTCCTTTTTCCAGATCCTTAAATGGATATCTAGAAGAGTTGCCACTTTTACTTATGACAAAAATTCCTCGGGTCGCTTCAGCCTACTTACCAGCGTTGAATGTGAAGTCGTTATGGCTTTTCCTGATGACACCTGTTGAATACCGCTTTACTACTACATCACATGTGTATCATATGTGTATCATTGGGGTTCCATGAAGCTACCAAAATACAAATTAGTACCCTCTTAGTATGGAGTTCCGAATGATTTGCGATCTAGTAAGCAACAAAGACGAAGAAAGAAAATGGGACGAGGAGACACAAAGACGGCCTGAAGCAGCCAGGTGGTGGCTCGCAAAACGCGGATTTTTCCGTCCATTTTATGTAGACGTGCGTGATTTTCCTACTCATGAGGTATGCATTGGTTTGGCATGAATAACGCTGGTTACAGCACTAAAAAATGCGAAGAAAAAGCCTCCGTTTGTTCCGTTGCCAGTGAATTGCTTTGTGTTGACGTTTGATATGGTTTTTATTTATTTAATATACAACCCGAACATATTCACCCCGTATGTATGATTTCTTATTTCCTTTATTAGAGTATGTTCGACGATTATATATTAAAAATACTTTATATTGAAAATACAAAAGCTACAGAGAAATGCTCTAGCTCTTGTTGGGTTGCTGCAAACAGTTCTATTTGTGATGCAAATACCCACAAAAAATTGCGTATATATTCGGTTTCGGTTAGCGTTACGTTTTCGTGAACAAACAGAGAAGTAGGCGCACTTCTTAGGCTGCAGCCTAAAATATAAGTTCAGGTCTACCTATGTCCTGAAGTAATTATGATAATTATTACATCACTAAAACATGTTCATCATTTTAAACAAAAGCATAAAATTTGTGCTGGTGCAAGCTTATATACGAGAGACATAACAGCCAGAAGAGCTTTGATGCTTCAAAATGCAGCAATTAGTAAAGACACGCAGAACATATCCAGCACGGTTCGAGAAATAATATTACTAAGCCAAGTCTTATCACCACGCAATGGTAGCCCGAATGCTATCCTAAAGTCGCAGATATAGTGACTTCTCTTGAAATCTTGCCGTTCACGGGATAACCTTCTCTGCACTCCGGGGGTTTCCAAGGAGAAAGAAGTACCCACCAGCACGTAGGGTTGCTGTTGTAGGTACTGTCCGGTTCCAACCTTATCTGTCACGGAAGTTGAAATCAAGTTTGGGCTTTTCCTCATCTTTTTCACCGGTCTTGTGACGCCAGTATGCAAATTTTAAAGATTTCTATCCTCTATGAGAAAACCTTGGTCGTGCACGGGGCAATTAGCACATGTAGCTGGCAAGGAAAACTTGCGCTAAGCGAATGTTTAATGAACGGGCGGATTCGCTCATGTTGCCCTTTGGCTTAAAGCTGGGGCTGAGATATCAGGCGTTGCGAGAAACATGGAGCAAACAGTTTACAAAATGACAGGTGTCCTCTACTGCCGTCACGTTAGTCCACGAAAAAAACAAAATGCTCAATGCAGGAAGTTTACATCGGATTGAGGAGCTGTCATTCGAAAAAGAGTGCTTACGTGTAAAGCAATTCGCCCACGTTGCTCGAAGTTTTCCGTTTGTAAGCACATGCGGGAACTAGGGCTCATGGTTTTGAATCGGTTTCTATGGTGTTTGGATGAGACTGCAAAGTGACTGACTGGATTAACGTCACATGAATATCACAGTATACTACTACTCCATCAGCAGCCTGATTAAACTGATAAAACTGCGTTTATTGTCAATGCAGGGGGATGCTTCTAAGTAATGTTAAGCCAGGTTTTTCGGGGTGATATTGAGATAAAGATGCAATTGTCGAGGTGAACACGTGCGAAATGAAGGGCGCTGAGATTGCTGACATCTCAACATCCTCAGCCGACAAGGATGTTCCCCTCCTGTAATTGAACCACGTACGCAAAAAACAACTTCTAATTGCAGTTTTGCAGTTGAAAAATAAAACCATGTTACATGTTGATGAAACAAAATGTATTAGTACAAGCTTCATAAGAGGGAAGACGCTTAAATATCAACTCGTTAAATAGTAAGCTAACGCTCAGCTGTGTCTTTATCTTGGTGGTTACACAATCTGTGGCTTGATATACCCTTCAGCTACGTTGAACTAAAGAAAAGAGAGATACGCAAGGCCGTCGATAGTTCCTCTAGCTGCTACTTCATCATTCTCTTTATTAATACACCTCTTTTTATACATCCTTCCCCCAGAAAGATGCAGGTTCCATCGCCAGAGAATGTGTCCCTTCCAAAGTGAATTCAAAGAACAAGTGACGCAAAGACAAGAACTTTGCTCCCCTAGGATCTCAGTTGTCAGGTCATGTGGCCTCATTTTCAATACTGCAAAACACCCAAAGGAACTCGGTCCAGAGAAACTCTGTGCGTAATTTTTCTTCATGGGCCACTTAAACCACCACTTCGCTGTTCGACATTACACTATGTCAGAACGCTCATAATCCATCTAGAATAATGCTCGGAAACGCAAATGTTTGGAACTTTGCATTCGTACATGGCATCGTCGCAGTCCTGCACCTGTTCAACGTAGTACGATTCCCGAACCTGCTGTGCACGGGCACCTGGGGCCAGGAAGGAACCTGCTACGCCTTCCAAGAGTGCATGGACAGAGGCGGCACCGCGTACGGACCCTGCGCCTACGGCTTCGGCGTGTGCTGTTCGCGTGAGTCGCGGCACTATACAAAATCCGTGACGTGTAGAGGTTAACTTCATGTTTATACACACACACGTACACACACGCATATAGAACCATAGTCAACTAGAAAAAGAAACGGAAAAATAGAATCCATAAATAGTTGAACACAATTGGGACAATGACACAAGCTCGGTGCCGAACGGCCTCAGGAGGTGCCCTCTTGTTCTCTGGCAGAACATGCAACCATATGTGGTGTATTTGCAGCATTTTAGAAGTTAGAGACATTTGGCCGATGTCGACTTGAGTGTAGATGCAGATAAATAGTGTCAGGCGAACGTACTACTTCAACAACGTTTTCCTACACTTTTTTTTTACACTGCCCCATTTTCGCTAGCAGAGCTGACCTCTCCAGCCCAAATTAAAGAGCTCTCTCTCTCTCTCTCCTCTCTCTCTCTCTCTCTCTCTCTCTCTCTCTCTCTCTCTCTCTCTCTCTCTCTCTCTCTCTCTTTCTCTCTCTCTCTCTCTCTCTCTCGCTCTCTCTCTCTCTCATTTTACCTGAAGTGTTGTTTAACTTTCGTCTCTTATCGAAATCGCGCCGCACCCCAATCGATCATGGAAACCATTCCTTACATAGGCCCCTTCCACAAACTGGATCCGGACACATTTTATAAAATAGTCACTAATTCTCTCAAAAGTGACCAATCACAGGTACTGTGAATGATAGGGTCATTCACTTCGATATTCTGAACCGAAGCATGTGTGAAAAAAAAATCAGTTTATGGTTCCTATCAATAACTCTGCCATGTAGCATCTTATATTATTTTGCTGTATTGACCCCCCCTTCCTTCCTGATCACCAATTCCTCGTAGTTAGAGAGACCCTGCAACAGTTTTTCCAACTTTTTTGAAATCTTAAATGCTTGCAGAACGTAGTCACATAACACACCCAGTGCTTAAATTAAACGGTAGCAAAATAGCTCACCCCAAAAATACTGCTCTAGGCCGATCAGATAACTTGGAACTCGCTCAAAAAAACCTTTCTCTTTGCCGGTCTTGACGTTCTTCGACGGCTCTAATTACGTCAATAAGGCCATGTAGTGGCTGTTGGCCGGTTTTCCTTCAGTCGCAGCAATGAACGCTTTTCGATAGCAACTTTAAAAATAAAGCCACAGAAATAAAGCAGAAATGGAAGGCGTATCTGGTGCGACGAGCAAATCACGTAGTGGCGCTCGGTGCTGGCGATAACTACAGCTTTTGCAGTAGTTCCATACGCGAAGCAAAGAGTGAAAGCGCTTATCAAAAGTGTTGCAGGGTCCATTTAAAGATGTTACTGCTACTAAACCTCCGCAGTGACTGCCAGCTGCCGCTCCATCATCACCCTCAACAACACGTACTTCAGCAGCCCCGGTTTCCACGCGGCCCCTGGTTCCAGTGCAACACCCGGAGGTGATCCCGACAGCGCGGGTGGCCAATCGAGCTGTGCTGTGCAGATCATCAAGCACGGCGACCGCGTCTGCCAACTCCGGCTCGACTTGGAGGAGTTCGACCTGGAACGACCCACGGTGGGGAACTGCGACGGTGAGAAGCTCGTCGTGACCGGACACAACACCAACAGCATGATTCCACCGCTGTGTGGCCTCAACAGCGGACAGCACTGTGAGTACTCGACCTCATCTGCGCTATTATGGTCGGTTAGAAGTTCGTCGTTGATTGTCAGAGGTGCTTGTTGCTTACCTAGAAGGTATAGGACTAATGTACTAGAAATGACTGGAGCACACTGGCGCCGTTTATCAGAGTGGTTTCTAGGGCGACTTGGTCATTCATCGTGTAAGTAAGCGCAAAATGAACAAGGACGAACGAAGTGCCGTGTCCCGTTCACTTCGTTCGTCCTTGTTCATTTTGCGCTTACTTACACGCCGTTTATCAACCGACTTATCTGAAAACACCAAAAAGAGAAAAACGCAGGTATAACGAGGGCAAACATCGTCCAATTCCATTGCTAGTTTTCCCGGTAAAACTACGAAGGCAAAGTAGCGTCTAGACATGCCATTTTATGCGAACTATTACGGGACAGTATTTTACTTGCGAAAAATTTCAGTGCAGTTGCCCTTTAAGAGTAGAAATATAGACCAATTCAGTCCTTGCGTTTATTTTTCATTTAAGGGTAATAAGTATACGTATTTTACATTTCGGTTAAATTATAAAAATAGTAAAAACAAGCCGAAGTGAATTTTTAAACGATTCGGCCACAACCGATCAAAGTCGGTATTTGAGGATTTTAATACCTGATCTTCGGCAGAGTCGGTTAACACGTGATGCAGTAACACAAGCCAAAATTTCACAGTATCAACTGACATGCGCTGCACTGTACTATCGTGCGCTTTCAACGAAATCGTCTTTTAATCGCAAATATGTTTCCGGCTAAAGAGCAGCTTCGGTCAAACGATTCACAACTATTTTATTCCTTTGGAATTGTTTTTATGATAACATGATCGCCCAATCGAATAACAAACATTGATAAGGCGGAGCCCTCGCTGAAGATACCGCGTAATACCCGAACAAAACCTCGTTACGTTTATTTTGGTCATTACAGTATATATCGACGTCGACATGTCTTCGGGCCCTGTGACGCTGTACGTGGAAACCAACGGGACAAGGAACAGCCGGTGGAACATCAAGATATCCCAGATCAAATGCGACAGCCCTGCCAGAGGTCATTCTCATACTCTTTATCACTTGTCAACTTAAGTTTGTCTTTATCCTTGCCATACATAGGTCCTAATCCATGTCCACACCATGTTCACAGACATGTCTACCTCATATCTAGACATGTCTGCACAAGGGTACGCAATAACACTTCCATTCCTTGTACCCATACGTGTGTCCACGCCCATGCATAGGTACATAACCATACCAGTAACATATTAATGTTCATACACACGCACAATCCTTTGTGCATAGCCATGTCTTGTAAAACCCCCACTTCACTCAACGCAAGTAAACTTATTCGTCTGCAAAAAATAAAACTGCGCATATAACGAGGACACAAGACTTGTGTCCTGTCTTGTGTCTTCGTTATATGCGCAGTTTTTCTTTTAGTACTGTACCAAATAGCCCAAGTTTGCATTCTACTCATTCATTTCCTAACGGGGCAATGGGGAGGAAAACACTGGACAAGCGCTTTCCAAGTGTTTTCCTCCCCGTTGTCCCGTTATTTGTGCACTGTGAAGATGAATCTGTACCAACTAGCCCGTATTTCTACGCTACATCAGGGCAAATAAAGTGGGCACAGCTCCACTCATGTGGCCGTATTCGCACCGTCCCCGAAAAACTAACGGCCCATCCATTGCTCGCAGCGCCACCCAACTGCCTTCAGTACTACACGGGAACGAGCGGCAACTTCAGCAGCTTCAACTACGCCGAGTCGCAAGAGATCCCGCCCAGGCGCGGGTACTTCAACAACCTCGACTACACCATCTGCTTCCGCAAGGAGGCAGGGTACTGCTCCATCACTTACTCCGTGCCTGGCTCACCCAGCGTGCCTTTCTCCATTCAGAACGTCATGGAAGACAACTCACCGACAACGAGTGCGTAAATACCATTCACTACAAGCTCGGGTTTTTATTGATTGTGGTAACTCACGCGCCGGCGCTACACCTGGGCTATGACGCGCGTCGTCGTGGAGGGCTCCGGATTAATTTTGACCACCTGGGGATCTTCAATCTTTAACTCGCACCTAAATTTAGAACACATGGTCGTTTTCGCTTCTCGCTTCTATCAGAAAAGCTGCCACCGCGGAACGGATCGACTCTGCGTACTTGGGCTCAGCAGCACAACACCTTAGCCACTGAGCCACCGCGCTGGGTAAATCTTGGGTTTAAATAAAAATTTCGCAAGAGCTCGACGTGCGCTCACAAGCCCGACCTTTTCTCATAGCGCCTGTCCAGGCGTATAGGCACACTGCGGGCGGAAGAATCGTTGAGGGCGCGACGTTGCACTCGGTGGTCGCATTCAAGAAGCTGAAGGGTGACGACACTAAGGCACGCGATTAATTAAATGAACAAGTCTTTAATAAGCCAGCATCACGTGTAGGTTTTAGGGGACCCAACCTGTGGAGGACATCTAAAGTCCACGATACGTTTGGTTGCCTGGGCCCTCGTCACTAGGACTTGCTAGATCTCAGGGTAAGAGCTGGTCAAGCAAGAGTTCCACTGCATGTAGGATTGTGTGCGACTTAGGTGCTGGTTTTTTGTCACTCCCATACCTTATTATAAAGGAAGCAGGTGAAAGGGCAGAAATTAGAGGTGTGTGATACTGAGTGGTTTATATGGTTTGAAGAGGAGTGCCGTGAGGATATGTATTCGTCTGCAGTCTTTTGAGGGTGGTGGCTTCATTTCTTGATAGTGTGGGAGGTATTCTCTTCGGTCACTGAAATTCGCTGCGAATTTCAACGTAACAAGGGCTACCGACTTCAGCATGAAACTTTAGCATATGTGCATCTTTTGGTGGTATTTGCATGGCGCTGACGAATCCATTGTATGTCGGCCCATTGGTCGCGGCTCTTGTATACACGGCAACGCCATCCCAAAGCCCATGCTGATACTTTGGCGAACGGTCATTTCTAATTTAAATTACTCAAATGCAGCTTCTATATCGGTCAGTCCTCGAGAACGACACGTGTAAACGCATAACAAATGCTGATCATTTCTTCTGGCGGCGTAGTATGGCCCGATTACATGGAAACACGGTACTCCCAGCTATCACCGCTAGAGAAGCAGCTTTGACGTGCAGAGGACGCCGCCCATGCACCACAACTTATTGTATGTCGAAGGGGATTTGGGGAGCGGGCGGGCATTGGAATCAGCAAGCCTATGGTAGCTTACGATGCCCGTGAACTTATTTCGCACCTATAAAAAAATCCGACCTTGCGTGCTTCGTCAGCTGTGATTCGGGCTCCCGGTTGTAGGGTGTCTTCGATTTGGCCATCGCTGCCCCCTGACGGCCACAAGGTAATGTCGTCGGCGTATGGGCTGTGTCGTAAATTTGGAACCTGAGCAAGTTTCCAGGGGATATTTATCAGAGGAAGATTGAAGAAAAGTGGGGATAGAACTGCGCCTTGTGGGCCGCCTGCAAAGAGAAAAGTTATGGCGTCCGAGGCGAGGTCACCAGTCTGGAATATTGCCGTTCGAGATGTCAAGAAGTCTTTGACGTAATTCTACGTGCGATGACCCGGAGCTAATAATTCCATTTTGCGAAGTATGGCTAAATGGAATACTCTATCAAATGCTTTAGTAAGATCTAGTACGAGTATGACCGCAGCATCGACCTTTCAAGGGGGGGGGGGATGATTATGTCATGGAGCAATGGGAGACGCACATTTTGCGTGGAGAGTGCTGTCCTAAAGTCAATCATGGTGTTGGGAAATGCACCTGTATGATCTATATGTTTCATTAATCGGGCGTGGATAATGTGGTGCAATGCTTTACCCATACTCGAAGTTAAAGAAATAGGCCATAGGTGTTCTATGCTGAGGGGCTTTCGTTGTTTAGGAATCAGGGATATCTTAGCATGTTCTGTATGAAGGAAAGTGACGTAATATCCTGCTCTCTGTGTTATATGGACGGGGTGAAGCGTGCAAGTAAACATAGTGCTTCTAAGTTTAGTGCTGGTGTCAGAACCAACCGATTGACCCCCCCCCCCCCTCCCCGTCATGCGGTATACGGAAGGGTGACACAGGCACAGTCACTGTCATATGTGCACGTGCAGGCACAGGAGTGGGGGCTTTTGTGTCTTTATAAAAAATGACGCTTGATAGTGTCCCTCAATGTAGAACAGCAATATTACAATGCAGACCCTCACTCGGGAGACACGCATCAAACACCGATGCACATGGAGACGCAGACCGCGAATATATTTCTAATAGTCCAGTAACGCTTTAATGATTGCTTAGCTCGTTTTAATTGTAACAGATGATCATTGCTTTTTTAGATGAGACCGAGGCGGGTCTGGGCATGATCGAGTGCTCCATGGACTACCTTCTACTTGGTGGAGTTCGTTACTGTGGCACAAAGCTCAACCCATCAATGGAAGAGCCCAATCCCGTCATCAACGCACCTGTAACAGGTGAGCGGAAAATAAGACTTGGGCATGCACTGCACCGTGTTGTCTTTTTCCATTGAAAATAGGAAAATGTAAGAATCTACGCTTGTGATGTGCGTACCTTAGAAGTCAGGTTCATGAAAAAGCTGTTGAAGACCACCGGAACGATTTGAATGAACCTGGCTGCTTGTGGAAAATATTAAACTGTGATTACAGATAGCAATTCCCTTTTTTTTATTGTAAGTTCCAATGGTTTCCAAACACAATAATAATTTGCGGGAGCATTTTCATGCTGTTTACAACTAGTTACGTACCTAGGAGAGGAAGCTTTTTTTTCATTTGACGGTATTTTGAGCGTTATTTTTGAAAGGTGAAGCTCATTTGGGGTTGATTTTCGTGTATGTTAGAATTGTGGAACTTAAAGAATTAATTTCAAAAATACATACTGTTCGAACAATCCAATCCAACAAAACTGCGCACGCCAGAACTGCCCGTATGTGCGTGTGTGCGTGTCCGTGCATAACTGGTCATTATTTCTTGCAGATATGACGTCGGGTCCTTTCATGGCCAGGTTCGTCTCTGACGGGGCGCTGAATGCTCGAGGGTTTTTGCTCAACTACCGGCAAAACCCATGTTGAGATGGACGAGGATTCGCAACTTCAAAAAAAAAAGCAGTGACATTTGTATTATTTATTTATTTACACAAACTGTTATAGCCACGCGAATATTTATTTATGTGTACAAAATATAGCAAAGCGAACTCTTCAATAGACATAAAAGAATGAATACAAGGTGTACTTGACGAAGACCATGCATGGTATCCACCCTAAACAAGTGCAGTTGGTGAGCCCCGAACACCTACCTACTTCTTCGAGTTATCATCTATTTATTCAATGATTACAGCTCACATTTTTTTCACCTCACAAGCGTCAGTGTTAAATTGACGCTCGCATTCTTCGTCGCCTGAGAGGCCATTATCGACCTCGGGAATTTTTTCCTGACACGCAATCTTGAATTGAAGTTTTCTCCTGGTCGGCTGTAAAATTTGTCACGTGCTGTCACCACTAAATCTGTCCTGTTAGCAACGAGAGGTACGCGACAAATTGTGCAGACAATTAAAAAAAATTGGATCAAGGTGGAGAATTCATTGGAGATGGATAACACCCTAAATTGCAGCATTGGAGTACTACATTCGAGATACTGCAACAGATCACAGTTATCGGCAAAGCAGAGGGCGTCAAATATTGTTTCACACAGAGGAGAGCGACAGTATATTGTCTTGTAAAGGACGCACGGGGAATTGCAGGCAATCATTAGCATAATGCCTACAATTTTATAGCCACTGCTATTTTGTAGACAACCGATACTCTAACCCGCGCCGCCGTGATGCAGGTGTACGCACCTCTATCTTGAGAGTGGGGAAACTCGTATAGGCGGAACACACAAAAGGGAATAAGCAGAATTCACCCTGCCCGACTTAAACTTAAAGGCTAGCCACAAGCCAAGCTGATGCAGTAGTAAGTATCGTCTAGTAAATAGTAAGTATTGCAGTAGTAAGTACTGTCTGCTAAGATGGACTAGGCTTGCAGGAAAGTGTTGGCTGTCACTCTGCCTGGGCAATATCATGCCGTGGTATCATGTTGGCGGGTTAACGCAAATGGACAATCAACCCGCAATAAAAGTTCACTCCACAATTACAGATCAACCCCAATTAGTGATTAGACCCCAGCACCACACACAAATTTCCATCAAGTGACTGTTAATTTCAGTGGGACCCCTTATTCAACATCAATAAAAGCAATTTTGTTTTTTAAGATGTTCGGTTATGAAAAATGGTGGCGCAGACTTCTTCTCAAGGAATTCCACATATATTTGTACCCAGAATCCGCTGCCTACTGCCATTGTCTTAAAAATTGCGCGCATGTGACTTGAAATCAGATAAAAATGCGTAATCCCAAGGTTTTGACAATTCGTTATTACTTGTGAAATTTCCTAGCTACACCTTCAAGAACCAGGTTTTTCTTAATGTTGTTTCTCCGAGAGCGTCTCCTCATGTCATCTTTTTTGTGTGTGAAATAAAAGCTATAACACAAGCATAATCACGATATTGTTTCGTATCCATTCGGTTTGGCCAACGTCTGGAATTCGTTACTTCATTCTGCTCCACCAAGGTTTGTATTTCCACAAATGACTTTTCAACAACCACTAACCTTAAACAAGCGTATTAACGACGAAAGAAAAGTCGGAAGCAGCTGAACACCCCCTTTTGGGTAACGCTGATATTTGGCTAGATTCACGGTAACTTTTTCTGACAGGCTTGCCTGGACATCATCGTGGCGGATGATACCGTAGCAAGACGAATAGGGTGGTTTCCATTAAAACTGGTTTCTGAATCGGACCGCTGTTTTGTTGGCCCTAATATCGCATCCTGAATTGCTTATAATGGCGTCGTTTTCATGTCATCATCGAGAATACCAACACAGCTTGCTTCAAGTAAGGGTTCGTTATTGTTTGGCTTCGTATGTAACCTTATGCTGTAAATCTTGTCATGAAACGAGGCTCCATGTAAAGCATCGGCTAATCACCAATCCTTTCTGCGAGAAAGGACGCGTATAGGTCTTCAATCTCGTTTTTCCGGAAGTGCATCTCCACCTGACGCCGCGACGTCTTACCAAAAAGCCGACTATACGGCTCTGCGCTTGGCCTTGTTTAATGGAGGTTGGAAGCTTTTTAAAGGCGACAGTCTTTCTTGGTGACTGTCTGTCTGTCTGTCTGTCTGTCTGTCTGTCTGTCTGTCTATTTAACCAACCAGCCAGAAAAATAGGCGAAATAATGCTTGAACACAAAATATATACAGACAGACAAAAAAACTAGTAAAACCGGTGCCATGACGCATACACGTCAACATTACACAACCAGGAAGAAACCTAAGGCACATTTGAGGTAAATTAAGGCACACAGCCAAGAATAGCAGAGTTCGTTTAAATAAGCATACACGCTGGAATTGCTATACGATAGCAAGCTAAAATAAACGCATTAGTACGTTGCTCAATAGAGCGGAGATAAAAGCAAAACTAAAGCAAGGGTCCTAGCTCGAGCTGTTCCAAGCCCAACAGAAAAAAAGGTTCCAACCAACCGCGCATGAGCAGGGCGAACGCTGTAAAATTAAACTAGATTTAGCAAACTTCCATGGCATTCATCATGGGAGTAGTGAAACGGGAGAGGAAGAGCTTAAAGTGGCCATGAAGACAAAATGCAAGGTTGGTTCATTCAAGATATTGCCTTGTTAGAATCATGCTGACACCACTTTTCGGTCAAGTAGGGTATGCAATTAGGAGGAAAGGGAATGGCCATGCGACCCACTAGCTCATTTCCTGCAACAGAACCTATGATGTCATATGTTCCCAGCTGTGCGATTGGCGGAGGCCGGCAGAAGCAAACGCAAATAGGGCAGAGCTTATAAATTGCCGAACGGGCTATTTGCGCTTAAACTTAGGGCACATTCTTTTTATATCAGTAAGAATGGTGGGACAAACAGGGAAAATAATCAAAGCACACGTAAACGTAGAAGTATCGATGCTTACTGCTGTTGGTACTGCGCGCACTATGCTTGGTTTAGATGCACAGCACTGAGAGGCTATCGGGTTGTCTCAGACCACACTGGCCGCTTGACGCAAGCGACGGTGTCTTACGTCACCATATTTGTCAAGCGAGCACTATGTTTCACGAAACGATTATTTTCTCCATGAACAAAAACTAGCCAGGTTTAAATACGGTGACAAACAAACCAAAGGCAGAAAGCGGCTTGCCGCGCTGTGGTGGCGCCACCTCGATTAACTAACAGTAAACAAGTATCCGCTCCAAACCAAGTTTAGCTTAAAGACCTGTTGTTATGATGTCATATTTTAGCCTAAATTGATTAATTTCGCAGTGAATAAAGCATCGTTTCCTTCCGGACAAGCGCTGGGGGCACTATAGAACACGAAATCTTTCGAATAACACAAACTTGTCTTTTGTCTGCATGACTCCTTTAAGGTACCGGTGGGTCGGTAAACTATTGGTGCGGCAGTCGATGCAGCAGAAGACTGCGATCTTTCGACGTCATTCCCAGCTTAGTAAACAATTACGAGACCAATTTTTTTAACGGCATGTCCTCGTAGCAACAAAAACACAGCGCCATGGCATTTCATTAATCAATTTTGCCATTCATAATTTTTTCAATTAATAAATGGTCATTTTAATGTCTTTCTTTCACCGCATAATTTGCTTTGTTCGTGGTTTCTATACTTTTTCGTGTCCGAATAATTTCTTTTGAATTTAAAAAATTGACATGGGAGCGTTGTCTGCTTGCACACCGCTCCCTGGTGCGATCTTCTGCACGCTGCGGTGAGCAGACGATCAGAGGCGTGCGCGGTACAGCTTGCACTTTCAAAATACCTTGAAATATTAGAGCGAAGCTCTGTACGCCTCTCAGATTGCGACGTTGCCCCAAAACAATGCAGGAAAGCTAACTTTCTCTGGTGATGATGATGATCGGGGGGAAGCGAAAGGTCAAAGACCAAAACCGCAGAAAAGCCAACTTACATAAGGGGTTTACACAAAATAATACAAAGAACTGTGGTTGATTCCCCTGTCGTAGGAATCGGCAAAACACGAAAGGGAAATGTGCAGCGAAATCTGCGGCTGAGCATTATTTGAGGGTCGGCGGCTTTCTTGTGCTTGGTGAGCGACGTCCTGCTAGAGGGTCGCTTCAACAAAGGTGTATTGGCGTTGTTTCCGTGATGTATATGACGTCAGCGAAACCTTGGTGCATCCCGGCGTAAAACACTTTCGCGCTAAAATACAAAACCCGAAAACAAGTAATCCTGATTTTAACGTACTGATGATGATGATGATGATTCCTATTGGTTTCCCCTTTGAAGCGGGGTGATGACATGTCATCTTACCAAAAAGGACTAATATAACCATGTTTTACACTCTTGGTTTAATACTAGCGTTGCTTAGGGCAGGCACTAAAGCTTATTAGTACTCTTTAGTACTAAAGGTTGCTTCCTCGCAAGAAGAACATGTGTGCAGGGGTGCACCCTTTACAGGCTCCTTGCTTCTTTGCGCTGGCGTCATTTCCGTGACGGATATGACGTCATTAAAATATTTGTATATCCGGGAATAAAACACTTTCGTGTTAAAAACAAAACAAAAAGAAAACGTCTCCCGCAGTCAGAATCTAACTAGGTCCTTCGCGTTATGAAGCCGACGTCTATCTAATTTCTCCATTTTTTTTTTTCACTTTATTGAATGGAAAACTGCACTTATTACAGCCCACAAAACTATCAGTCATCCAAGAAGAGGCGCATCACTGCAGCTAAAATGGGCCGTCCGTCAAAACTCCGGCAAACAGACGCACGCGTCCAACAGGTGCAGACATTCTGCTGGGTCCGCACCAACGCAGCCTGCTTCCAAAAAATGGGCTTCATTGGGCGAGGGGGTTCCGCGTGCCTGTAAGTCATGCGGCACTTCCACAAGCTATGCAGTCCCATCACAACAAATATATCATAGGGCACTCCAATAGCATCTCGAAAAGGCAAGAGCCGATTTGCATAAAGGGTATCATGTTCATGTCTCTTTTAACTGTTCGCTTTTTTAACTGCTCGCTTTAACTTAACCCGCCGCGGTGGCTCAGTGGCTAAGGCGTTGCGCTGCTGAGCACGAGGTCGCGGGTTCGATTCCCGGCCGCGGCGGCCGCTTTTCTGGTGGAGGCGAAAAGCAAAAACGCCCGTGTGTACGAGATTTCGGCGCACGTTAAAGATCCCCAGGTGGTCAAAATTAATCCGGAGCCCTCCACTACGGCGCGCCTCATCGCCTGCATTGCGTCGGCGCGTTAAACCCCACAATCAATCAATCAATCGCTTTAACTTACGCTTGGCCGCGACAGCATCGAGCGGCCAAGCGTAAGCTTGCCACCGGCCTAGGATTTCGTTTCGGAACGATGAAAATCAAGATTTTGCACTCTTCTCTCCCTTGTTGGCTGTTCCACAGTACAACTATGGCCCGCACGACTGACTTGCCACCCTTTGGGTTTCAAGCTTTACATTCGTTGTTATCAAGCACAGACTTGGTTGCCTTTTATCTACGCCGACGGTAATGGAACTGGCACGAAAGATTTGCTAAAGCTAGTTTTCTGTCTGTTTCACATTCTAATCGCAATGAACTGTACCTGCGGCACATTGCTGATTCTAACCAAGAGGGAGGTCAATGAAACAATAGAATAGTGCCAAAAAAACAAAGCTCCGCAATAATGAGAATTGAAAACTTTTGTTCATTCTCGCGGTGAAGCTAGCAAACGTGCGTCTTCGTCCTTAAGTACTCGCCTTTTTGTTATTTTTTGTGCTAGTAACGTGAGTAGTAAACTTACGCTTGGGACAACACCTTATGGCCCTGCTGTGAAATGTTGAGCTTGTGGCGTTTCTTAAATTTCATGCTATTTCCAGCCGTTAAATCGAACAGACATGGCTTCAGTAAATCTTCCGTTGAGCAAATACAGAATGCTGATACTAACCAGGAGGGAGGTCAATGAAACAATGGAATAGTGCCAAAAAACAAACAAAGCTCCGAAATAAACAGAATTGTAGACTTTTGTTCATGTGGAGGAAATACAAGATTGGCAGCGCAATGCTTTTCATATAGCAGAAATTATGGAGCTGCAATAAATAGGCAATGAAATGTAATATCGCTAGAAAAATAAAAATATCAAGGATTGATAGTTGCCTGAACAAAGTATACAGTGACATGCTCTGACATGTTATTACACTTTGTACCAGTGTAACGATAAGGAATGACACGCTAAAGTCCAGACCTCATGTATGCTTATATGAGGCTTTTCCTGCTGTTCCACCATTTCCCGGCCGTGCTGTTCCGCCAGCGAAACAGCGGGACTGCCTCTATCGGCTCGCGGCAAGATATATTTTCACATGTAAATTGTACATGTACACTGTACATTCTAGCCACCTTAATTAACACTGTACAGCCTCTGGAGCGAGCGCAGGGATCAGACGTTGACGTAGCCCTTGTTTGCAGCTTTATATGAACAGGAATGTCCTTAAAACTGCAGGTTCCGCGCCAGCAGGACACTTCAGGCGGTTCTTCAGGATACTTGAACCGCACCCCTAGCTGGCACGAAACATTTCGAAGGGGGGTGGGGGGGCATGGGCCCAATGTGCCCCCCCCTCCCCCCCCTGGCTACGCCCCTGCGACGCGGACTAGCCAGCTTTCTGGGGGCATTACATTACAGCAGTAAACCCCATCGTTGACGCCATCGTCCTCCACAGCGGTGCCCGCATTATAGTGCTATAGTGCCTAGAATATACTTGCCTAGAATATTCTAGGCACTGTACCCGCGAGCGGTCACCACTTTCTGCTCGTGCTTGCACGCCATCTGTTGAGGTAGTGCCTCACGATCCCTGTGGTTTCAGGGAGCGCCGTAGGGTGGCGCTAGGTGATTTTTCGTTCACACCATCGACATTTTGACAGCACAGGCAGGCCAACATGGCTAATGTTTCTGGACATAAAGGGAGCCTATGACAACGTAGATAGGGGATTGTTGTGACATATACTAGGAGAAGACGGGAATGGATCAGAATTTGTAGGGCTGCTCAGGGCAATATACGAGGAAAACAACGCGCATATTACATGGGAAGGGCGTATGGGCACAGAGCCCGTGTACATTCTAAGAGGTATGCAACAGGGGTGCCCCTTTCGCCATTGCTGTTCATACTTTACATTAAGTAATGGAAAGATGATTAGAGGCGAGTCTATTAGGATTTAACGCACTTGGCTTCGCAGTTGATGGAAGCATTAAAGGAGCCATGAAGACAAAATACAAGTTTGTTTTATTCGAAAGATTTCGTGTTTTATAGTGCCCCCAGCGCTTGCGCGGCAGAAAATGATCCCATATTCAATGAGAAATTTACCGATTTAGGTTAAAATTTTGATTCTCCCGCCAAATCGTGTGTTTTGGTGACGTCTAGAATGAAATCATAACGGCGCGTATACAAAGGAACTTCCACTCCGACATTCGGCTCTGCAGCCTTGCTTGCCGTCAAACCTCCAAGATGGCGCTAGCATACTCAGCACTCCGCCATTGCTTTGCTTTTGGCCGTATTTATACCTTGCTTGTTTTTGTTGCAGTAGAAAGTAATCCCTTCGTAAAACAAGGGGTATGATTGACAAACAGGGTCACATAAGGCAAAGTCACTTACGCCAATCGGCCAGCGTCGTATAAGACAACTCCAAAGCGTCGGACTGCTGTGCAGCTAAAACAAGCATAGTGCGCCCAGTACCAACAGCAGTGCGCATAGGTACTTGTATGTTTACGCGTATTTTCGTACCTTTTCCTGTTTAGAGCACCATCCTTACTGCTGCAAAATGGATATGCATTACATTTAGGCGCAAATAGCTCGTTCGGCAATATTTTAGGCTCGGCTTAATTTGCGTTCGCTTTTGCCGGCCTCCACCTATGGAAGAGCAGTCTGGTATGACACCGTAGGTTTTGTTGCGGGAAATAAGCTAGTGGGTCGCATGGCCGTTCATTTTTTCCTAATTATATAGCTTATTTCAGCAGTGTTTTCGTTAAAAGTGGTCTCAGTCTGATTCTCACGAGGCAATCTTTTGAATGAACCAAACTTGTGTTTTGTCTTCATGGCTCCTTTAACTGGCCAGCACTAGGTATTAATAAGCATCGGCTAGAGTATTGGTGGAAAAAAAAGCAGGGAAGAAGTCGATAAAGTGTCATCCCGGCCAGGGGTAGCGGCAGGGCAGAATTAAAAAGAAATCGGAGTTACTAAGATAGGCTAGATGGCGCATGCCGTCCCCCCGATTCAAAGGGGAGGTCTGTAATCATCATCACCAGCACCATCATCATCATCTCACGGTTAACGCCGCCTGCATTTCAGTGCCGCGGGGCGCTTCACGCGCTGCGTTAACAAGAGAAGAAGATTGAGAAAATTGGAAGAACGAAAAAAAGTTAAAATAACCAAGAATAACCACGTGGCTAGCTGACTGAGAGGTACCAAGCGGGATAACTCTACATGTATGTAAAGCTTCGTTATGCTCTTTTTACCTCAGCGTAGGTTTTACTTCAATGACTGCATTCCCGCTCAGTGCAAACTATAGAGTGCAGCCTATTTTTTTCTCACTCTCCATTTACGACACAGCTGAAGATACCTACTGCTCGAACAATACACCGGTGCAGACGTGTACATACTTCTGCTATGTGAGACATGTAATGTGTGCAACGGCGCAGCGTTGACGTAATGAATCCCCGCGCTGTCAGATTCCAAACAGCTGCCACTCGAGAGAGGCGAGCGCGCAGAACAGTCTTTGCGCACGACGAAATTGTTGCGTCTGCAAGGTTCGCCCGGCCGCCACAATGGCGCTGCAGCGCCCCATAAGAGCTGCCCGGAGCGGCGCTCCCTTTGGCGCAGATTCTTCCGTTGCTATTTTATTTCCCCCCGAATTTGCGCCTTCTCTTTCCCTCGTGGCCGAGAACCGACGCACGCTCTGAAACGAACGGAGCGTAGACGACGGCTAGATTATTTTTTTCCCTGCAGGCGTGGAATCGACCCCGTGCATTTTGACAGTGCTGCCCGCCGGACCCCTCTATCGAGTAGAGTAGCGGCTGCCGAACACATTTCCGGCCGCGATATAGTTGTTGTTGCCCTTCTCTAGGCGAGGCGTCCGTTGACAGAACGAAGTCGACGAAGTTACTCTCTTGCATGGGCGCCGTCGCCACGTGAGTAGGCAAGTTTGCCGCCGCTATCATCATCGCCGAACACACGTGCTCTTGTTCTGGCGAGGTTTTGGCGTGAGTAAGGTGACCATCAGAAATAGAAGTGTCAACGCGCTAGCGGCGAGGTTGCGGGCAACGGTTGTGGGCTCGGCGGCGGCGGCGGCGGAGGAAACGCGGGTTTGGCGGGTCTTGTTGTCGGAGTGCTTGGACCGCGACCCGGTCGACACACGCTTCCCGGAAATATCGACCGGCGACGTTCACGTCCGGGTGAGTACATTGCGAGCTCGGAAGCGGCGATTGGCACGCAGTTGCTTGCGGCGCATGGTGTTTTGAGGGTCGATGTTGCTGGGGCGAGTAAATAGGGCGAATGGGAAAGCAAGGAAGGCAAGCTAAGTTTACGAGCGGTTAATTTTATTTGCCTGCCCAGAGCAGCTTCGAGTAGTCAGTTACTGGGCAGCACAAAACTGCTCCCACATCGACATTTTACGGCCAGATAAAATACTGAGGTTCTCAGAACCGCTGTGAGCGGGCCAATAAGAGACCAAATAATGACATGGCATAATGAAGCTGCGACATGGCGACCGAGAATCTTCCTCCTCCTTTCTCTTGTTCGACTGTCACCTAGCTCTGCGTGGCGTCGCGTCGAAGTTCTCGCTCCGTTTCCACGCGCTAGCTCCCGCATGTGCGCGCCCATTTC
Organism: Haemaphysalis longicornis; assembly: GCF_048455015.1. Classification (NCBI taxonomy): domain Eukaryota; kingdom Metazoa; phylum Arthropoda; class Arachnida; order Ixodida; family Ixodidae; genus Haemaphysalis; species Haemaphysalis longicornis. The sequence goes on along the minus strand of NW_027526407.1, from coordinate 60,420,359 downwards.
AAACCAGAATACAGTTCAGTTCATGGTGCTTCAGTTTCGGCCAAACGTCGATACTGTCATGGTACAGCCGTTCCCCCTTTTCCCGCCGGACTGCTCTGACGGTGATCGGGTAAACCTGATGCGTCTCCAAAAATTCGTCTTTCAAAGCATTACTATGATCACAAAATTCCACTCTAGCTTGACGTACGATCCTTCTGACAAAGTAAACGAATGTACTAATACCCAGGGCTAGTGACCGTAGCCAGCCAATCTTTACAGGGGAGGGTTAAGGGGTGTTAAGGATTATGGGAGGGGAGAATTTTTGCCAAAAAAGAACACCCGCACTTGCTTACGCGCGGCCTGGAAAATATTCGAGGAAGGGGTATTAGAACCTCCAAAACCCGCCCCCTGGCTACGTGCCTGCTAACTCCAGATTCTCGCAGCCCACGCTAAATTTGGACCGCAAATGTGATTGCACTATCATGTGATAAGAAGAAATTTTGTTATTTCAATGACTGTCTACGAAAATTTGCACGTAAGAGAGTTTCTGCTACGCATGCGTAGAGAAAATTGTCAGAACGCAACCAAATGTCCCAAGAGCGCACCGGAAATGCCTCACCGCCGTTATCGTCAACTTGAAAGCGGCCATGAGTCGCGCGATGATTAGGGCTACGCGTTGAATACAATTGCTCGCACAAAGGCTAATTTTCCGATCTGTTACCCTACTTTTCGCTGAGCATCAATAGGCAAGAGTCCTTTTTTATGCATTGAAAATATTATTGCTGAGCGGTAGTATTTCACTGATGAATATTGTCGCAGCAGAAACAAATTTTAGAAGCTTTTATTTGCAACAGAAACAGTGGTCCCACAACCAAGCAGCTATGTCCAGCTTCAATAGATGTCCCAAGACTTCGCCTTCTTCTTACCACTGTTCGCGTTGCACATCTTCCTCGTCTTCACGTAAGCTATTGTGCTGACTATCCCCTAGTTCAATGTGTGAAGTGGTAGCGGCAGCTGTTAGGTGCTTGCCCACGGACATGGCGGCAAAGTTAAGTTTAAGCGGATCACGAGTCATGGTAATCGAAACCCGCACTAATGAAAGAAAGAAGCCAGAGTCCTGACGCATTAGATCATTTGTGTTCTGTGGCTGGCTCAGTGTTTCTATAGGTCCTATATCTATGAATTAGAAATCAGAATTTCAGCAAATTAGTGGTAAGATATAAATTTGTTTAAAATAGAGCCAGTTACTTTATTACCGATCTAGACTGCTATAACTTTACTCACATTTTTAATCGTATCCGAACTACTCGCACGTTCCCTGAGCATATCATATGAAAAATGCCAAGGTAACAGCAAATTTAAAAAAATGCAGACATTAATTGTCTTGATAACGACAAACTTATATCAGTGTTGCCAATATTTTCTTGGCAATTGAAGAAGTTTTGACAAATAAATTATCACATTGATTATTCGGTAATTACATCTTCTGAGTATTGTTTCAGGGAGGTCACGTCAACAGAGACGGCACTTCTCATTCAGAAAGAGTATATATTGGGCAGTATTAAACACCTAATTAAATCTATAGCGCTTTCGTCGAATTCTCCAAAGATTTCGGTATGATCACTAATACTACTTTGCGGAAGTATCCGATACATTGTACTAAGTCCCGTTAAAAGCTATTTGACGGAAGCATTGCGTACTCGTTGACCGGGCATTATACTCTTCCCTTAAAATAACCCATGGCGTACCTCAAGGAAGTATGCTGGGTCCATTCTTATTCATAATATACGCAAACGATTAGGGGACCATGAAGAAAAACGCCTTTCTTGATATAGCTACACACACACACACGGTCGAGGAAGAAACGTTTCCAGGAGAAATATCAAAAAGTAGACTCCGACGCACGTCTCAAAAAACAAAAAGGTTTACTAACGTTTCGGCTGGTGGACCATTCTTATCGGAGTAAGACTGGTCCTCCAGTCGAAGCGTTAGTAAACCTTTTTGTTCTGTTTTTGGAGAAGTGCGTCGAACTCTACTTTTTGATATATATACATCTCAGAGCGTCGACTATATTTCACGCCAGAAGGCGATGTTTCACGCTTTTAGGTCAAACATTTTATACTGTGGTGGGGGGCTGGTGCTGTTAATAATGCCTGTGGCCGTTTTTTTAAAGCCGCGTATTTTTAGTTTCAAATCTTAATCAATTCGGTCAGCCGGAATTATATTGCCTAGTACTCAGGAAGCACAGGCATGTAGCAAATCAGCGAGGTCCATGCTATTTTCATTAAAGGTAGTTCTTTCGCAAGCGCTCCTTTATAAAACAGGCCCCAATATCACAAGAAGATTCACTTATAACAGGGCGCCTTATTCTTGGCGTTCCTGACGAAGAGTGCGATCCTGAACCCTATGCCTCTTTTCACCAAAACTCAGCATGAAAACATTGCAGCTTTGGTGTGGACTTTGGGAATCCCCTCACATGTTGGGCCTTTCCTCAGTTAGTGTATAACGATTTACTTTTCGTTCAAGCAATGTTTGCGTAGTGAACGAGCGAGTAGAGAGGCCACAAAGAACTGCATGTGTACTCGAGAGCAGTGTTCGTTTTCTTGGCGGATCACATGAGGGGAGGGGGGTGCATATACACATGGGGGATCGATAGACGTTGGCTCTATGGCTGGGATTTATTATTCAAGAAGAGCATTCAGACATAACACAAAATCGAGCAATATATATATATATATATATATATATATATATATATATATATATATATATATATATGTATATATATATATATATATATATATATATATATATATATATATATATATATATATATATATACAAGAGAAGAAAAACTTCGAACAAGGTAAACGCACGATTGTGGCCTACGTTTCAGCAAAGAGAACTTGCTTTCCTCAGGAAAGCAAGCAGGCCCTGAGGAAAGCAAGTTCTCTTTGCTGAAACGTAGGCCACAATCGTGCTTTTACCTTGTTCGAAGTTTTTCTTCTCTTGTGTTCTCTACCATCTTCAAAGTTCTACTACTCCCTATATATATATATATATATATATATATATATATATATATATATATATATATATATATATATATATATATCAAAAGAGGCGAAATTAAACTGCAAGGAAAAAAGTTCCGGGCCGTCTCCACTAACGTGAAACCTCGTGAGGGGTGAAGCATGCAGTGTTTAAGAGTATTTTTGGAATCTTGGCGTTTTTGCCATGAAACCGTTGGGGGGTGTAGGGGCCGAATTCTCTAAAACGACGGGGCGTCGCTTTGAAGCGACGGGTTAGCGCCACTGAAATGCATGTGTTGTGGGGTCGGGGCCGTCGCTTTGCGGTGCTCCTCATGAGGGGTGATCCAGAGAAAAGCAGTGTGGCAAGGGCGCGAAGTGACAAGCGAAACGACGGGGTGTCGCTTCGCGCCCTTGCCACACTGCTTTTCTCAGGATCACCCCTCATGAGGAGCACCGCAAAGCGACGGCCCCGACCCCACAACACATGCATTTGAATGGCGCTAACCCGTCGCTTCAAAGCGCCGCCCGTTCTTTAGAGAATTTGGCCCCAGGTATGCAGCTTTGCCGAAAGTCTTTGAAGCACGACGCTCTCTAGGGCGAGGCGTAAACAAGTGTCCCGGTGTGTTTTTAAAGACGATAGCAGAGTCATTTAAAGCTTCTCTGGTCATGAAACTCCCGGCCAAGTTTCGTACGGGGACAAAGGCTACCGCGAGTGGCGCCACTGCAGATCGGAGGGCATCGGGCGGCCGCCGCTGCTCTGTAGCCAGACCGGCAGGCAGGAATGCAGTAGCAGCATGCCCGTTCGTACCAAATTTTTTCGCCATTCACAAAATGACAAGTTCATTTGAGCGGCCCACGACACGTAAAGCGAAAGCGCACTGCTGATAAGGAGGCGAGCGTCTGTTTTATCTTACTCCGTGATCAGTTCCCTGCCAAACGCGTTCTGACCACGTCCCCGGTTGCCCTCCGATCAACACCAGCGCCGCGGCGCGGCAGCGTACAAAGCTCTCCCATAGCGTGATGGCGAAGTTTCATGACCAGAAAGGCATTGAAGGACTCTGACGATAGTCTTTCTTGGGCTACTTAAACCCAGAAATTTTGGTCTGTCTGTATGTCTGTCTGTCCGTCTGTCTGTCTGCGACTCGATTCAGCCACCCGGCCAAAGTAAAACAATGCCTGCGCAATAGTCTTATATAGTCACAGCTAAATCTACCCGTCTAAGCCCGGTCTAATGTTGTCAACATTGTTGAAGAAGAACAAGACATTACGCAAATATAAGACAACAGATTAATACAGAAGTGACATTTGCAGTGCTCCTTTATAAAAAAAAATCATTCATGCTTGATTTTCGCGAAATTAAATACTTCATCAACTGCAGAAAAAAAATTGACTCCGCCGTCGCCTGCTGTCGCCCGCGCCACTATAGCTTCTGGCGCCATTTTAAGAAATCAACCGGCAGCAGTTACGAAAGGTTGCACTAGATAGGCTCCACGTTCTTCTTGCAACGCACGTGGAGTAGGGAAACGCGGTTCAATAAGCGTTGAAGTAGGGCGCCTCGATTCACGCGCGTCTTCGCCGTACAGCAGCGTTGGCATCGAGACACCCGGCTTGGAGCAGTGGAACGCGGTAAATTTAAAATGATTTTAGCAAACCTTTGGCCTCTTTACCTTGGGAGGAGCGCGACGCAAGAGGAACAAAATGAGAGGTGAGAGGGAAGGCGAAGGGAGGCATTGACTTGGCAAAAGTCGATAAAGACTATCATATTTTGTCGACATTTGCAACGAAAGGGGCAGATACGCGGCAACCACTGTCGTCAAAAGACGATAGTCTTTGTAGACATTTGCCAAGGAAATGCCCCCGTTTGCTTTCCCGCTCACCTCTCATGCTGTTCCTGTTCAGTACGCGTTACGTTCTACCGCGAGGCGTAAACAAGTTTCCCAGAGTTTTAGTACCTTGACTACGTGAGACGAACGATGACTACGACGACAGGCGGCGCCAACAGTCCCAGCCCCTAAGGGTATTCGCCCCTAATACATCATTTTAAACGAGACGTCAACACTCACTGGCTTGGCACAACTCTTCTAACACAACTTTTTTTTTCACTTTAACTTAAATATTTTTTTTTTTCGCTTTGACCTTTTTTTCGCACTGACTGAATGTACCACGCGTCTTCATAAAAGTTGCTGCTGCGCGGGTTGGTTCACGGAATTCGCAAAAAATGTCAGCAAATAATAAATAGGCTTCACTTCCGGCCGTCCATCACTGTTTCGTCTGGTCTGCGCTATCGCAACCGGCAACACGCATCGCATGCTGACGCACACGGCAGGCTGTATCCGGGCACCTGTCATGCCGAAGGTCGCCTGTCTGTAATGGAAATGCGTTACGTGCTCCTGCGGAAGCACCTGTTCTAGTGGGAAGGCACGCAGTGTGGATCTTCTTAAAGTTCACGTTGCAAATTCACGTTGCAAATTCACGTTGAAATTCACGTTGAAATTCACGTTGAAATTCACGTCGACACTCACAATGTGAAGACGCGTGTGTTTAGAACGTCATTGATTGTTTGATTATGAGTTTTAACGTGCCGACGGTGCATAGGCGATGAGGCGCGCCGTAGTGGAGGGCTGCGGATTAATTTTGAACGCCTGGGGATCTTTAACGTGCGCCGAAATCTCGAACACACGGGCGTTTTTTGCTTTTCGCCTCCATCAAAAAAGAGACCGCCCCTGCCGGGAATCGAAACCGCGACCCGCGTTTAGAACTGTCGGGCCGCGTTATATCAAACCGGGGAAAATGAAATGAAGACAAAAGAGAGAGAGAGAGAGAGAGAGAGAGAGAGAGAGAGAGAGAGAGAGAGAGAGAGAGAGAGAGAGAGAGAGAAAGAGTAATCGCTAATGACGTCTGGCGAAGTTATCCGGGCTAAAGTGCCTAGATTGCGAATCCAGATTAGTGTGGTGACAATGCCATTGATTATGATAATGATGATGATGATGTTTAAGAAATTGATGCACACGTTTACCTTCGGTGATTTAGAGGGTCTGGTCAAGACCTGTGTGTTACAGACACCTACGTATTCCTCACGATGCAGTCATTGCGAAATCATTATCATCAAATCGCCGAACACGTCGTTTCGTTATTATGTGCATTATTTTTCCCTTTGCGTCTTTTTCTTCCCTCTGTTACGATTACCGGGCACATACCCGCCTTGGCATCGCTAACGAGAAAACATATACCAGGAAGCGTGTTTCCAAACGCTTCGCTGCACAGTGCCCCACGTGACATGTTTGATGTTACCGCGCGTGCTGTTCTATTTAGCTGTTGCTGAAACGATCCCGTTGTTCGGGCTCTGTGGCTTCGAGGTAGCACTCTGGGTACTTGTAATGACCACCCGGGGTGAGTCTGAGCGGGTTGACTTAAAATTTGTCATTATAACATTTTTTTTTCTAAACTCGATGATTTTTTTATTGCGGATGAACTCAATTCTGCGTGTTGTTTTTGTTATAAATGGTGACTTGATATGTTCTAGGCTACGGTGCAGGCCATGACCACGTTTAAATAACGTTCTTTATCGCGCGAAGACACGTGCCACGTGGGGCGCCGTGCAGCGAAGCGTTTGGAAATACACTACCGGTAACGTACTTTGCTACTCGCATAATTGCTTCGTCTTTCATTTGTGCCTGGTAGCATTTCGAAAGTTATATTTATCGCCAGCGCATGGTTTGTGATTTGCTCGCCGCTGTAGATGCTTCATTTGGAGTGTCTATTGCTTTTGTCGAGATTTCTGTGCGATTCTGTGTACATCCCAACATTTTTTGGTGTACCTCACGCATTCCATGAAATATGGAGATCTAAGGATTTCGCCTTGAATATGGTTACGTAGGGTTGTTGCGGCCTTCGAAGCAAATGAACAATCCATGCACGCGCTGAAATGCGCTTAAACGGGCCATGCTGATAAGATTAAAATTTGTTTTATTCGAAATATTCGGTGTGTTATAGTGCCCCCAGCACCTATGCGGCAGCAAACAATGCTTTATTTGCTGAGAAACTAATCAATTTAAGTAAAATTTTGATTCTCCCGCCAAATCGTTTGTTTCGGGGCGTCTGCGATGACGTAACCAGGACAGGTCTTAAAACGAACGTTAGTGCGCTGTCTAGTCTGCAGCAGACTGCATAATACTTTGTTTACCGTCAGTCCTCTTGGATGGCGCCACCATACTACACAAGACCGGTATCGGCCTTTGCCTTGTTTGTGGCCGTATTTGCACATGCCTTGTTTTTGTTACGGTAGGTAGTAATCGTTTCGTGAAACATGGGGTATGCTCCACAAACAGGGTCACGTAAGACAATGTCGCTTACGCCAATCGGCTTGTGTCATCTGAGACAACCCCAAAGCGCCGCACTTCTGTGCACCTAAATCAAGCGTAGTGCGCGCAGTACAAGCAGCAGTACGCACTGCTACTACTATGTTTACGTGTGCTTTCGTAACTTCCATTGTTTACCCCACCATTCTTATTGCTATAAAATGAATACGCATCACGTTTAAGCGAAAATAGCTCGTTCTGCAAGCTTATAAGCCCTGCCTAACTCGGGTTTGCTTTTGCCGGCCTCAGCCAATCGCGCAGTTGTGCATATTAGGTCGTAGGTTCTAATGCGGGGAATGAGCTAGTGAGTCGTATGGCCATTCCCTTCTTTCCTAATTTTATAACTTATTTGAGCAATGTTTACTTTAAAAGTGGTGTCAGTCTGATTCTCACGAGGCAATCTTTTGAATGAACCAAACTTGTGTTTTGTCTTCATGGCTCCTTTAACTGGTCAGCACTAGGTATTACTAAGCATCGGCTAGAGTATTGGTGGAAAAAAAAGCAGGGAAGAAGTCGATAAAGTGTCATCCCGGCCAGGGGTAGCGGCAGGACAGAATTAAAAAGAAATAGGAGTTACTAAGATAGGCTAGATGGCGCATGCCGTCACCCCGATTCAAAGGGGAGGTCTGTAATCATCATCACCATGATCATCTCATGGTTAACGAAGTTTTGTTTAAAATTTTTGTTTAAAAGGGCTGTCAAGCGAAGTTTTGTTTAAAAGGACTGTCAGTATGATTCTAACGGGACACTCTTTCGAATGAACCAAACTTGTGTTTTGTCTGCATGGCCCCTTTAAAGAAACGAAGGGGCCGTGACATGCACAACACGCATAACTACCAACACCGCTCAGCTGATAATTCGTGTGTTCAAAGTGCACACGCCTTGGAAGACAGCGCAGAGCTCTCTCTCGCCTTGGTACAAACAGCACCCTGCTTAGCATGAAGACATCAAAATGAGCATACATTTCAATAGACCAGCTACCCGCCGCGGTGGCTCAGTGGCTAAGGCGTTGCGCTGCTGAGCACGAGGTCGCGGGTTCGATTCCCGGCCGCGGCGGCCGCTTTTCTGATGGAGGCGAAAAGCAAAAACGCCCGTGTGTACGAGATTTCGGCGCACGCTAAAGATCCCCAGGTGGTCAAAATTAATCCGGAGCCCTCCACTACGGCGCGCCTCATCGCCTGCGTTGCGTCGGCGCGTTAAACCCCACAATCAATCAATCAATCAATTCAATAGACCAGCTAGTTCAGATGTGACGTGTGAAGGCCGACGATAACTGTTCAAACGTGTAACCATCGATCAGCCGCAGAGCGGCGCCAAATTATACGAGACTCAACGTAAGATGAACGCCTCGACACGATGTACCGACAAGTCTTAAATTTGGTTGCCTTCACGAGCGGAACGGTTCGTGGAGCCTCTGTATGAATAAGGTAACGGAGTACCCTTCTGCGCACGACGGGTGCATACAAAATTATACGCTCATTCTTCCAATACTCCCGCTACTTTCCTTTCGTTTCTGTAGTGATTTGTTGCCAATACGACGGCGCTCGTGAAATCGCCTTTGCACGACCTTGTTACTGCGCCCCCCCCCCCTTTTTTTGTTGTCTGTATGCGTTTCTTCGTTACGGGGTGCTTTTACTGGGTAAATAGCGTCAGTCTGTAATACCGGCTGCCCGCCCAGCTGGGGCCGTTGTCGTAAAGAGGAAACGCCGAGAGAGAGAGAGAGAGAGATATATATATATATATATATATATATATAGAGAGAGAGAGAGAGAGAGAGAGAGAGAGAGAGAGAGAGAGAGAGAGAGACTTTATTTTACGGCTGGGTCAGGGGGAGGAAACGCCGACGCGCTCGCCGAAGCGGGTAGGGGTGAAAGCGGCGTTGACGCAGCAGCCGGCGCTTTCTTCGTGATCAAACCGCGCGCTAATTTGTCCTGTCAATACACCGTACATATGATTGCGAGAATTCCGCGCGAGCACAAAAGCCGGCGCCAGGTGAAACATTCTTGCTTTTTTTTTTTTTTTTTTTCCCTATCGCTGTCGCTTCTTCGTGCGCGATTCCCCCGAATCGCCGAAGCGATGTGTGGTGTGCTTGACAGTTTCGAGTAACACAATTAATCGGGTGCGGCAGCATGCGCGGCCGAAAGCTCTTCGTCGTTGGGTGTACAGCACGGGCGAAGAGCGCTTTTATCCGTTCCTGGCGGTCGGGAAACGAGATACGTCTTTCTCTCTTTAGTTCCGACGAAGAACCCTGAAAGTGACTGTGACGTAAGTCTTTTAATTAAAGCTTGCATGTTAACTAGCTTGCTGACACTCTCTAACTGCTCTTTTTTTACGGAAAAGTGACATAAAAGTTTGCTGAGCTTAACAAAAATGGTCATACTAGAAAAGAAAACAGGAGACGTGAATGAATTGAGAACAAATATTGATTAATTGATTGGCTGTTTAATGGAGGAGGTCATATGACCCTGAGGGGAGGGGGGAGAGTGGGAAAACGGAAAAAGGTATAGATAGACGCACGGGCGCGCGGGCGTGTGTGCGTGAGTGCGTGTGTATTATGGCTGCGCGTCTGTTAAAAATAATAATCCGATTAATCGGCAGGCTTAAATCGGCCAATTGATCGATTAATCGGTTGCGTTCGTTTGAGAAGAAAAGATGAAAAATAATATTTTAATAATAAGCACAGCAAGCTAATATTAAAAAGTAATATCAAAATATCAATGTGCTCCTCCGACTGGTCGTCGACGTTCCAGATAAGGTAAGCAGATCATCACTATAGCGCTGGTGAGGGTGTGACGCTTATTACCGCGCTTTTCACTCGCACTATTTATAGAACCGGGAACATCGGCTGTCGCCGTAATCGCAGGAGTGTCGATTAATCGTGATTTATTACTCCAGAGTTAGTTGGCGCAACGGTAAGAGGGTGTGACTTCCCGGTCGCCGTTTTTTGAACCGCGTAGGTAGTGGTGGTGTGGTGGTGGTTGTTTTGTTGGATCAGGCAGTGTTAGCCTCGAAAGATGTGCCGGCAATGGCTCCGACCGTGCACCACCTAATGCGTCAATATTAGCATCGCTCCACCATGAGTGTGCCAGTTTCGTATCCTGAAGGAAGCTAAGATGAAGGCGCGACACTTTCCTACGCAGTATCCCAATGTCCCCTTGGGAAGACATACGTGATCGAGAGTGGTGTGGGGGGCTGCCAACTTTCGCGTCACTGGGAGCATTGCGGTCCTTTCTACAGCATGCTCTGGGCAGCACATCACGTAGTGGTGCACGTCTCCTATCACTGCACATGACGAACACAGAGGTGATCGCACAAGCCCCACTTTGAAGAGCCAAGCTGTGGTCTGTGCTGAGCCCGTTCGATATGCGGTACAGCAAAGTTGGCTCCTATATTGTAAGTCCCTTTGTGACGCAGGGTTTGCGATAGGGATATCCCAAGGACTTAAAATGTTCGACTATTGCCCGCATGAAAAGGACAAACGCTCTGCTCGGCGACAGTTCTCACAAAAAAACATTCACGCATCTCCACTAAGTGAATCATGACGAGTGGGCGAAGCACTGGGGAACGTTCTTACCGTAAATCACCCGTGGCATTGCCCACTCATGCATGTAAATGAGTGAAAATGCGTGTGTACAGTATATACAATTCCAATCCAATGCAATCCGATACAGTTCAACTTAATCCAATCCAATCCAATGCTCCTCGCTCATGCGCAACACCGTGTACACGGACGCCGAGGGACAAGCAATGGACAAAGCGAAATCCTAAGCTGCTTTGCCCCTAAAAATGCTACATCTTCAGAACAGGCAGCAATCGCTCTATAGCGATCACCACAACTCGAGCCAGATACATAATCAGCGACTCCAAGGCCGCCATACGGAGCTACAGGAAAGGACGGATATCACCAGTCGCCGCAAACATACTTCAACAGCTACAAGCTTCAAATTACCGGACAACTAAACTTATGTTGACTTCTGCACACGAAGGGTTGCAGGGCAACGAACAAGCCCACACAGCTGCTTGCGAAATCGTCCCCCTAGCAGCAATTACCCTCCTTCCCCCCGCATTGGCAACAGAACACTCAGAAGTTCGACAGACTCAACTCGTACAAAGAGATAACAAATTACTACCAAACACAACAGGTGCGAGTTCCTAGCCGCCAACCGCACACTCACGCTGCACAAGCCAAGGCATGGATGCGACTTCAAACAAATACCTACCCTAAGCCGTTGGCCTATAGTGACTTCCATCCAGAAATCTTATCGGATAAGTGCAAACACCGTGGCCACCGCGCAGACCATACGCACGTTATGTGGAAAGGCCAAAGAAAGGCACGGAACAAGACCCCCCAACCCCCCATAGACATTAAACATCTAGAGCACTGGGAAACCCTGCTGCGCAGCTCCGATCCCCTAACGCAGCTACGCCTTGTCGAGATGGCCGAAGAAGCCGCCAGGGACCAAGATCTCCTGGCTGGCTAACACGGCAAAGAGAGCCCAAGCTCTGTACTTCTGGGCAAATAGTTCTTTCTCTCTCTCTGCCCGCCTAAAGTCGTTCCATCGACCTGCGGAAACTTTAATAACAGTCGGTGCAAATGACAGTGCATTCCATGCAACCGGATAAGCGGCATCATCGCCCTCAGCGGCCGCTGACCTCGTTCTCTGTCCCTATCTCAGAGTGATAGAGCGAGATAAAGGTTTAAATACTAAGTTCTTGTGGGACGAGGTTTGGGCCTGTTGGTGACACATAATGAGATAAAACGCGCTAACAAGACGAGGACGAAGAGATAATACACAAGCACAAGCGCAAGATGCTTGCGCTTGTGCTTGTGTATTATCTCTTCGTCCTCGTCTTGTTAGCGCGTTTTATCTCATGAAGTTCTTGTCTTGCAAACCGACACATAATAGCTTTTAGATCTTTTGTATTTATCATTGTTCTGTGGTGAGTCATTTTCTGCGTAATTATCTTGTTCAATTAGCTATTTACATTTTTTTAATTTTAAATCTAAATATCCATTTTCAATGTATTTAATTTACCCGTTATACTTCGGTGCAACGGGAAGGGTTTCAGTTCATGAGCCCGTTTAATAAAGTCACTTAATGAGAGGATGTCACTTTAAAAAACATACCAACAAAATTTACTTCAATGTTTTGGCCCGAGACCGAGCTGTCTCCGGCCGAAAAGTTAAAATAAAATTTGTTGTCCTCACCGTTTGATGAAAATATACTCGACGTCGGGAAAATGAATGAGCTAGAGACATGTTAGCTAGCAACGCTTCCCTATATTTAAAAAAAAAATGTGGTTGATACCGCTTTTCTAGGAATCGGTAACACACGAAAGTGAAATGTGCCTCCACACGACCAGTTTAATGTTTGCTCTGCACATCGATATGAACTTACACATCGCTATTTATATGTCGTCGGTATGACACTGATGACACCGTCAGATGCATCAACATTAGACACTGGATCAACTGGATCAACCGCGTCAACTGTCGGCGCTTATAAGCATCGTGATGCACTACTTAGCTTCACCCCTCTTAGACGGCAGCACCATCTAAATGGAGGAGGTTGTAGGAAGAATATATGGCGCGTTCGTACAGCTGTCTGTACTTCAGCTCATAGCGCAGTGGGTAAAGCGTCTGGCACATCCCGTTGCGGCGACAAATATCCCGGCTCGAATCCTGGTGCAGCCGCGGCAATTGAACTTATTCTGGGGATGTCATTTCCGTGGCCGATATGACGCCCGTTAGGTCTTGGTCAATTTAGGCATAGAACACTTTCGTGTTAAAAACTATCTGGAGAGTGCTTGCTTTTTTGCTAAACTTCTGATGTTTTACACCATTTGTTACCCGACTCCAGCTGCGGCCGGCGTTCGGCCCAAAGCTCTACGCACCAGGCAAACATGAATTCCACATTACAATACGACGCGCTGTACTAAACAACTGCGGGAAGACGGGTATATATCTCGCACTGTCTAAAAGTGTACCAGCCGCAGGACATTTCGCGGAGGCATTTTTTTTTCTTCTTACTTGCGAGCGAAGTGAGCTTCATAGCGAACGGTTACGCCTATCGCAGAAGTTCCGTGTATTTCCGACAGAAATAGAAGGCTGACCGGAACGCTGTGCTTTACAGGGGGAAGCGAAATCCGTTTCGCCCCTGAAGAACGCGGAAAAGTCAGCCTCTTGCACTACGTAAGCTATGGCATTCGAGTATAAAGTAAGAGGAAAGCGGAACACCCATGGGGCAACTCGTTATAAACGTTAGGCTTCTAAGTAGAATAATTGCTGCTTTCCTCCATACACTTAAATGAATTTGGCACGCTACGATTAGGAATTGATGCTACTACAGACGTGCATAGTAACTTTAGCAGTTTTGTTGGTTCACGTGTACCGTGTTTGTCTACTCCGTTTTGTATTTCCTTGTTTCTCAGATTGCGCCAGTGTTGATGCGTCTGGCTTCATACTGCGTCCCTGATGGGACTGCTACGCCTTATTCATTCATGCTTTCTGTCTGCCCCATCACCAAATGAAGAAAGGCAGAAAAAATCAATAGAATAATTTTTTGTAGCGTAAGCTACACTGGCCGAGGTTGAGCAGTTTCGTGTGTGCCGTGAAGGGCAGTTCTGCGCAAGCGCGAGGGACATTGGATTGAATTGGCTCGGCTTGGCTTCGCCTGGATTAGATTGGATTGGATTTGGATTGAATTAAAGTGGATTGTGTTGCGTCATAGCCGCGGCAGACGCACTGGCGCCGGCGTGTGCCCAGGTGTGCGCCTCAAGTCTGACGCTGCACCGGAGCCGCTTGATAGCCGTTTTGCGTGGCTCGTGAAGAGCCGTTCTGAGCATGCGCGAGGAGCAGTGACTGGACAGGTCTGGACTGGAGTGGACTGGACTGGATTAGACTGAATTGGACTGGACTGGACTGGATTGGACTGGATTGCTGAACCTTAGCTCACGCTACGTATATCCTGGCATAGCAGAACTAAGCCACTACTAATTATTTAGGCCAGACATTACTGGGAAGCGATGTTGCTATGATTACTGATTTAAGCGTACAAACAACCGATTCTTGTTGGCTATATTTTCTCTATTTCGAATGGAAGGACATCACTTAAAACACCGCAAACCGAAACAGTTTTGTTTGGCGCCGTAGAACTTTTGAAATCGGAATTTTTAGATATACGAGTGGCCTTCCAAAATGAATGCTGGCAACCATGGCAGCGAGCCGTGCTGTAATACACTTTTAACCGTACGTGAGACGTAGAGAGGTATTTAAAAATTTGTCCCCGGTAAGACAACAATAATGCGCAACTTTCCCTATTCCATTATGCGGTTATTGAATCACGCATTGAAACCGACCGCAGAGTTGTTTGGACCATAGAGTTAATACTACTGACTCTAGAGCAAAAGCTGCCCGGCCAGCCCGTGCATTGAAACCGTGCTACACCCGGGCGCTGACATGATGCCACCCTCAGAGCGTTGCCCGCTGCCTTTTTGCCTACTAGAGTTGGCGGCAGTAGTCGGTATTCACCTAGTAACCAACGCATTCCATCATGGCAGCCACCGTTGCTGTGAGTGCGCCGTGAAAACTTTGCTGTGCAGAAACGTTGTGTGAAGTTTTTCCTGTGGTAGGTAGCGAACTTTTGTGCCATGCTGCCGCGTTAGATGCAGTTTTGCATTCTCCGCAACTGAGAAGGGTAGCGCCTAGATTAGCGGGTACTTCGTACGGTCGGAGAGGTAGCTTTTGCGGGTGCGTCACGGGAGTTCGGTCGTCGCTTCGGAGTTGAGCGGACGTGTTTTTTCGTGCTCCTGTGCTTCGGAGGGGCTTCATTTCGGCGGCCCGTTGCAAGCGCGGGCCGTTGGACGTCGCCTGGCTTTCGCTCTGCTGGTGTGGGCGGTCGAGTGCCAGCTCCCGCCACCCCCCCCCTTCCCAGTACCCGTCTCCAAAGCGGTCGGGACCGCCGCAGACTTCGCTCTTCATCGCACCATGCTCGCCTCCACGCTTCACTGTTCCCTTCGACGTTTCTCGTCTCCCGGACGCAGCATTACGCCAGCCAACAGTGTTTGTGGTGTGTTGTGTGCGACGGAATCGACCACAGTGGAACTACTCTTCGCTACTCTTTCCTCACCTTTCCAATCTTTACTTTTCTTTCTCCTATCCTATTTCCCCAACTATTCCCGCTTGCGGACTGTGTTAAATGCAGGTGAGCTCCCATGAGAGCTTAATAATATCCCCAGTCCATTTATTTCCCTGCTTCCTTTAAAAAGAAATCACTTCCCCCTGATTGCTTTTTTCCCCTGATTTTTTTCCTGGTGGCTTCCCCTGTATTCGCGCATGCGCTGTTTCTGTATATATCATTTTGTGTGCTAAACGAGTTCAGTTGATATGCAGCGCTAGTCCTGTGTAGTCTTTTCTTTGTTGTCCCGTCTGTACAGCGCTATTTTAACATGTTTCACACGCCTCCTCCCCCCCCCCCCCTGTATGCGCCAGCTGATTGTTTTCGCAATCTATTGAGGTGCTCTTCACAACTACTTGTTTTTCTAGCGAATGGAAGTTCGAACTGGACAACGCTTCCAAGAAATGCATGTAAATGGAAATCGTATTTGTGACTGCACTTTATGCTAAACAAACATTCTTTCTGTGCCTGTTCCTGTGCCTGTTTACTAGGCCCCTGCAGCACGTGTGTCAACTTTTTTCTCCAGTTAAAATGCTTTTAGGTAGTGGCCCTTGCATTAGCTTAGAAATACCCAAGCCTAATATTACTGAAACTCTCTCAAGAGATTTTCCGTTTTTCTAGGTACGCTTAGAGGATTTGTCATTGATTGTATGCTTGGGGACGTCACACAAGGTACATGATTAATATTGTCAGGTTACATTAGGTCGCAATAATTCTATTTAATAGCAGCTTAAACAAAATCTCGACAAAAGCAAACCAGAGACTAGAAGATATCATGTAGAACGCGCATTTCCATTCTGGGTTTGTGGAACTATAGCTTTCAGTACTTCCAACTACAAAGAAAGTAGTGCAAGTGTTCATTAGTCACTGCAGGGCTCTTTACCTTTTAAAATTTCATGCCCCCTCTCCCAGAATAAAGAAAGAGGAAAATTGTGTGAGGAACTATTTCCAGCAAAGCTATGGCAGGTTTAAAGGGTTAAAAGCCAAAAAACCTTTTTGAAGAAAAAACAATTTCATGATAAAAAACCTAAGCACTGTGGACGAGGAGAAGAACGAAATAAACAAATACAAGCAGAGGCAGCATAAAAGAGCAAAAAATCAACAAAGCAAATGCAATTCTACGAGGCAGTTAGTCACGAAAGCTTCCACGAAGGAGCAGACACTTCAGGAGAAATTTTAAAAAATTAGAAATTATGTACCCTATTTACATTATGTACACAGAAAATCAGACATATTTCAGTGGTTTTAGACAAGATGGAGCTGAAGTAGCCAAATCAGTTCTTGCCTTGAAGAAGCAGATTTCAGTGATTAAGAGAGAAAAACAGTCACAGGTTGTGTAGGGGTGTTACCAGCATGCAGCATCCTTCGTTTGCCCATTTTGTCATTTTGCCTGCTTCTTTTATGCCTATCTTTTTTTCGCCCATGGTGCTGTCTTTGTACTGGCCATTTCCTCGCCATGTTTTTTTTTTCTCCCGAAATTTTTATCCTTTATTTTATGCCAGTCCTTTCGTTTCAAGTTTACTGTTCCCATTTCCACATGTAGCACAGCCAGCTGGACAGTTCTTCTTCTTTCCTTGGTTAACCTCCCTAGCTTTCTTCTACAGTTTCTTCCTTTCTTTGAAGTCGCACATTAGGTCATCTTAGCCTTGCTCTTACCATCACAAACTTCCCTAGAGGTCTGGTGGTATTACTGGTGGTGAAATAAAATTTGTTGGATGAGAATTGCTTGTTCATATGACCCTCTTGCTTTTTCTGTGTTTATTTTTGCTTCTGATACACGGACTGATGGCATTGCGATGGTCCATTATTTTTTATGAAAATAAGAATGCTGATGACCACAATCTGAATGAGCATTAGCCAGAACTTTCATAATCAGCTACAGCATTACTGGAACCCAGCTTCGGTAATGCAACTTCGTCATCATACTTGTTGCTGTGAGCACGCTGGAATGGAAGCGTGGAAATTCTACAAGGTCTGGTGTGGCCCCTTTGTGGCCACCGGTTTGATGTTGGCATAAATGAGAAGGCTGTGCTACACATATCGAATTCCTTCGTTCTATTGCGTATCGCATTCGCATATCACATTCCTTCCTTTTATCTAGTGTATACAGCTGAAGAAAGTCTCCAGATGGCCCTGGCTGAACCGATACGTGCAGATGTAACTGTCGCAAATAATAAAATTGAGAGTTCAATTTATTGTCGGCTTGCTTAATGACTGCCATATGGAATGCACATTAACTCTGGTATTCTGAGTCCTTCCTCCACTCGAGCCTTCAGTGGAGGAGAGCCTTGAAATCGATTTCCCCATGCATAAGCACTGCCGGAATCCTCTCAGCCGACTGGAGGGAGCAAATAGAGTGGAGGAGGAACTCAGAATACGGCCCTAAGTGTCTGAATACTCTATATTAGCGATTGATAGTCTCATGCTAGGCAGTCTGATTCACCTGCTATAGTTATGCTTGGCAGCTGTTTCAAAATTAACCACTATGATTGAACTAATGAGCGGCAATAACAATTTATAGGTGCACTCAAATTAATTTACTTTTCAAGGGAGACGTATATCCTTCGTCGACTTCGCCTTGCACAAAATACATGAGGGTCCCATCGCGACCCAAGAAAGCGCATATGTGTGTACCTCAACATGCTTCCTAGGCGGTCTCTGTTGACAGACAGATTTCCGGCCGAACCCGCAGGCATTTCAGGCAAAACCGCCTGCAGGCGGGGTGGTCCTGATAATTGGGCGTGAACAGAAGTGGCCGTTTCCGTTCATTGGCGAAGGCACCCAGGGAAGGACAGAATAATTTTTCTTAACCCCCCACAACACGGGTGCCCATCTCACATGAACGAAGTTTACTCCTCCCCCACCTCCTCTGTGCAGGTATATACATGGGCCATATGAGAGCAGAGGTGCAAGTATACGTAATTAAACAACGTCGCTGATCCGCCGAATTTGAGAAATGTGTCATGCAAAGCATCAAATATATTCTCGAAAATTTCAGATTGCGTGTTTCAGCGATCGAAGGAGCATGCACCAATCGCACACACCCATACAGGAGATTTCTGAACCTACATTCGGGATTATCTTTCGGCTTCGCCTTGTCCTCCTCTAGAAAACCACCTTATCGTGCAAATAAAGTTACCATTATTATTATTAGTTGGCGGTTGTTTTATCTGACTCAAGTAAAAAACCGTTCAGTGAAAGTATAACAGCACCCGTAAACAAGAGCCTAGTTATCGCTAGGCGTGGTAAAATGGTTCGTACATTTGTTTGTTTTTAATTTACGAATCATATACGATTAAAAGGAGCCGATCTGCCCCGACATGTTTCGCGTAACATGATATGACCGGCTGACGGCGAGTTCAAATCGGCAGCAGCCACTACGGAGTCGGACATGTAGAGAAGGTGTCCTTGAAGATAGGCAGCGGCGGCTTTATTCCGTATCGTCGGCAGTCTTCGCAAGCGTGTCTTCGCAAGCAACGAAGTGACACAGCAGACACTAAGGCGTGTTAGAGTCAACCTTTGTAAATTAGCCCCACACGACTGACGCCCCGAAACTGAATTTGGCGCCTCAGCCCGACGTCTTCTTTTTGCTTATGATTTCATTTATTTTTGTTCGTCAAGCATGAATACTTCAAGAAAACTAATAAAAGCATACAAACTCGTAAAGAAACTCAGTTATTGCCATAAAAGTTGCCTAATTTTAGCTTAGGGCCCTAAATTTGTGCCTCATTTTTAATAAAAATTGTTAGCCATATCTTAAACTACTGATCTGGCAACTACAGCGTGGCATCATGGCGGCATTCGTGTTTAGACACATTTTTAAGCCAGCTTTACCCGCCTGGTTTGGACACGTACGGTAGTGCCACGTTTTGACGCTACGTGGCGCCACCTTCCAGACTTCAGAAAGTTTAATGCCAACAGAAAATTATTTCCGCCTTTTTGTGTGGAAATTCCTTGGGGTTACCCCTCTATTCAAAACGCTGGCTTTCTTATGAACTAGAGGACAAGCACTCCACAAAAATCGGTTGCCTGTCCCTTTAAAGTTATGACGTCGCTATTACTTATGACTATGTTATCATGGGTATTACTTATGAAACTGCGCTTCATAGCTATACATGGGATCATACGAGGTTCTTTTTATGGGGACTAAGTTATGACATCATTGTTTTCATGATTACATTACATGACGGTAACGCACGACTATGCATGGCTATTACGTGGTTTATTCCCATGTTCTATGCTTTATGACAGAGCTTGTAGCGACTTGTGTCAAATGGGATATATATTGCATTTATCTTTTAATACCGGTTTTTATGAGGAATTATGGGTGTTGTTATTACTTCTGGAGTTCAATGAGTCCGGGAGTAACTCAGGGACGCGTTAGGTGCATGTAGGTGTATTCTATGTAAATCGGCGACGGTAAAGTACGCTGGCGCACTGTCCTAATTACGACTTCGATTTTTTTTTAAAGAGGTCGGGAAGGGGGGGGGGGGGGGCACATGGCGGCTTTACTAACAACAGGGTGTACGTATGTTGCTTTGGGTACTATTTTAGTCGAATCGCACCATATAGGATGAATTCCTCTTCCGTCTGTTGTGCTCCATAAAAGCTAACAAAATGGCTGCGCAACTCCAAACACATTATTTCTTTATCATCCAAATATTTGGGGGGGGCCTATGGTGGGCATGATCCCAGCTTTCAGATTCGCCAGTGCCAACAAACGCCATTACAGTTTCCAAATCTCCGCTACGCATCTCCATGCGCATACGCACGGAAATCTGAGAACCGGTCTGATCTAATACTTATCTCCATGAAGGTGTGCACTACAATAATCTCCACGCGCATGCGCACTAACATCTAAGCACCGGTCCGATCTAATACTTATCTACATGCAGGTGTGCACTACAATATTCTCCACGAGCATGCGTACTAACATCTGAGCACCAGTCCGATCTAATACTTATCTCCATGCAGGTGTGCACTACAATATTCTCCACGAGCATGCGTACTAACATCTGAGCACCAGTCTGATCTAATACTTATCTCCATGCACATGCGCACTACAATGTGAACACCGGTCAGATCCAAAAGACACTTCGAGACTAAAATAACACCCCCATCCCTCCGCACCCCTGGTCTCACGCTCTTCTTTCAACGCAGCTGACTTGTCGTCCAGACCATACACGCGGTCGGGATGTTAATCTCTTCCGTGTTCGGCCCTGGCACCTTTCTACCTTGCATTTTGTATCTTGCGCGCGTTTACGACCGACCAAGTCACGGCTCGCTGCGGGGACGACAGCTGCGTGCGTTCGATGATGCCCACTGCGGGGGCCATCTTTGTGGGCTAACTAGATCACGACGTGCGATGTGGGACACATAAACTCGTCAAACGTCACCTGGCGTGCGAACGTGGCCGTCAAGACACTCGTTTGTTTTCAGACCGCGGAGTCGACAGCATCGGGCCCAGTGTGCATCCCTGCGTGCCCCCTTTTCCCGTCTGGCTGAGCGCTCGCGAGAAGAAGCGAAAAATAAAGGCTTCGCGGTGTTGACAAGGGCGTCAGGGCGAAGACCCTTTGCGGTGACCGAGAAGTAAGTGTTCCGCTCCGATTGGACAGCTGCAGCATTGCATGCTAGAGCTCTGTCCACCCAGAGAAGAGTGTGAGCTTGTGAGCTCTCCTTTGAGCTTTCGTGTCAGCCTCAGATTTGGGTAAGTGAGGTTGGGAGAACGTATGGAGTTCGCTACGATTACTCGGTGTGTTGCTCCTAGCTGTGGTTTATGGGCTATTTTCAGAGAGAGAGAGAGAGAGAGAGAGAGAGAGAGAGAGAGAGAGAGAGAGGGGGGGGGAAGGGAACTGAGTGAGTGAGTGAATGAGTCACCGAGTGAGTGAATGAGTGAGTGAGTCAGCGAGTATGGGCGAGTGAGCAAGTCAGAGAGTGGGTATGAGTGAATGAGCGAGTGACTTTAGTCAGCGAGCGAGCCAGAGTGAGTGAGTGAGTGAGTGAGTGAGAGATCACTGAAATAAACGCTGATTTAACCTTGCTTCCTTCTTCACTGCATGGCAATGTTTCGGATTTTTTTATGAATTGGGCCAACAGGACTTAATACTGACTTCAATTTCCTAAAAAAATCATACATCCTAAAACGAGTAATAGAAACGTTCATCATTAAATTTCAGTTAATTAGGGCATCTGTTCGGTTTAATGATTGCCTTTTTCGGTGACCGCCTAGTTACACAAGCATAGCCACATAAGTATCGCCGCGTTTCTGTAAAGGTGGGGCGCTGTTAAAATAAAAATCGTGCACCCGTGGACTCCATGCAGATGGTTAGCCAGCGAAGCTTTAACGTGCGGCCGGTGTTTTACGTATGACGCGCGGCCTACCCATTTTGAAGTGACGTGCGGGTGAGTTGTTGGGCGAGTTGGTGCATATTTGGTGTACAAACACGGGCTTTGCGAAAAAAAAACGGCACATAAAGGATGGACGGGACAAGCCCAACTCTCAAATAAATTTTATTGGACAGACCACACACATATAACTACACTTATTATCAGGTCACCCATGCGCACTTTATGCAAACCATAGCAATCTGTGAAATCAGCTCAATCATATTTCTACAGACACGTGTCAAGATACAAAAGCTCTTCTTTGTGAGGGAACACTTATGTGTCACGACACAGTCTTCTCCGTTCTTTCTTACATGATAGGCCTCTAGAATTTCCCGTCCTGCGCTTGTCCCGTCCTTCCTGTATGGGCTGTTTTTTTCCACCGCAAAGGCTGTTTGTTCACCTAAGGTGCGGGTATTGTTTGCCATTGCCAGTTTGACGCATGCTCTCCCCGCACCGCAGCTGCCCCTGCCCGCCGCTGTCGCTTCAGCTGTGCTTCACCCAGAGAGAGAGAGAGAGAGAGAGAGAGAGAGAGAGAGAGAGAGAGAGAGAGCCGTTCCCACTTACCGGTGATGGTTGATGCGAGAGCTACGTCAAAATACAAACGCAGCCAAGCACTCTCCTCTTCTAACTCCTCGCCTACGTGGCGGACCAACGCGGGACTGCTGGATTTTAAAGCGAAAGCTATCTCAATGGGACCGATGGCGTTCGGTCAATGTACTAATGCATTTCCACATAGACCGGTTGGCCGACCGAAAAGCTCTGACAAATTCTTCATTAAAATATGTGTAACGCTGTTTACTCCTGCGAGTTGTTTTACCTCTGTAATCTTGTAATTATTGTTGTCTTTCTTTTTGTATGACCCTTGTGTATTGTTCATACGCTCTACAATTCAACCTTATGTAATGTCCTCGGGCTTCAAAGTGGAAATGAAATGAAATGAACTGAAATCTCTGGACGCACCACGGCGCATGAGTGAAACCGCGTTTCTATTGCGTCAAAACGGTAGAAATCGCGAAAAAGGATCTGTTCTAAATGATGCAGTACACGCACCGATCATGAAGGAGTACAACTATATACCTTTATCTCAGAAACCCCGTATCGGTATACATTTAGGTCGTTCGCGTAGATTCGTTTACTCAGTGCGCGAAAAATCGTCTCACGGGTTCGTTCTTCGTTCGCAATTTGGGTCTTTGAAGGTTTTGATAGTCGCTTGGATGCACTTTCGGCGAAGGTTTGGCGCACTTTTGACGCAGTTTTGATGTGTGAAATCTTTCGCGCTTCTCTCAAATTTCGTTACGAAAGGATGGCAGATTCTTTTTTTTTTTTTCGTAAGCCATGTAAAGCTTCGGCTTAGAAGGTCCTGCATTTTGTCGTTGTTATTCTGCATTCGGATTTTATAATGAAGTACGATGAGACCCTGGCTTCAGGAAATAATTTTTCACGCGCCGCGCGACTCCGTCGTAAGTTAGAGGGACAGGATTGCTGCCTTCTGTAACCGTCACCCGTGCGTCTTTGGCCTTGTGTGAATAAAAATACGAGCACCCGGTAAGTTCAGGTGCACAGACAAATTAAAGGGCCATGCACCGCTCATTTCGATAGGGGTTCGTGCACTACCTCCCATTACCGTTCACTGGTGGTCAATTCTGCAGTGTCAGAAAAGCTCCGCGTGAGGTAACGACATGATTAGACAGTTTTAGTTTCACCTGTGAACAGAGTTCACGTACGCAAACGTGATAAGTATACGTAGTCCGCGCACATAGTTTGATACTCTTATAGTTAAACGTACGCGACACACGCCGTGCCTAGGGTGCCTGCATGCCTAGCGCCATCTACGAACAGACACAGACAGCGCTGCAGCCACTCGTGATCTCGCGAGACCGTTGCTATGACGACTACGAAGGCTTTTCAGGCTTAAAGATGTAAAATCGTCCTTCTAAAAAACAAAACCTACTTGTCGCTTGAAACGTCATGTGAGGGTAAGAATGGGCAACTTCAAGGCGAAATCAACAGCTTACACCACGATATCGCATCGAGGGATTAGAGATGAAGCTGTTATTCCTGCGAAGCGGGAGGGCAGGGTGCCGCCATGTTGGTCAACTCAAGATACATAAGCGACTAAGGACTGCAACGCAAAAATTCGAATCTCACGTACGTCCCTAAGACTCACGCAGACCATTTGCGTTATGAGCATGCGCACTTACGTACGTGAAACTAAAACTGTCTATTTATTGTAGTTTTATAGCGGCTGACGAGTGCACACACGTGGCCAGGCTGGTGCACCGTCAAAGCTGCGGCGCTTCCGGCGCCGAGCTGACACGGTAAATTTACATGCTCTAAATGCAAATTTGGAGCATTCAATGCCCCAGGCTTGCGAATGTAAATTTGGAAATGTGTATTAATTCTTTATTCTTTCTTTATTTCGATAGCATGTACAACAGTGCTTGTGCATGAGCTAGTACAGTTGTCCAAGGGACTGCGAAAAAGACAACAAAAAGCGTGACGAAGTGACATCCCGTTTCCGGGTCGTCGGGTATACGTTTGAAATGTACATGTAAATTTGTAAATGCAACGTAAATGCTCCTATGCATTTGCATTATAACGTAAATTTACATGCAAAGTTAGAGTTTATATTCTCGAAAGAAATAAGCGTGAACCCAGCCGATTCCAACAGTACCGCTTGAGGAAACAGCGCTAAAGACAGGACGTAGATTCAGGGGACACAGACAAAGCACAGTGCCTGTGTACCCGTAAAAAAATTCACCAACCAGCCCACTTGATCGCTGTGTAACGGCAGAATATATCACATTGAGGATCACACAGCGCTCAAAGGCAAGGACGAAACTACAAAAAAAAAAAAAAAAGGCGCAGCTTGCACTCGTAGACACGGCTGTTGCACCTCATATTTGCTTCCGAACTCGCAGCTGAATGTCCTCCATGACAGGCAGGCCCGGATGCGTATAAAGCGTTTCCTAGTCAGTACAGCCAGCCGTCACCTGAGCTTGCTTACGAGGGTTATATCCATAGGCGTGCGCAGAGTTCTCGATTAGGGGGGGCAAAGTCTTACCGCTGCGCACCCCCCCCCCCCCCCCCCCCCCTTACAGCAACTCCCGACCTCTCTCTTCCCACTGAAGGCCTAGCGGTCCGAACACTGTGCAAAGAGGGATGGTTATAAAATTTTTATTTCAATGTGGTGGAATTGCAACACATACAAAATATTTCTGAGCAGAAATTTTTACTTTAATGTGTTACATTGGCAAAATATGGGCCAATTTGGCGCCCCCCTTCAGATGATTAGGGGGGGCGGCCGCCCTCCCTGCCCCCCCTGTGCGCACGCCTATGGTTATATCACAGCATAAACGTACCTAAACCACACAAAACCGCCTGCACTTAAATAAATAGCAGCCAAAACGAACCTGCAATGGTTGAAAACCATGGTGTAGAAAAATATTCAGCAGAAATAGCCGAAACCGACATCAAAGGGGAAACCCAGCAAAAACGTACGAGAAGCAGTAGCTGAAACTAACCAAAGGCAATAAAAATATCTGCAATCTCATTTATAATGCATAAAGATTGCATAGATTATATGCGTGATAACAAATGTTGATATTGAAAACGGACACACCCTTGAATATGAAAAAAAAAAAAGCGGTCCCGGGATTTGTACCCGGGTTAGGATGTTTGCTTCGCAGGAGGGAAACTTCTACGCTACGGAGACCAAGCGATTCTGAGGTATTAAATCGAGGGCCAGATGCACATGGACATAGCTTCAAACATGCCCCTAGATGGCGCCATGCGTCTCATGGCTGTGCTGACTAGGAAACGCCTATACGCGGCCCCGATCGTTTCGTCCGCAGGCTTTCACATCTCTCCCAAAGTGTACCGCGTTAGGACGCGCCAGAAGCTAGGCTAGGCCAAGAAGTGTGAGAGGAAGCGGCGAGGAAGCAAGGAGCCAAATAGCAGGTGCTGGGAGGGCGCGTTTCAAGAAAAGTGTGGTTAAGGAGGTCTCGGGATTCAAACCCTGAAACGGGCCATGAAACCGGCAGCCTAACCACTCGGCCACACCAAAGGTGCGGATTCTATGAGTTTTGCAACGGCGGGGAACAATAACATGGGCAGCCAATTGCAAAGAAATTCCCGCTCACCTCTCATGCTGTGCCTGTTTCGTCGCGCGCATCCCAAGGTAAACACACTAAAGGTTTGCGCAAGGCGATTTGAATTTACCGCGTTCCACGGCTACAGGCCGGGTTCCTCGATGCCAGCGCTGCAGTACGGCGGAGACGCGCGCGTGAATCGAGGAGGCCGACTTCAAGGTTTATGGAACTGCGTGGCCGTGCTCCAAGTGCGTTCCAAGCAGAACGTGGAACATAGCTAGTGGAACCTTTCGTTGCTGTTGCCGCGTGATTTTTCATATGCTGCCAGGCGGTGGCGCGGGCAGCAGCAGGCGGCGGTTTTCTGCAGTAGATGTAGAATATCATTTGCTATCAAAAAACCAAGAATCCATGAATTTTCTAATAAAGGAAAACTGGAAACATCCCTTGTGTACTAATTTCCTGCATTATATTTGCGTAATGTCTTGTTCTTGTTCATCAAAGTTGACAAGTATGAACATATAAACCGGGCTTAGACGTTTACATTTGGCTGTGAGTATATAAGACTATTGCCCAATATCAATTTTACTCTGGCCGGGTGGCTGAATCGAGTCGCAGACAGATAGACATACATACAAACAGACATACAGACAGACCAAAATTTCTGGGTTTAAGTAGCCCAAGAAAAATTATTGTCTTAAAAAAAACGCTTCCAGTGAACGGAATCGACCTTGGGTCCCTCGCGTCATGAAACCGGCGCATATACGATTGCGCTATCACCGCATTCGGAGCCCTCAGCATTTCGTTTGGGCTCGTAGCGCGGGCGTTGGCCTTGGACTTTGGCTTCGGAATTTTGGCGGTTGGAATTTTAGTCTTCAGGAGTGTGGATTGTCGACATTGATTGATCTACGTTTTCATGGAGCTTCGCTCTTTAACTATCTTTATCTTAATCAAGGGACAGACCTCAGAAAAGCCAAGTTAAGCTAGTGAAGACCAACAGCTCCGCTGTTTTCTCAGTCTCCGCATCTCAATAGCGAAGGTGCTCCTAATTTTTTCAAGCAAAGCCTTAATGTCCTCGCTGTGCCGTTGTACGCCAACACGCCCAGGAAGAAAGCCAACTTTCCGTGAAGATACCTAAACTTGAAAAGCGTGGACACGCATTGGCTATGAAAGACTAGAAGGCTAACGATGGAATACGGAAAGAACAGTGGAGAATCCAAAACAGCCAAGGTAATAAAAAAGAGGCAAGGCAGATAGAAACGGATAAATGGAGGGAAAAAAAATGGAAACTACAATGTCGTTAGAGATGTACATGGCTGAGAAATTGTACTTCAGAAAGGAAACTTTCTACGATAATTCCCAGGGCAGTGCTTTGCCTTTTGAGGCTAGAGCAGGTTGCCTGCGAACTAAGAGCTTAGTGGGGAAGTAATCACAAAATGATGGGGTATGCGTGGTCTGCGGAAAAGAAACAGAAACAATCGGCACATAGTGTTAGAATGTGAGGGTATCCACACAAATCTACATGAGGGAAGTATTCGGCTTCCAGACGCCCTACGAGTTAAGGGTAGTACAGAGTCAGTTAACTTCAAGGCTGTCGAGGGGACGAAAAAGAGATTAGAATGCTGGTGGACGAAAAGCAGACGGGTATATTGCCTAGGACAGTTACCACCTGTAACATGAAAAAAAGCTTATTTTGTGCCAAATAAGTTTTTTTGTGCCTGCACTAAGCAGCGCTAGCATTGAACCAAGAGTGGAAAACATGTATATTAGTTCTTTTTGATAAGAGGCACGTCATCACCCCGCTACAAAGGGGAAACCAACAACAATCATTATTATAATCATAAACCCCCTATGCAATGCCCTCATTCGAGGGCCTTTAGGGGTATTGTAAATAAATAAATAAATAAATAAATAAATAAATAAATAAATAAATAATCGATAATGAATGAGCGTGGGGGAAGTGAAAGAACAAAACGCTTCCCGTGGCCGGACTCGAACCTGCGTCCCTCGCGTTATAAAGCCGGCTCCTATCCCATTCCCATCTCCTATCTCCTATCTCCTATAAAGCCGGCTCCTATCCCTAACGCCAAGCAGCAGGTACCGATTCGCGCAGCACACCCGAAACCGAAACGTTAGGCCTAAGGAGTGCACACCCGAGAGCTGCTGCGGGTTCTCTAGAAAAGTGGTGCGTACCTTCAGAGTAGCACATACTCGCATGTGGTATTGGCCAATCGAAGAATCCATCTCGAGAAAGCTTCGCGTTCGGCCATCGTCGTCGTTAGAAGGAGGGGTGCTTGATTTTTTTCGTCCTCGACCCACGAACCCGTCGATTCACCATGCATGTAAACCGACTGGCCCAGCTTTTGTAGCGTGAGCTACACTGGCCCAGTTTGAGCAGCTTCGCGTGGCTCCTGTACAGCCGTGCTGCGCATGCGTGAGGAGCAGTGACGTCACACGGCGCACAGAACGTTGCTCGCTGCCCGGCGTCTCTCACGCACCCCCTGCGCCCAGCGTCTTCGCCGACCTCCGCTCCGCGCGTGGCGGCCCGGCC
Organism: Haemaphysalis longicornis; assembly: GCF_048455015.1. NCBI lineage: Eukaryota > Metazoa > Arthropoda > Arachnida > Ixodida > Ixodidae > Haemaphysalis > Haemaphysalis longicornis. Next base: position 60,391,787 of record NW_027526407.1, on the reverse strand, counting down.
CACTTGATGATCATGCGAGGGTTGGCCGGGTGTGGAGCCGATGGGTCGTGCGTCGCAGCAACACCGACGTGCGCCTGTGGAACCTGATTAGCTCTCGGACGATTGTTGACGCTGCGCCGGTGCCGCTTGATAAATATGCATGTGTCACATTGCGTATGTGAGTACCGGTAAGATGCAGCTGTCATACACTTTCTTCTTCAGCGACAATGGTAGGCTGCTATTCATTATCTGAGAATGTCTGCCATATGCACCCCACCCCATTCTGATCCTTCTAATTATATCTGCCTCATGGTTGGGATCTGGGGTCACAACTTGGCCTAAGTAGATATATTCGCTTACCACTTCCACTGCCTCGCCACCTATCTCAAACTGCTGTACTGTCCCGAGGTTATTGATCATTACTTTAGTTTTCTGCATATTAATTTTCAGGCCCACGGTTCTACTCTGTTCGCCCAGTGCGGAAAGCATGCTTTGCAATTCGTCCCCCGAGTTACTTAGCAAGGCAACGTCATCAGCAAATCTGAGGTTACTGAGGTATTCTCCATTAACCCTTACTCCCACCTGTTCCCAATCCAACGTTCTGAATACTTCTTGTAAGCATGCTGTGAATAACATTGGAGAGATTGTGTCTCCTTGTCTGACACCCTTCCTTATAGGTATTTTACTGCTCTCCCTATGGAGGATGATGGTAGCTGTAGACCCATTGTAGATATCCTCTAGTATTCTTACATAATGCTCATCTACCCCCTGGTTCCGTAAAGCCTGAATGACTGCTAGGGTTTCGACCGAGTCAAATGCTTTCTCATAATCTATGAAGGCTATATATAGGGGTTCAGTATACTCAGCGCACTTCTCTATCACCTGATTGATCGTGTGAATATGGTCCATTGTTGAATAACCTTTACGGAACCCTGCTTGTTCTTTAGGTTGACTGAAATCTAAGGTTGCAGAGATTCGGTTAGCGATTACCTTGGTAAATACCCTGTAGACGACTGACAGTAAGCTGATCGGCCTGTAATTTTTCAAGTCCGTCATGTCGCCTTTCTTATGGATTAGGATGATGTTCGCGTTCTTCCAAGATTCCGGTACCATTGCGGTCATTAGGCATTGCGTATACAGGTTTGCCAGTTTTTCAAGTACAATTTCTCCGCCATCCTTCAAGAGGTCTGCTGTTATCTGATCCTCACCAGGTGCTTTGCCCCCTTTCATTTCTTTCAAAGCCTTCCTTACTTCTTCGGTCGTTACTGGTGGGATGTCTATCTCCTCTGAACTACTGTCTCGTTCGGCATTATCCTGTATGTCCCGGCTACTGTACAGATACCTATAAAACTCCTCGGCCTCTGTGACTATTTTATCCCTATTTGTGATGACATTGCCTTGCTTATCCTTAAGTGCATACATCTGATTTTTCCCCACGCCAAGACGTCTCTTCACTGCTTTCAGGCTACCTCCGTTCTTTACAGCGTATTCGATCCTCTCCATATTATACTTCCGTATGTCAGCTGTCTTACGCTTATTGATTAACTTCGAGAGCTCGGCTAGTTCTATTCTGTCAGCTGCGGTGGAGATTCTCATGATTTGCCGTTTCCTGATTAGATCTTTCGTCTCCTGTGAAAGTTTACCAGTATCCTGTCTAGCCATAGTGAGTGTCATTGACACATACCATGGGTGTGTCATTGAAGCAGCAGTAAGCATGATAACCAAGCTAATTCTAGGCAACCAGGAAAGCTAAGAATAACCAGCTGTACCTTAGCTCACGCTACGTATATCCTGGCATAGCCGAGATAAGCCACTGCTAATTTTTTTTCGTCCTCGATCCACGCGCCCGTCGATTCACCATGCATGTAAACCAACTGGCCCAGCTTTTCGTTATTTGCGTGATTGCACGGCGCAAAAGAACATGAGTGAAGCAAGGACATCAAACAGGCGATAGTTTCCTTTGCGCTCGGCAATCATGTCGACAATGTATCGCCAGCCCTCCCAAGTTTTGACTCTTCTCAGTATTTCGCTTAAAGCTGTTACAAACGAGCTGTGACGTATATCAAACGTCTTGCGTTCGGCGAAGACCCCCGATGGCGAGGCCAGTAAATCGGGCGAAGGGCACGAGTCCCATCGTCGCAGCGTCGTAAAATGCGAGAAATATTAGCCTGCAGCAAGTCTTTCTCAACGAGCTAGTGCAGCAACTATGCCGTAAACCACGACAGGTAAATTAATGAATACAAGGCGAGAATTTGGCTGTCGCTCAATCTGAAGCAGCGCGAAAAATTTCTCGTTCCGTAGCTAGTCACCGCGGCCGCTCGTACTTCAGCTTCGCGAAATGGGATGTCAGACGCGACAAGCTGTTAGAGCGATCGACTCCCGCCGATCCGAAGCAGGTGCATGTAGGGCCTAACACGGAAATCCACGCATCCTTGTCAACCCGCGCTTTTGCTTTTAAAGACGATAGTCTTTCTTGAGCTACTTGAACGCAAAAATTTTGGTCTGTCTGTCTTTCTGTCTGTCTGTCTGTCTGTAACTCGAGTCAGCCGCCCGGCCGAAATGGAACAAAAGCTGCGCAATAGTCTTATATACCCACAGCCAAATGTAAACGTCTAAGTCTGGTTACAATGTTCGTACTTGTCAACATTGTTGAACAAGAACAAAACATTACGCGAATATGAGGCAGAAAAGCAATACCTAAGTGGTATTTGCAGTTTTCATTTATAACAAATTCATGGACGCTTCGTATTTGCGATAACAAATTAAATACTGCACGGATCCACTGCATAAAAAATTCACTCCGTCGCCTGCTGCCGCCCGCGCCACTATAGCTTCTAGCGGCATTCTAAGAAATCAAACAGAAACAGTTACAAAAGGTAGAGAGCCTACATGATGGCGGTATGTAGGCTCGCTCCCTGGGAACCCGGCGTGGAGCAGTAGAACGCGGTTAATTTAAACTGACTTGTTCCTGCTTCACCAACAGCGGGGGCCAGTGCACGAAACCAGGTTAGGCGCCGCAGCCGTAACAATTAATCAATGGCACCAGGGCCATGTGACGGCAATTAAGCTGCCTTTTTAGCAACGATAGCAACGCGCATTCACGTATGGGAACCAGGAGGCGGGGTCAAAACAACACACGACGAAAGCGCACGTGACAGAAGAGCACGTCGACAAAACAGCTCAGCGTCAAAACAGCACAGCAACAGAAGGGCAGAATTTTATGGAATGTCTAACTGGGCAATGGTTTAGATTTTAACACGTATACAGGATACACGATTGATCGATCGATCAATTTATCGATCAATCAATCAATTAATCAATCAATCAATCAATCAATCAATCAATCAATCAATCAATCAATCAATCACTCGGTCAATCAATCAAGCAATCAATCAAAACTGATTTCTGATTGCGAGGTTTAACGCTCCGAAGCTGCACTTGGCCTATGAGGTGCGCTGTGGTGGAGGGTTCTAGAATAATTTTAACCTCCTGGGGATTTTTAAATGAGCCACGAAGAGAAAATTCAACTTTGTTTAATTTGAAAGAACTAGGATTCAGTATCTCACTCAGCTTCATTACAGCCCTAAAGATGTTTTTTTGACGATAAAAAGCAAGAAGTATTCAAAAACTTTCAAATTTTGCGTCACAGTGACGTGTTATGCGCAAGAATGACGTCATACGGGCCAACAATAAAACATAATTTTCAGTGCGTTAACTGCACGTTAGCATTCAAGTGATGCCGTCAAATGGAACTAGAGGCCCCATTACAGACGTCCAGTCATGTGTCGTCGCGACAGGTCAGTTAGGCGGCCGCCAATCGCACGAACAAGGTTCCGTGACGTCATAGAAAAGTTGCGGGAAATTGGCTAGGGGGTCGCGACTGGTTCGCACGTTTTCTTCCATATCTCCGTTATTTGTTCGAAGATTGCGATGATATTGGTATCATCGTTATCGGGACTAAGCAGTCTTTCTAATAAACCCAACTTGTATTTTGTCTTCATGGCTCCTTTAACGTGCGCCGAAATCTCGACACACTAGCGTTTTCGCTTTTAGCCTTTCCAGAAAAGCAAACCACTACGGCAGGGACAGAACCCGCGTCCTTGGGCTCAGCGACGCCTTAGCCAGTGAGCAGCTATGGGAATAATTAACGCTCTCAAAGATTCTTTGCACATGCTAGCGCCGCTGCTTGTGGCTCTTGAAAAAGGTGTCTCCTATTGTTATTCTTGAGGGCATCTCACTGCATCAGGTTGTACGGGAACAAGTGAAACACGCGTGCACGTTTAAAGGAAAAGAAGTGAAGATAATCTGATCCGTGTGTAAAAAAGAGCCAGCCACGTTCACTGGTAGTTTCTGCAGTGAAAGGCACTGCGAACTAAGAATTTGAAGGCACGCGCTTACGTGAAAGTTCCGAAGAAGGTTTTTCGTCTTCCTGCAGCCGATAGCACTCTGTTTCGGACACATACTACTCTTCTGAACTTGAGCCGCTTCGTCTCTCGTTGACGAGGAGATTCGGGCAGCAATCTCAACCAGGCGCTTATGTAAAAAAAAAGGAAACTACGCTATTTTGTTCTTGGAAGATCCAGGCCCTTTCGATGTGAAATGTATACGCCAAGGGGATGAAAATCACTTTCGCAATCTCTCGCCTCCATTTCGACGGTACGTGGTTGCCTCCAACTTTGCGCAACATGGACTGGATTATATACAAGGTCATCCCACATAAGAGTCCTTGAGGAATATCTCTGTGCATACTGGAAACCGTGATGCTGGTAGCCGCAGCTGGCACTTCCGTTCACGCGGGTTATCAGAGGCGGTGACTAACGAAAACGTCATCTACGAAAGCGTTTACTGCCATCCATAAAGGTGTGCTGCCAAGGGTCCTGCGGGAAGAGTGATATTTGTTCGTCGGCGCGTCTAACATCCTGCCATCGAGTGGCCTCGTAGAGCTGAAAACAATCGTAAAGTTATGTTGCTGCTTTGTAGGCGCGCTGCCTTGATGTTTGCTGCACGAGGTGCAGCGACATTTTCCGTATCTTGGTGGTTCAGTGCGTCATTTCTGTTGTGAAAGATGTCATGCCTATCATGACCTCTGTTCGTAGCATCCGATGTGCACCCTTTGTCAACATTTTGTGTGCCAATTCTAAGCTTTTTCGACCACAAAAAAAAAAGAATTCCAATAATCGGCTTTACCTTTAAATGGGACAAAAATATTTTAAGGCACTAAGCAAGAAAGCTGTTTTCTCTAGCTTTCCTGCATAAAAAGTTTCAGCCTCGCTCAGGACGTAAGCTTGTACACTGAATTTCTTGCAGCCTGCGCGTTTCCGGCTTGGCCCACAAAATTTTGACAAAGACTGTACGTAAGCGTCACCGCTCTAACAGAGATACCAACAGCCGTGATTATTACGATTGAAGCCACGGGCGCAGAAGGCTCTTGGTGATGTCATAACAAAAGCCAAGATGAACGAACAGTTTACGCGGCGCACGTGACAAGACGTCAGTCGCTGATGCTGTAGCCGACCAGTCGAGTTCCAGGTACTGGAAACGGCAAGGAAAAATCGACACCTTCATCACGGCTGTCCTTATTTACGCTTCTTGAACCATAGCGTAGTGACGATAGCCTTTGGTAACTCAATAATCGCAGGCTAATTCGCAGGCTAATCGTAGTGAAGATTAGCCTTTGGTAACTCAACAATCGTAGACTAATCGTAGTGACTCTTTGGTAACCCAACATGCATCACCAACTCGCCAGAGTTTTCAAGTTGCTTCTTTACGCCTTGTCTCAGCGTCAGCCCCGTATACCGTAGAACGCACGATGCAGGCGGTGGGTGATAACGGGTCAAGAAATAGGCACTTTTTTGTCGATGTTATTGCGTGCGCTACCGGCAACTTTATTAGGAAAAGTGCTGGGTGCACAGCGGCCTCTGTCTGGTGCAGGTTGCCTATGTCTCGGGAAGCTCGGACAGTTCATTTGCCCTGTCGGTTTGTCCTAAGTAGTATGGCGTGAAAATGTTTGGAGAAAACCCGGCTTCTTACCATGTATGGCCACTAATGTATACCTTTTGTGTCAACGGCAGATCAACAACAAATAAACACGGCAGTGTTTCCAAAAGAGGATATGCATGGTAGAATACAATAATGTATTAGTAATTTTATCGATCCCAAAACACTAACCAAGGCTGTTTTTGTCACACGAAGTGTTAGCGTCACGTTTGTTAGCAAGTCGAAATGAAGCCACAACGAATTAAATTTCCTTTTATAATTTACAGTTACCGTGGCAACGAAGAACAACTTTGTTCAATTTAAAAGGACTAGCCTTTAATAACTCACTAGTCTCCATTCCAGCTACGGAAGGTCCTTTGTAACCGTTAAAACGCAGGGAATAATAAAACCTTAAACTTTCGCGCTACAGTGACGTAGTTTGTGGGCAGGCGTGGCGTAATGTAGGCCAGCACTAAAACCAGTGTTATCAGTGTGTTAAGTGCACGTTAGCATTCAAGTGACACGATCGAACGACACTAGAGGCCACACACAGTCGCCCAGCCAGGTTCCATGGTGGTGGCTAGTGTCACTAGATAAGATACAGAGTTCCGTCACTGAGGCACGTGAATGAGCAACGGCGGCCATTTTGGTGATTATCAGTGTTGCCAAATTGCCGCTTCTGTGGCCTCACCGCTAACTTTGACGAGACCATTTGTAAACAACACTGCCAAAGACGCAGCAACACGGCATCGTCGGACCATAGCCTCCTGTATAACGCAGGAGGCTATGGTCGGACACACCTCTGCCGGTGAAATGCTGTGACGCGCGCTATCTTTGATTCGCGTTCGGAACGATGCCACTCGCGCGCAGCCGCAGAGCAGGGGGGACATGCTAAGATTACCACAGTTGACCGACTAAAACGCACGGCGCCCATGAACCGTCCCACTGCAAACAAATGCCACGTGATGCGAACTGACCAATGATCATGGCAGCGGCGCGTAACAATGGGAGGAAAGAGTGCTGTTACTCTGTACCCAAACAGTGACACCAGTGGTGGCTTTGTTCGGCCGCCTCCAATCGCACTAACACGATTAAGTGACGTCATCGAAGAATCGCCGGAAAGTGTCTGAGAAATCGCCTCCACTTCATCTTCTTTGTTTAATATCTCGATTATCTGCGAGAAGTTCGCGATAAAATTGGTTTCGCTGTTATCAAGACAAGGCAGTCATCTTAATTAACGAAACTCGATCTTTTTGTCTTCAAGGCACCTTTAAACACGAGCAAATTCATTATAGTGCTATGTCATGGGGGCTGGCCTAAAATTTTCCCGATCGCACCATGACCAATCCGTACACTTAGTAGTTCGATAAGGAACACGTCGATTAATAAATCGATCAGCCTAATTGTGTAAGAGCAGGGACGCTAACTGAATAGCACGAGCGCACGCACACTGCCGGCGCATTCTTCGGGCTGTCTTGAAATGCTGCAGCCGCGGTCGCAAATTCTCTTGCAAGTCGCCCGACTGACTGTCCGCATCCGTTCTTTGTTCACGCCGGCAGGCGTACGCGTCACGGTGAAATATTGGAGCATTTGTCACTTTCCACGGCGCCCAGAGAGCCGCACAAAGCTTGCAACTGTCGTGGGGGGTGGTTTGTAGCGACATGTTTACGTCGCACTTTACGAGGTCCAAGCCGCCCGCTTTGCCTTTTTTCGCACCTGCGATACGGTCGCTGGAATTTGTAAGTGTGCCGACCGATGCGCCGATGCGGCGCAAGCCGTAGTTCGCCGCAAGCCCGCATCATGACGACAAAATTGGCGCTGGCGTCGGAGCCTTGCCATACGGCGGCGCACATCGTCGACATGTAGGTGGCATGTAGATGGCGCCAGAGTCGCGCTGCTAGTATGGATGCTCCGCTGAGCGGCCCGGAAGAATGCACACTGTGGGTATGGTGGCTGTGGGCGCCTTTCGCATACTGTGCATACTGTGGGCGCGTTTCGGGCCTTTTTCGCGCCGTAATGGCGTATGAAAGGTTCAAACAAGAGTGGTATGCTGTAACTCGGTTCCTCAACGGTCAATGTATAGCATGGAAGCGGCAATAAGTTTTCATTATTACGACAAAAAAGCGGCGACCCATTGGGAATCTCAGAACGGCCGCAATAATGACAATGAACTTTTACGCCGTGGCTCGTAGCATGCTCGATCTTTCGAGATTATGGCTTTGAGCCCTCCATAAAAGCATAAATAGAAACAAATCATGAAGCCTCGATTTGGGGAATTCAGTTTTCAACAGCAATTTCAATCGCTTTCACTGGTAGCATGACGCATTCTTGCATTTGTGGGATGACCTTAAATGGTAACATGACTTAACTGCCCCGACATTCGTTCTAAGAGCTTACGATATTTTTGTGTGTTCGAAAGGCAACATAAAATGACTGAATTTTAACCAGCGCAGATATATAAATGCAACCGTTTTAACGAGTCTTTTGCGCGCACCTTTAATTAAATTAAAATTTAACGACTCTGAAGGCAGGTTTGATGAATAACGGTGTCGGGTCAATTATTTAGGCTTTCGTCGCAAGTGACCTTGCGAATTAAATTGCTAACGCGCGCAGTACAATCAACATCTCATGTTCAGCTACACTTTCAAAGTAGCAAGCAGGTTTACACAGCGTAAACCAAGCTTCTGGGACCTCACAGTGAGCACATATTTTCTGTTACGGCTGCACTGTTGACCATTTGCGTTCCTTTTAAAATCTAACAGTGGCCTAGGACAGCGAGATGTGTTTGCATTCTTGCGTAATGTCGCTTACGGACCATAAAGATGGCAAATGAAGTTGCCTTAGTTGCAGATGTAGTAAAATATGTTCCTTTTTATTTCTGGTTATACGAAACAGCGCAGCTGGTTCCTGGTAGCTACTTTATTTCGTAAACTGAATCTCGCTTTTGTCTTGGCATTTATTTCTTGAGGATTGGTTAAAAAAGGAAGGCAACGATAAAAGTTTTCTGTGCATTTCTTTTTTTTTTTTGGGGGGGGGGGGCAGTCGGGGGGGTTTGCAAGCTTTCCAAGAGCAGCGAGAATACAACGCGTGTAACGCGAAAAGTGAAACGTTGGTTATCAGTATTATTTGCAATTGAAAGTACGCTAGTCGTCGTGTTCCGTAGCGGTGAAAAAGCAGTACTTCAACAAGTAAAAGCAAGTATTTTCAAAACTTATTAACCCCCCTTTTGGTCCGAGACTGTCCAGGAATTTTGGGTTACCTTTTTCAAAATTTTATTGAAAGCAAGCATTGTGGGAAAAATAAAAAAAAAAATCCAGCAAGTCATGGCACACACCCTCCACACATGTACGCTATTTTTTCTCTTTCTTTAAACTTAGGTCCATCTTAAGACGTTAAGACGTGACCATATTAGGCATTTGGTTATGCTGAGTGAAACACATTTCCGGACAAGGTGGTTCATGTCGGGATGTGAAAATAGCCGGTATATATAAAAATGACACACGTAATGCTACAGGGCAGACGCAAACTCAAAACTGCTTAATTTTACCGAGAAATCCTCCCGAAATACTCTTGCGCATCCACAGAAACGTATTTTAAATCATGCGTAAAAATAGCAACACAATATAAGCAACGAGTATCCAAAAATGGTATTTATTTTCGAAAAGGTACCGGAATAATTAGATCACACAGCGCTTGCAGGTGTAAAATACGTTTCCGGTAATGTATGAACGATAGCGGTCGGGTCGTGTGCAGTCTAATTGTTTTTGTTTGTTTCTTCTTTCTATAAGGACATAACGCAATTTCGCAAGGGCGTGGCGAATGCGTGCACGGGTATGCACATATTCTTGACGCTTCTTACCCGTTTCGTGTACTAAATTTTATCCTTTAAATAATCCCCACGCCACCTTCAAAAAGCACCCTTTGACGTTCCCGAAACGGCAAATGATTGCGGTCACCAATAAGAAAAGCTCAATGTGTCGAAGCAATGTTTATAACACGTTTCACACTCAAGCGGGGACCATGGCGAAGATATTTCGTGGAATTAAACCTGCGCATTAACCCGCAATCGTCGCTGATTATTGCGTTTCTAGAGGAAATTCGCAAGCACATGTAACTATGTCATTGGTTACTGCCAAGCAAGTACACATATCGGTTGTTTTATCGTGTGCAGCACGCGCCTTGCGCCACGCGCAACGTGAACGAGCAGACGACTCGAGAGCTCCATCCACAGTAGGAGCGGTTCGTCGCGCCGCCGCCAGGGGCCGACTGTGTTCGATCTCGGGGCGAATACTGAAGCCGTGTGACCCCGCTTTGTCGATGTGGCGATTGAAAAAATTCTAGATCATCCTGTTTTAAATGCAGAGCATTTCAGTAACTCACGATGTCACCCGCGTTGACGTCCGTAGTCGTAGTCCGCACCCCTCCCCCTACACTATATAAAAAAAAAATACTATCCGGCGCCTGGTTTCGATCCCTCGACCCTGCGGGCGGAACGCAATGAGCATGGTGCTCTACCCACTGCGCCACAAAGCCGACACAGAATGGGGGGCTACGAACGCGCCTTATATCCTTGACTCATTCAAACTACGTCAAGAAGCTGCTGATACAACGCATTCACTACCACCAACTCCCCAAACACTAAATGTTAACGCAATACACCCACCCCCTATGCGACGCATTTACTCGAGTCCCCCTCGCGGGGAGATGGGCCCAATTTTTTTTAACATAAACATAATAAATCAAAGAGACATGGATTATGTCGTTCACAATTTTAGCGCCTGAAAAGCGCAGAGCGTGTTACTCGCTTCGACATCGGCTTCAGGCAGACGAAAAAGTGTTCAGTTGGTTAGAACGACCGAAATTAAAATACTTTCAACAGCGATCAACATGCACTAAACCGAGATTTGATGAAATTCTTTGATGAATTTCATCAAAGAATTTCACCACGTTTGATGAAATTCTGTTTAATGTGGTGCTTGCACACCACTCTAGCGCAGAGTCGGGCCGGTGTCTCGTGCCCGCCTGACAGCTCCTACTTTTTTGGGAGCTCCTACGAGCTCCCAAAAGAAGCGAGTCCCTCGTTCCCTGGCCTCATCCTTGTATGCTGATTTGCAATGCAACGCAAAGCAGACAGTGCTTATCCCCTTCTTAATACGAATGATTCTGCCAGGCCCACGGTTCAGCAACAAACAGGTGGTGTCGACACTGCAGTTTTCGTGTGTCATAACGAAGATCCGGAAAAGTCGCGGCTTCAAGTGGCATTTCGCAACGATAGCAGACGATATCAACACATTTTTTTAAAGATAATAGCCTTTCTTGAGCTACTTATACGGGAAAATTTCGCTCTAAATGTCCCTCTGTCTGTCTGGAATCAGCCGCCGGGCGAAAAGTAAAAAAAAAAAATTGTGAACGAGACGTTTATATAGACAAATAATTTCAAAACTACTAAATCTGGTGGCGACGTTTATACTCGTCAACATTCTTGAACAAACAGAAGGCATTAAGCTCATTTGAGGCAAGACAGTGTTATTTACATTGTTCTTTTAATTAAAATTACATGGCTGCTTGACTTTTGCGATAGCAAAGGGAAAAAAAGACGCCTTGAAAAAAAGTTTGGACCTTAAAATAGAAAAAGCGTTCACAGCGCCCTTCATGGTGGTGTTCCGAATTCAAAATTAATAAAAAGCTCCAGTAGATGGCGCGATCAGTGGAACCCGGCAAAATTGAATCGACTTGCGCAAACGTTCACTGTGTTTATGGTTGGAGAAGTGGAACGGGAGGGTAAAAGCGTGTAAGGTGGTTGGAAACGAGAATAGAGGCATTTACGTGCAGGGAAGGCGAACACTATCGTCTTTCGACGACGTTTGGAGCAAAGTGAGCGCATTCGCAGCCAATTTTTTCCCCTATTAAGTCGTTGCAGTAGCCCCAGTTTTACAGATTGTTTTCGGATCAAGTAAAAAAAACTGTGGTTGATTCCTCGGTCATAGGAATCGGTAAAACGCGAATGTGCAGTGAACTGAGCCTGATTTGTGGGTCGGCGGCTGTCTTGTGGGTGTGCCTGGCGAGGGATGTCCTGCTGGCGGGTCGTTTCGGAAAAGGTGTACTGGCGTCATTTCCGTGACGGATATGACGTCAGGGATATCTTTGTGTATCCCGGCATAAAACACTTTCGTGTCAAAATCTAAAACCCGAAAACGAACAACCCTAAGTACAACGTACTCTTTAGTCCTAAAGGTTGCTTCCCCACAAGAAGACACTATGTGCAGGGGTGCACCTTTTACACGCCGCTTGCTTTGTTGCACTGGCGTCACTTCCGTGACGGATATGACGTCATGGAAATCTCTGTGTATCGCGAAATAAAACACTTTCGTGTTAAAAATCGTGACAATAAAGCTTAGTTGGTGCTTTATTCAGCCAGGCAGACTAGAGGCACGAAAACAGAACAGCGTTTAGCCGTGGCAACATCGCGGGATGCAAAGCAACGTTGGTGCAGAGGACGTAGGCAACTTTCCGACAGGGCTCTGACCGTAGCGCCGCTGTCGTGATGCGGAGGAGCACTGAACTAGGCTGGTTGGCACGCTAACATAACAAGCCACCGTACCTGCAATAGGAAAAAAATAACGCCCACCTCCCCTCGCGGGAACCGTGGTGTGATGCGACGCTGAAGGGGGTTCCATTGTGCGTTTTCGTTGGGTCGATTACTCGAATTGCGTGAGCAATCGTCGGGTAATGCGAGAGAGAGATAGAAAGCAAGCGTAGCGCGGACGATCGTCGACTGAGAGACCGGCCGGAGCGCGGCACTCCGCTTATATGCGCAGCGCGCCCGAAGGAGAGGAGACCGCCGAGAGAGAGGGCGCTGCACATGCGCACAGCGTGCTTGCGCCGCGCGCAGCGCCGCCTACCGGCGGAGTGAGAGTGCGCTGCGCCACGCGCCCGCAGATGTTGGGCGAGAGTGTTCGCTATCGGAGAGAGGAGAGGGGGAATTCGGAGGAGAGACGAAGCTGTGCGGACGCGGACTACGACGACGCAAGAAGGACAGAGCCGCCGGCAAGAGATGCTCCTCTCAGCGTCGCATCTAAAAATTGTGCGTCGATCGCGCGACTTCGTGCGAACAGACATCCCAGCTGTGCGTATCTTTGGATGCCGTTTCCTTTCATTCCGCGCGCACTATGTGAATTCTATCGCTTCCACGTCCATGTCAAATAAATTTTATTGTAATATCGACGGATGAACGGCGCACAAAGACGTTAATTTCACAATGGAGCGCGCAGTTCATTTTTTCGCACTCTAACAAGAACTACTTTATTGTAACTAACAACGGACTATATGAAGTGCATCGTTGTGACGTCTCGAATAACAAACGTATTGCGGTGAAGTTCGTTACGCCCAGTCGCTTCATGCTTGCGCTTCGCCGGGTCCTAAAGGTACCGTTTCCTTTCCGTAGTAACACTAGCCAGAAATTTCTCTCGAACACGCTGTTTCCGTTCCGCTTAACGGCTGCGCTCACGTTTAAAAAGACGTCGAGACAAAATACAAGTTTGGTGTATTAAACGGAATGATTTGTTACGATAATAAGGCTACCAATTTTATCGCGAACTTCAAGCGAATAATGGAGATATTAAGAAAAACAGACGAAGTGGCGACTCCCCAGCCATTTTCAGGCGCCGTTTCTATGACATCACATACTCTTGTTTGTGCGGCCTCCAATCGCACAATGATGTTTCTATGACGTCACATAATCTTGTTTGTGCGGCCTTCAATCGCACAATGACGTTTCTATGACGTCACATAATCTTGTTTGTGCGGTTGGCAGCCACCGACCGAAGGCACCCCCGAGAAACAGGATTGGCCGTCCGTCTGCTGGTACTAGATCAAAAAAGTAGCAGGTCGGACACCTACCAGAGCACCAGATAAGTAAAAATGATTTATCAAGTTCGTAACAGCTAGGAATCGCCCGCCGCGGAGAATGTAAGCTTTTGCTGCACTTATTCGATCGGGTGTTTGTTTGACTTCTTCCTGCTTTATTTGGTAATTTTTGGTGAGGCCCCTGCTCCCAACCACGAGGCAGCGAAAATTAGAAAGATAAGAAATGGGTGGAGTGCATTCGGCAGGAATTCTCAGACAATGAATGACAGCCTACCATTGTCCCTGAAGAAGAAAGCGTGTGACAGCTGCATCTTACCGGTACTCACCTACGGGGCAGAAACTTGGAGGCTCACTAAGAGGGTTCAAATTAAATTGAGAACGACTCAGCGAGAAATGGAATGGAAGATGATAGGTGTAACATTAAGGGACAAGAAGAGAGCGGAGTCGGTCAGGGAACAAACACGTCTTGAGGACGTATTGGTAGAAATTAAGAAGGAATGGACATGGGCAGGGCATGTCATGTGAAGGCAAGATAACCGTTGGTCTTTAAGGGTACCAGAGTGGATCCACAGAAAAGGCAAGCGCGGCAGAAGGCAGCAGAAAGTTAGGTGTGCGGATGAGATCTAGAAGTTTGCAAGGATAAATTGGTCGCAGTTAGCACAGGACCGGGATAATTGGAGATCTATGTGAGAGGTATTTTCCCTGCAGTGGGCGTAGGCTGATGATGACGATGACTATGATGATGATGATGGTAAGACGCTGCTTCCTTGCTGGTATTTGTTCGATGCCTATTGCTGGCACCCGAGCACGAGAAACGTACAACGCCAACAAGACGACAAACAACGGCCCGAAGACAGAGGGGCCACATAACTTGCCGGAGAACACAAAGCTACCTAAGTGAAATTCCACTCTCTCCATTGTCTTATGGGAGCAATCATTACCATTACCGTATACTACGGAGTCGCACTTTCCTGCATCTCCATTTTTTTTCTTCTAGCCCCAGAGAGCGAAAGAGGAGAGTGCGGCGAGGGAACACCAAGAAAAAGAAAACCGTTCTGTACAGCGCACAAAGCCATTCGGGGCGCCAGGGCAATGCCTTCCCGAAGGCCGTTTATAATGGCCCTAACCACCATTCCACGGGTCAAGCCAGGGGGTCATTACGCGTGGAGCAATTTAAGGCATACCCCCTCTGTTTCCCTTCCTTTTTCCGGGTGCCTGCCCGGCGCGCGGGCGGACTGTTTTCTGGTCAGCGTCCGCTGACGTCCCGGAGAGAGGCTGACCCCCAACGCGGCTCTGAGCCGAAACGTCTTCACGGGACGCCCACATGTGCGGCCACCGTCCGGGCGGCACTGCGGAAGTACGCGTCGGCCTGTCTTCGCGAGCCAGCGGGCGGTGAAAAGTGGGACGGGCGCGGAAGGGGGCAACTATAAATTTTATCTGGCGCGATTCACACTGGCGATGCGGAAGGCGGTTGCGGCGTGTTTGATGACGTGTGCTGGATGGTGGGGCACCGCCTTTGAAGATACTGCGAATCGTACGTGAACGCGTCGTCGTCGCCTTCTGCGCAGCCAGTGTGAATGATGCCTTAAAGGGAGAATTCGTGATTCGAACGTTTCGCGGCTTAGACATTGAACTCACGAGGTACTGGTTCTGGCTGTTGGTTGAGAAGACTATTTCGGTGCCTCGATGGTAGGTACAATAGACTTTGTAACGTGAAGTTAAAAAGGAATGCCTAGTGCCGACCGCAAACGCGACCATAAAAATATGCGGAAATCTATAGAGCAAGTTCGAAACATCGTGTCTGTCATCGTCCAGTTCGTTCTTGATTCCGAAACAACCACGAACCGCACGAGGTCGCGGGTACAATTCCCGGCCGCGGCGGCCGCTTTTCTGATGGAGGCGAAAAGCAAAAACGCCCGTGTGTGCGAGATTTCGGCGCACGTTAAAGATCCCCAGGTGGTCGAAATTAATCCGGAGCCCTCCACTACGGCGCGCCTCATCGCCTGGGTTGCGTCGGCGCGTTAAACACTACAATCAATCAATCAATCAATCAATCAATCAATCAATCAATCAATCAATCAATCAATCAATCAATCAATCAATCAATCAATCAATCAACTACCAACCGAGCGCACTCTATCTGCGTAGTGGTCTATCTCAGAAAGCTAGCTGTTATAAACACAAGAGGGAATTTACGTGTCGTAAAGAGGGCTGGAGGTCAACACAGCATTTTTGTACGACGGAACGCTTTTCCAACGCTCCCATGGAACAACAAAAGAACAAGAAATACATTTTTAGCATCTACACAGACGCGACCCCTCGTCAGCGTAAAGCTAAGTTTTTTTGGGAGTTAACGGAGGTTAAACACTTGATTTAAGCTCTTGTTACACGTGAGAAGCAAATACCTCTTTAAAGAATAAGAAAACAAAACACTAATCAAACCCGCCGCGGTGGCTCAGTGGCTAAGGCGTTGCGCTGCTGAGCACGAGGTCGCGGGTTCGATTCCCGGCCACGGCGGCCGCTTTTCTGATGGAGGCGAAAAGCAGAAACGTTCGTGTGTACGAGATTTCGGCGCACGTTAAAGATCCCCAGGTGGTCAAAATTAATCCGGAGCCCTCCACTACGGCGCGCCTCATCGCCTGCGTTGCGTCGGCGCGTTAAACCCTACAATCAATCAATCAAAACACTAATCAAGAATTATATTATGACACAAGTAGGGTGTCTCTGAAAGTGCGCGAGGAAAAAAAATTTTTTACGAAAGATATACCTGAATTCGACAGGAAACGCTCATCCGGTTGCTTATCTCAATTCTAAACACCGAAAGCCGTTAGGGCGGCCCTGGTTATACTTGCATTCCTCTGGCGTGTTTCCAAGAATGCAGAGCGTGGCATCGCTCCTGTACGCTCACGCTGTCTTAAGAAAGAGAACAAAAAGAAAGGAATCGTACGTCCTGGCAATCCAGAAGTACCGTTATCGCAACGTTGTGGCCTACGAGAGTCGAGGTCGTCGAGAGGGACACATACGTGCCACGATTGCAATGATTACTGTTGGTCACTACAGGATAGTGTTTTCCTTGTCCTTCCTGCCTTGTTTTGTATTAGAAAGCATACCTTAAAGGGACCCTGCAACACTTTCGATAAACGCTTTCACTCTTTCCTTTGCGTCTGGAAGCACTGCGAAAGCTAGTTATCGCCAGCACGGAGCTGCCCTGCGTGATTTGCTCATCGCACCAGATATGCCCTCCGTTTCTGCTTTGTGGCTGTTTTTTTTTTTTAAGTTGCTATCGAAAAGCGTTCATTGCTGCAACTGAAGGAAAACCGGCCAACAGCCGCCACATGGCCTTAGTGACGTCATTCGAGCGGTCGAAGAACGTCAAGACCGGGAAAGAGAGCAAAATCTTTTGAGCGAGTTTCCAAGTTATCTAATGGGCATGGAGCAGTAATTTTTGGCTGAGGTACTTTGCGACCCCCTAATCTAAGTATATTGGGTGTGTTGGGTGACTGCGTTCTGTAAGCATTTAAGATTTCAAGAAAGTAGAAAAAAGTGTTTCAGGGTCCCCTTAAGAACCGTATTTCGCTCAAATTAAGGATTTCAGTTTTTTCTAATGTATGTACAATTGTTTTTAATCCCATTGCTACTTTAAAAAAAAACAGCGCGTGTCCTGTGTTGGCTGATGATAGTCCAGGGCTGCGGAAGACACGCAAGACCCACAGGCACCGTTCAAAACATAGCTGGTGCTGTCCACTCTTTTACCGTTTCTCCTGTGTCCGTCATCCCGCTACTATGTCCTTGAGGAGCTAACGAGAGTCGCTGTCAAAGAGATAACGGACAATTAAACGGGCGCGACTCCTCTCAAAGGGTGAGCACTTTGTCTGTTCCGAGTGCAACAGACGTAACCCCCGGATTTCCACTGCGTCCGCCGGGTCACCGCTAACGACAGGGCCTCGAAGCAGGACGTGCGAGAACGGCGGTTGCTTGAGAAACTACTGCGTGCGTCATGCGCCTTGTACGGCGTAAAAGACGGGACGGGCCGTGCGCAAAACGTCAATGGTCACGGCGCGTGCCAAGGACATGCGGGTACCGACTCGCCGCGTCTGGGAAACTGGTTCCTCGCAGGCATTGTGCGCCGATGCCGCGAGCCTTTTATGGCGGCACCGATGAAAATAAACCTGACGTAAAGCAGAAAAAAAAATCGGGCTAATGGAAGTCACTGCGCGAGGCTTAGTCTCTGTCAACCGTGCCAGTTTTTTGTTTGACCGCAACGAAGCGGAGCTACATGGTTAGTGGGGCACTATACTTAACGGTATATCTGCACGGCTGTGTTATGGTCCTGCTTTTGAATTAGTGGCGCTATTGTGGGGCTCCCTTTGTGACCGTCTCCTTACCTGCTGATTGTCCCACGCAGTTGCTGCCCTCTAGTCACGTGATAGAAGCTCGAAGCGTTCCGTGAGGCAGTGGTGTGGCTTGTGACGGGGGTGGACGTTCATTACGAAGAGTGCGGTGGTAAGTTACATATGGTAATGCTAATAGGTATAGTACCTTACTGGTATCAACCGAATGAGTGAAATCTCTATTTAGTCCCAAATCGCAATGCGGCCGGATTTGGGACTAATTAGCCTTCTAAATAAAATATGCTGCACGTTTCAAACAACTACGCGTGTCTCTGTCCTCCTGCGCACTTGAAGTCCGCAAGTGTAGGTCGTCCCCTAACTTCATTTGAGACTTTGTGTATATATGGTGTCCTGGAGCATCTACATCTCACTGGCGTCACTCTGCATAAAGAATTAACCAAGCGAACCCTGTGGCTCCAGGGCTCTGGCAATGGACTTCGGTGGGCAAAGGCATGGCAGGCATGCTATCTTATAGTTGAACAACAAGTAGTCTGTCTGTATACCAAACTCTGAAATGCTACAGCAACTGTAGCGCCAGTTTAATGGCTGCAGTGAAACTGCGACGAACGAGACCGAAGTACGAGTCCGGCGTACGAGGCCTCTCTTGCGCGTATTCCTTCTATGCCTTCTGCATCTCGAAAACCGTCCATAAATAAAAGCTGTGTGCGGAAATTGCTGCAGAAGAAGAGGCGAGAGAGCAAGCTTGTTCCTCCCCGTATTCCCACCGAATAATTATTCTCTTTCCGGTACTGGGGTGTGCATATCAGTGTGCTTTTGCCCTTATTATACTACTTACGTATCAACAGTATCGCCCGGTAGATCAGCCAGGTCTTTTTGTTTTGTTCTTTTTTTGCACGCTTTGTGGCCGCCTCCGGGCGTGAGGGAGTGTATATACTTTATTTGCTCAATTTAGCTGGGGGAGGCATTTAAATTAAGAACTAGTCTCACCGGGCGGCGGCCCTAGCATCGGGCTTACTGTCTACAATAAAATCTGTTCGATCACAATCGATCAATCAACCGATCAACAAATCGATCGATCAACCAATCAATCAAATACCCTGCAAAGGGTTTCGATCGATCAATCAATCAATCAATCAATCAATCAATCAATCAATCAATCAATCAATCAATCAATCAATCAATCAATCAATCAATCAATCAATCAATCAATCAATCAATAAATCAATCAATCAATCAATCAACCAACCAATAAATCAATCAATAAACCGATTAACCCATTAATCAACCGATCAATCGATCAATCAATCAATCAATCAATCAATCAATCAATCAATCAATCAATCAATCAATCAACCAATAAATCAATTAATCAAATACCTTGCAAATGGTTTCGTTCAATCAATGAAGCAATCAATCAATCCCCTGCAATTCGTTTCGTTCAAACTCACAGCGTTAGTGACGTTAGTTCCATTGATGCTGCCGGCTTGTCATTGAGCGGTACTTCCTCATTTATCGTTCGCTCATAAATCCGAGGGTGCCGGGGGGGGGTCACTCATGGTAATAGCAATAAAATAGCTTTATTTAGGCTGCTAACGCAGGCGGAGAAAAACAAAAGCGAGCTATCATTTTTACTTCAGCAAAAACTCAGTGACATTTCGCATTGTGTGTACAGAGAAGTGTTTCACACCGACCTACGCTCAGGTGCGTCGGTAAATGGAAGCCTCGTTAATTTTGGCAAAGCACTGAACTAAATATAGCTATGCCAACTTTTAATTTCAACGTAATTGCTACCGCATGAAAAGAAGAAGCGACTGGAGTGCCACAAGATGCCACGAATGCAACGGCGGAGGTGTCTGCTCTGGTGGAAGTTGAACGCAGCCCAACTGTCATTCTTAAACGAATCTCATTAAACGACTGACTGGTTACCACAACTGAGATGGCTTTATGGCCGTTGAGGAGTCCGACGACTCTCTGCCTTTCT
This sequence comes from Haemaphysalis longicornis, assembly GCF_048455015.1. Lineage (NCBI taxonomy): Eukaryota > Metazoa > Arthropoda > Arachnida > Ixodida > Ixodidae > Haemaphysalis > Haemaphysalis longicornis. The sequence goes on along the minus strand of NW_027526407.1, from coordinate 60,371,633 downwards.
TCCTCGTGGAGTCATACATCTCTCCGCGAAGTAAAAAAAAAAAGCAACAGTGAGAGGTGCTAGTCTTGGCTGGGTCTCGCCGGATCGCGTTGCACCTCTGTTGCGTACAAACCAAGACGGCCCGCTGGGCGCGTCGCCTTGAAGACGTGAGAGACGTGCTTGAGAGGCGGCCCACACAGTCGGCTCCTGACAGCGTTGCAATAGCATCCGGCTATTGACGGCAGCGCACGTAACCCAGTGGGATCCAGTGTCCCCGCGGATTTCTGTGTGCGAAGACGGCGGCTGTGAGAGCGTGGACGACAGCGCTGGGTGAGCGGAGTTGTATAATCAGTCATAAGTGTTAGGAGTCTGCCATGTACCCTTGCAATTGCCTATATACCGGCATAACTTTCAATTGTGCATAATCCGGCACAAGTGTTCGAAGTCTGTTATGCAATCTTGCAGTTATGTATATTCCGTCATTAAGTGTTCGGAGTCTGTCATGCACCCTTGCAATTGTGTAGCCGGAGGATTGCGTTTTTCTTGTTGTAATCGTGAAGGGGAGTGCGTTGCTTTGTTACTCTACGGATGCACCGTGATTTGTTGCATTTGTGCGGACAGGGAGACGGTAGTAAGAAGAGAAGGTAGAGGTCTACTGTAAACAGGATACTAATAACTCCCATGATGAGCACGTTGCGTAGTTGCTGAACCGGTCGTACGAGGTACCTTTTTTGTAATTTTTTTTGAGACCCTTTTTGGGTTTCGGGAGTGAGCTGCAAAAATAATTATAATGGGCTGAATATTTTTTTTCTTTTTTTGAAGAAATCGAAAACCTCAGGCGAGGCGCAAATGTCACACAACACTTGCTGCTCAAAACGTCCCGCTACATTTACCAGCCTAATCTAAACTGTAATTCGTTGTATTCTATACTGGAATTTTAATCGGAACGTGATTTCGTGTAATTTTTTTACGTACGTGTGCAAGCCTGTCAGGCCATGCCGCAGCGCCTTCAGCGTAATTTGTACGTGGCAAATAAACAGAAGGTCCGAAATAAGGGGATTTTTACTCGAAAGTGCCATTAATAAGTTCTTGTGTATCGTTTGTGGCCAAAGGACCTCAAAATAAGTGTCGTGAGAGAGAGAGAGAGATAGAGATAGAGATAGAGATAGATAGATAGATAGATAGATAGATAGATAGATAGATAGATAGATAGATAGATAGATAGAGAGAGAGAGAGAGAGAGAGAGAGAGAGAGAGAGAGAGAGAGAGAGAGTTATTTCCTTAGAAAAAAAAACTGTTGGCGTTCGTTTTCTAGGATACAACATTGTAGCACTTCGGGACGTTTGGTACAGTGTACGAAACAGAGGAAGGCCTTGCGGCACCCCTATCTTTCCTGCAGTCCCAAGCCATAGAAAGTGGCAGAGGCAACAAAGCTGCACTTACAAGGTTGAACAGGACTGCATCCAAGTAAATTTTGAAGAGTAGTGCCGATTTTAGCGGCTTTACATAGCGAAGTTCACAAGCATGTTCACTCCGTCACCAGGCTGTAGGTTACCCGCCGCGGTGGCTCAGTGGCTAAGGCGTTGCGCTGCTGAGCACGAGGTCGCGGGTTCGATTCCCGGCCGCGGCGGCCGCTTTTCTGATGGAGGCGAAAAGCAAAAACGCTCGTGTGTTCGAGATTTCGGCGCACGTTAAAGATCCCCAGGTGGTCAAAATTAATCCGGAGCCCTCCACTACGGCGCGCCTCATCGCCTGCGTTGCGTCGGCGCGTTAAACCCCACAATCAATCAATCAAATCAGGCTGTAGGTTACTGGAAAAAACCCTAGACCCTCGGCACCTACGGGAAAGGAGCAGAAGAGCATACCAGTGGAACGTATACTGTTGACCTTAAGTCCCTCCAGGCCTCCAAGCAGACTAAACATGTAATCAATAACAACTCAGGACATCAAACTGGTTTCGTTGTAAGCGATACATCGTTAAAAGCGATAAACATTTGCTATCAGTGCAAACTTGTAGTGGGACCAACAAACACTTCGAATGAAACCAGATTTGCATAGAAAGCGATTTTGTTATAACGGTGGTTTATGTACTTAGTACGTGGTTTTTGAGTAGGCCGACGCAATGTTTCCTCGTCTTGCATTCTGTTTCAGCATAAGCGGATGATGGATGGGTGGTTTCAAAGGAATGAGGAGATAATGTCATAGAGATATGGGTGAAGTATGCGCAATTTTCGTGCGAGCGATTGACGGTATGACCGCTTACGGGCGTAAGTGCATTCTTGGCATTTCTCCTGACTTAACTCGGTTTAATTAACAATACAAGCCAGTGCGTAAAGTCTGGGCATGTTGAAATAGGTATGCTGCCATAGCTATTGTCGACGTGTGCATGAGTGTGAATATGTGTGCATGCGTTTCCCCTGTCACGTACCACCGCGTCTTTCGCTATAATACAATGCAACCATGACAGTTTGATCACGAATTGAGAGGGATAAATTGGCGGCAGTTGCAGAATGCCAATTTTCTTTTGCCAAAGTTTTACCCAGGATACCCAAAGGCTGAAACTTTCTCTAGCCCGCCCTTTCCGTACGCGTAACCAGAGCATAGCAGCAGAATGGAGAGTTCGGCTAGTCGGTAAATTGGAATCTAACACCAAAAAGAAGGGCTAAAGGAAACAAAGCAGCAAAACCTTAGGGTAGGTGATAGTTTGCTGTATGGTTAAGTTCCGGTTCGGTTTGAGTTTGCTAAAATAATGAAGGTATGGTTTCGGGTTCACGTCCGGAAAAAAATACCGCTCCTGTTCCCGTTTGCGATTAAAGTTAGATTTAGGTTCAAAACCTCGATACTAATATACGATGATTGGGGAGACCCGTCAGCGTTAGTGTCCCAGCTTATTTCATAATAATTAGTAGTAGTAATTAAGTGGCATGAAAAATAATTTTAATTAGGCACTGTCCATCAGCGCAACTAATTTGTTACGCTCATTAACGGCCTCTATACAACTCGGTGTGAGAGAACAAATGGCGATGACGACCTTGCTGACGTCATGGTTCCCCTCAACGTCTTTACGTTCTATTCCTACTGTTGAGACCATTTCCTGTAATTTCGCCAGAATTCCCGGCGTTTAGTTTTTTTAGCAATGAGCTATTTAATGTCGCTAAAATAGGCTTACGTGGGAATAAATATGGGCAAACTGCACTTGTCGTCTAATGTCGTGCTTCACTTCACTGGCTTCATTACGCTGGCCTCTGAAGTCGAACTCGTTTTTCGAAAATTTCACCCGCGGTTCGGTTAGGACCACCGTGGCGGGGGTTCGAACCCGCTACTTCACGTATTACGGCTGGAAGAAATTTACTCACTGAGCCACAAACTAAAGCCTGCTACGCGTAGCAGCTTCACCTGGACCCGCACAAAAGCTGTTTTTGCCACTTTTTGTCTCACCGCCTTGTTTAAGGGAAAGTGGGAAGAAGAAGATGATGATTATGACAGTAATGATGGGTGTTTGGTGGTGATGTGATGATCATGATGATGATAAGGACGATGATGATGATGGTGGTGGTGGTCGTGGTGGTGGCGGCGGTGCTGATTCATGGCGAACCTTGGAAGCATCTGCGTCTCGAAAACACGCGTACACGCGCAACACAGACAGCGCGTGAGTAATACTTTCTCCACCCGGAAAAAAGAGGAGGAGAAGCTTTGAGAGGCAGGGGACCATAGCTTACGCATTCTCGACAATACAGAGAGCCTTTAACGACGACCGGTAATGCGTTGCCGTGGGGCCGGTATACTATTAATGTTATGCGACGATGAACCGTAGCCACCTTCGTACATCAACGTGACGGGCGAGTCCTTGACTCACCTTGCCCGCACGGAGGCTCTCGGGAATGAAAGAAAATAATGAAAAGTGGCGGGAGAATAAAGACAGGAGGAAAAGGGAGGAAACGCTGAGAGGCATCTTCGGGTCCCACAGGGGCTAAGGACAGAAACAGCCGTGACTCGAGGTACGCTGCTTTGAAAAGCCAGCGGGTTTGCGATTGCTGAGGTCAACCTGGGGGTTGTCATTATACGTTATAGCACGCCGATGACGGAGGTCTTCGTGCTACGGTCGGCAACGCCGATGATTGAGACGAAAGGCAGACCACTGTTTTAAGACGTTCGTGACTCGGTATAGCGACGTCGCAGTGTAGGAGTAACTCGTTATGCAAACTTTATCACGCTTCGTTCAGTTTTCGCGCACAATACGCAGTGGGTAATTGACGTTTATGCGAATGTCAAGTTAGATATGTAGATTCGAACACTGATTTCCTCTTACTCATTTCTTCTTACTCATTACTCATTTCTTTATAAACACTGAGTAGGTAATGCCACTTGACATGTGGGGATTCGTTTGCCGCCTTGTGTTCAATTTGTTTGTATTCATGTCTGTACGCTTTCGAAGTCGAATTGTATCCCTGTGAGTGAGTGTGTACTTTCATTTCATAAGAGCTCTGTAACATTTAATTTCGTTTGATGAATTTTTGGTAGCGAAAAGACGCTCCTTTCGTGTGTTAGTTTTATGTGTTGTTTTGTTTTATGCACCGTGAAGTGTTCAGTGCATATACAAAAATATTATTGCGTTACTTTTCATGAAAATGTGTTGTTGTTTCACCATGCTGCCTGGTCACTTTACAAGCACTGCGTGCTTAGATTGACCAGAAAATTAATCCTTTACAGAAGACGGATGAATGAATGAATGAATGAATGAATGAATGAATGAATGAATGAATGAATGAATGAATGAATGAAAAAAAAAATAGACACGTGAGTGACGCGTATGGGCTGACAGCTCTGGCGGGTAATATCGCTGACGGTATATGGAGCCCTGAAATGTTTTATAGCACGTTTGGCAAGTATTTTATAGCACAGCTGTGTCCAATCGGCCACCCTCTTGCCCCTTTTTTGACGAAATTAAAGTTTTATCCATCCATACATAGCACTTTAACTATTCGGAGTATTCACTTGCAGAAAGTACCTGAATGGCCCGGTAAGGGTGCGCGACGTCATGCTCACCCAATACGCAGACGCCTTCCGAGCAAATATTGCCGTTTACGCGACGTCGACGCGACAGAAACTAGGTTCACTGTTCTTCTGTCGCTGCCATGTAACAGTGGCTTATCGTTGGATAATTTTGCGTGTCGTGCTCTGTTATCTAACAAAAAAAGAGTCTGGCGATACTTCTTAACGCCCATCATCGACGGAGTGGTTCCGGTTCCGGGTTTACTATTATGACGGGTACCTTTTGAATACACGTCCACCCGTCGACACAGGAGCCACACTATTTTGCCGTTGCTCTATTTTCTGTCGCAGTGCTCTATCGGCGTCTACACACGCCGACATTTATATATCCGAATATACTTAATCCACCTTAATAAATGCTATCGCCTACCTTAATACACCTTAACCCAGCTTAATCCCACCTTGTCAGTCATTACTATCAATCACTGACGGATTATTAATCCATCATAATTCATCTTATTTTCCCGTAATCCATGTCAATGCGTCATCATCCTCCTTAATCTAACTTAAACCCACATTAATCACTGTAATAATCATTACGATCAATCAATAATTAACCAGTATTATATCAGTCGATTTTATTTCATTCTAATCTACCTAAGTCTATATTAATCCATCTTAATCGTTCCTAATCCCACCTTAATCCCCTTCATTAATCATTACTATTAATCATTAATGAGTTATTGAACTTTGCCGATCTTCAGTCATCTCTTTGAGGGAGGGCTCTCATGGCCGTTGTGTCACGTGATGTTTTTTGTATCAGATTTTGTACTGGTCGGGTCGGCGCCAGGTCGTTCACGAGCCACACGCCTGGGAGTCGGGACTGCTGCGGGGTGTCGTTCTCTTGCCAACTCATGCACGCCAACACGAGAATGCAAATTGTCGTGAATTGAGAAGGCTTTCACATTGAAGCCACAGAAGCAGGCTTAATTCAGGGCCTCGAAAACTCCTTTTGCCGTCGTGACGTATTTCGTTGTTTGTGTAACCGTGTGAATTCTCTGTGAACTATGTAAATTTACTCCGCAAGTTCAGAGCGGGAAACGTGTGTGAAATGTGAATGCGCTTACAAAAAGTAAAATTCCGTGTAAAAATGCAAATATATTACGTATTGAAATGTAGGCAATCTGTGGAAAAACTGTAAATTGGTATTTCTGGTTGTTCCAGCGTCTTCTTAAAAGTTGTGATTGTTGTTTGCCAATAGCAATCTTATTTTCTGTAGGTGCCATGTTTTCAACAACAGAGAGCTTTAGCATGCAGTTACCGTGTTTATGTTACCGTACACCGTGCTTGCTGGAGTCGACTGCGCATGCGCGAGAAGTTGCCGCGGATGGTAACTTACGCCACAGGCTTTACCGTTGCCAGCGAGCTTCCTGAACAAACGAAATGTACGCTTAATTACGTGCAACAAACGTAATGCGCTCAGCGCTTTATGCTTGGTACAGCCGATAAAAGTCATCTTAGCTGATGTTGTTTATCACGTTTCTCTTGTTAAATGACTATTTTTCTCAGATGGCTCAGCAAAATGGCCGCCCCTACTCGTGCTAAGCCTCGTCCGTCTCAAATAGTTCAGATAAGTTTCTAAGCTCGCAAAGTGCTTTAATGCCTCCACAATTGGGCTGGGAAAGGTAGTGCAGATTATTGAGTAGTTACTACAAAATGTTTTACTCATTTCTTGCCGAAATATTTAGCGCGGGCGTAAATTCTAGTTTACCTGGATTCCTACTCTACTCAGTAGTTGGCGCCACCGAAATGTTTTCGTTTTTAAAGCTGTACAAGTGATGGCGTCGGTATGGTCAAGACAACTGATGTTACTGTGAACGCTTCACCGAAAAAGTGAAATATCTAAGCTACTTTAGGCGAAAGCAAATACATATGAGCAACAAAATTTTGCGTGATTTGCTTTGAGAGTAATTCATCAGGTGCCGCTACCTACACCACGGCGGCCGGAATAGGCAAACCGCAAACAGTGTGCCAAAACCGTTTTCAGCGGTGAACGGAATCTCCGGCTTCCGGTAACACGGTAAACGGTAACGCAAACACGGTGACGATATGCTAAACCTCTCTGATATTTATGTGTATACGCATGGCGAAGGCGTTTGGGAAACGTTCCGGGGCGTCGCACGGGAGGACTTCCGGTTCGCGAACACTTCCGGTGGGCCGCACGGTGCTCCCTAACATGCATTGCAAATGTCGTGCTGTCCGGCGTTCTCGTTTGCTTTTCGTGTGACACGCCTACCTCGGATACGTGACTCGCGCTACCCGGAATTAAAAACCGTGGTTTTCCACGTAACGCTGCTGAATGAAATGAAAAAAAAAAGCGTCTAATAAAAAATTGCTTGAGTCATGTGCAGCCTTCCCATCATACGAATTCGCAATGCAGAAAGTGCTGCAAAGATGCACGAAAACTTGAGTTGTGTGTATATTCAAAATTTTGTATACGGTTCTAGCAGATGTCGGTGTTATCCGATTTGAGCTCGATTCGGGAGTCTGATTTTCGCTCACTCCAAATGCCCGAACCTTGCAGATTAAAAAGTCTATATCAATAAACTTACGGTTGAACTGTAGAAGAAACTACGTGATTAAACAATCGCAGTGGGAAACATCACAAGGTTTTTCTGAGGTTTCAGCCGGAGGACCGGCGTTTCTCAAAGGTGTAGGCCTGTCCTCCGGCTGAAGCGTCAGAAGAAACAGTGTCATGTTCTTGGCTGTGACTTTGCGTACTTCCAGAAATGACGTGCGGAGCAGAAACTTGGGGTCTGATCTGACTAAGCGAAAAAATATCGGTCGCTATATATAGGGAGCAGTAAAACTTTGAAGATGGTAGAGAACACAAGAAAACTTTGCTGAAACGTAGGCCACAATCGTGCTTTTACCTTGTTCGAAGTTTTTCTTCTCTTATATATATATATATATATATATATATATATATATATATATATATATATAAGAAAAGAAAACTTTGAGACGAAAGCAAGTCTCTTTGCTGAAACGTTGGCAACAATCGTGCTTTTACCTTGTTCAAAGTTTTCTTTTCTTGTGTTCTCTGCCATCTTCAAAAGTTCAACTGCTCCCTATATATATATATATATATATATTGTGTGTGTGTGTGTGTGAGTTTTTAATTAGGCGCTTACGCGGTATGCCCAACTCCTACTAACCCACATTTTATACTGCTGGCAGCGACGTCCAACCCCCAGTCCCGAGTCACGCACGCAGACCCGAACAATTTTCGCGAGTATGTCTCACGTAGTCCCAAGACAGGCCATCAATCGTAAAAGCCCCCACGGTACTCCGTTCTCTCCCTGGCACAGCCACCCGAGACACCGCCATTAGGGCGAGGAGGGCAAGCTAGCACTGACATGGAGGGATTGACGGCGACGTGGAATGGGATGCAGCCGATAGACGCCGTCGTCGGCCGGGGCGGAAGCTTGGGGCGCCGGACAATGCGGGCTTCGCACTTTCCCGCCGCCGCCGCGCTTCCAGGAAGGGAACGGCGGCTCGAGAGAGAGAGGGAAAGGAACGTTGTCTGTGGCCTCCGCTGGGCCCCAACGGCACCGGCGCACAAGCGTACGCAACCGCCCCTCACGCGCGCAGCCGCGTCGTCCCACAATCCTAGTTGGCGCGCTCGCACTCGACTTGGGCATGTGAGCAACACGGAGTCAGCGATAGCCTGCCACTTCAAGCGCTTTGAAGTAAGCGGGCCCGTTCGCCGAGTAATGGGCAGCATTTGCAGGACCCCCGCCGTACTCCCTTGCTTGAACTGCGCGCCTAGATAGGTACAACTTCGACGGAGTGTGTGTCTACTTGGGCAAGAGTTTGTCGTCCCACTTCTGTTGCCTGTTTTGTGAGAGCACTGTCGGTGTTGGGTCGTCTTCGGAAGCCCTTCTCGAATGAGCGTTCTGCTTGACTGGGTTCGGGTGCCTCCGACGAACGGGTGAGTGTCTTGTGTGTACCGTGTGAAAGAGCTGAGAGCGTGACGGCTTGCGTCGGGTCGTGCTAGATTGGTGCGTGGCTATTGTTACGATCGCAGCGGGGACTTTTGTTGGTGTGTGCGACGGTCCCAGGTTGTGTGTTTGGAGGTTACCGTGTATCGATTATTGAACAATGGTTGAATGTGGGGCTGGATGCGCAAGGTTCACTTGTATCGTCTGTTCTTATTGCTGGAATCGTAGGATTACGCTGAACTCAAGCTTGTTAAAGAAGGCTTGTAAAAACAAGTTAAGCAGAAAGGTGGGTATGCGTACTATAAACCGTATACTATGCTTGCTGACACAAGCGCGTAAACACCGTTGAACGCGAAAAACGGTTTATCGAAAAAGTTTTATCATATGCACAAAACTAATGCGGCAGGTGCACTGTTTTTGTAATAGTATAAATGTGTCCAAGTGTCGGTAGCGACATACAAATGCATCTTCACGTTCGCTTTGACTACGCTGATGAGGCCATCGATCGCCTACTGGCGTTAAAAAGAGCCAGCAGATATTTCTAGGATATGCGGATTGGGTGTTTGCTTAAACGGTTAGCTCTCGCGCCGACTCCTTTCTCTTTTTTGCAGCCTGCTATCACACGAAATGGTTTACTTTTGGGGATATTTCAATATCAGTGGGCTCTCCTTCAGTCGTGGTGCCGTTTAAAACTAAATACTGTTCCGATCGCAATTAGCGTAAGATGATTTCTTAAGGCTTTTGTTCTTTTTCAAATCTCCGGATAAAACCATTCAGTGTTCCATCAGTTATGGTGCGTCCAAAGTGGAGCAACCAATCATGGATGGAAAACCGTCGAGTTCAACGTCGGAGCCGCCCATTCTTCGCATAAAAATGGCACCATGTGCCGGTTAGCTATGTCGAAAAAAAGCGCAGATTTAGTATACAAAAAACCACCGACGTCTCGTGAGACCGCAGTCGTTGATTGATTGATTGATTGTAGGGTTTAACGCGCCGACGCAACGCAGGCGATGAGGCGCGCCGTAGTGGAGGGCTCCGGATTAATTTTGACCACCTGGGGATCTTTAACGTGCGCCGAACAGACCGCAGTCGTGCCGCCCCATAAGGCTAGGCTTGTCCGTGGAGTCGTAATGGGTGTTGTATTAAGTATCCTCATCAGGCACGAATTTATACTTCGTTTAGGATCCATTAGTTTGCTTTACCCACCATCTTCTCCCGCATTCTTCTTGGGCGAACAGAACGATTCTCCAACCGGGTCCAGGTAGGAATACAGACCGTGGTAAGAGCCAATAAGAATGAAACCTGCGTCACTGTTGCAGTACTGCATGTTCTCGCCAAAAAAATGTTCAAACGCTCTTAGTGTCAAATCAGGCGACATACAACAGCGAGATAAGATGGCACTTCTGGATGCCATCAATATGGCGTGCAAGCAGTCGGAGACAAACCACTCAATACGCGTCCCGTACAGGGGGGATTAAAAGAAATGCAAACAACGGAGCGCACAGCTGATGATGATGATAATGATTAGTGGCTTTCCTTTTGAATCGGGGCGTCGGTTGTCAGCAACTTACGTTTACTTGCCCTACTCCCAGCTAACCTATAGATTTGCTTCCTCCCTCCCATCTCTGCCTCTTTTCTGTTTTAAGCTCATCGCCCCCACCCCCCTTTTCTCTCCCCTTGCTGTTCTAAATTCTCATCCGTATGATTACTCCGCCAGCGTACCCATCCCTTCCCTACTTCTCCTCCACCACCACTCCAGTCGCCTCTTCGTCACCTCTATGGCCTTGAAGTTGAGGTTCCCCCTCGCCCCAAAGCCTCCGCCAGCGTCGTTTCCCCCTCACCCCGCGGTGGCCGTATCTCTGTGCAGCTCCTGACAATATGGCCTATAGTTTCCCTATCACTGCCGCAGCATGCACACGTTTCAGGGAGCTATACCGGGAGAACCGCCGCCTACGCATATCGGGAAGAACAGCCTCCTACGCATGCTGCACCATCTGGCGGCCAAGTCACTAAACGGCACGCATGCGTGCTTCTTCCTGAGCTTAGAGAGTGTGGCCTACATTTCTGGGAAAGGCTTAATCATGAAGCGACGCCGGTCATATATTTTGAGGCCCCTTTTCGCGCTGTGTCGCCACTGAGCAGGATGATCGTTGAAGGGCATCACGCTAGCTGCAATCAGCCTACTGTGCGCTTGGCTCCCCAAATGTACTAGATAACAATACGCTCAGTGGCTACAGAGCGTAAAAAGACTCCTCAAAATGAATGACCGGCGTCGCTTCTTTACAAAGCATTCCCCCTAACAGTAGCCCACACTCTCAAACGCTCTGAAAGAACGACGCATGCGTGCAGTTTACTGACAGTGCAGTCAGACGGTGCGGCATGCGTCGGAGGCTGTGCGCTCCGTTGTTCGCATCTCTTTTAATCCCATGTTCTTGTCGTGTTGTTGACCTCGGGGGTGCTCTCCCCGATTTAAAAAAAAGGAGCAAGCAAATACCATCTCTAAAGTCTTTTTTGAGTATTTTATTGGCGGGCCGGCTTCCGGTTGACTTCAAAATTATGGATGTTGCGTTGACCTTGCTGCTTTTGTTTGCTTTCTTCGCCAACCGCTTGAGTAAAGCGTTATTTATGTTTGTGTTACCGCTGCGGTCACTGTTCAATTTAAATGCGGGGCTCAACACGCTTTTCTTTCAAGCGCGATGCATCTGTCGAACGTGTTTCATGTTTCACATTTCCAAGATATCATTTTTCAGATTTCACATCTATAAATGTCAGGAACCTAATCCGCGGCTTTGTGTTAAGCCCAAGACTCTAGGGACGCTCACAGTACTCCTACAAGCACCAAAACGCACGCTGACGTGAAAGAAAATTGGCAGCTTTTCAGGCAAAGTTCAGCTATTGACTTGTTCTTGTGTTTCGTTTATTTCATAGCCTCGAGGCTTAGCTATTGACTTCAGCTGAACTTTTCCTAGCCGGTAAAAGAGATTTCCGTAAGCTTTCGTAGAATACTGTGAAATTGAAGCATTAATTTTAAGCAATAAAATTTTTGACGAATAACATAAAAGCATTCGACCAGTATTAACCCAGTGGCTAGGAAGGGTGTTTAAAGCGAACACACACACACACACACACACACACACACACACACATATATATATATATATATATATATATATAATATATATATATATATATATATATATATATATATATATATATATATATATATATATATATATATCAAGGTTGCAGTCGTTATTGCCAATGCTATTCGGCTTTTTTCGAAATATTTAATAGTGCCGAATGACGTATGTTTGTCATGTTTCTTTGATACAGTGATAAATAAGCGAAAATAGAAGTCGAGAAAAAATCCGCCATATATCAGTCGATGTAAAATTAGTGCTCCACTGACGATTCGAACACATGTGCCTGCGTGGCTTGTTTGATAGTGCAACTACATCTCTTGATCTCTGGGATAGTGGTATCCTGGTATGGCCGGTCACCGATGGTTTGATCGCCGCGCGTTGAAACTCGATGTAGATATATTTCCCACCTTACAGTTCCCAGGCCAAGGCAGGGAGTTTAGGCATTCTATTTAAGGGGGACTCACCTGATGGAATTTCTATGGGACTTACGAATTCATGACCCACAGGTTTCAGAAGCATTGTGCACCAATAAAAAAGTTTCATAGACACACAGAAATGTTCCTAACGGCCTACATCGCTTCATTTTGATGTCTTTATTTCAGTGTAGAAGGGATATATTTCTAAAATCAGCAAACTATTCCGTTGTGAACAATTATATGTGTTGGTAAAACTCCTCGTATTGGTGCCCGATGGTTCGTGAGCCATGGGTCGTGAAGTAGTAGGCATGTTAACACGTGAGTACCCCTTAAACCTTACAAAGTAGTTTATTAATCTCCTTATGGTTCTAGAAACCTCTTCCGTCGGCGTGGTTATTTTACGCATGGTTGTTACAAAACACGTTGCCGAGAGTCTCGCATCACCGCTCGCATAAACAGTACACCAGCACGTATGCGCAAGAGGGAACTCCCAAACGTACAGCAGCGCACGGCGAGCTGTGTTTGGGAGGGCCTGCTACGGCCCGCGGCGCCAGCACTTTATATGGCTGCTCCCAACTATAACGGACCTGCGTAGTGTACGCCAGGAAAACCCGGTGGAGAATGCAGCATGGGCAACCCTGGGTAGCGCCGCGAACAACGGGGACGAAGGATTAACCGCGTGTCCCAAATTCAGGCCGGAAAAGAGCGTGACCCGGTCAAGCCAGCAAAGTAAATAGAAGCGGCACCAGCACACCTCCTTGCGGGACACCTTTTCAGTCGGCGACCGCCAAGGGGGAAGCCGGACGTGTCTGATGGCGCCATTTATAGCTGGCAGCTAGCCGCTCGTCTACACATCTGAATGCATTTTTAAGTATTTCTTTGTCGTGATTAAAAGGGCCGCGCAGGCTGGACCGGGCATGACTGAAACTGGCTCTGGTTGACAGCGGCCGGTGAGTTGAAATCTGATGGGACGCGTGCTGCTTGCCTCGTTTTAAGTTGTGCGGCAAGCATGCGAGAATAACTGGGTCGCGATGGCGCCTTTTTAATGCAGTGCACACTGCGATTGCATCGATCTAAGCAGTGCTGTTGAAAAGGTTCAGTGCGTACAAAACTGTCGCCTTAAAAACCTATCTTGGTAGGTGCAACATATCTCTGTGGGCGTGATTCTTGTAGGGCTTATGGGTTCAATGTCGTAGTTAATTTTTCACTGTACTGTAAAACCTGGAGGGACGTGCATTTAAATCTAGTTGTAAGTAGTAGAAAACTTTGCGTAGCAGAACAAAATGCTGTTGTTCCTCAAACGGCGTCGCGGTTGCATTTCCGTGGCAGCAACTGCGTCTTTCCGCTAAAGGAAGTCAGCAGTTCCTGCTTTTCAAGTTAACGTATCTACTTTTCCTTATGTCTGTTCAGTGAAAAATGAACGCCGAATAAGGTTAATCAGCGCGGGAATCGCTTAATTTTTAATGAAATATTCCATACCTCGCTCCCAACGGCACGCTAACTGGGTAGTGTCATTAAATCAGTCAAAGCAACTCGTTTACCGAGCACCGTTCTAATTCATCATCATCTTGTGTCGACTGCAGAATGGAGGCCTCTCCCTCGAATTAAAACCGCCCTGCGACGCCCCAATCACTTCTTTTCAAGCACATTTTCACACACCATCAGTTGATTTCATTGATTGTAGGTTTTAACGCGCTGACGCTACGCAGGTGATGAGGCGCACCGTAGTGGAGGGCTCCTGATTAATTTTGACCACTTGGGGATCTTTAACGTGCGCCGAAATCTCGCGCACACGGGCGTTTTCGCTTTTCGCCTCCGTCAGAAAAGTGGCTGCCCCGGCAGGGAATCGAACCCGCGTCCAAATCTCATGAGTACATAGAGTTATGCTTCACCCAATATTAATACTGCCGTCTATCGGTAGCCATTCTGTTACCTGGTGGTCCACCGGCTGTAAACTCTTTTCTTTACATTCTCAATACAATATACTTCTTTCTGGCCTTATACAGTTACAACTTGGGCAGAGTTAATAAACCTCCATCTGTTGTATCCTGACGCCAGTACAAATGGAGTTTCACTATATAGTCCTTAATATTGTGGGATATTTAGTCCCTAATCTTCTTTTCATTTTGTGCCACCGCGCCTAGCGCTCGCTGATACCCCTATAGCTTGAGCGCAGGCAAATGTATATGCGGGCTTGATCAAGCGCCGCCATTCACAAAGTGGCCTTGATGTCGCTGAGGCCACCCGACGGACGCACAACGAAATGAAAAAGAAAACAGACCTTTTTTTTGATTAAGAGAGAGCGTGCGTCAAGTTGACCACACCCGTTGACGCCCAAAAGACTCTGGCCTAACGAGTGTTCATTTATCTTTTTTACTTCTTTATCTCACGTACCTATGTCGGCCTTTTGACTGGCCTAACGAGTGTTCGTTTTATCTTTTTTACTTCTTTATCTGAAGTACCTATGTCGGCCTTTTGACTGGCCTAACGAGTGTTCGTTTATCTTTTTTACTTTAACTGAAGTACCTATGTCAGCCTTTTGATCTCGGTTCACCTCGCTAGATGGTTTACCAGTCTGCAACCCTTTAAGGCCTTGTTCCTTCGCATTTACGCTCTTGCGGTGATGGAGTGAAAAATTCACGCATCCCCACGAAGTGAATCATAACAAGTTGGCGAAGCACTGGGGATCGCTGTTACCGTAAATCACCCGTGGCATTGCCCACTAGCGCATGTAAATGAGTGTCAACGCGTGTGTATAGTATATACAATTCCAATCCAATCCGATTCAATTTAATTTAATCCGATCCAATCCAATCCAATCCAAATCAAATGCAATCCAATGCTCCTCGCGCATGCGCAACACTGTGTACACGGACGCCAAGGGACAAGCCACGGACAAAGCGAGGTTCTAAGGGGCTTCGCCCCCTAATATATCTCTTGTCGCTAACCTTGAAAATTGTAATCGTGATATTTTTAACTTTTTAGTCTTATCTATACATTTTTAAGTGTATATGTGTAGTCTATACGTACTTGTGGCTACTTTAAACGCGCAACTTACCGCTTCGAACAGTGCTTAAACATTGCTTTTGCACCCATAATAGATCATAGATAATACAGAATAGATAAGCAAACTTCGCGAATCATTCCCAATTCCTCTTGAATTTCTGCAGCAGCTCATTTGGAACGTTATTGCGAAGAGTTCCTTGCAAATTATGGCTTTTTTATGCTTTCGGTAACGCGTATTTTACATAAACCGAGTACCCTACGTTGTCGAGAAGGCTTTGAAGTAACTTGATGTTTACAAACAGGTGATGTACATATGCGGCTTTTAGGTGAAATCTAGCGTGTGGCAAGATTAAATGACGTGACGTCGCGAGGGAGGTGAAATTGAGTTATACACGCCTCGTCAGCTCAGTGGCTAATGCGCTAGGCTGCTGAGCCGAAGCAAGAGTGTTCGAGCCCGTAGAAGGCAGTCCTTTTTCCTTTTGAGTTAATATACAAAACCGTCTGTGTGTTGAGATTTCGGCGCACGTGTACGATCCTAAGGGGGTCGAAATAAGCCGGCGCCTTCCATTACTGCGCTTCTCAAAGCCCAGATGTACCTTTGGTTCGAGAAATGCCCATAGATTGATCTTATGGTTATGGGGGTTAACTGATTCTTAGGGTGAGCTTGCCCCAGCGGACCTCGCGAAACTGGATTTCAATATGCGTTTGCTTAAGGCTGATGGGGCCATTTTTCCACCCGGACAGCGATGCAAAGCATGTGTGTCTTGCAGATAACATGCTTGATTTTCACAACTTACTTTGATCCGGTCGTTTCTATAAGACAAATCTAATGAGGCGTATGTATGAAAAAAAAAAAAAAAAACGCACAGTATAAACGAATGGTATTTGCGTCCGTCTTTTCACATAAAAAGGGTCTGACGAGACTATGTGGAAGTAAAGGTAGCCATTGAAACATCGTCGTTATAATTGCTAATCAATGCTCTGAAGCAGCACGGGCACTTCATTGAAGTCGTTTGTTTTTATTGTTCAACAATTTCGAAAGGGATGCATCAAATTTGTGGTGAAGTCACGTTTTCAGTTCGATATTAACGACGCGATGAGTGGTTCTTGGTGCTTGTTCTTGGTTCTTGGTCCTGACATGTTGCTGTCAAACTAACGCCGCTGGCGTGTGCAGCGCGTTCACACCGGCTGCAACGACGACGCTTGCCAAGGTCGATAATTGCCCCACTCGTCGCCGACTGACCCCGCCGATGCGTATGCTCATCCCCGCCTCCCCTTGTGAAATAAGCGGCGGTGCACATATTGCGCACGGTAGTGCCACCCGCAATCATCGCCCTCGCTCCCGTCCATTCCACGAGCCGAGACGTGCTTGGGAACCTAATTCGCAGCAGGTCGCTCCAAATTGTGTCCTGCTGCATCCGTATCTCAGCAGCTGCCCCGGCGCAACCGGTCCCCGTGGATGTCGGAACCTGTCCCGTATAGTTTATGGCACAGAGCAGCCCGCGACAGAAATGTGGCCCGTCTATGTACGCCTTTGTTTTTACATTTTTGTCCTCTACCTGTGCCACGAAGACGATGAAAGCCAGAGGGCTGCCTCGCGTTGGTGGTCCCGCATCTCGCGAGCAAAGTGTCTTGATAGCGCTTGTACTCGTCGAGTCATGAGCATTCCGGCTGTGTGGATATGCGCCCTTTTTTGAGACGAAAAAGTAGCTGATGATTTTCCTGCACTTATAGGGGTGGAGCACCTTAAGGCCGAGGCTTGTCCGTCCGACGTCCGTGCTCATGGCACACCACCGTGTGAATCGAAACATATGTGAACAGAAGGTTCACAAAAGGTTCGAGAGAGAGATAGATAGAGAGGGAGAGAGAAACGCACAGCACCGTGTAAATCGAAACACCTGGGAACAAAAGGTCACAAAAGGTTAACAAGAGCAAAATAAAAGGTTCACAAAAGGTTAGAGAGAGAGAGAAAGATAGTGATAGAGAGTGGCCCTGGAGAGCCGTGCTGCGCATGCGCGAGGAGCATTGGATTGGATTAAATTGGATTTGAATTCGATTGGATTGGATTAAATTAAATTTGATTGGATTGGAAATCGTTTTAGCTACAGTAAGCACTCTCACGGGTGATTTACGGTAAGAACGATCCGCAGTGCTTCGGCCACTCTTCATGATTCACTTCGTGGAGATGCGTGATTTTTTGTTGCACGCTGGTGTTCCGCGTCTTGAACTAAGGGCCTCTTGACGTCGCTTATCCTCCAGGGTTCTGGCCAGTTGACATGTGTGGGTAGAGCCTTCCTTTAAAGCGAATAACAAGGTGATGATTCCGTTCTTTTCTTGCGCAGTTTCCATGCCTGTGTTCGAGACAACTTCTGGTGGTGTACGATGACGGCGAGGACACGACTAAGGCTGTGGTCGCTGTGCTTGCTGAGGCGTCAAAGAACCGGAGGCCTAGTCGACGCAGCCATGACCTGAGCTCGCCTGAATTGTCATCCAGAGACAGGTGAATGTTCGCCGTGGTTTCCATTAATCTCTTGGGGCTTTGATGCTGGCCGCCCATATCGTGTGGAACTGCTTGTGTCTTCGAAATGCTATCACTTTAGCTACTGAAATAAGCTGACCAGTCACGTCGTATGGTTTCTTTTGTTGAGGCAGTGCCTACTTGTAGTAACTTTTTCTGGAGCATCCCGCTTTATTGTAGCCGTCGGCGTGTAGTGCGTACGATTTTATCAAAAGTAACTAGTGGCAAAGGTGCAGCTGTAGTGGCAAGAGTGCAGCTACATTGACACAAGAGTGCAGCTACAGTGACACAAGAGTGCAGCTACAGTGACACAAGAGTGCAGCATACAGTGACGCAAGAATGCAGCTACAGTGGCGCAAGAGTGCAGCTGCAGTGATGCAAGAGTGCAGCTACAGTGATGCAAGAGCACAACTACAGTGGCACAAGAGCGCAACAGTGGTGACACAGGAGAGCAGCTGTAGTGACACTTATGTTCAACTGTAGTGACACTAAGGTGCAAATGTAAGCGACACGAAGGCTCAAATGCAAATGACACGAACGTGCAAATGTAGGTGACACAACGGGGCAAATGTAGATGACACAAAAGTGCCAATGTTGTTGACTCAAAGGTGCAAATGTAAGTGACAAAGTTGCAGCTGTCTTGCAACTGCTGTGCAGTCTTGCAACTGTAGTGAGAGTTCGAAGCCGAGTTCAAGCTCGTGACTGAGTGTGTTCTTTGGTAGTGCTACTACTACTCGTCTGTTGTAAGATAAACGACGCATCATTAAAGCAGATCAGAGGCTGCACGAAGTTCTCTTATTGAGTAGCGTATGCGTGGCAGCAGCAAAAGTATTACAGCAATATCGTCGTACGCCACAGCAATATCGTCGTACGCCCGTGCCGACACATTCTAATCGTCGTGACAGTCATTACCTGCTGTTCGCCATCTCATGGAATTAGCTTAAAATGTCTAGATTAGAATAACAAGCCTATGCCACGACTGAGGAGTCGCACATGATTTATCTCCGTATAAGCAGCACCGTTGTGAAGCAGTTAAGGAAGGAGGAGGGCCTTGGTTCCTCTTAGCAAGAAAGGTCCCCCTCACTGGCGTTGTCAGTGGAAGATCACGATCTGGAATCCGGTAATCATCCGTGATTGGGAACCACCCGCTCACACACCCACTTACATGAGCACACCTACAATTGTTCGGGAAGTTCACTTGCCGAGTTTCATTCGAGCTTCAAATTCTGTTTTATAATAACATGTACTCATAGCTATCCGGAACATTCACAAAAAAAGAAAGACTAGAAACATTTCGTTAGTTTTTATCTGGGGATCTACCATTCGAAGCACACTGAAGAGACTTCTAAACATAGTCTAATCGCTTTAATATGTGAAATGTAATATGTGAAGCTCATGTAACAGGTTTTTCATAGCAGTTTTCGTGGGTATTTTTTTCTACACGGGAAAAGTGTGTTTGAATGGGCCGCTGTTTTTTCACCATGTTTGCATGAACTGGGGATGCCATTAGTGCGTCACACCCGCGAGCAAAAAGGTGTCGCTTAACAGTTTGGAGTTTCGTTCATATTCCACGTATAGGGCGCCCGAACGAGAAACGTCGGAAGTAACATAAAATCAGTTCACACTGAAAGCAAGAGAACTGGCAGTTACCGTCTAACATACTGGTGTAACCGGTATATAAAAAATGCGCATGTCTCCTCTTCCGCTAGTATAAAGGACTTTTTTGGTACATAGGATTACATGGTTGATAGAGTGAAATCAGCGTATGTTACTAACATAAAATTATATAAAGCCTAAGGAAAGTCCCTATCTCATGTTCTTTAACAGAAAAGCGCGAGTGGCAAGAGGATTCCGAGTGCAACGGGCGATGAGCTTGCTACTTTGAGAGAACAGTTGCACGCAGGACGGGTTTCCCTGGATAGGTGGGGCTTACTGTCCTAGTTCAACCAGTCGAACGTTCAGTTTAATGATTCCATAACCCGCTATGCCGGTTTTGCAAACGCGCCTCATCCTAATAACCGCCGTCTATGTTTCAGGTGTAGGGAGGAGCTCGCCGCAATGAAGGTGTTGACGATGCGGCACAGGAGCTTCAAATACTTCTACTTCGTTGGGGCCGCGATCTCCCTCGGAATTTTCTTCCTTTCCGTCACGAGGACGAATCCTGCCTCGAACGCGCTGCAAGCTGAACCTATCGAGAATGACGTCAGTGCCCCAAGATCTACGCCTTACAAGATCCTCATCTGGGGTGTTGGCAAGTACATGACCAGAAGATTCCTTCGCTCGTTCGGCGACACACAAAAAGATCCATTCGCCTTCTGCTCTGTTCGAAACTGCATCCTGGAAACGTCCAACGACAAGATCGGCGAGGCTGACGCCGTCATGTTCCACCTGCACCGCACTGAAGGACCTCACACATTGCCCACGTTCCGGAAGCCCGGCCAGTTTTGGATCTTCTTCACGGACGAGTCTCCGCTGCACACGTTTATGGTCACGAAGCAGTACGGCATGAGCGACTACAATGGTCTCTTCAACCTCAGCATGACGTACCGCAGCGACTCGGACGTTCCTGTTCCTTACGGCAGGACGGTTCGGTTGCAGGACCCATCACCGTTCGAGAACGGCCTTCGCAACTTCTCGGCGTCGAAGACCAAACTGGTTTCGATATTGGCCAGTAACTGTGGCGGAAAGAACCAGCGATGGCGGTACATTAAGGAACTGTCCCGTCACATCCCAGTGGACATCTACGGTAGGTGCGGCACCAAGGTCTGCCCAGGACACTTCACGCGGGACTGTGACGTCACAAAAGACTACAAGTTTTACCTCGCCTTCGAAAACAGCAACTGCCGAGAGTATATCACCGAAAAGCTTTGGTGGAACTCCTACGAGAAGGAAATAGTACCTGTGGTGATGGGGGCGTCTAAAGAAGAGTACACCAGGTTGACGCCACCGCACTCCTTCATTCACGTGGAGGATTTCGAGGGTCCGGCTGAATTGGCCAAGTACCTACTGTACCTTAATAGCAATGCGAGCGCCTACAACCAATACTTTGCGTGGAAGACAAAGTACAAGGTCATCAATGAGCACGGCTACTTTGGCTCACCGTCGCTTCATCTTTGTAGGATGTGCGAAGCTGTGAACCACCTTCGAGGAACCTCTAAGGTGTATAGTGACCTCGGTAAATTCTGGAACCCCGCTACGGACTGCAGGCCTCCAGTGTGGACGCCTACTTACGATGATGGGTGATATTTTTTATGCGTTGTCTAGGTTTTTCCAATTTGTGTTAACGCGACGGAGGTCTTCGCCAGCCGGAAGTCTTCCCGAACACGCCGGCATCCATCATGATTTCGTCTCTCCTTGTGGAGTATGCTGGCTAAAGTGTGGTGAGCCGGGGACTAAAACTCGAAGGACTTGCCCACTTTCGAGTATGCCCCTCGCAGTAAACTTTCCGATGTTAATGTTCCTGCGATCAGTGATTCTAGTCACTTCATTCAACGTTGTCAGTTAGAGTATTTGCATGACACGCATTTTCAGAGTATCATTTACGTTCATTTCGTTTCTCGTCGACGGAAATCCCAGCAAGTGTTCCAAGGAACCGTCTGAATGAACAGTTCATCATGTTAAATAAAGGCACGTCTTATGATGTCTTGGTGTACGATGAAAGCATTCACCCGATTTTATGAGACAAAATGATACGTTTCAGACCTTTTCGTATGTGTATTTTGACAGAAAAATTTTTTGGAGTCCTATAAGTATGCGCAGCTCTATGATGTGTGTTCGTTTATGAGACATGAGATTTGCTATGCTTTCAGAGTGGTTGACGACTTGAAACAAAACTGATAGTTTGTAGAAAGAGAGGGAGAGAAACCGTCTAAGAAAATTCTAGAAGGAGTCAGGGCATCCTTTGCGGAGCTCTGGCAGCAGGAACTTTCGCAAATAATTCTAGCGGTAACTGACTCAGTCATGGACACAGTTCAGGATTGGGTCAGCACACAACTCAGAGACAATCGCTCCCGCTCACGATCCCCGCGATCGGATTCGCATAGGCGTAAGGTGGTGCCTCGCCCGGCCACAGGCTTGCAGGAATTCAGTTCGGCCACTACCCCCATGGAACCACTGGTGCCTCCGTTAGAGACACCGTTAATCCAGGGAGGAGGCCATGTTTCTTAAATCTCAATAATCTTCAATCATGGCTAACCGACCGCAGCGGAAAGCCCGAAGCAAAATTCCAGATGAGAAATTCGTGATCATACAATGGAACTGTAGAGGATTTCGGAATAGGAAAAAAAGGTCGCATCTCCAATTATATCTCCAGTCCATCGGCCCCGCACCAGCTATTGTGGCTCTTCAAGAGCCTGGAGCAGATGCTAAACTTCCAGGGTATAGCTCATTCCAGGGGGGCCCTACGACTTGCATCCTGGTCAACAAGGCGTATACGGCGCTCCAAGTCGATCTAGGTCTGGAAACCGAACAGGAATACAGCATGGTAAAGGTCCTTCCACTTAGACGTCGTGATCCTCCAATACATGTACTGAACATTTACAGCCCCCCGCACAAGCCCCGCATAACTTTTAACGAAGTTTTCTATCGAGCACTTAAATCGGCCGACAAAGCACCCCTCGTGATAGTTGGGGATTTCAACGCCCCGAGCCTTCATTGGGGGTATCACTTCGAGCAGGCCAGGGTACGCAAGTTAGCGGAGTTAATCTCCACGCTTCGACTTACGCTGCTCACGGACCCGGCATGTCCCACGCGTATGGGAAACTCGGTAACTCGCGACACGTGTCCTGACCTATCCCTAGTTCAAAATAGTAGAGACGCTACTTGGGAAAACCTGGAGGAGACACTCGGTAGCGATCACTGCCTCCTTAGGATCACCCTCTTGGCGAAGGCTGGTAGAAGAAAGTTGGGCCAGGCCAAACTAACCAACTGGCATGAATTTAGGCAGCAAGAAGTTCCACCTGTTATCCGCACAGGCAGCTATACGGAGTGGGCGGAACAGATCACCGCCTTACAACAGCAACACGTTGCAACAATTCAGACCACCGAAAAGAACCCAACTGTGGACAACCATCTGATGCATATATGGGAGGCACGCCGGAGCCTTACTAAAAGATGGAACAAACAGAAACTTAATCGCAAGCTTCGAGCCCGCATCAGTGAACTGACTGAAAAAGCGGCAGAATACGCTGTCCAACTTAGCGACGCAAATTGGATAGAGAAATGCAATTCAGCTGCGCGTCAAATGGGATCCAAGGGGACATGGCGCCTTTTTCGCAGTCTTATTGACCCAACTCAGACCAGAGGGGAAACACAACGTCAACTCCGAAGAGCCCTACACGGGTACCAAGGTACGACGACCCAACTCGCAGATACTCTATGTGACAGATATCTCTGCCGCACGGAAGACCCCAATGGACCTGAGTATCAATACGCAGGCAAGCAGAACCCACACATGGATGCCCCCTTTACACTACAAGATCTTCGGGCAGCTTTAGCTAAGATGCGCCGAG
Organism: Haemaphysalis longicornis; assembly: GCF_048455015.1. Classification (NCBI taxonomy): domain Eukaryota; kingdom Metazoa; phylum Arthropoda; class Arachnida; order Ixodida; family Ixodidae; genus Haemaphysalis; species Haemaphysalis longicornis. Next base: position 60,348,065 of record NW_027526407.1, on the reverse strand, counting down.
GTACGGCCCCAGGAAGAGACCGTATAACAGTCCAACTATTGGCGAACCTCTCGGACTCGGCCTACTTACAACTGCTAGATTACATAAATCAAATCTGGGACGGCCGTCCACTCACCCCAGAATGGAAGACCTCCTTGGTCACCTTTATACCCAAAGCAGGAAAAATTGTTAATATTGATAATCGAGGCCAATTTCGCTCACCTCATGCGCGGGTAAGCTCATGGAGGTGATGGTCCGGGATCGTCTCTCTCCCCACATTGAGTCCACGGGCCTCTTTGCTGACACTATGTTCGGGTTCCGCCCACATATGTCAGCACAGGACGTCCTTCTCCAGCTACACCGCGACGTAATTCGGCCAACTACAATGCGACAAAACGATAAAGCCATCCTTGCCCTAGATCTCAAGGGGGAATTTGACAACGTCCGGCACAGCAGCATACTAGAAAACTTAAGTAGAACGGATTGTGGTCAGAAAGCCTTCACGTACGTCAGAGATTTCCTCTCCAAACGTCAAGCATTCCTGAGGATCGAGGATGAGGAGCACGGTCCATATTACATGGGTACAAGGGGTACTCCACAAGGAGCGGTCCTATCGCCGCTACTCTTTAACATCGCTATGATGCAGCTGCCGCACAAATTAGCTCGGGTAGAGGGTATACAACATGCCCTTTACGCCGATGACGTAACAATCTGGAGCACAGAAGGCAGCCTTGGGGAAATGGAGGACCGCCTTCAAAGGGCTGCCAGCATTGTCGAAAGCTATGCTAATGACTGCGGCCTCCAATGTGCCCCAACAAAATCGGAACTTTTGCACATTAAACCCAATCCTAAAGAGAACACAAGGCTTTGCATCTCGTTAACAGGTGGTTCTATCAGTGAAGTGGAAGAAATTAGGATCCTGGGCCTGCTTATTCACAACAAACTTAGTCCAGAGACCACCATTGCCAAACTGAAGCGAACAGGGGAACAGGTCGGACGGATGATACAACGCGTATCCAACAAGCGCGGCGGGTTACGGGGCAGGGACGCACTCCGGCTCGCCCATGCCTTTGTAACCCGTAGGATCCTCTTCTCCGTACCCTACCTCCGTACGAACAAACAACACGAGAACAGCATTGACGTCATCATTAGGTAGGCCACAAAACGAGCCCTTGACCTCCCGGTGGCTACCTCCAACACCAGGTTATCGGCGCTGGGAGTGCTCAATTCGTATCAAGAGCTGAAAGAGGCTCATCTCACAAATCAGTACACTAGACTCGCACAAACGGCGTCCGGGCGCCACTTGCTTAATCGCCGACAAATCAAAGATGAGTGCATCCCAGAGGAGACGTGCAAACTCCCAGAGTTGTGGCGGCACAGGCTGTGGGTGCATCCACTTCCGCGTAACATGGAAAAGCACACTCACGAAGGCAGGAGGGAAGCACGCGCTAAGACCCTGGAAAGGAAATACGGAAATGGGCGAGGTGTGTTCTGCGTTGATGTGGCAGGACCGTCGCCTTTAGGGTTCTTTACTGCCGCTGTAATTCACAGGGACCAGCAAGGCGATGGGCTCTCCTTCCGGGCTCCTAACTCCACGCAAGCCGAGGCGATTGCCATAGCGCTCGCCGCCTCGGACCCGAAGTCAAGGACAATAATCACGGACTCTCGCCGAGCCTGTGAAAGCTATTTAGCGGGCACGGTACCACCCTTGGCCTACAGAATTTTAAAACGAGTGGTGCGGTTCGTAGACCCCGCACCTAAAGAAATTGTGTGGTCTCCGGGGCATCAGGGTCTGAGAGGTAACGAGGCCGCGCACGCGGCTTCCCGAGCGCTTACACACCGGGCGCCTCACCCATGCTCTCCCGGCTCGGAGATTAGCAAACCACTTCTGCGGTTTAGAGAAATCGTAAAACATTACTGCGATAACCGCCGGCTTTACCCAGCCCCTGCAAATGGTCTGAGCAAGGCCGATGAGCGAATACTGCGGCGCCTGCAGACGAACACATTTATGTGCCCTGCAGTAGCAAAGCATTTCGACCCTAAAACCGATGGGCGGTGTCTGCACTGTGGGGAGGTGTCCGACACCTTCCACATGGTGTGGGCATGCCAGCGCAACCCTGCGTTATCCCCCAACCCTTCCCCTACCAGAGAGGCATGGGAGGCAGCCCTGCTCAATTGCTCGGGGCTGGAGTCTCAAAGGGCTCTAGTTCGACGGGCGAGAGTGGCGGCCTTGACCAATGGGGTTCCGGAATAGGGACTGCACCTGTGCGGAGGGCCACATGCCCTAACTCTCTTTTATTCTGATCAAAAATAAAGTTTCACTCCTCCTCCTCCTCCACCTCCAGAAGCAGTATGACTAGTGGTGTCCTCCGCAGCGTCAAGTTAGCCAGGAGAGTTTGGGACCTGGCGGCTGCTTGGGCCATGTAAACAAGGCGCATTCAGAGTAGGCGATCGAGGCTAAGCAGCATGGTCTCCCAGTGCTCTATTTGTCCATAGAGGGCAGGGAAGTTTTCGTGGGTCGTTTTCTCTCACCTAAAATATTAGGGAAGATTCCACTCTGAATATAGATGACCATCGAAGCATTGGAGCATTTGACACAGAATTTATGCGAAAGGAATCGGAAAACTTTTGCCTCGTGAGCGTGGGCTACGGTCGTCCCTAAGAAAGGGGTTTTGCGCCTCGGAAACAAGACACATTCAACAATGGCCATGAATATTGCCGTTGTCGAACGCTGTCAAACCAATTTGTCGAGCGGCCGCTCCGTTCTTTAAATGCAGAGCATTTCAGTAACTCACGATGTCACCCGCGTTGACGTCCGCAGTCCGCACTGCACCCCTCCCTACTATATAAAAAAAATATTATCCGGCGCCCGGTTTCGATCCCTCGACCCTGCGGGCGGAACACAATGTACATGGTGCTCTACCCACTGCGCCACAAAGCCGACACAGAATGGGACTCTACGAACGCGCCTTATATCGTTGACTCATTCAAATTACTGCTGACGAGCGCTCTCTCGTCAGCAGTTGCCACAAGTGCAACAACATTAACGTAACGCAAACTACTTAACGTCGTGCGCCCCCGGAAATGCTCTGCATTTGATCGTGCCCCTCGCGAGGGGGATGTTTCACTGCGTCTTCTCTCGGTCGCGGGACCCGTGGCGCCATCTGGCGGAGGCGCGGCACAACTCGTAGCACTTTCTTTGAAAAAGCGCCTCGAAAGCGCGGCAAATATGAAATAGGGATGACGCGCTTTCGAGGCAATCCGCCGACGCGGCTGCTTTGTGTACAGACTCGGCGGCGAGCGTCCCGGGATTCTGGTGCCGACCGAACCCCATTTTTACCATTTTACGAGCCTCCTTCTTTCCTTTTTTGGGACAGAGCGCACAGTGAACGCGCACTGAATGGTGCGGAAAGACAAATCACAGACGCCGCACGTTACAGTGCCGTTGTAGGCGCGAACGCAAAGTGAGCTTCCATGCACCCAGCACCTTAATGTATTACACGCGAAGCACCTTAGGTGCTTGGGCGGCCGGCGTCTCCTGTAGTCACCGTAATAAAACACCGGGACACTCGTTTTTCAAAGCCTCGCGCTAGAACGTTTCATCTGCATGGACAAAAATGCGTACTAAAAAAACATCGCGACACTCGTTTTCTAGCTTCGTGCTTCAAAGACAAAGCTGTATTCCTCTACGCCAACGGTTTAATCTTCACGGGCAAGTTTACGGCCAGTCTGTCTCATTTAATTGCTTAAATCCGGTTCAACGCAAGAGAGGGCGCCACCGCCAAACATGCGGGCGTTTGCTCCTCCCACCGGCGCTTCTCCGGCGCCCAATCAGCGCGCGCCTAATGGCGAGAGAGGCAATCTTTGAACACACTTATACACTGCATGCTTCGCCCCCTCTCCAGGTTTCATTTTAGTGGCGGATTTTTTAAATTTTCTTATTGCACGCGCGCCTACTCTTTCACTTTATCCGCACGCCTCCCTCGGGAACGAACGAGCGATTAGACGCTTTCACTGCGGAAGCCGTTGGCGCCGTGAATTGGTTCGGTTGTTGTCTGAATCATGGTCGGTGGCGCTTCCGTTCGTGTCAGAAAACAGCAAGAGGCGCTTTCTTGACCCTGACCGCACAGGGCGATTTTTTGAAGGTCAGAGGGACGCTACGAGGCGTTTCCTGGATTTGTACGTGAAGTAATAAGCTTCGCTCGAAACAATGTGTCTAATGTGGTGACATGCGTTGGTGGCGATATTTCTGACCTCTGAAAAAAAAAGTACAGTGGTGTACGTAACTCTGCCTGAATTTTTCCCGCAGTTACTAATAGCATGGAAGCCGCCACAGAGAAAAAAAGTAGGACGTTAAGCCCGTGTTATGATAATTTAAATAATATAATATGTCAATGTGCCCAGTATTTTTTGAGTTGCCTAATCCGAGGGCTTGTGGTAAGCTGTAGACTCAAGAATGCCCAGTGCTCCGACAAGCCCAAAAGCGCTGTGTGCCTTGGAAGAGCATCACTATCTTTTCAAGTAAAGTTGAGGTACCTCTTACCAGATGAGCTAAGGATGTGTGTAAACTTTCCTGGAATGCCGGGAACTCCAGACCTTAAAGGAGTAGTGATACCAAATTTTGTAATTCGGTTTTGTGGGTCCGATGTGTCCGTACTACCCCGTAGACATAACGCATAAGCTAAGAGTGGCCAAAGTTTTACCGATTATGAATTACAGCGCCAATTATGGCATCAGTTTCGGTTTCGACCGCTGAGAGTCAGGGAAGAAGAGCGGAGGCTCTAGGACGGCCATGACGTCACATTTTCTGTTCAATCTAGGAGGCAGCCTTTCACAACGCCGCCTCCCCCCTATCTCAATTGAAGGCTGCGTTCCAATCCGCGGACGGCTTGGTAAAAAGCTTATTAAGTAGTCTAACTAGACGTGTAAAGGTATAAGAATTGCAACGGCGCCGCGGTCCCAAACGCAATCCCAAGCAGACGACAGCCTCGTAGGAGACATATTGAGTAACGCAACCTGCAGGTTTCGAAAATTTTTTTTATTATCGCACCCATTAAATGATTTAAAAACTAAAAAGCATTCTCACAACTAGTAAACTATAATAAATATTTTCATAAAACAACAAGTTATATTTGTCACATTATTAGCATACAAAAAGGTGGTGCTGGCGTCACTTGGTAGTTTAGACAGGAAGGTAGTCTGCATCGTTGCTGACTTCGATGCGGTCTCTTCGAAGCAGTCTTCGTTGACTTCTTCGTTTCAAATGGAAGGGGACTTGACATGGCAGATTGTCCGCGCAGACGGAAACGAAGCCGTCTGAAGGGGAGCTTGAAATTGGAACGCACCCTCAAAGATAAGTTCCGCGGTATTCAGCCAGTCTGGCTGCCCAGAGGTGCGGCCGGCGGGTCGCAAAAAAACAAAGACAAAAGACACCACAATTTCTCCATGATGTTTACTTTGTGTTGTTTTTGGTTTCGGTCCGACTAATATGCGCGTCGCTCGCTGAGAGGGAAGGGACAGGTCACTCCGAGTTAGAACGGCAGGACGCTTCCACATACCACACCCCTCCACCGGTGGTACTTACGTCACAGAGCGGGTGAGCCGGGTATTTCCAGTTCTCTCGAGTCTGCGGCAATATTATCCATTTAAAATTGGTTCCAAGGGACGTTTGACGCCCATCATCGTAGAAAGGAAACTTGGGAGCCTTATGAAGCGAAGCATACCAGTTTTTAGAAATGGAATTTTGGTGTCATTGTTCCGTTAATTGAAGCTTCCGCGCTGAAATTGGGTTATAGGCAAGTTGCAGCATTTAAACTTTAGTCACGCAATGGTTCGGGCGTATTCTGGTGGTATCAAAGAACCATCCCGGACGTAGTGTAACGTATCCTGGACACAATATAGTTCGGATGTAACGTATGTCCTTAAAGCAAGCTTATACATCCACATTGGCGTTAATCTACCGCTAGCATAGTCTTGGCTGCTTGAAAAACTTTGAATGATGTAGAATTGCAAGTTTCCACCAACACACAGAAGGCACCTGCCTCTGTGACTTGATAACACATAGTGCAGAACTCTTCATTTATTTGCGAATGATGTCCTGATGTTCAGTCACCGCTTCTGACTTGATCCCAGCTTTCGGACGAGGTATTAATATCCGACGTTAAAATTTTCCATCAAAGGATGCATAAATGTTTGGACGTGGTATCGCCTTCCAGTTTAGCGTTAGAAAGTCGTTTATTAATCGCCTTATGGTTCCTCCGCGCGGTTGTTCTCAAGATGGCTGTTACAAAACGCGTTTCCGAGAGTCCCGCATCACCGCTCGCATGTGTAGCACGTGTACAGAACAGCGCGGTCCTGAACGTGCGGCAGTGTGCCACGAGCTATGCTTAGAAAGGTCCGCTGCAGCCCGGCGCTTCGAATGGCTGCGCCAGACCGTAACGGACCTGCGTAGTGCACACCGGCGGAAACCGGTGGAGAATGCAGCATGGGCAACCCGGGGTAGCGCCGCCAACAAAGCGGACGAAGGATTAACCGCGTGCCCCAAATTCAGGCCGGAAAGGAGCGGGACCCGGTCAAGCCGGCGAAGTAAACAGAAGCGGCACCAGAAGACCTCCTTTGGGGACACCTTTTCAGTCGGCGCCCTCCAAGGAGGAAGCCGGACGGGCCTGGTGGCGCCATTTATAGCTAGCAGCCGCCCGTCGAAACGCATGCTATATGCGCGTTCTGATTGCAGCTTTATGTACTTCTTTGTTGTAATTAGAACGGTCGCGCAGACTGGACCGCGTATGATTGCAACCGGCTCTGCAGTCGACAGCGATCGGTGAGGTGAAATTTTAAGTGGGCGCGCTGCGTTCCTCGTGTCGAAGTATGCGGCAAGCAGGCGTGGAATGACTGGGTTGCGGTGGAGACTTTTAATGCAGTGTACACTATGACTGGCTCGAGCTAAACTCTGGTGTAAATATAGTTATATGCGCGTAAACCTCAGCGCTGTAAAAGCACACCTTTGAATGGCTTGTGTGTGTGTCAATGTAGTTAAAACTTACTGTAGTTTAAAACAGGGATAGCACATGCATTTGAATCAAGACATGGATTGATTCACAAGATAGCGAGTAATTCTTTCCCTTGGGAAATAAACAGTTCCTGCGGTTCAAATTAACGCGTCTCCTTCTTTTTATCTATGTGCTTTAAAACAGCAGACTAATCGCTGTTTTTCTCTTCAGATTTGCCGCACTCCCAGCTTCTGTACACCAAGGTGTCCTCTGTCACCTTGTTCACTCATGGCCTTGCATATTCATCATCATCAGCAGTCGGTTTATATGCGGGACGTAGGAACATTTAGCCTCCAATTTCATTTGCATTTTTTTACACCTCGCCCACCACTCGCCCATTACCTCTGCAGATTGAGCGCAAGTAAGCACGTGTACGGGCTCAATTAACGCCGCCCTTGACAAACGGGCCTTGATGTTGCCTGGCGTCAGCGAACACTTATTTGTCCAGTACCGTTTGGGCGTCAAGGGGTGTGGTCAACTTACTCACAGAGTCACTATATCTGAAAAAAAAAATATCTCTTCCTTTTCCTTTTTTCATGTTTTGTGCGTCTATGGGCGCACCGTCCGTAGCCTCACAGTTTGAAGCTTTCCTTGCTACCGCTAAGACTGCCGGCCCCTGCCCAGCCGGTCATCTGTACAGAGCAACCCGTCACCTGTCACATGTGCAGCGCAGTAAATGGAGCTCGAAGCTCGATTTACTGCGCTGGACAGGTGCCCAGTCTGCAGTTGTTTAACGCTTTCAGTTAGAGGACCACCAGGCCTGCGTGAAATTTGAAGTGATGGCGTAAACCTCCTGAAATGCTATTGGAAAACGGTTCGTAGAAGCGATCCTAGTTTTTGTTGTGCTAAGTGAACAAAGCCCTCCGCACATCTGTGCACGCATTTGCTTTCGAAATCAAATATCTGGTATGTATGCGTAGCGACGTTTTATTTTAGTTGCTCCAAACTCCTGAAAAACGAGGGCGGAAGTTTGATAAATGACACTTACCCTGCATGCGGGCTGTGGGGCTGTATATTCAGGCGAATCATCAAAACACCACCACCTTTGCAAGAGTGTACAGGCAGGAGCACGATATTCCTGACCACGCGTTCTAGTGGCGAAAGCTGTCTCTGCGCACTGTGGTGGCGCAGCGCCTGCGGTCGAGACCACCGCGGCGCGCAAGTTGCAAGAAACCATAGCAAGCCGCAAGTTTCTATAGCAAGAAACTTGCTATAGAAAAACACGGCTGCCGAAGCTATACTTCGGCAGCCGCGCCACTGGTGTCAGTAACGGGCCACGCGGCGACGCTTTTGTGACATCTCTTCCGCCGCGACGACGTCTGCGGCCAGACGGGACAATTCGGCAACTTTTAATTGCGCATCGCTTGCTTTGTATTCTCACTAATCGTCCGCCAAAAAGGTTCGTTACAGCGAAGCTGCTAGCCTCTAGTTGGTCGGGAAATTTTGCGTGGTAAACAAAGAAACCCAGGCGGGACCCAGCAGTCTCGACAAAGACGCCGAGCGCATGCCTCAGGCTAGGCCAAACTAGGCCATACAGGACATACAGGACATACAGGACATACAGGCTAGGCCATACAGGACAAAGCTCATTATTGGTGCAAAGAAAAAAACAACCACAAAACATGCATCGAAGCCACATGATGAGTGATAAGGCGCCCATGAACAATGGGAGACCCCCATGTGTTCCCGGTAAAGATAAGGTTTGCAACTGCTCTCGAAAAGGGTTGGTGACGTCATTCGAGGGCGAGCGCATGCGTCAGGCTAGGCCAAACTAGGCCATACAGGACATACAGGCTAGGCCATACAGGACAAAGCTCATTATCGGTGCAAAGAAAAAAAAAACACAAAACATGCATCGAAGCCACATGATGAGTCATAAGGCGCCTATATGAACAATGGGAGACCCCCATGTGTTCCCGGTAAAGATAAGGTTTGCAACTGCTCTCGAAAAGGGTTGGTGACGTCATTCGAGGGCGAGCGCATGCGTCAGGCTAGGCCAAACTAGGCCATACAGGACATACAGGACATACAGGACATACAGGCTAGGCCATACAGGACAAAGCTCATTATTGGTGCAAAGAAAAAAAAACACAAAAAATGCATCGAAGCCACATGATGAGTCATAAGGCGCCTAAATGAACAATGGGAGACCCCCATGTGTTCCCGGTAAAGATAAGGTTTGCAACTGCTCTCGAAAAGGGTTCGCGACGTCATCCGAGGACGAGCGCATGCGTGAGGCTAGGTACGCTCCAGAATTTGCCACCAGAAAAGCCGAGCGCAAGCGACAATCCCGCCGAGACGACGAGGAACGTTTCGTACACTCCCCCTTCAGCGTGTGTAGTGGTTTACAGCTTCTTCGCAGGACATCCACTTTCGCAGGGAGGAATGGCGGCCATTTCTTTTTCTCTCGGGCTTTGTGGAGTTTTGGATATTTAACGCCATAGGTTGACAGACGAAGGTACCCGGACCTTCAAAGAGTGAAAAAGAAGCAGCACGTAATCTTGAGCGATAAAAAAAAAATTTCTCCCACCTCCCCTCGCGGTAACCTCTGTGTAGATGCGACGCATAGGGGGTTCTGTTGTTGTTTCCGCTAGGTTGATTCTCCCATCGCGTGAAACATGCCGTGAACCCCCTGCCGCGGCTATGACGCAACGTGGCGCGGCTATGACGCAACACAATCCAACACAATCCACTTTAATCCAATCCAATCCAAATCCAATCCAAGCCAATCCAATCGAATCCAATCCAATGCCCCTCGCGAGAGAGTGTTCGCTATCGGAGAGGAGCGGGGGGTGAGCGCCGGAGAGCGAAGCTCGCGCAGCGAGGAGAATAGGGAGGGGTGTGGACGGACAACAACAACTCCTTATGGAGGGACAAGGCGAGTGAATGAGATGCAGTCGCATCTAAAAGCCAGACTTATTTATGCGTCTCGACTCGTATCGAGCCCGGCGGCTCGACGGGCTCGTGACAGGTAAGCGAAATTGTTCAATTTCGTTGTTATCACAAATGATAGCAATACAGGCTTTAAGTTCACGGTCTCCAGTTGAAGCATGGACCATGCTGCTCTGAACTGATATGTGCAGCATCTCAGTGTCCGGTGTTGCTCAGGAGTACCACCTCATGTATCCCGTCTAATGAACCTAATTTATTTCTGAATTCATATTTGTGATATCTGGAGTCGATTACTTTTATATCACAAAACTGTTTTCGTGATCTTGAGCAAAAAAAAAAAGAGGTTTTGGGTATCGAAGAAATAATGCCTGTCCCCCGTGGTTCATCGGTCGGTGAGGAAATTGTCCGGATGACGCAACGTTGTAAGAAATGCACCGTATTTATTGGATTAAAATGCGGCCACGATGATAAGGCGGCGGTGCACATTCCAGATTAGAAAAATCACCATATATATATATATATATATATATATATATATACTGAGCTTCGAATATATGGCGGGGTATGACTTTGAGACTCCGGTTTCTGAAAAAACCTCGCATTTAATTCGAATAAATACGGTGTATGGATAAATTTCCCCCTGGAACTCGGGCATACATTAACCTCTGTAAATCCTCTGCCGGACGAAAAAAGCCTCCCAATGACTTTTTTTCACCTCACCATAATAGAGGTTACGGATATTAATAACGAGCGCCTTTAAAAAAAACTCCTTCTGAGCAAACTCCTTCTCCGTTAGCTCACAAACATCGCCGCAAGGTCGCAGTTTGTGGTCCAGCTTCACCAAGAATGGCGATGACACTACCCTGCTTATTTTAAAAATAGTAAAGAATATTTTCCTATATGCGAGTGCGGGGGCAATCTTGAATGTTCGTGACCCACCTGGACCGGTGGCACCACCTGTTGTAGGCAGAACAAAACGCGCGATGGCGGTACACGCCCGGTTGGCGGCAAAGGCAACTACCAGGTGTCTTTACAGCCAAACTTTTCACCACGTCCTCGCTTTAACATCACGGCAGAAAGAATTCCGAGGCCGTTAGAGCACGTTTTCCCACGCCTCTCCCTGGACAAGGCTACAACTTGGCGGCGGCTCCAAACGAATACCTACGCCCATCCGGGCCATCCCACCCGCCCCCACGTCATCTTCCCCACCCAACAACCTTCCCGCTGGGCTCACTGTCCACAGCCTGGAACCCTATGCCAAATAGCATGGGCGTGCCATCGCACTTCAGACTTGCGTCGCCTTCCCTTCGAGCCGTGGAGAGCTTCCCTGGCCAGCCCAGATATGGATATTCAGCTCCATCTATAGTGACCCGAACAAGGACAGCCAGTCGAAGTCAAGAAACCCCGCCCTAGGGATGCATTTCACGGGTCGAGTACCATACATCAGCTTCTGCCCAACAAAGAAAAATATTAAAACGAATTCGCTTTAGTGTCCTCACTGACGCCGTTGTACGCCAACACGCTCCGCAGGAAAGCCAACCTTCTCTGATGATGATGATGATGGTGGATTATCGTGGGTGAAGTGAAGAAAATATCGGCTACCCCTCTGTTTAACGTCAACGATTGGAAAACACGAAGCTTTAGTCGCTGAGGTTCTCGTCTAATCGTCGAGCTGAATAGTGACGATGGTAGAACGCGAAGCTTTCTCGCAATAGATTCTTTGTCTGACCAATCCCAACCGAAGTGGGGCGTGCCTCAAGGATCACGCATACTCGCAGTGTGGGATTGGCTACCGTAAGGCGTAGACCGCGAGTCCTTAAACTACCGCAATGCCTAACGGCGACGATGGGAAAACACGAAGCTTTAGTGCGTCTACCCGCGTAGAACCCGCCGAACCGTCGCTTAATCTGAGCCAAGCAAATGATCAAACTCAACGATCAAACGACAAACTCAACGTTTGTTTTCCTACCATTGTCGTTAGACAGACGGATAGTTGATACTTTCACTGTCTCTTTCTCTCTCTCTGGCACGAAGATGCCGAAACCCATAATGTAAACTGGTGTCGAGGACTGAAGGGCCCGGAGGGTAACGGAGGCGGAAAACAAGGCGAAGAGGTACCTAATGCACCGCGCCCTACACAACCACTCATCCCACTCGCAAGAGCAGCGCACGCGTACTCCCGAACTATGGTTGAACTCTCACTTTTGAGCTCATTAAAATGTTTTGCCTTGCCCCTCCTCTAGAAGGATACTGGGAACAGCTTGCCAAACTCAAACAGAGCGGGAGACTTCTCTCTCTCCTCGCAAGAAGCTCAACACTCACGATTCGCAGACACTACGGCAAACACAAACTTTCATTCACAAGTCACACTTAGCACTGTTTCCGATTTACATACAAGAACACCGCAAGTGCAAAGAAAAGTCCACGCTTTTTTACACAACTCGTGGTGCCACCGCACATGACCCCATACAACCAACACCAACCATACTTCCCTACTAGAGACATAAGAGGCAGCTCTTTCCAGCTCAGCCTAAGAGGACCACGTAAACTTGATCTCATCAGGGTGCCGCAGAATTCCGAGCCCTGGATTTGGGGCCCCACCCAGAAGTCTCCCTCGAAGTTATCCTGTGCCTTGCCCTATATTTTCTACATAAGGTTTTTATACTACTACTACTACCCCGTGCTCCGAAGAAACCAAAAATCCTTTTGTTCATTCCCCTATTCGCAGCACATTGGTGGGGAAAAGGGGGGGGGGATTTTCTTTCGCTGCTTTCGAGCAGCACATCATTCAGGCAGGGCATTCGTCTTCAGTGTAGTAGTCGATATTTGCCGCCCTGTCTTCGCTTCGAAGTTCCCGGTCTATCAACGCGGCCGAGTCAGACACCAGAGCGCGGCGTGCTTCGTCAAGCTTGTCCGACACCTCTTCCCAGTCGCATGTGCTGCACTGGATCCACGCGAGCACGCCGAGCAGACCGATGTACAGCAGGAGCAGCCACATGTGCCACGTGAACGCGGCCCCGGCGATCAGCATGTCACTGTGGCTGTGCTCATCCCACCTGGGAATGCTGGGGGTCCGGCTGTACAGCACGAAGCCCGCTTGACATAGCCACGTGCCCTGCAGCAAGGAGCAGTAGGCCCGTCCCAGAGACGCCAGGATGCTGTGGCGACGGACCATCTCGACCATGGTGCACAGTGCCTGGGCCCCGGCGGTGTACATAAGAAGGGAGTGTACAAGGATGTCCAGGTGCGCGCGCCCGTGAAGGTGGAAGTTGAAGAGCAGCCATACGACCACCGTGGCCAGCAGGGTGGCGACGTAGTCCGAACCCTCCGGGAGTGGTAGGCCCCTGTACATCAGTATTTCGACGACGCCGCTGGTGGCGTAGAAGAAGTACATGGAAACGTGGTGGTAGTGTGTCGCATAGACAAACTTGCCACCCTCAAACCCGGTGATGTACTCGATGACGAGACCGATCAGGCAGCAGACTATCTTGGCGACGCCTTCGAAGCAGGCTAGTCGGGGAACGCAGTGCAACGGGTACCAGGCGCGGGAAACGTAGGGGCGCTGTTGAGCCCTGCTGCGGATGTAGCGGCGCCATGAGTGGAATCCCCACCAGCTGCCCTGAAGGATGAACGCTAGTCCAGGCCCACAGTGGCCTGTAACGGACATGGCTTAGTGGCCAAAGGGGTCACGTCTGCGCTTCAGTGGGTGCCCTGCAGTGCGAGGGAAGGGACGTTAGGGTCGATAACAAAAAGAAAGAAATTGCCACGTATCTTCTTGCTTTGCTGCACAAGAAGTAACGGGGGTTAAATTTTATTGAAATGTTAACGCTTCAATATCGTTCACAGGCAGTGCAGAGCCCGTAACGCGTTTCTTACGGGAAAGTAATGACTGAAGTGTTCAGTTACTTTTTTAACTCGGCAGCGTTACCAGGCTCATTCACCGGACCGCCGTGCCACTAGCCGTCCACATTTGCCGTACTTCTCAGCCGTCCCCCGACACAATCTCATCACCGCGAACCGGAAACAACGAGGACAGCAGTGAAATGTGAGCTCCCCTATATACAGTAACAGAAACGGAGCCCTGTGACAGTCTTTATAAACGAAACTTTGGTACAGCGAGGTGATTTTCTCTCTATGCGATACAGTGGTGACCGTAAAAAACATGAGTAACGTGATCTCGTTATACAAGGGTTTATTCTATGTTCAGCTAGAATAGGATACAGCGACTACTGGAGTGCGGTAACACGTGCGGAGTGTGCCCCCTAAACTTACATGACAAAAAGTTAAAGGAGTACTGACACCAAATTTTGACGCCTAAAAAATGATATAATTGGATTCAGTAGTTTTTACAGATGCCTCACACAAATTTTTGCAGCGATCCGAGGCCGCAATCACATCTAAAATCGATTTTGATTGTCCCGACCGCGAGCTGCCACAAATCGGCAGCACTAGCGAAATCGCTTTCGGCGTGACGAAACATTGGCCGGCGTGTCTGGCCGGTTCAGGGTGACGTCATATAAGTCGTTTTCGGAACCGCAAACGATATCCTGGCTGCTGTTGTCGGTGGTATTATAGCACCAAATTTTCTCGTTTGAGTACTGACACCAAATTTAGAGGCCTAAATAACGATATAATTGGCTTCAGTAGTTTGTACAGATTACCCACAGAAATTTTTGGAGCGATCCGAGGCTGGAAACGCATCAAAAATCGATTTTAATTGCCCTGGCCGCGAACTATTACAAATCGGCAGCACTAGCGAAATCGCTTAGGGTGTGACGTCAGGCTATCCGCGATTTTGCGGCCGATTCAGCATGACGTCATACAGTTGTTTCCGGAACCGGAAGCGATAGCCTGCGCTGTTGTTGTGGGCGGTCTCGCTTCGATAGGAGGTTTGGCTTGGCTGCGGTACCGCTGTGAGCAAGGCTTGCGAAGTGCGCACTTCACGTTTCCGCGCAGGTATTGCCATCTCTCGACCGGTCGGCGCACCGCCCGCCGCGCGCCGCGGGGGGCCGGTCAGCGTATACGCTTGCATCGCGGCAGATATCTGATCGCCGCTTTTAAAATAAGCCCTGATAACAATCCCAAGCACAATTTTTCACCACACTAACACCTACTTTCTCGCATGTGGAACTTCATTTTAACGATCAGATTGATTCAGAAGTGCAGCGACAAGCGGTTGCTACCGTCTTGCTACCGTGGTCTGCGCCGGATGCTGAGTGTCCGAGCTGGCAGGCGCGGCCGGCGTGTGCGCGAACTGTTTCCGAAGGCAGGAAACGCTTCACGATTGCCTGCTTTATCCATTTTTTGCGATTAAACGCGCGGAATCTACAAATTCAGCTCAGCGATAGTCGTAGTTGACCATGGAGCAAAAACGGTGGGCGGAGCGACGCCGACGGCGCATCGCATGCACGCATCGGGTCATGTGTCTCAAATTCACGCATACGACTAGTCGTGGTGACAGTCGTAACGATCAGTCGCATGCGAATCGCGTGTACAAATCGTACATGTGTCCAGCGCTTTAGTGTGAACCGCGTGCAATCCGTAGCAGACGATGCAGCGAACGTCCCTGACGTCACGGAGACCATGACGTCACGGTCCGACGTCACGGAGACCGTGACGTCAGGCAGTCCGCTTGCAGGCTCTCCTTCGAACGGCCATTTTCCCGCGCGGCGACCGAATTTGAAAGTGGTTGCAATAAACGTGCTATAATTAATTATATGTTGGTGGCTGACGCCTTTCGGTTCGATTTTCGTAATTACTGGGACCATAGGTATTCTTTACAGCAAAAAAACTGAAAGCGAGAAATTTCGTGTCAGTACTCCTTTAAACGTTTATTTCTCTCTCTCGTTTGGGCAGGAGACGTGGGTGTACCTGTGTGAGCAATGCTTGTAAACTTTGCGCACTTTGCGTGTTCGACTTCTTTGCTCTTCAGTTCGCGGCCGGCGCATGGTGTTCCCTTGCACTGGTGCCGAAAACTGCCCGGTGCCGGCACCGCGCGGTGCGCGGTGTCGACGCGGCGGTGCGCGTCGCCGAGCTCGCCCAAGTTGTGCTATGGCAAGCTCGCGGAATGCGAAGTACTGCTCGTGGAAGCCTGTCTGAGCAAATCGATGACGACGCCAAGATGCATTATTTTCCACGCGACGACATGCAGCACTAAACGTGGACTGAGTTCGGGCGCGGCGGCAGCCGCAAGAACTGTCGCCCAAGCCAGCGGGCTCGGCGTTGCTAGGGTCAGCTTGGGTGTTGGGAACTTTAGGCTTAGTATCGTGGCGAATATCTGATCGCCGCTATCTGTACAACTGCCAATGACTATCCCTTACACAACCACACTATCATCCCATTTTTCGCATTCGGAGCTTTATTTTGGCGGTAATTGCCGTTTCAGCGATCGGTGACCAAGACATCTGCCGTGGTCTGTTTTGATTCTAGAGCGCAGGTGGCGCCATCTTTCGGCCGCTCGCCGCACCGCGGTGCCTGCAGTGCTGGGTCGGAGCGCCGAACCTCCGCCGCCGGTCAGCGTAGGCTTACTATCGCGGCAAATATCTGAATGCCGCTTTTAAATTCAGCGCTGATAACAACCCCTAACACAACTTTTTGACCACACTAACATCTACTTTCTCGCATGTGGAACTTCTGTTTCGCGATCAGATTGATGTGAAGAGTGGGGACAAGCTCTTGCTATCACGGTCTGCCCCGGTTCGAGCCGCAGTGATAATAGAGTTTTAGCAGTCCCTCCGTTCCGTTCGTTACGTTGCTACCGGTTTTACCGGGACCGGTCTGCACCTGCGCGCGCAGAAGGGCGAGGAGGACGGGCGAGGAGGCGCGGAAATGATGAAGGCAGGCCCGTGGAACTAATCCCCCTACCGTGACGAATGCCCAAGTGCCCAGACGGGTCCCGGTCGACTAGCTACGCACGCTACGGAACGGCCGGGATGCTAAAACTCTCTAAAAAACGGACGACGGCGAAGACGACCCCTGCCTAACCACCTTGCCAAATAAAGTTGTTCTGTCTGCCTGTCGGGTGGCAGCGACTCATCCGAGTGTGACGATTCAGACATGTCGACTGCGCGGGCGAGTGCGGACCATGTGCAATCGTTGCAGACAATGCGGCAAACGTCCCTGACGGCACGGAAACCGTGACGTAAGATTCGCCGTCCTGCATTTGAACGGCCGTTTGGCCCGCGAGGACCCAATTTGAAACTGATTGGAATAAATGCGCTATAATTAATTCTACGCTGGCGGCTGACAGCTTTTGGTTCGATTTTTGTAATTACTGGACCACTAGGTATCTCTTACAGCACAAAAACCGGAAGCGAGAAATTTAGTGTCAGTACTCCTTTAAGGAGGCAAAAGAAATTTACTAGAAACGGATGGCACTGGCCTAATACCGGAGATGAATGATGTGACTCCGGGTTAAAGCGTTGTCGATAACGTACATAACGGTTAAACCGTCACCTGTGGTGAGAACGATCCGTAGTGTTACTGCAGTGACCCCGCTGTGTAATACCTGCCAAGCGCCGTGCAGCATCTGTCGGCGTTAGAGGAGCAGCAATCGTGGACGGGGTATTGTTGAGGTGAGAAGCGCGGTCAAGTGAAGGTGCGCCGAAATTGGATGTAGGGCCGCTAGCACGTGGGAGGCCGGAAGAAGGTCGAAATGCTTCCCTTCCAGGAACGAGATTGACTGGACCCGCTCTGTGGTGGGACTCGGAGAACGCGAGGAGGGAAGCATGTTAATTGCACTGGAGATTTTTTTTACAGACGTGCAAGGGAGATTCAGAAAGACCAGTCTTGGCTTTGTCACGGTTGAGCTATGATGGACTGCTATGCGGTACTGTGTCAAACAGCGAGCACACTCCTTTGCTTTTATATATATCTCTTGATAAGGAAATTACTCTTAACGTTCTCATACCATCGAAACGGATCACCGTTGACATTGCCACTGTCTTCGTACTGCAAGGAAACGCAGCGTACACAGGCTTAGGCAGATTGAAGGAACGATATCAAGCTTTTGCGATAAAACCCCGAAATGTACTCGGGAACCGTTTTGCGCACGGTATAAACGATAATCTTCCAGTGTCTGTGGTTCAGGACCTAGCACAAAATTTCACAGTAGTTTTTAGAAGCATGCTTTTCATGTTTGTAGTATCCATGTGGTATAAACAACGCAGCTCTTACTAGAGAGTTTTAGAATAACGTACGCAGCCGTACGCAAACAGTTAGCGAACGATATTTTTTGCGTAGTTCTCATTGCGCATGCGCCGTACGTTAAGCCGCTTCTGCGTTTAGCGTACGGAAGAATAGCGGACGCTATTTCAGCAAAATAGCGTGCGTACGTGAGGCCGCTTGCGTTTTCAACATGGCGGCAAGTAGCGCGACAACCATCCACGGTTCCGCTCTTCTGTTGACAGTAATTTGTTCCCGATGGACCAAGTTCTTTGCTCCTGTGTTTTTATATACGTCGAGTGGTAAGCACGTCGCCCTCGTGCAGCTCTGTATCGTCGTAACATCGCTGACTGTCCGAACGAAGCTTGCACCAAGCCAGCGACCGAAGCTGTGTGTGTGTATGTGTGTGTGTGTGTGTTGTGGACGCGTTCGTTTCGCGATGAAATGCAACGTTGTGCTTCTTCGGGTGGATAGTGCTTCCCATGGTCTGGATTATCTTTCTCGAGCGAAGTACGACTCAACCTCGCATCGGGTATGTGCAGCGTGCGTGGTTATAAGCGTTCTCGGCTAGCGCGCCAGAGTTAAGTGACTTGCTGTTCGTCCCCGCAAACCGCGCGCGAGGTGAGTGCCGAATTTACGACGAGCAGGAGGAGCAACCGATTCAAGGTCAATCGCGGTTCAGACTTGCAACGCATGTTGTGAGGTTGTGTTCGTTCGAAACGCACCTCTGGATTGTTTTGAAGTTGAATAAAATGTATGCGTCAAACCCTGGCATTCGGTTTAGGGCGTTCTCAGCGATTGCACGAAAGAAGTGCCACGGGTCTTAACCGCTTTATTTATGGAACGTACTCAGGTAAGAGAATATTCATGTCGTGTTATGGCCGTGTTGCATTCAATACTGACGGGAAAGCGTTTGTTTACATTTCTTGGGATAGTCGTAAAATGTCCAGGCACTCCGGCACTCCGCTGGCACATCAGCCGGCGATTTATTTCGCAAAACACTCGACAGATGGCGCCGTAAGCATTAGCGTGTGCTACGCAAAACAGATGAGACGCTCTACTAAAACTCCTATCGCGCTGTTTACGTAGCGTGACGCAAAAATTTAACGTTTACCGCACGCAAAGACAACAAACGCTGTACTAAAACTCCCTACTGGCTCGCAAAAAAAAAAAAAAGAAATCGAATATACGATTTTGCGAGCCCTTTGCGATTTGCAGTACCTGTTGCGCGACGCGGAGGAGTCAGGCCAAGTCGACCGTCTCCACCATCCTCAATACCCTATCTCTGAAAGCCAATATCTCTCTCTTTCTCTCTCTCTCTCTCTCTCTACATTTCTCTTCCCTATCTATCTATCTATCTATCTATCTATCTATCTATCTATCTATCTATCTATCTATCTATCTATCTATCTATCTATCTATCCATCCATCCATCCATCCATCCATCCATCCATCCATCCATCCATCCATCCATCTATCTATCTATCTATCTATCTATCTATCTATCTATCTATCTATCTATCTATCTATCTATCTATCTATCTATCTATCTATCTATCTCCCTCCCCCGCTCTCTCTCTCTCTCTCTCTCCAGTTCAATTTAGATGTTCCTACAGGAGATAGTGCAGGCCTTCCGGACTTGCACAAGACCGTACCCTGGAGTTGAATTTCGCCTCCACTACTGCTATACATGCGACATCGTGGGCACTGCGGGCAGTGGCTATACGCATCACCACACATATTGTTGAGCAGCGGCTACGCAGTATTGTCTACATATGGCTCTATGGTGTTAAGTTATCGAGCTCCGACTTCTGTGCACAGAGGCTGCGGGTTCCCGTGCCAACTCTTTTATCTTTGTTACAAAGGCTAGCTTTTTCAGATGTAGTAGTTGCAATATCGCGGTTTTGGGAACCTCTCTTTTCGGGCGTTTACCGCCGGTATACGCTGCGACGCGGCTATAATGGAGACGGTACCTTGCGAATAAATTTTCTCCTGTATTCCTCCCTCAACGTGTGTATGTTTATTGTAGCATCGTGCCCCCTTGGGGCCGTCGCCGTCGCGACACTACCGTAATCTAATTTACTCTATTGCTAAGTATTTTAAATGCAGAGCATTTCTTAGCCTCGCCTCTTCCTGCGTCGGACGGCGTCAACAGCTCCGCGTCCGCACCAGGTGCGCCTCTCCGCCTTCCCTCCTCTCTCTCAACAGCAGCTGGCGCGCGCATGCGTCGTAGTCAGCCCCTTCGCTCCGTCGCGGTCTCGGCGTAACAGGTGCGTGATAGCAGCGCGGTTGGGCGTGAAAGGGCGCGCGCTGCTTGCGCATGCGCGCTCTCCCCCCCGTACTGCTCTCCCTCTACTGCGCGCGCTGCAAAAATAAAGCGGCTAGCGGTCGCTCGTGCTTCAGTCACTGCGTTGCTCCTTCCTTCCTTGGTGGACGCTCGCTCCACCCTAACGCGTCTTTACTCTCCTCTCTCTACCCCAAACCAACACCAACGCAACTACGACCCAACTACCCACCCTAACGCGACTTTACGCGGCGTTAACGACCCCCAATGCTCTGCATTTACTCGTGTTCCCCTCGCGGGAAGGCGCGGGAATTCTTTTTTCTTAGCTGGAGGGAGGTAGCAGGTTTCAGGGCGCTGTCGGCACTAAGGGCACAAAACCGTGCACTTTGGGAGCATTCTTTTGAGACAGTCACTTAATTTATAAGTATAATATACAGTATTCTGGCAGACTTGGGTGCGGAGAGGTGCCTTTTAGGTCGCTGTTGCGAAGTCGTACGCATCACTTCTCGGCCTATCTGGCTAAGATCAAAGCGCAGTGTAAGTCGTGCGAATAGCCATTCAGGTAAGATTGCTCGCCGTCGTGCGTATATAGCTGCAGACTTTCGCCTTCGGCTGCGTTGCAACTAAATAGGTTCATTACACCATTGGCTACAACTCCGCCGGCTTAGTGGTGTGACCACATTACGGGCGTCGAACTTTACGGCTCTGGCAGTGCGGACGGCCATTTAGCGCAAGGCTTAAGGAATATGACAGAAAGGACTAACCGTACCGCTGGCCGAAGCCTCCTTCAGGGGACGACCATTGGAGACAGCGAGAACGGGCCTCACGAAGCCGCGGGCTGTCGTTGTCGTCATTTCTTTGTTAATGGCACATAACCAATCAGGACATCCACCAATCATCAGTAGTTGGAGAGTAAAAATGTTCTAGACTTCTACAGGGCACTCTCGAAAGATTGTTTAAAACGGTGGGAAAGTTCACTTCGAAGCCTACGTTGATGTGGTGAGAAGAACAAAAGGAAGATAAAAGAGTACACTCAAAGCTATTCCATATATGGAGAGGAAGGAAAACCAATTACATCGCGTATTTAACACAGTGCACGAGGCTGCTTTTAACCGCGTTTTCCTTTTCATCAAAAAGTTACCCCCAAGACTGCACCATCAAATTAGGTGCAATGCACTTCTTAAGCGACCCTGAACCTGCGTCCACCGGCAATGTCCGCGCACGTGGAGATGGGCGCACGCAGCCTGGCCGCTGACATGGCACATACCCACGTGGGGGATTGGCCAGGAATCTCCTCGTCTTCCTTGGCAACGGGGGGACATGGGCGCGCGCTGCCTGGCCGCTGACATGGCACATACCCACGTGGGGGATTGGCCAAAAATCGGGCGTGAGAAGGGCTAATGCACCTGCTTAAAGGAGTACTGACACGAAATTTCAAAGCTGAGATCCGCTCTAGCAATCAAGTACAACGACAACACAAATAGGTGTCTGTGAATAAATGCATCTTTCTTTCTTTGTAGTTGTGTGTGTGTGTGGGATCTGTCTTTCGCGAACATTACCGAACCGCGCAAATTCAACTCGTGCATTCGCACTTCCACATTGTTCCCCTCGGGGAAATGCGGGGAATTTTTTCTTCTCGAAATTTTCCAATCGCCGCAGCCCTCTGATGGGCGCTGCGCATTGTTCTCGCAGAAATCATGGGCGTCGAAAACTTGGAAACACGCACTTTAAGTGTTGCTGAACTGAGCAAAATGAGGATATCAATCACAAATGGCCTAACGGGATTCCTGGACATCCCCAGAGACTTGCACTCTGCCGCGAGCGCCCAACAAACCCGATATCAAGGCTACGCAAGCAGCTTGGACCCCAGACCTGCAATTTTCTATATTTTTGGGAGATCGTCTGGTGCTCAGCAGCTACAGCATAAAATGCCTAAGATCAAAGCGCAGTGTAAGCCGTGCGAATAGCCATTCTGGTAAGATTGCACGCCGTCGTGCGTATATAGCTGCAGACTTTCGCCTTCGGCTGCGATGCAACTAAGTAGGTTCAATGGACTATTGGCTACTACTCCGCCGGCTTGGCGGTGTCACCACATTACGGGCGTCGAACTTTACGGCTCTGGCAGTGCGGACGGCCATTTAGGGCAAGGCTTAAGGAATATGACAGAAAGGACTAACCGTACCGCTGGCCGAAGCCTCCGTAGCTGCGGGTACTGACTCACGAGAACTGAATTTACCACCATGAACTCACGGAAAGCAACTTTGGCTTTTCTAAGACACTTCCGTTCCTGGAACCACCGTGGGCGTTCACTTTTTGTTCCCCTTCCCGGTTCCTGTTTCTACAGCTGCAGTAGTCGCCCTGCCCCATTTAGCGATAAGAATTGGATGGAATGCATTCGGTAGGCATTCTCAGATAATGAATGGCAGCCTACCGTTGTCCCTGTAGAAGAAAGCATATGACAGCTGCATCTCAGCGGTACTCAGCTACGGGGCAGAAACTTGGAGGCTTGCTGAAAGATTTCAAGTTAAACTAAGGACGACTCAGCAAGCAATGTAACGGAAAATGATAGGGGTAACATTAAGGGACAAGAAGAGAGCGTATGGGTCAGGGAACAAATGCGTTTTAAGTACCTATTAGTAGAAATTAAGACAAAGAAATAGATCTGTGCAGAGTATGTAATGCGACAGCAAGATAGCCGTTGGTCATTAAGGGTAATAGAGCGGATCCCTAGAGAAGGCAAGCGTGGCAGGGGGCGGCAGGAAGTTATATGGGCGGATGAGATAAAGAAATTTACGGGAATAAATTGGTCGCAGTTAGCACAGGACAGGGATGTTCGGAAATGTATGGGAAAGGCATTTGCCCTGCTGCGGGCGCAGATAGGCTGCTGCTGATGATGATGGTGTTGGTGATGACCATTTTGCGCTTGGCCGTCTTCGCTGTATATGTGCACGTGTGTTACCCGTCAAATAAAATAGTGGGTAGTCAGCTTTTGACCCTTGTTTTTAGTCTTCGCAAACTCGCGCGGCAATGTGTTCCAAAGCTAGGTTCATCCTTGAGTAAGGTCTTTGCGGACTTCAGAATGGGCCTGAGTGCCAGGCGTAAAAAAGTGCGAGTCTAAGTGCGTAGCGCGGCATTTGACCTTGCAGTTGCCCCACATTTGCAAAAGGTAGAAGGCGAATACCTCGATACACTTGAATCTCTGTTGAGTTCAGAGGTCTTGCGCTTTAAACATTCCCGCATGAAAGCGCCTTTTCAGAGAGAGAGAGAGAGAGAGAGAGAGAGAGAGAGAGAGAGAGAGAGACTCCTCATTAAAGAGGAAAACGCAGAGAGGCTCTCCAGCCCGAGTTCGCCGACATGCTGGGGGGAAAGGAGGAGAGGGACAAAAATGCAGTAGGCATAGAGTTTCTTAGTAAGTATGTTAAAGAGGAAACTGCACCTGGCAATCCATGTCGTCGTTGGGGTTAACGGGAAGACCCCGCCTTTTGGCTTGGGCTTGGCATGACAATTGGATTCTTAAGCGGTTTGGGGTATTTGCTTCCTTCGCTATGCATTAACACATCTACGAGCTACCAGGAAGCCGAAATCCTGCCTGTTCTGTGGTAGCCGTGTTCGGTGAAAGGGCAGCCAGAGCGTAATCGTACCTGACATTGGTCATGCCGCAGTCGAAGGACGTATGATTGAGGGGGGTAATATGCCGCCTTGAAATTTGTAGCTGACGAAAAAAAAAGAAACAAAACGTACTTGGACGAAGACAAGATGCGACAGATACGGGTGCCTGTATCTGTCCTATCTTGTCTTCGTCCGTGACTGTTAAACGCCACGTTTTCTTTTTTCTTCAAGTATGAACCAACTCGCTCAGCAAGAAGTTTTGTTAAACTGTAGCTGACGGCCGGTGCACCGGTTCACCACGAAGACGACGTTTTCGTAGGCACTCTCACAAAGCTTTCCAAACTCTTCAAACAACTTATTATTTGAAATAATAGTAAAATTAACAAAATAAGAATCTCAAATGAGTTTTTCACAAAATATGGACATTGTTGTTAACTACCAGCTTGGCCTGCATAATTTATTAAGATGACATGTCATCACCCCGCTACAAAGGGGAAACCCATAGCAATCATCATCATCATCATCATCAATGGTAGGCACAACCATTCCTGCGAAAATATGCTTTGCTTCCTTTTTTGTTAGCTTCAAAACAGCCTGTTTTATTTTCCACTTATTAGATAACACACCATCTTTTGCGTTTTTTGTGGCACTGTGTTCGAGTATACGGCCACTAAAGCGTTTCAATCCAAGCCAATGATGAAATTAAGGCGA
The DNA here is from genome assembly GCF_048455015.1 of Haemaphysalis longicornis. Taxonomy (NCBI): domain Eukaryota; kingdom Metazoa; phylum Arthropoda; class Arachnida; order Ixodida; family Ixodidae; genus Haemaphysalis; species Haemaphysalis longicornis. The sequence continues at coordinate 60,323,378 of NW_027526407.1, read as the reverse complement.
GCGCAAGATGCAATGGCAGTCCATGACTACCCCCACGTCCTTGATGTGAGCCCGCATAGACGCTAGCGCAAGATTTCTCTCTAGTGTATATTATAAGAAACTCAATGGCAGTAGGTTTCGTTAGGAAGAAGAGTGATGGGGAAAAACAAAATAAAATAAAAATAAAATACAGTCCTGCTTCAGGGAAATGAGTTAAAAGCTTCATGCGTTGAAGGGAAAACTACAATGTCGTAGATGCACCTATGTCCGCGATAAACGCGGAAAGGGCTTCGCGCTGAGCAGAGGGAGAGGGCCATGGTCCAAGTACCAGTCTGAGTGCAAATGGTCCAGGGTGGAGACAATTTTATGTCATTCCACAGCTTGAGGTGAGCCACAAATATCGCAATATAGGCTTGACGTCTTGCCGATCATCACCTCAGCCGTTTCTTACGCTATAACACCACAATATTCGGCGAACGTCTTATAAGCTACTTTTGAGGGTTAGAATTCGACACAACTAAATTACTGTAACCGCTGATACAAGGCACAAATGCATTCTTCTGCTCGAAATATAACGTTTACGGGGGAGCTAGCTTAGCCCATCCATGGAGAGTTATCCTAAAACTTATCGCAAGCCTACCTCGTTCGCCTTGCCTCTCTGGAAGGGTTCAACGATCGTTGCACCCGAAATAGCTTCTTTGAGCTGAGTATATAAAGGTTTGAAATATTGTTTTTGACCAAAATTTGCACTAAAGATCTCAACTAATGTCATACTGTAGATTAAGCTAATTGCGGCGCAAAATGCTTTTTTAAAGTCTCCAACACACTACTTATGCACACAACTTGCCTCCTTCACAAAAGTTTACGGCGAAGCTAAGCAGCTCTCCTTGTGCAGTAAGCGTTTGCAGGAACAATGTGAAGCTGCGAGGCTGTTAACTCATACGCGATATTTATATCTTTGGGTTATTTATGCTTTATCTAAAGAGTCTGACGGTGCTTTTATTGATTAAAAGTTTAGTGTTTGCTTTCCCTCCGAGTGCGTTTCTCTGTATCACAAGCTCAGGCGGGGTTTGAGCTAGCCATGTAGCCGAAATTTTATCCTGTTCTCCAAAAAAGAAAACAAGACAAAAACACTCTTTATTGCCGCACTCATGGCACAATGGCGCTCCCCAGACCGCCATTCTTTACCTGTTCTCTGATAGTGAATGGTTCAGACATGGCAATCGTCGTCAGTGTAGTCCCCAATCGCCATATTCGCCGTTTTGTCTTGGCCTCCGAGTTTCCGATCCACCGACGCGAACGAGTTGTATACCAAGGAGTAGCCCGCCTCGTCAAGCCCGTCTGAAGGGTCGTCGCAGTCGCAGGTGCAGCGCTGGATCCACGCGAGCACGCCGAGCAGACCGATGTACAGCAGGAGCAGCCACATGTGCAACGTGAACGCGGCCCCGGCGACCAGCACGTCACTGTGGCTGTGCTCGTCCCACCTGGGAATGCTGGGGGTCCGGCTGTACAGCATGAAGCCCGCTTGACATAGCCACGTGCCCTGCAGCAAGGAGCAGTAGGCCCGTCCCAGAGACGCCAGGATGCTGTGGCGACGGACCATCTCAACCATGGTGCACAGTGCCTGGGCCCCGGCGGTGTACATGAGAAGGGAGTGTGCGAGGACGTCCAGGTGCGAGCGCCCGTGCAGGTGGAAGTTGAAGAGCAGCCATACGACCACCGTGGCCAGCAAGGTGGCGACGTAGTCCGAACCCTCCGGGAGTGGTAGGCCCTTGTACATCAGTATTTCGACGACGCCGCTGGTGGCGGAGAAGAAGTACATGGAAACGTGGTGGTAGTGTGAAGCATAGGCCAACTTGCCACCCTCAAAGGCGGTGATGTACTCGATGACGAGACCGATCAGGCAGCAGACTATCTTGGCGACGCCTTCGAAGCAGGCCAGTCGGGGAACGCAGTGCAACGGGTACCAGGCGCGGCAAACGTAGGGGCGCTCTTGAGCCCTGCTGCGGATGTAGCGGCGCCATGCGTGGAATCCCCACCAGGTGCCCTGAAGGATGAACGCTAGTCCAGGCCCACAGTGGCCTGTAACGGACATGGCTTAGTGGCCAAAGGGGTCACGTGTGCGCTTCAGTGGGTGCCCTGCAGTGCGAGGGAAGGGACGTTAGGGTCGATAACAAAAAGAAAGAAATTGCCACGTATCTTCTTGCTTTGCTGCACAAGAAGTAACCGGGGTTAGATTTTATTGAGAATGTTAACGCTTCAATATCGTTCACAGGCAGTGCAGAGCCCGTAACGCGTTTCTTACGGGAAGGTAATGACTGAAGTGTTCAGTTACTTTTTTAACTCGGCAGCGTTACCAGGTTCATTCACCGAACCGCCCTGCCACTTGTGGGGATCGCGACTTCCATGCGAACCCATTTCTGGCTAGCTTCCCATCGCGGCTGGCGTTGCACAATGCTCCTCGCTCGCCTGGCGGGAACCATACGGGAGGGCGCCAGCGACCGGAGGGTTCGTTGTCGCCAGGGTGGAGGCATTAACCCTTTTCCCTTCTGCCTTAACCGAGAACCAGTTCCTCCTCGGCGCTAGTGCCACCAAATGACGAGGTCTGGTGTGTTTTCGCATGACGAGAGGACGGGCTCTTGTCTTGGGGATGCGTTAGCGCGGGGACGTTTGGGCGCGGAGCAGCTAGAAGGAGGAAAGAAATCCTTGGGTCACGTGATCAAAACGTGACATCACTTGGCTTGTTTTTGACCGCCTAAGGACAACGCCGAAGTTGGCGCACAACCGGCTAGAACCTGTTCTGTGTTCCGAAGCAGCGTGCAGTTTGTGTTGATTACTAAATGAAGGTGCAGATGCGTGATTATACCGTGAATGCTAGTATTTGTGCGATCTCCCTATCCAATTATGTGTCTTACATACCTACTGCGACATTTCAAGAGAGTCTTGCAGCCTTTACTCAGCGTAGATCAGCCGGATCAGCCATGCCGGTCTCCGGCGTTTGCACAGACACGGCTGCGCTCATTTTCCCATCAAGGTCAGTAACGTCGTTATTTTTGTTGTAGTTTTTGCGTTTATATCAATTTACTGTGTACCTAAAGCTGCGTGAATTCTTGTTTGCGTGGTCGCCTCGTTCTCCTAGCTGTCATTCTCGTTCCCGATAGTATTGTGACATTAACAATTCAAATTTAGCGTGAGCTGCATGCTTGGTCGAGGAACAGAGACAGTGGAAAAAAACAAACCAGACGTTGGCGCACAAACCAACACCTGCTTCGTGTAGCCAACCTGCCTGTGGTTTGTCTTTTTCCCAGTCCCTGTTTCTCGTCCAAGTATGCAGCACACGCTAAATTCAAATTACGATTCTATGTCCCCACACACTCCGGCCGCAGTTTCAAGCGTCTCGTTGTTGTTCCTTTTGTTTAGGAGCCCATAACATTGCTCAAGTTTGATCGAACCGGTGGCGTGTACTTCCCTAAGCGCAGTCCTGGATATGTGAGGTGCAGTCTCTCGATCGTAAATATGCGTGTGTTTGATAGCGTTAATCTCTTGAGTATGTCGTGTGCACGCATCAGAGTTCTAGCTCTTCGGGCAGTTAAGTTGCGTTGCGGGAGATGAACGGGAAACGTCGCTTCTGTACAGAGAACGTAAGGAAATCGCGGCCAAAGGGGAAAAAAGCGTGAAACCATGAGCCAAAAAAGACGGAAGATGGAGAGAGAAAGGATAGACCAAATGACTGTGGCAGATTCAGATCATCCAAGGGGCTGTGAAGGTTATGTGGCATTTTGGGCCCTTGATGAGGAGGCACCAGGAGCAACTGTCAGTAAAGTGTACATTGAAGGTGAATGGATGAAGCTGCGTATGGGACAAGTAGTATGTAGCAGGCCATAAAGCCACTGAAAATTTGAAAGCGGACAAATAATGCGTACAGGCAGGAGGGACACACCACGGTCTCGTCAAACAAAGGGTGACACCCACACTTTTTATAATGCGCAGGAAGATTTGCGCCCGTTGAATTCGTTATCGTAAATAAATGCCCTCCGAGACGAACACTTACACAGCGTCCTGTCTGGCCCACATACACGGACTTACATATGACAACGGAATTTTGGAAACCATGCCAATCGTACAATGAACTAAAGGCTGCGCATGGTTTACACTGCACTGGTTCCTCGATTTCCTTGGATTATCCTTGTTATTAACAATGCGGCAGAGATTGCCCACTTGTGGTTTTGCAGAAAACAACACACAGGACGATGCGCTGTGTGTTCTTTTTCTGGTAGTGGGTTGTCCTGTGTGGTCTTATTCTTCGTCGCCATCTTTTACGCATTTTGTTTTTTAAAGATGTATTTTGAGCCTACCCAAGTTTCAGTTGTGCTGACACAGCATTTAATCCTGTTCCTGCCGCATATGCATAGGAGGGCTTCCAGTGGAAAAAAAGAAGTGCTTGGACCTGACCCCTACGATGTTGGTGCAGGGCCTGGAGGACAAGCCTTGGTCTACATCCTTTCTGGGTACCCATGGAAACTAGGTGAATGCCTCCAGAAGTGGCATTTAGAAGAACTGCGAGTTGGGCTTGTTGGTATAGGTTCATAATGGCATGGTTTACGTGTATAATGGCATGGATTGTGTGTATATATTTGTGTGTTTTGACGATTAAACGTTTCAGTTGCTAGTAGCGCTTCGTCCCGTTGTCTTTCTTGTCCAAGTTTTGTTTTTGCGCTGTTTCCCATTATGATCCAGAAGTGGGTCGTTTTGTGGTACACTCTAAATTTGCAGCAGACAGACCGCGTCTGCTCGCAGACCACCCTGGTAGTATGACAACCAAATATGTATCTGTGACCTAGTTGCTGACGGGAAGACTTAATAAAAAATCAACTGCGAATCTGTTGAAACGACAAAAACAGGGGATGGGAAGCTTTCCAAAACCACGTCCAACACCAAATTAACCAGCCCAGTACTGAGCACCTGTTTCTTGTTGGTACGGTCTGCTGCACTACAGTTGTGCTTTCTAGAGCTTTGCTGACGCAGGCAATCCATGACCTTCTGTAGTGTACAACCATTGTCGTTAGATGGAGGTGTGCATTTTTTGTGTAATTTTCCACGTCTATGCAAATCCAAATTGTTTCGACTGTGTTAGAATGGCGCAATGGGATAGACGTCAGCTTCATAACTTGAAAGACCCAGGTTCAGTTCAGATCATGGGAAGCGTTTTAATGTTTTTTCACTTCGCCCATGATCGTCATCATCAGAAAAAGTTGGCTTTCCTTAACGGTAACTTTTGCGCACTCGATACGGGGACACAGAAAAAGATGACACAAAGACAAGCGCAGTCTTTCCTGCAGTGCATTTTGCGTGGATTACAGATACATCAGGGAGAAGCTGGAAGCTTCACTTAAGTAAATGAAACTGCCAAGTACAGTATGTGCATGAAGCTTGTGGGAAGCGCCTTGGCACCTATACGGTGTTGCTTGGAGCCCCTCGCCGCGAGCTCCATTCCCTCGCCCTCCTCGCCTACCGTGAGGCCACCGGGCTGAAAGACTTGATACGCCGGCACCGCAGAGATGGCGCTAGTGGACTTGTGGGAGCGGGCGGTGGAGTGAGAGAAGCGCGGGGCTGGGAAGACTCGGACTCGGGACGCAGGGGGTTTGGCTGGTGTGTGCTTGTGTATGCCCGGACGGGCGACAACGAGGTGGAAGATGTAAGTAAAGAGTTCTTTCACGCAACCGCAGTGTACCACATTCCTTGGCATGCCGTAGAGAGCATGCCCACAAGCTTAAGCATTGTACATGAGCCAAGCCAGTGAGGAGCGGTTATAGGTTAAATCCTTGTCAAGAAAGATCAGAAAAGTTCAATCACTAAGCTTGCAAACTTGTCAAATGTAAACGTGACACTCCATTGTGCCAGTCTTCCATGCTCAGCTGAGGAATGGTACACAGAAAGGGCCATGAGCACGCAGTTCATGTGTCTATGTAAATATTTCAAAATAGTACTGGTCCGAAATTTTTGTGTTACATTTTTCTTATTGCTATGGCTGCTTAACAGCCCAGGAATCATAGAATGGAACATTACATGGTCGACCGCAGGGTAAAAAAAAAATTCTTTTGACCCTTGTTTATTCATGTCAGTTTCGGCTTCAACACCAGGTGGCCGCCATGAGAGAATGGCGCTGTTGATGTCACTGTTTTTGCTGCATCATGGTCAGGCTCGGGCAATGAAGCCGAGCTTACGACACAGAAAGCCAGCGACAACCTTACACTCATTATCACGGAGTGTGCAGTAGAAGTCGGTGGCACTATGGCTAGAGAGGATACTGGTAAACTTTAACAAGAGACGAAAGATCTAATTAGGAAACGGCAAACCATGACAATCTCTACCGCAGCTGACAGAATAGAACTAGCGGAGCTTTCGAAGTTAATCAATAAGCGTAAGACAGCTGACATACGGAAGTATAATATTGAGAGGATCGAATACGCTGTAAAGAACGGAGGTAGCCTGAAAGCAGTGAAGAGGCGTCTTGGCGCGGGGAAAAATCAGATGTATGCACTTACAGATAAGCAAGGCAATGTCATCACAAATAGGGATAAAATAGTCACAGTGGCCGAGGAGTTCTATAGGCACCTGTACAGTAGCCGGGACATCCAGGATAATGCCGAACGAGACAGTAGTTTAGAGGAGATAGACATCCCACCAGTAACGACCGAAGAAGTAAGGAACGCTTTGAAAGAAATGAAAGGGGGCAAAGCACCTGGTGAGGATCAGATAACAGCAGACCTCTTGAAGGATGGCGGAGAAATTGTACTTGAAAAAATAAAGGCTGGTAGAAGGAAATGGTTTGCAAACGATGTCCACCGGGAAGCGATGCAGAAACATCCCTCTCGCGAGGGGCACGATCAAATGCAGAGAATTTCCGGGGGCGTACGACGTTAAGTAGTTTGCATTACGTTAATGTTGTTGCCCTTGTGGCAACTGCTGACGAGAGAGCGCGGCGATGAGTGCGTTCCAGCCTCGCCGACACCCGCCTTTATAACGCCACGATCGCGCCGCGCGCGCGCGATGCTGACGTCACGATCACGCCACAGATGTTGCTGATCCCGCGACGCGCGCGCCCCCACCTGTTGGGCGCGAACCGACCGCGGAGAGAGCGCGCGATGCGAGTGGAGAGTAGGCGAGGAGGAGCGGGGCTGACGAGAGAGCGCGGCGATGAGTGCGTTCCAGCCTCGCCGACACCCGCCTTTATCACGCCACGATCGCGCCGAGAGGGCGCACCTGCGAGCGATGCGGTCAACTACGGACGCCAAGAACGGGTGACATCGTGAGTTAAAGAAATGCTCTGCATTTAAAACTGGCAAACCTGTATACGCAATGCCTAATGACCGCAAGTGTACCGGAATCTTGGAAGAACGCGAACATCATCCTAATCCATAAGAAAGGCGACATGAAACACTTGAAAAATTACAGGCCGATCAGCTTACTGTCAGTCGTCTACAAGGTACTTACCAAGGTAATCGCTAACAGACTTTCTGCAACCTTAGATTTCAGTCAACCTAAAGAACAAGCAGGGTTCCGTAAAGGTTATTCAACAATGGACCATATTCACACGATCAATCAGGTGATAGAGAAGTGCGCTGAGTATACTGAACCCCTATATATAGCCTTCATAGATTATGAGAAGGCATTCGACTCGGTCGAAACCCTCGCAGTCATTCAGGCATTACGGAACCAGGGGGTAGATGAGCATTATGTAAGAATACTAGAGGATATCTACAATGGGTCCACAGCTACCATCATCCTCCATAAGGAGAGCAGTAAAATACCTATAAGGAAGGGTGTCAGACAAGGAGACACAATCTCTCCAATGTTATTCACAGCATGTTTACAAGAAGTATTCAGAACGTTGGATTGGGAACAGGTGGGAGTAAGGGTTAATGGAGAATACCTCAGTAACCTCAGATTTGCTGATGACGTTGCCTTGCTAAGTAACTCGGGGGACGAATTGCAAAGCATGCTTTCCGCACTGGACGAACAGAGTAGAACCGTGGGCCTGAAAATTAATATGCAGAAAACTAAAGTAATTATCAATAACCTCGGGACAGCACAGCGGTTTGAGATAGGTGGCGAGGCAGTGGAAGTGGTAACCGAATATATCTACTTAGGCCAAGTTGTGACCCCAGATCCCAACCATGAGGCAGAGATAATTAGAAGGATAAGAATGGGGTGGGGTGCAGATGGCAGACATTCTCAGATAATGAATAGCAGCCTACCATTGTCGCTGAAGAAGAAAGTGTATGACAGCTGCATCTTACCGGTACTTACCTACGGGGCAGAAACCGGGAGGCTCACAAAGAGGGTTCAACTTAAATTGAGAACGACTCAGCGTGCAATGGAGCGGAAAATGATAGGTGTAACATTAAGGGACAAGAAGAGAGCGGAGTGGGTCAGGGAACAAACACGTGTAAAGGACATATTAGTAGAGATTAAGAAAAAGAAATGGACGCGGGCAGGGCATGTAATGCGAAGGCAAGATAACCGCTGGTTATTAGGGGTAACAGAGTGGATCCCTAGAGAAGGCAAGCGTTGCAGGGGGCGGCAGAAAGTTAGATGGGCAGATGAGATCAAGAAGTTTGTGGGGATAAATTGGTCACAGTTGGCACAGGACCGAGGTAATTGGAGAATAATGGGAGAGGCTTTTAACCTGCAGTTGGCGTAGATAGGCTGATGATGATGATGATGATGATGGTCAGGCTGGATGCGTGAGCTAGAGTGAGCGGACACAGCCAGGTTGGCCGTGGTTGCATGCACCTGGGCCACACGATATCAGTCCCAAAACTGTGACATGATACACAAGGCAGTGCAGCGTGCGCCATCAGCAGACGGTCTGTTGGTTAAGTCACTGGAGCCCTGATGTCGACAGTTTGGGGCGAACTGCATGGCGAATCAGCCCACACGTCTTGCTTATGCCAGTGTCAAAAGGGTATTTATTCTGAGCTTTCTAATGAATGCCAAGATTTAAAATATGTTATACTTGTAGGCGTGCCCGCATACGCGCGCACGCCGGCATGTTTAGCACCACCTCCTCGGAAAAACTGGTGCAAGGAGGGGAGTGGTTCTTTATTCTCCCCCCCCCGAACAATTCGCCCCCTTCAGAACCAATCTCTCGGACCACTACTGCCTGCAATTTACGTGCAAACAAAATTGTATGCAAGATGTTTACAGTTTTCTTGCCTGATTCAGACACTGGTATACAAAATTTTGAGGAAAGCTGGAGTTGGCCCTGTATTTATTTGTAGTAGGTGTTTTGTGGAAATTTGCCATTGTATTATTTATTTTATAAATTTTTTAACTGCCACAGGACCGTCAATTTGTAGAAGTAGTTCCATGTATTTGGTGTTCTATGTTTGTTTATTCAAGATACCCTTATTGCCCAATGGGCATTAATGAGGGGTATGGTACCTGAGCAGATTGAACGAAGAATAATATCAGAATTCTGCCAAGCGTGTACAAGGAAATAAAATAAAATAAAAAATAAAGCAGAAACGTCAGTGTGCATATGTATACTAAAAACGTATACGCAAGGAACGCAATAATAGTATACTGTGTTTAAGCTACTTGGTCATTTGAATTTTGAATGGGAGGCTCCTAAGGAAGTATATGTAGTGGTTGACCAGTTTTCAAAATGGTATTCTTAACTTTTCAGTGACAGAGGTCTCAACAAGCATCTGGATGCACCTACAACGTTTGTGCTTGGCACCTCTGATATCTGTCTTCTATGGCTGTGGAGCTGGGAATAAATAAAACTAAAAACTGTCTCCTTGATTCCTTTTGGGTTGTCCAGGAACGTGGAAATAATCTGGTGGACAATACACGAACACTGGCACGTCATCGTCCCCTGGTCTCTTATCTGGTGTTTATGCTGCAGTTTAAACAACGAACTACCAGGTAGCCAACATTCACAACCATTTAAAGTTGTACCCCTCAAGCTGAAATGTTATAATTCATTTGTCCAAGGAACATTTTAAAGGTCTTCACAAGAGCGCATGATTAAAGATTGAGATATTACACTGCAGGCTCACTTACAACCGCAGGTTCGAAAAATTTTGCACATTTTAATACTGTCCTTCACACCTGCTCTTGAAGCCTGTACGTTGGAAGCAAGCTAATGCCTGCTCTACATCGGTTACTACAAAGGGCTAGTGTTATAGAAATCAAGCATCTTGCAATAACACAAATTTGTTTGAACTTAGATTCACTAAATAAGCTACGCTACCGTCAATCGCCAATAAATGTGCATTTTGCTATGACCAGATCTGGAAACTGGCTCGAAGGGGCAATACCTCATCCTACGTTTTTTTTTTTCGTTTAAAAGTGGCACACTGCACGAGCAGATGTACTATTGCGATTACTGTTCTCCCAAGCCAGTACACGCGCGCGCTTCTAGGAGATGTCGCAGCTCTGCACGGAATTTTTCTTTGATTTTCTCATCGTTCTTGAAAGAAGCAAGAAACATAAACGCAGAGGTAATTCATTTTTGGAGAAATAATGAAGAAGACGTCCTCCAAGTCTGATGACTGGTTGGTGCGGCGCGCAGCAGTAATATTAGGACCACACAGAGGAGAAAGAAATGTTGAAGTTTTTAAGATAAAAGGAACCAGCGCAGGACAAACTCGGTGCGATACCATGGACACGGTCAGGCAGGCACGCTCCCCATTCACAAAAAAAAAAAAAATATCGTCGAGCAAGACAACCGTCAAAACTGAAAGGAAGCGTCAGTTGCAGTCGTTTCTTGCGTCGTCTACTGCTAGATGCCGGCCATAGCCTCCTATATAACCTACGCGGGCACTCAGCTTCTTAAAGTAAATTCCCTAGGAGGCGACGCGTGAAGCCAGAACAAGCCTGCTTGCTGCAACAACAAATTCTCTAAATGTCCCTAACTTTTGTCCCCGACTGACAGTGGTTTCAGGAGCCAATGAAAACGTGGAATATTTTCCTCCTTTTAGCCGCATGCCTTTGGGCGCGCTGGTCCGAACCTGGGGAACGCGCCACAATGGGACGCGTCCGGGCGAGCTGGGAGACTGCAACCGCGCTTGCACGCGCAGCGCCCCTCTGCTCTGGTATCCATCGCTGAGTCGAACCATCTCGATCTCTAGTGTTGTTCAATTCCTCGCTCCAAGTGTTACCGTTATGACCTACGATTAGTCTGTATGCAGTGTATTTGAGTTGCACATTGCAATAAATGCTGACATTGGTGTTTTGCCCTCTGCGCCTCCTGCCTTTGTCTGTCTCCGCAAACAACGGACCCGTCCGCAGCCGGCGCTCGCAAGGCATGTTTGCTGAGGGCGGATGGCTGCGGGGTGGGAAATAACTGGTGTGTGAAATGTAGAATCCCACATATGGCGTCCTAACGTGAGGCCTTGTTTGCAGAGATGAGCAGGAGGCGCGGCAGCATCCTTTGTTCTGGCGTCGGACGATCCGAGCATAGACAACAGACTTCAGGCGTAACTGATTGGAGTGAGTTATTAGCCGAGGCGAACTTTCCTGAGAGCGAGGTGAATAGACCTTTTTTCCAGTAGCGATCTGCGCATGCGCGGGCTGCCGGTCCGCCATTTTGGCAGGCGCCTCCGGCAAAATAAACAAAAGGGCGCCCCTCAGGATTCTGCTAGGGGAGCGGCTATGATGTCTAGCGCTGGGCGTTTTAATTTTTTTCTTTCGCCAGCTCGTGGTGGGCTCGTACGGGCTCACAAAAAGGGCTTTCTAAGGAAAGGGGCAAAGACTTTGAGGCTGCGAGCACCGGCCTGCCAGTGAGGGAATAATGAAAATGAAAAAAAAAGAAAAGAAAAAGGGGGGACTTCATCCACGGCAGATGGCTCACGGTAACATGCGCTTGCTACCGTGACATGATGTGAAAGGTGCGGGTGACGGGTCGTTGCGGAAGGGACTACAGGACCAGGATGTTTTGTTCACGAGTTCTCCGAAAGCACGCCTTTCTTGGGGGCGTGCCTTACTGCCATTTTTAGTTCGCAGTGGCTGCCGCTAGGAGGACCGGTACTGGAAAAAGGTCCATTATTTGTTGCTGCGTCGTTTTTAATTTCTTAAGCGCCCAGTTTGCAGCAATGGTGTATATGGTAGGACATCGATGCCAGTTAACACGTGGTCTCCGAATTTTTGTCGGGACGTTGTTGTTTATAGAAACGAGGGTTTCCGAGTTTGCATCCACGCGAGGCCAGAGAGCCCGCGCTGTTGTGTCAGTTCGAACTGCGTGTGTACGGAAGCTGCAATTCGGGTCCGAGTTTTCTTTTATGTTTTGTCGACTCCGGGAGTCGAGGCTCTGGGAGCCGTGTGGCCGGGCCACGTGTGCCGCAAAAGGCTAGCTTGTATTGCAGCCTGGCACGGGCACTCCGATACCGCCGATTGCAATAGGTGCCGCTCGCTCATAAGCTGCTTGTGTTGCAGCGAGCGTGTAGGACCCTAAACAAAGCATATGCCTCCACGGCTGCACGTACGGGCACGTTCGGGGTTTCTTTCGTTTGGTCTGTTTTGTTTTGTTGTGTTTTTGGATGCGGGTCGTTTGCCGAAGTGAGTGACCCGAAGGCATTCACAGACGGTCCTCCCGGAGAAGGCACGACCTTGGGAACAATGCGAGAGGGGCATGGCGCGCTCCCTCTCTTTTGTTGGTAGCCTCGCGCGAAAGAAAGGAATCTCCCCCGCCTCAGGAAAGACTGTTGCTTTGACCCCTCGCTGCTTCAAAAACTGCTTTCCGCAGCGTAGCTGTTTTTGTTGTCGTGCCACGCGGGCGACGGGACTGAAGGGGGGCCTCATCCCTTTTCCACTGACGGGGAGAATTACGCGAGGCAAACTTTGCGCCCGCTGATTGTAACGTCGCAGGAGCCCTCTTGTTCGGCTCGAGAGACCAAGGTCTGTTCACGTAAACTAAGCGCCAGTGTGTTGAAACGTATTTCAGCATTTTTACGCAAGCGGTGTTCATGTGTGTGAACATAGGGCCGTGGTTGGGAGCAAATACTGTTTCCGCGTTCATGTGTATGAATGAAGTGTTACTGATGCGAGCAAATACTGCTTTCGCATTTGTGTGGTTAAGCATCGCGCCGGGCGGTCGATGCGACCGTGTGTGTTCTTTGTGCCCTGTACCGTATAGGGTTAGAGCATGTTCTAGCTATGATGACATTTCCAGAGCGGTTGCATTGCTGAGAAACTTAGCAACTGAACCATCGGATTGTGTCACGTTATTGATGCAATCGACTTTGTATTCTCCCTACCCTGCACGCTGCAAGGTTAAGAGAATTTGGCGTGCTTTGTTGACGTTAACAAGCTGGTAGTTATGCCGATGCCATGGCAATTGTGATATTCGACATCGAACCACGTGATCAATGGGATCAAAGGGCTAATGCAGGCTGTTTTTCCTGCCCTATACATTGTAAGGTTTGAACAATTTATTGGGCTTTGTTGACATTACCAGAGCGATGGCTATGCTGACAACTTCGCAACTGTCATTAGGATTGCGCCACGAAGGCGGGGAGATCGAAGAGCTCTTTTTCTGCCCTACACTGAAGGTGCGGGAAGTTTCTTTGTGCAGCTGAGCCACACAGGCTTGGACCACATGACGGAGCGTGTTTATGCTGCTGACTACTGCTCCGGACGACGGGTCGGCTGCAGCTGGCGAGCCCGCTAAAGCGGCGCAGTGCAGCATGCCGCCGCCAGCCTGGCCGAGGGAGTCGGCAGTCTCTAGCCACTTTACGGCCACGGGCCATCATGGATGTACCGCCACCTGAGCAACGCATGCTTGGACTGACTGGTGCGATTCTTCCCGGATCTGCCTGCAGACATCAGCGGGTGACGACCGGGCCAGCTGGTACACTACCAGCGGTGGCATTGGACAAGCGGAAGCCGGCGTAGGCTACGCGATGAAGTGACTAACGATTTAATCGACGAACGAACTTTCCGTCGCCTCTAGTTCTGTAGTCAGCTTTCATCGTACACAAGTAATTTAGGAGGGAGGGATGTGTTGATCGTGACTTTCACGCGTACCCCTTTCTGGCTAGCTTCCCATCGCGGCTGGTGTGGCACAATGCGCCTCGCTCGCGCGACGGGAACCATACGGGAGGGCGCTAGCGACCGGAGGGTTCCTCGTCGCCAGGGTGTAGGCGTTGACCCTTTTCCCCTCGGCCTTACCCAAGAGCCAGTTCTTCCTCGGCACTAGCGCCACCAAATGGCGAGGTCTGGTGGGTTATCGCATGACGAGAGGACGGGCTCTTGTCTTGAGGATTCAGTAGCGCGCGGACGTTTGGGCGCGCTGGTCCTGACCTGGGGAACGCGCCACAATGGCACGCGTCCGGGCGAGCTGGGAGACTGCAACCGCGCTCGCACCGCAGCACACCGCTGCTCTGGTATCCATCGGTGAGTCGAACCATCCCGATCTCTAGCGTTGTTTAATGCCTCACTCCCAATGTTACCGTTTAGCCTACGATTAGTCTGTATGCAGTGTATTTGATTTGCACATTCCAATAAATGCTGCCATTGGGTTTTTGCCCTCTCCGCCTCCTGCCTTTGTCTGTCTCCGCAAACAAAGAACCCGTCCGCAGCCGGCGCTCGCAAGGCATGTTTGCTGAGCGCGGATGGCTGCGGGGTGGGAAATAACTAGTGTGTGAAATGTAGAATCCCACACACTAGCCGTCCGCATTTCCCGTACTTCTCAGCCGCCCCCCGACACAATATCATCACCGTGAACCGGAAACAACGAGGACAGCAGCGAGATGCGAGCTTCCCTATAAACAGTAACAGTAAACCCTTAGAACGGAGCTCTAGGACAGAAAACTGGCTTCTTTATAAACGAAACTTTTCTACAGCGAGGTGGTTTTCTCTCTTTGCCATGCAGTGGTAGCTATGAAAAACTTAGAGTAACGTGATCTCGTTACACAAGGGTTTATTCTATGTTCAGCTAGAATGTGATGCAGCGGCTACTGGAGTGCGGTAACGCGTGCGGAGTGTGCCACCGAAATTTACGTGACAAAAGTTTAAGGAGGCAAAGGTAATTTACTAGAAACGTATGGCACTGCCCTAATATGAGATATGAATGATGTGACTCCGGGTCAGATCTTCGTCGATAACGTAGATAACGGTTAAACCGTCACCTGTGGTGAGAACGATCCGTAGTGTTACCGCGGTGACCCTTTTGTGCAGCATCTGTCGGCGTTAGAGGAGCAGCAATCGTGGGCCGGGTATTGTTGAGGTGAGAAGCGCGGCCAAGTTATGGTAGACCGAAATTGGAGATAGGGCCGCTATCACGTGGGAGGTCGGGACAAGGTCGAAATGTTTCCCTTCCAGGAACTAGAATGACTGGAGCCGCTCTATGGGGGGAGGGACGAACGCGAGGAAGGGAGCATGTTAATGGCATTCGTGTTTTCTTACAGGCGAGCAAGGGAGCTTCGGAAAGACCAGTCCTAGATTGGTCACGGTTGATCTATGATGGACTGCCATGCGGGACTGTCAAGCAGCGGGCACAGTTCTTTGCATATATATATATATATATATATATATATATATATATATATATATATATATATATATATATATATATATATATATTGTAAGGCCGATGGTAGGCGAGGCAGACCAGTACGCACAAACCGCTTTATTCGCAGGCCGAGCTGCAAGGCGGCAAGATGGCGACCGAACCAGGTTACCGATGATGATCGTTCGAGAAGGTAGAAGAATCGGTGATGATGAGTATATACAGAGATGAAGAAGCCGTGGCCGCAACCGAGCGCCAGTGAAGATGGCATTCCACTGGGACATTGCATTCAGCGTTCCGACCTTCCACAAACGAGGCTACCACTGGTCTCACAATATATATATATATATATATATATATATATATATATATATATATATATATATATATATATATATATATATATATATATATATATATATATATATATATATATATATATATATATCTGTTGATAAGGAAATTACTCTTCATGTTCTCATCTAAGCGAAACAAATCACCGTTGACATTGCCACTGCCTTCGTATTGCAAGGAAATGCAGAGTACACAGGCACAGGCAAATGGAAGCCACAATATCAAGCCTATTAGCGAGAAATTTCCGAAATGCACTCGGCAACTGTTTTGCGCACGGTTTCAACGATAATCTACCAGTGTCTGTGGTTGAGGACCAAGCACAACTTTTCACAGTAGTTTTTAGAAGCAGGCTTTTCATATTTGTAGTATCGATGTGGCATAAACAACGCAACTCTTACTGGCTTGCAAAAAAAAGAAATAAATCGAAGATACAATTTTGCGAGCGCTTTGCGAATAGTAGTACATGTTGCGCGACCTGGAGGAGTCAGGCCAAGTCATGACCGCCGCCCAATCCCCAGCAATCGCGGCGGCTCTCTTTGCCTCCACCATCCCCAATACCCTATATCCGAGAACCAAGAAGTTTCTCTCTCCCCCTCTGTCTCTCCCGCTTCATATCTATCTATCTATCTATCTATCTATCTATCTATCTATCTATCTATCTATCTATCTATCTATCTATCTATCTATCTATCTATCTATCTATCTATCTATCTCGCCATATCTCGCCATATCTCTCCCTCTCTCACTCTATCTCAAAATATATCTTCATCTCTCTCTCCCTTCATATCTCTTCCTCTCACTTCCCCTCTCTTTATATGACTCCCTCCATATCTCTCCCTCCTCCGCTCTCTCCCAATCAATCTATCTCCATCTCTCTCTCCCTTCATATCTCTTCCTCTCACTCCCCCTCTCTTTCTAGGACTCCCTCCATATCTCTCCCTCCCCCACTCTTTCCCTATCAATCTATCTCCATCTCTCTCTCTCTCTTCAGTTCTATTTAGATGCTCCTACAGGAGATAGTTCAGGCCTTCCGGACTTGCAAGAGACCGTACCCTCGAGTTGAATTTCGCCTTGAGTACTGCTATACAACGAGATCGTGGGCCCTGCAGGCAGTGGCTATACGCATCACCACACATATGGTTGAGCAACGGCTACCCAGTACTGTCCACATTGTTCTATGGTGTTAAGGTATCACGCTCCGACTTCTGTACACAGAGGCTGTGGGTTCGCATGCCAAATCGTTTTATCTTCTTTACAAAGGATAGCTTTTTCAGAGGTAGTAATTGCAAGATCACGGTTCTCGGAACCTCTCTTTTCAAGGGTTTACCACCAGTAGGCTGCGACCCGGCTATAATGGGGACGGTATCTTGCGAATAAATGTTCTCCTGGATTCCTCCTTCAATGTGTGCATGTTTATTGTAGCGTCCTGCACCATAGGGGCCGTCACCGTCGCGACACTACAGTACTCTAATTTACTCTATTGCTACGTATTGCTTTTCTTAGCTGGAGGGGGGTAGCAGGTTTTAGGGCGCTGTCAGCACTAAGGGCACAAAGCGCACTGTGCACTTTGGGAGGACTCTCTAGAGGCAGTCACTTAATTTATAAGTCCTATATACAGTATTCTGACCGAGGCAGTCACTTAATTTTTAACTTTTATATACTGTATTCTGACAGGCTTGGGTACAGAGAGGTGCCTTTTAGGTCGTTGTTGCGAAGTCGTACGCATCACTTCTCGGCCTATCTGGCTAAGATCCAAGCGTAGTGTAAGTCGTGCTTATAGCCATTCAGGTAAGATTACACGCCGCCGTGCGTATTAAGCTGCAGACTTTCGCCTTCGGCTGCGTTGCAACTAAATAGGTTCATTACACCATTGGCTACAACTCCGCCGGCTTAGTGGTGTGACCACATTACGGGAGTCTAACTTTGCAGATCTGGCAGTGCGGGATGGATCTTGGAGCGCAAGGCTTAAAGAAGATGACAGAAAGGACGCACCGTACCGCTGGCCGAAGCCTCCTTCAGCGAGCGACGTTCGGAGACAGCACGAACGGGCCTCAGGAAGCTGCTGTTGTTGTTGTTGTTGTTCCTTCACTATATTGGCGCATACCCAATCAGGGGATCGGCCAAACATCAGTCGTTAATTCGAATGAGATTACTGCCTAGGTGGATGATTGGAGGAAAAGTTAGAAAATTTTGGAAGCTTTTTTCTTCGTATGTTTGAGGAATAGAGTTTGAAAATTGGTCAATATTGAAACAAAATAAATAAAGAAAGAACGAGATAAAGAAGAAGAAGGAGGAGGAGGAGGATGGGGAGGGGGCTGCGAACTGTCGTTGTCGTTTCTTTGTTAACCCCTTAAGTGCTTTGGACGAGCAGAGCTCGTCCTGCCGAAACTGTCACCAAACTGCTTTGGACGAGCAGAGCTCGTCTTAGCGGAATAGGTACTGCCCTATACTGTTCGGGACGAGAAGCGCTCGTCTGCGGATTAGATTGCGTGCCATCCACTAGATGGCAGCATTTACTCGACGAATAAGTTTTCTCCTGCGGCAAGGCGCACTTTTTTATGAAAAGATGGCGTGCGGTGGAGCCGGCCCATGAATAGCTGGCCCGTCAACTAGAAAAAGAAGCTTTTCATTTTCGTCATCTTCTTCAAGTGATGCTGATTCGGATACAGATGTTTATCTTGTCTCTGGAAGTGAAGACAGCGATGACGGTGTATTGAGCAGCTCCTCCGGTGATGACGAAGACAGCGGGGAAGCGAACATCGCGAGTGCTCGCGAGTGGATCCTGCTTTATGTGGACAATCCTCCTGTGAAGCCTCATCGCTTTCCATTCTTGGCCATTCCAGTCAAGACTTTCATATCGTCATCGCCGGGTGACATTATGAAATATATTCAGCAGTTTCTGGACGATGAACTTATATCATTTGTGGTAGACGAAACCAATCGCAAAGCGGCTGAAAAGTTGAAATGCTTTCCTCCCAGTGATCACTCCCTCCTTAAAAAATGGGTACCAGTGATAAAGGAGGAGATGTGGGTATTCCTTGCACTCCTGCTATTGCAAAGGTGCTTAGCCTAAACAAGTGAAGAAAGATGTGGCATCTGCAACTGTTCTATTTATAAAGTTTTTAATTTTGTTTGCAGCAGGTCGCTGGTTTCCTATGTATTCTTCAGAAATAAGATTATTGTGTTGATTTGAGTAACTGTGGGGTACAAATATTTTTTCAACATCGACTAGCTATTTTAGTACAATCAGATTCGAAATCAGCAATAAAAAAAATAGGCACTTTAGGTCGCGAAATTCTAAAAAAAATAAAGCACTTAAGGGGTTAATGGCACATAACCAATCAGGACGTCCGCCAATCATGAGTAGTTGGAGAATAAAAATGTTTTGGACTTCCACAGGGCACTCTAGAAAGATGATTTAAAACGGTGGGAAAGTTCATTTCGAAGCCTGCGTTTATGTGGTGAGAAGAACCAAAGGAAGTTAAAGGAGTAAACTGTAAGATATCTGATGTTTTGAGTGCGAGGAAAATTAATAACATCGGACAGTTAACAGAGTGCACGAGGCTGCTTTTAAGTGCAATGCACTTCTTAAGCGACCCTGAACCTGCGTCCACCGGCGATGTCCGCGCACGTGGAGATGGGCGCGCGCAGCCTGGCCGCTGACATAGCACATACCCACGTGGAGGATTGGCCAGGAATCTCCTCGTCTTCCTTGGCAACGGGGGGAGATGGGCGCGCGCTGCCTGGCCGCTGACATGGCACATACCCACGTGGGGGATTGGCCAAGAATCGGGCGTGAGAAGGGCTAATGCACCTGCTTAAAGGAGTACTGACACGAAATTTCAAAGCTGAGATCCGCTCTAGCAATCAAGTACAACGACAACACAAATAGGTGTCTGTGAATAAATGCATCTTTCTTTCTTTGTAGTTGTGTGTGTGTGTGTGATCTCTCTTTCGCGAACATTACCGAACCGCGCAAATTCAACTCGTGCATTCGCACTTTCACATTCTTCCCCTCGGAGAAATGCGGGGAATTTTTTACCGAGTTTTCCTTTTCATCGAAGTCGATCAGCGGAAAGTTACCGGACTGGCAGTCACCCCCAAGATTGCAGCATCAAATGTTTCTCGATACTTCGCAATAACTGCGGTTCTCTGATGGTCGCTGCGCATTATTCTCGCAGCAAACATGGACTTTGAAAACTTGGAAATACGCTGTTTAACCCTTTACGGCCCAGCCCACACAAACGTGGGGGTCAACAAATCGTTTACTAAGTGGCACCTGTTACGGTTTCAGTTTCACAGCCCTTGGTAGCCGCTGCGAACGCTTTCGAGACTTTATTGGTTTCGTTAGTTCACTCATTTCGCCACCAGGGGGCGAGAAATCGCACATTAAAAACGGCGCTCAAGCCAGCGCGATCACGCTATCCGCCATCAAGATGAAAACTGATATTTCCTCTTGCTATTCTCGTATTTTCTGAATAACAAGTGTAATACACGACTTGCAGGACTTGGAAAAACGCGATTGGCTAAAAAATACACCCGTTCCCTTCGTCTTCGTTCCGTCATCACGGTTGAAAAATGCACCCACACATATGTGTGGGCTGGGCTTTTGTCGTCACGAAAATTTTGCTGGGCACTACAGGGTGGCGGGCTCGTACACTGCAGCGCTAGCGATAAAAATTTTTAGGGGCGAAGCTCCTAAAGCCATGGGTGTGTCCATCCATTGTGTCTCGTGGTACGTGACCGCCGCATGCTTTCGGAGATGTCGCAAAGTGGGCCGCGTTGCACGCGCAAGAACCGGCTGCAACCGGCAGCACAAACTCGGCACCGGGAGCGCGAGCTTGTCTGTGTTCGTCAACGGAGGCGCGAGCGCACGTGCACTGCGAGAGGGAGATCACGCAAGAGATCACGCCACGAACGCAGGCAGTCGTTCTCGGAGATCGAACGAGACGCAAGGTCCTTTGCTCGTTTCCTCTCGTCTTGTTCGGGCACAAGTTCGCCCTAAATAAAAGTTATTTCTTTACCGTTGTGTCCCATCCTACGTGACAAATTGTGGTAGAGGTGCGGGGTAGTCCTCGATGGCGCGGGGTCTTTCACCAGGTCTGGGCCTGGGAGCATCGACTCCGAAAATAAAAGTTGATTTGTACAATGTACGCACACAGTCTTACGTCTTTCTTAATGATGTAATGGCGAACTTTCACGGGAGAGTAACGGTTACCGATGATCTCCCCCTCTCGAGCTTCGCCCCACTTATCATCATTCATTCCGTGGATATGGCGTTATTTTTTCTTCTTTTCTTCGTGTCACATTTATTCGCGGTGTTGTGCTGGCTCGTTGGTGATGTTTTCTCGCGCCTTAACCTTGAACTAGTTCCGTAATTACTTGTGAAAAATATTAACTATAATTAATAATTATATTAATTAAAACTTCACTATTAATATTTTCCAAAAATCCCATGTATAATATAAGTACTCCTGAAAACAATGTAAAACATAAATAAAACGTAAAAATATAGGTTTTCTGCGCCTCGCGCCATTTTTAAGGTATTCTTACTACCCGCAGATCATACGAATAGAAGCCCAGCCCACACGTATGTGTGGGTTTGTTTTCTGTATGAAATAATCTACGCTTTCTATTTTCACTGGTCGAAGCATGATTAGAAAGGGGTAAATACACAAAATTTATTTACTTGTGGCCTTTTTTTCTAAAATCTTTTTGTTGGGCAGGAAAGGGTTAAGTGTTGCTGAACTGAGCAAGATCAGGACATCAATCATAAATGGCTCTAACGACATTCCTTGACATCCCCAGAGACTTACACTCTGCCGCGAGCGCACAACAAACCTGATATCAAGGGTACGCAAGCAGTGTGGACCTCAGACCTGCAATTTTCTATACTTTTGGGAGAACGTCTGGTGCTCAGCGGCTACCGCATAAAATGCCCGACTGCTATGTGTACTGACACATGAGAACTGAATTTACCACCATGACCTCACGGAAAGAAACTTTGGCTTTTCTTAGAAAGTTCCTTTCCTGGAACCACCATGGGCGTTCACTCTTTGTTTGTGTAGTATCCGGGGAGTTTCGGTTTTGGTTTTGGTTTTGGGATGAAGTGATTGTACCACCAGGGGGCTAACCCCAGGGTATATATATGACGTCACTGAATAAATTACCTTCTTTTGGCTTGACTCTTCGACCGGAGCGTACGGCTCCTGCTTCGCCCCTCGGGGCCGTCACCGACGCGACACCACAATGGCGCAGCCAACTCTTGAAACATCGAAAATGTAAGCACCCCACATCTCTTCAGTAACATGTAAGCCGCAGTACTGGCGGCAAGTTTTTCCTTTGTGTATTTTGACTGAAGTGTTCATTCAAGTTTGGTAGAGCGTTAGGCCTACGTGGTCGACCGCATTGGGAAGAAGACGGCGGCTAGCGACATCGTTCCGAAATCGGCCTTCATCAAGCGCTACGTAGCAAATCCATCCAATAACGTGTAACCATCAGGTAATACAAAAACACCGCCAACTGGCACCAGATATTTTTTGCACCAGGATTATATAAACTTGAGAAAGCAAAGTAAATGGCACCACTTCGTTCATTGTCTTGTCAAAATGACTGACATAGCCGCAAAGCCACCTCCATTCTTGCCGGACCCGGGGAGGCCGGCCATCCCATGGCGCGAGTGGCATCGCTCGTCTGAAACATACGTTCTCGCAGCAGGCTGCGAAGAATCCGCGCCAAAACGCAAAGCAGCACTCTTAAAGGTCTTTTTGGGGACGGAAGCAGATCGCATCGCGCACATCATCGAATCAGCCATGCCGGCGAACGCCAGCGATGTCGACGAGTACAAGTACCTTGTTCAGGGCCTCGCGGCTCATTTGAACGGCGCTACTTCACACCGAGCCAACCGTATGCAGTTCCGAAATCTACGTTAAGCAGAAACAGAACAAGCAATCGACTTCGCGCGCCGGGTGCAATACGTGGGTCGACAGGGCAATTTCAGCTTCGACGAAGCATTTTCATTCGTCGACCAACTCATTGTGGGACTCGCGTCAGAACGCACCAGAGAACGCCTACTGGTAGAAGGCCCGGCTCTCACGTTTGATAAAGCCATCCAAGTTATACAAAACACATCAGAAGTTCAAGGCTTACTTCAACAATATCGTGTAACCAAGGAAGACGTCGTTCAAGTCACCGATGGGACGCAACAACAGCGCCCTACCTGTTTTCCACGTCGAGAGTTGCGCCCCACAATCTCCAGAAACAGAAGTGAATCACTGTCACGTCCGGGACTTAGCTTCGCCCGGACCAGTGGTCGGCGCTCTCCTCCTCCAACATGCGGCCACTGTGGTAGGACTTGGCACCACTTCAACAGTGTCCCGTTTCTGGGAAAAACATGTTTCCGGTGCGGCAGAAGCGGCCACTTCGGAAATGTCTGCCTCACCCCACATCCTGCACCGACCAATCCGCCGTCAACTCGTGCCACACGCTTCTCCCGTCCACCGGTACGAAACATCCAGGCCCCACCCGACGACGAGGAGCATATAGTCGTCGTCAACCAGCTGTGTCAACACGCGACTCCAACACGTCAAGGGTTCTACACCGATGTCAATGTGAATGGCACCTTACTTTCCCTGCTCGTAGACACAGGCTCAGCTCTCTCGATTTTATCAGAAGAAATTTTTCAACGTCATTTTCAATCGCAAATAGCACTTGGAGCTCCACCTCGAATTCTTAAAGATTATTCAGGCGGTGTCATACCTGTGTCAGAATGTTTCCCAGCGACTGCTCAGTTCCAAATATTCACGAACCTCTCATATTTTATGTTGTGCCAAGAGGCAGGTCTTTACTAGGCATAGACGCCACTTACGCTCTTCGCCTGATACTCGCAGGAGATCAGCTCGGATGCTGGCGAACCACGGCAACTCCTCTGAGTCACGATAGACCCCTACCATCATGTAAGCTTCCAGAGCGCTTCTAAGAATTTCAACATCTATTCACGCCAGGACTGGGCCACGTTAAAAACTATACACATAAAGTCAAGGTACGATCTTCCGTTATGCCCAAGCAACTCAAGTTGCGCCGATTAACACTAGCATTGCGCGAACCAGTATCCAAAGAAATTAACAAACTTCTTCAAGCTGTTGTTATTGAGCGTATCTCTGCTTCAGAATGGGTGTCTCCTATAGTAGTCGTTCGAAAGCCTGATGGGTCAATCAGGATGTGCATTTATTTGCGAGAACCAAATCAGGCAGTTGTCATTGACAGTTTTCCTCTGCCTCACATAGAGGAAATTCTGCAGTCGCTCCAGGGAGCCAAGCACTTCTCTAAACTAGATTTAGCATCCGCATATCATCAAGTCCCTTGACATGTCGACAGTCGAGATCTCACGGCGTTCATAACACATGAGGGTCTATTTCGTTTTAAACGAGTTTGTTCCGGCCTGGCGTCCGCACCGGCAGCTTTTCAACAAATGATGCATGGCATTCTTCAAGGTTGCACTGGAATGAAATGTTATATTGTATCATAGTATATGGCAGCTCTCAGGAAGAGCATGATCACAATCTGCGACAAGTGCTGCAGCGCATTTCGCAAGCAGGCATGGAACTTAATGACAAGTGTCTTTTTGATGTTCACGAACTTTCATTTCTTGGTCATCTAGTATCTGCGAATGGCATTCAGGCTATTAGCAAAAATCTCAAGCAGATTGACTCGTTCGCACAACCGTCCAATATCTCGCAGCACCGCTCGTTCCTGGGACTCGTCGAGTATTATTCCAAGTTCATACCTCATCTTGCAGAAGTTGTTGAACCTATGCGTAAACTTCTAAAAAAAATCATCCATCTGTCTGGGATAAAGAAATAGAAAGCTTTCAAAAGGTCAAAGCGCTCCCGCGTACACCACCAGTTTTCTCACTCTTCGATCCGAACATCCCAGTTATAGTGGCTACAGACTCATCTGATTATGGCATTGGCGCCGTCCTTCAGCAACAAGACGGAAATAGTACCCGCAGAATACAATATGCTTCGCGAACACTTACGCAAACGTAAATATTCAGCTGGCGAAAAATAATCGCTTGCATGTCTGTGGGCCAGCGAAAAATGGCACTCGTATCTGTGGGGTCGATGGTTCACATTAAGTACCGATCACCAGGCCCTCGTCACACTCTTGTCATCCAAAGGGTCGGGAAGCCGCCCATTACGTTGGTCAGCGAGGCTCTTAAACTATACATTTGATGTCAAGTACCGGGAAGGAGACAACAATAGGGTCGCTGATGCGCTTTCGCGAAATCCCCAAAGTACGCAGGTAGAGGAAACATCTTTCGATGAACAGGTCATAGCGACAGTCGATTCTTTCATCTCCAAAGAAGAAGTCCAAGAGGGTACAGCCCAAGATCTAATATTATCAGAGGTTACGTCGTATTTAACTAATCAATGGCCCCCCAAAAGGCAACTTTCGAAAAGTGTCCGCCCGTGCTTCGAAGTCAGGCATGAGCTCTCCTTAGTGGAGAATATCATTTGTAGGGGTGAACAAGTCATACCCCCGTCCGGTCTGCGCAAACGCATCTTGACGCTCGCCCACCAAGTGCATCCAGGTATTACTCGTATGCAGGCATCCGTTAAGACGGAATACTGGTGGTCAGGTCTTCGCCATGACGTCGAACAGGTAGTTACTCAATGTATACTACATGTCACTCCGTTGATAAGTCGGCAAAAATACAGCAAGGCCGATTGCAACCCGTTCAATATCCTGATAAACCATGTGCAAAACTAGGGATTGATATCATAGGTCCTTTCATGGCAGCGCCAGCAAAATTGTTGCTACATTATAGTTCTCGTCGATTATTCCTCCAATTCGCCAGAAATATGTTTTACAACATCCATTTCCTCCTCCCCCATCATTAAATTTCTGGCCGACGTTTTCGTCCGAGAAGGTCTTCCGGATAAACTAGTATCTGATAACGGAACCCAGTTCACTTTCTCTGAGTTTGAAGCGTACTTGCGCCTTAAAGGTATCAAACATATCAAGTCGCCTCTTTACTACCCGTAAGCTAACGGTCAGGTAGAAAGGTTCAATAGAGTGCTAGGGCTTTAGTCAATGTGCCATTGCCGAAAAAAACATCTCCAAACAACAGTTAAGGAATACATTTCCATATATAGAACTACACCCCACACAACCACCAAACATTCTCCCTTTTTCCTCCCCCGAGGTCGTATTCCCCGCACTAGGTTGTCGATTATAGGTTTCCATGCACAGCGCTTTAATGAAAATCCATATAAGGAATGGTCGGAACTTCGTCGAAACGTTAAGCTCCAGCATGCTCGTATGAAAAGAGACTATGATCGTCGACATGCCGCTTCGGACAAAGTGTTCGAACCTCAGGATACAGTACACATCAGACTTCCAATTACCTCCAAAATAAACTCCAGGTACTCATTACCCGGGCGCATTCGCCGTAAAGTGGCTGAGAACACGTACAAAATGGAAGACGGAACCCGTTGGAGCGCGTCCAAATTGACCAGCATGAAAGCAGACCCGCATCACTTCGAGGAACGCTATCCTTTTAAAGACGATAGTCTTTCTTGGACTACTTAAACCCAGAAATGTTGGTCTGTCTGTATGTCTGTCTGTCTGTCCGTCTGTCTGTCTGTCTGTGACTCGATTCAGCGACCCGGCCAAAGTAAAACAATGTTTGCGCAATAGTCTTATATAGTCACAGCTAAATGTGCTCGTCTAAGTCCGGTGTAATGTTCATACTTGTCAATACTGTTGAAGAACAACAAGACAGTACGCATATATAAGACAACAAATTAATACAGAAGTGACATTTACAGCGCTCCTTTATAAAAAATCGTACATGTTTGATTTTGGCGAGAGTAAATACTTCATCAGCTGAAGAAAAAAATATCACTCCGCCGTCGCCTGCTGTCGCCCGCGCCATATAGCTTCTGGCGGCATTTGAAGAAATCAAGTGGCAACAGTTACGAAAGGTTCCACTAGATAGGTTCCACTTTCTGCTTGGAACGCACGTGGACTAGGGAAACGCGGTTCTATAAAAGTTGAAGTAGGGCGCCTCGATTCACGCGCGTCTTCGCCGTACGGCAGCGTTGGCATTGAGACACCCGGTTTGGAGCAGTGGAACGCGGGAAATTTAAAATGATTTAAGCAAACCTTTCGCGTCTTTACCTTGGGGGGAGCGCGACGCAAGAAGAACAACATGAGAGGTTAGTTTGAAAGCGAAGGGAAGCATTTACTTGGCAAAAGTCGGTAGAGACTATCGTCTTTTGACGGCATTTGCAACGAAAGGAGCAGATACGCGGCCAATTTTTTTCTGTAGTAGACCCTCGAAAAAATACAAATTACAGAAATAATTCAGGCACATTCGAGCAGCAAGAGGTTTAATCCTCGCCACAACCTTCCATCACCTACGACATCAACGAGCCGACCACATCACCAAGGTCACCATCAGCCACAAGGCAAGCAACGCCTTCACACCACCTGTCGCAATCGTCGCATAGTGCGTCAACGACTTCCGACCGCCCACACAGGACTAGGAAACTTCCCTCACATCTTCAGGACTACGTTCTGCCTACTTCTAAAAAAACTTCCAAGCAGTCAAAACGAATGTGACCGGCGGTTCGCCAACAGTGTTTCCTCTGCCGTCGACTATCGATCTCAGCTGAATATTTCGGCACTCACCACGTGAAAACATCTTCAAAGTGAAAGTGCTAGTGAAAGTGAAAGTTGGTTTTTCCTTTCTCTTTCTCCAACGTGGCATTAGTTCCGGCAAGAGATCCGCCGGTGGGCACGACGTGAAACTGTGTGGATTCGTGGTGATTAAAGCGTCTTAAAGCGTCTACAAGGGCCTCACGATACGTCACTGCACTGTATGTGGATGTACTTTATCTGGATGTATATGTGCGCTGTGGTTCACTTCGCGGTTGAGCACTGTTTTTGCAAATACGTCATGGGCACAACATTCTTGTATACACTCAGTATCTGGAATTGCCTCACAATTTGTCAAATTAAAACATTAAGTTGCTTTCTTTTGTAGCCAAGCCAGAGTGGTTGCCACAAACGACCACCGTGATTTCAGTGTCACACCCGCAAAATGTGTGTCAAGTGTATATCCTGTGACCCGTTGAACTGGACCTCGCCTGTGTAAATGTGTGTGTGTGTGTGTGGGGGGGGGGGGGTACATAAGGTGCCCTACCAATGTTATCAATGGGTAACAGCAACATTGTCACAGTTCTTGAGATTCTTTCCTGGCTTTGTAGGTGCATAACGTACCCTATCAAGGCTATCAATGGCACTTCCTGACGTTTTACTTTTCCACTCAGGGGAGGGGAAGAGTGGAAATGTCTCAATGAGGGTGCCTGTTGTGCTTTGTGGATGTAATACGTGCGGTTTCGCCCTGACACTTTTCTTGCTGTGTTTGTTTTGAGTATGGGAAGCTCATGTGCGGGTCTCTTTCACTGTTCTGGCAGCAGCCTGTTCTCTGCTGCATCCTTTTGTAGTGACTTAAGTAGGGAAACCAAATTGCCAGTGTATCACTTTGATTGTTTATGTGAATGTGATGCGCGGGTCGTCTGTTTTCCCAAGGGAGGGAGAATGTAGTATCCGGGGAGTTTCTGTTTTGGTTTCGTTTTTGGTATGAAGTGATTCTACCACCAGGGGGCTAACCCTAGGGTATATATATGACGTCACTGAATAAAATATCCTCTTGGCTTGACTCTTCAACCCGAGCGTACGTCTCCTGCTTCGCCCCTCGGAGCCGTCGCCGCCGCGACACCACAGTTTGCCTTCCCCGTTCCTGTTTACAGGTGCAGTAGTCGCTCTGCACCATTTTGCGATAAGAATTTGGTGGAATGCATTCGGCAGGCATTCTCAGATAATGAATGGCGGCCTACCGTTGTCCCTGAAGAAGAGAGGGTATGACAGCTGCATACTCGTATTGCCGGTACTCTCCTTCTGGGCAGAAACTTGGAGGCTCACAAAAAAGGTTCAACTTAAACTGAGGACGACTCAGCAAGCAATGGAACGGAAGATGATAGGTGTAACATTAAGGGACCAGAAGAGAGCGGAGTGGGTGAAGGAACAAACGCGTCTTAAGGACATATTAGTATAAATTAAGAAGAAATAGACGTGGGCAGGGCATGTAATGCGAAGGCAAGATAACCGTTGGTCAGTAAGGGTAACAGAGTAGATCCCTAGAGAAGGCAAGTGTGACAGGGGGCGGCAGAAAGTAAGATGGGCAGATGAGATAATGCATAATGCACCAACTAGCCCAACAGCACATTATAGTGGAGATCAAGAAGTTTGCGGGGACAAATTGGTCGCAGTCAGCACAGGACCGGGGTAATTGGAGATTAATGAGAGAGGCCTTTGCCCTGCTGCGGGCCCAGATAGGCTGCTGCTGATGGTGATGGCGATGGGGATGAAGACAATTTTGCGCCTGGCCGTATTCGCTGTATATATGCACGTGTGTTACCCGTCAAATAAAACAGTGGATAGTCCGCTTCTGACCCGCGTTTTCAGTCTTCGCCAAACTTAAGCACTGTAATATGTTCCAAAGCTGAGTTCATCCTTGAGTAAGGTCTTTGCAGACTTCAGAATGGGCCTGAGTGCCAGGTGTCAAAAAGTGCGAGTCTGAGTCAGTTGCGCGCACTTGACCTTGCGGTTGACCCACCTTTGCAAAAAGGAACAAGACCAATACCTTGATACACTTGAGTCTCTGTTGAGTTCAGAAGTCTTGCGCTTTAAACATTCCGGCATGAAAGCGCATCTTCAGAGAGAGAGACTCTTTATTAAAAAGGAAAACGCAGAAAGGCGCCGACCCGAGTTTGCCGACATGGTACTCTGTGAAAAAAGGAGGAGAGGGACAAAAAAGGCAGTAGGCATAGAGTTTTTTATTAAGTATAATAGAGAGGACACTGCACCTGGTAATACATGTCGTCATTGGGGTTAATTTGAAGGCCCCCTCCCCCCTTTTTGGCTTGGGCTTGGCATGACAATTGGATTCTTAAGCTGTTTTGGGGATTTGCTTTCTTCGCTATGCATTAACAAGTCTACGAACTACGAGGAAGCCGAAATTCTCCCTGTTATGTGGTAGCCATGTTCGGTGAAAAGGCAGGCAGTGCGTGATCGCACCTGACGTTGGTCATGCCGCAGTCGAAGGACGAATGACTGAGCGGGTAATAGGCCACCGCGAAAGTTGTAGCTGGCGAAAAAAAAA
Source organism: Haemaphysalis longicornis (assembly GCF_048455015.1). NCBI lineage: Eukaryota > Metazoa > Arthropoda > Arachnida > Ixodida > Ixodidae > Haemaphysalis > Haemaphysalis longicornis. Next base: position 60,293,295 of record NW_027526407.1, on the reverse strand, counting down.
AAGAAACAAAACGTACTTCGACGAAGACAAGATACGACAGACACGGGCGCCTGTATCTGTCCTATCTTGTCTTCGTCCGCGACTGTTTAACCACATGTTTTCTTTTTTTTTTCAAGTATGAACCAACTGGCTCAGCAAGAAGTTTTGTTAAACTGTAGCGGAAGGTAGGTGCATCGGTTGTCGAAAGCTTTACAAACTGTCCAATCAACTTATTATCTGAAATTATAGTAAAATTAACAAAATAAGAATCTCTAATGAGTTTTTCACAAAATATAGACATTGTTGTTAACTACCAGCTTGGCCTGCATAATTTATTAAGATGACATGTCATCACCCCGCTACAAAGGGGAAACCAATAGCAATCATCATCATCATCATCAATAGTAGGCACAACCATTCCTGCGAAAATACGCTTTACTTCCTTTTTCGTTAGCTTCAAAACAGCCTGTTTTATTTTCCGCTTATTAGATAACGCACCATCTTTTGCGTTTTTTGTGGCACTGTGTTCGAGTATACGGCTACTAAAGCGTTTCAATCCAAGCCAATGATGAAACGAAGGCGAGCGCAAGACGTAATGGCAGTCCATGGCTACACCGATGGCCTTGATGTGAGCCGCATAGACGCTAGTGCCAGATTCCTCTTTAGTACTGAAGAGGAGTAATGGAGAAAAAAACAAAATAAAATAAAAATAAAATACATTCCTGTTGCAGGAAATCGAGTTAAAAGCTTCCGGCTTTGAAGGGAAAATTACAATGTCGTCGATGCACCATTGTCCTCGATTAAATCGAATAACGCGGAGAAGGTTTTGCGCTGAGCAGAGGGATAGGGCCATGGTCCAAGCAGCAGTCTGGGTACAAAAGGTCCAGGGTGGAGACAATCAATTTTATGCCATTACACAGCTCGAGGTGAACCACAAATATCACAATATGGCCTTGACGTTTTGCCTGTCATCACCTCAGCCGTTTCTTACGCTATAACACCACAATCTTCGGCTTACATCTTATAAGCTACTTTTGATGGTTAGAATTCGACACAACTAAATTACTGTAACCGCTGATAGAAGGCACAAATGTATTCTGCTCGAAATATAACGTTTACGGGGGACCTACTTAGTCCATCCATGAAGAGCTGTCCTAAAACTTATCGCAAGCCTACCTCGTTCGCCTTTCCTCTCTGGAAGGGTTCAACGATCGTTCCACCCGCAATAGCTTTTTTGAACTGAGTATATAAGGGTTTGAAACATTGTTTTTGTCCAAGATTTGCACTAAGGATCTCAACTAACATTGTTTTTGTCCAAGATTTGCACTAAGGATCTCAACTAATGTGCCTACTGTAAATTAAGCTAATTGCTGCGCAAAATGCTTTTTTAAAGTCTCCAACACCCTACTTATACACACAACTTGCCTCCTTCACAGAATTTTAGTGCGAAGCTAAGCAGCTCTCCTTGTGCAGTAAGCGTTTGCAGGAACAATGTGAAGCTGCGAGGCTGTTAACTCATACGCGATATTTATATCTTTGGGGTATTTATGCTTTATCTAAAGATTCTGACGGGGCTTTTATTGATCAAAAGTTTAGTGTTTTCTTTCCCTCCGAGTGCGTTTCTCTGTATAACAAGCTCAGCCGGGCTGTGAGCTAGCTCTGTAGCCGAAATTTTATCGTGTTCTCCAAAAAAAGAAAAAAAGACAAAAACACTTTTGCCGCACTCATCGCACATTGGCGCTCCCCAGGCCACCATTCTTTACTTGTTCTCTGAGAGTGAATTTTTCAGACATAGCAATCGTCGTCAGTGTAGTCCCTAATCGCCATATTCGCCATTTTGTCTTCGCCTCCGAGTTTCCGATCCACCGATGCGACCGAGTTGTATACCAAGGAGTAGCCTGCCTCGTCGAGCCCGTCCGAAGGGTCGTCGCAGTCGCAGGTGCAGCGCTGGATCCACGCGAGCACGCCGAGCAGACCGATGCCCAGCAAGAGCAGCCACATGTGCCACGTGAACGCTGCCCCGGCGATCAGCATGTCATCGTGGCTGTGCTCGTCCCACCTGGGAATGCTGGGCATCCGGCTGTAGAGCACGAAGCCCGTTTGACATAGCCACGTGCCCGTCAGCATGCAGCAGTAGGCCCGTCCCAGAGACGCCAGGATGCTGTGGCGACGGACCATCTCCACCATGGTGCACAGTGCCTGGGCCCCGCTGCTGTACGAGACAAGGGAGTGTACAAGGACGTCCAGGTGCGCGCGCCCGTGCAGGTGGATCTTGAAGAGCAGCGATACGACCACCGCGGCCAGCAGGGTGGCGACGTAGTCTGAACCCTCCGGGAGTGGTAGACCCCTGTACATCATAATTTCGATGACGCCGCTGGTGGCATAGAAGAAGTACATGGATATGTGGTGGTAGTGTGCCATAACGACAAACTTGCCACCCTCCAAGGCGTTGATGTACTCGATGACGAGACCACTCAGGCCGCCGGCTATCTTGGCGAAGCATTCGAGGCAGGCTAGTCGGGGAACGCAGTGCAACGGGTACCAGGCGCGGCAAACGTAGGGGCGCCGTTGAGCCCGGCTGCGGATGTAGCGGCGCCATGCGTGGAAGGCCCACCAGGCGCCCAGTAGGAACAGAGCTATTCCAGGCCCACAGTGGCCTGCAACGGACGCCATGGCTTGGTGGCCAAGGGGTTCACGTCTGCTCTTCCGTGGGTGCCCTGCGATGCCGAATGGAGGGTGCAACGGGAAAGTTAGCGAAATGGAAACTGGCGGCGCGTATTCTTGAAACACTGCGGATGTCCCTAAAAGGTGAATCTTCTACAGCTCCTCTCCGCATACAGCAGCTTCTCCTTCCCCTCCTCCGCCCCCCTAACTAACTTCCTTTCCCCTCCCGATGAAAGCAGTGAAGTGTTAGTCGGTTTAAGTTTTCCTCGTCCACATTTCTCGCCTGCCAGCTGTTGAGGCCTCCTGTTTCTGCCCTGCTGCACGAGCCGACTGGCCTTGTTTCAGTAGTGGCCTTTTCACACCTCTCTTCGATGCCACCTGAATGTGGCGTTTTCTTATGAATTGGACTCATAAATCCCAATTCCCTGTGTACTCTTAGTTAAAGAAGACCTTGCACTTTGTTATGTAATTGCATCTTTCTCAAATGCATCTAAGAGTAATGTGGACATGTATGAGCCATAGAGCAATGTGTGGTCACGTATCAGCCACTCAGGAGCCTCGATCACTGTCGGCGTTGTGAGCGGGGGTTTTGTTGAGGTGGAAATACTTAATGGCAGAAGTCAACACAAGCTCACCTTCTGTTAATTATGTATTATTAGTCCTAAGTACCGTATCGCGTGTAGTGACAAGCCTTATCATTGTGGATGTAAATTTAGGTGGCAAAGTGGCGGAATCAACAAGAAGTGTTTAAACCCAAGACGATGCTCGTAAACCGTCATCGATAACTTTACTTCTGGTCAATCACTGATGATGATGACATCACATTCTGTCATTTCCTGCGAGGCATCCGCACTGCTAAGGAGAAAGCCTGATATGTCTCTTTAGAAGGTTGACCTCGAATGATCCCGTCGTCGAGATGAATGATGCAAAAAACCAAGTGAACCAAGCTAGGCCACAAGCGAACCAAAGCGTGCCAGCTAGCTGCGTATGAAAGTTGGTTAGTGATTGGCAATGTTAGAAACCTTTGTGGGAAAGCCGTAGTAAAAGCCTTGAATTCAAATGGTGGTTGGTTGTGGACTTGAACGTGCGCTACTTCGTCCCCAAACATAATACTAGCTTCTAATGCGCGTTATACGACAGTCTAACGAAGCGTGGTTAAATAATGCAAGCTGGTGTTCTACAAACAGGCTTCGCACACACATCCGCCTAATGCAGGTTTGTGAGGCCTGCAAGCAAAACTGAAGCCAGGAAATGTTACTTCACCAGGAGTTTACCGACATGCTTTACCTGTTTGTACCAGTATTGCTATAAAGGTCACTTAAATTGCTGGGACCAGCAAAAGCCATAGTTTGCGACAATATTCAGCGAGTAGACTAAAACATTCTTACGCCTTAAGTAAGAAGGAAAGCTGGACGAGTTGGTGAAGATTCTCGAGGAGAAGAGTGTGAAAGAAATGACAGAAACGGAGAGGAACTGTCCTGTCGTATTTGTTTTTCTCCGTTTTCGTTGTTTATTTCGCGCTTGTTTCATCATGCCTTCGTACGCGTGACCTTCTCGTGCACGTAGTGAATGCAGAACATTCTGGCCTGCGAAATTCGTGAACCTAGTACACAATCTCGCCGTGTTTTAACGCAAAAGCATTAGTTGCATAGGTTGGTCAAAAACCCGGCGTCCGTGCCACAAAAAATGTCAGGCGGATCGTCTACAAAATGGCGGACTGCCCAGAGGATGAAAACTCTGATTGCTTGGAGTGACGCCACATATCTCAAGGAAGCTTCCATAAACAAAGTAACCATTAAATTTAAAAAATTTCACCATCTTCCCGTAGGGGAACCCTGAGTAGTATGCGAAGCAGCCCTGGGGTCGGCTCAAGTTCCCATTAGTTTTCAGTTCGATCGCGGCGTTGCGGGAGGAGAATGAGGAGAGCGGAGCACGCGCGCGCGTCATTTATACCGCGGAGCTACAGTGGCGCCCCCAGCGGAGTATACAGCGGCTACCGTCACGTCTCTAACCCTAAGCTGCTTCGCATTATCGCGCGCGGAGCCGCAGGTGTTACCATTCGTTGCGCCATTCCGGAGAGGAGAGGAGCTTCGGAGAGGAGAGGAGGAATGCCGGAGAGGAGAGTCGGAGAGGAGAGGAGGAATGCCTCGCATACTACTCAGGATTCCCCTACGGGAAGATGACGACGGTGGTTGAACGCGAAGCTATCTCGTGATGGATTCTTTGGTTGGCCAATCCCCAGGGGCATCCTGCCGCAATCTTCATCAGCGGTGTCTGGCCAGGCATGCGCAGTGGGGGTGTGGTACCCAGGGTTCCCCTTCGGGAAGATGACGACGGTGGTTGAACGCGAAGCTATCTCGGGATGGAATATTTGGTTGGCCAATCCCTAGGGGCATCCTGCCACAATCATCATCAGCGGTGCCTGGCCAGGCATGCGCAGTGGGGGTGTGGACGCCGCACAATGGCGCCCACACAACGGCGGAGGGAACAGGCTCGACCATAAGCTGCTTCGCATCTAAAATGCAATTTTGTAAATTTCGCGCTGGATGACATTTGCACCAGGGTTCCCTGGTATGCATGACAAGCACGGAACTCTTGTACTCCCACAGCTCGACGGTTATAGTTAGGGGGGACTCACCTGTCAACATTTCTGTAGGAGTTACTACTTTATGGCCGACGGACTTCAAAACCATCGTTCGCCGATACGAAAAGCTATACAAATACATAACGTTCAGATCGGCCTAGTTCACTTATTTGTGAAGTACATCACTTCAGTGCTAGAATAAAAATAAAACTCTTGCTCGCAAGACAGATAGCGCCGTCTAGTAAAAACTGGGTGAAGCAAAATTGGTTTCTTGTTTATTTTTTATCTCAGCAAAGAAGTAATCTATTTTAAAGGAAGTCAACTAGGCCGTCAGGAACATTTCTACGAATTTGCGAAACGTTTCGTATCGGTACACCATGCTTTTTATACCCTGGTGTCATGAATTATTAAGACCCATAGAAATGCATTCACGTGAATCCCGCTTAACTAAAAGGGAACCTGGCGAAAGCGTTGTGGCCATCGACTGAGCAACTTGGGCTGCAAACATGGCCTGAGTCAGTACTGCGGGAGGAATTTGAGCGTGGTAGTTAGACAAGTGGCATCAAAGGAGCACTGACACGAAAATTTTACGTTCCACTTTTACTGATTTTATCGATGCCTAATGGTCTGGCGAACCCGAAACAGCGCTTTAAATACTTCAGCGCGCGATAATTCATTACATTGAAGGGCCTGAAAATCATTTGCTTCAAATTCCCCCGCTTTCATCGCGAAAAGCGCATATGACAATCCCGGCATCACCTCACCGCTTTGGGCGGACGTCGAAACACTGCGGAGGGCGGTGGGGGCGTTGTTTCGACCGCGCCGCCGCCGGAGCTGAACGGCTGTGCTGCCTGAAGGTGCTAGGCCTACCATTGCGGCGGAAACTCCACGACTGCTTTCAATAAAAGTCCTTATGGCGACTTCTATTGCGATTCCGGGCTATATTATCACTACCTTTCCCGTGTGCGGAACTATTTTTGGCAACAGTGCCTTTCCGGCCAGCGGTTATGCCTGTAGCTCGGGCTACGTGCACCCGTTTGTGAATGCGCCGGCGCCCGCTCGCCGCTCGCGCGGCTCCGCGCGTGAAGTGACGTCACGAGTTTTTGCCGAGCGCTGTCCGCGTCACTTCTTTTGGCTAGAACGGGATGATGTCACGCTGATTTGCTGAGTGCCCCTCCGCGTTCTGTTCCGTCGGCTCGATAAATTGATTGATTGTAGGGTTTAACGCGCCGACGCAACATAGGCGATGAGGCGCGCCGTGTAGTGGAGGGCTCCGGATTAATTTTGACCACCTGGGGATCTTTAACGTGCGCCGAAATCCGAAATGTCCTACACACGGGCGTTTTTGCTTTTCGCCTCCATTAGAAAAGCATCCGCCGCGGCCGGGAATTGAACCCGCGACTTCGTGCTCAGCAGCGCAACGCCAGGCGCGATAAATGAGATCCAGTTAAAGTATGTTCCTCGCGTCGCAGGCCACTCATATTTCAGCCAGGGTACTCTGTTACGCAGAGGAAGCGAACCGTGCAATAATATTAACTCCTAAAATTGGTGTTAGTACTCCTTTAAGGTGAGAAACAAAGCACGTTCCCGTTACTAGCGTGCACGTGAGGCAAACAAGGTGTCTCGGCCAAGCATCCCAGTCGTTGTAACCGAAAGGTTAAGAAAACGTCGCAAAGAGAAAAGGAGGAGATGACAACGAAATGACGCATGCGTGCCATTATACAAGTGCCTCTGTAGGTACCATGTCATTACTAAGCGCAAAATGAACGTGAATCCTCCCTCGCGGTACTTGTTCTACAAACTTCATCCTCCGTGCTGTGCATGCGATGAGGACGCCGAACCACCTATACATCCACAGCAGCTGTGAAACATGGCGGCGGATACAACACCGGCATATTCGTTCGAGGACTCAACACTATAGTGCCTTCGCATCATAAAATGTGCTTAGGTGTCCGGGAATTTTTTGAAGGCGCGCTTTCCAGATCACCAGTGTCCCTGCCTCTTTGATAACGCAAATACGTTCGGACTTCGAAACAACGTTTTGTTAGCGTGCTTTCGATATCTAAACAGCTCTCGCAGAGCTGTTTAGATATCGAAAGATACATCACAGAAAGAGCTTGTGGAATTTTAAAAGGCCGGAATTGATTCCATTGATTGTAGGGTTTAACGCGCCGACGCGACGCAGGCGATGAGGCACGCCGTAGTGGAGGGCTCCGGATTAATTTTGGCCACCTGGGGATCTTTAACGTGCGCCGAAATGCCGCACACACGGGCGTTTTTGCTTTTCGCCTCCACCAGAAAAGCGGCCGCCGCGGCCGGGAATCTAACCCGCGGCTTCGTGCTAAGCAGCGACACGCCTTAGCAACTGAGCCACCGCGGCGGCTAAAAGGGTGGAATTGCGCCGCCGAGTAGGCTTTATTGATCGTAGACGACCAAGTGCGTTAGTTCAAGCTTACCTTATTGGAGGCGCCTGACGAGTTGGACGCTCCGGGGAGCCCGAGACGCTCCGAACCGCCGGCCGAAGCCCCACCTCAGCGTCCTACCGGTGACACCGCAGGTTCCACGAGCACGCTTTCTTTCCTTTCTTCCTTTCTCCGTCGCAGTCGAGCAGCGCTGCTGCCGAGAGTAGCCCACTGCTTCACGGGGCTACTCTCGGGGTTAAGGAATTCAAAAATTCGCAAGAATGGCACGAACCGGGCAGGAAAAAGTTCACCAAGAAATTACGCGATGCCAATCACCTTCACTGTAGCCGTCAGCTTAATCAGTTTTACGTAGCAATCATTACTGCTACCAGTGGAGGAACAGTTTCTAGAGGAAGAGAAAGAAGGAGGGTGGTGGTGGTTTAACTGGTTTATTGAGTGGAGAGGTTGGAAGCGGGTCTGCTCCCGGCTACTCCATTTCACCAATACAGGGTCATAGACCCGGCTATACTATTCCACTGTGCACCACACTTTCGTGAGTACTAAAAGTTGTCTGTAAAATGTCCTCCTGGGTTGGTGGTCACTAAGTCACGACAAAAATATAATATGTAACCTAATACTTTGTCGCTATTCCTGTTGAGGTAAAAACACATTCAGGGCACGAACAACCTTATTTTGAAGCCCCGCATCAGGCCATGGTCCTAGTAAAGATTCTAAACACACCACACGACGGTTCTCTAATGGGAGACCTTTATTCGAGCTGGAGGATATACAATTGCATTCTAGCTCGCCTTTCTGCTGCAGTTCACTTGAATTGCCAAAGAATGCACGAATAATGGGTAATTAAGGTTTTTATCATACAAAACTTGCATTCCACGGCCTCTTCTTTTTCCAGAAATAAATTGGTCTTTTGAAGTCCTAGCTAATTACAATAAGTGATTTAGACATGGCCAGTCCCCCTCGGGGCTACGGCTAAAAGCATTGAGGGCATCATCATCATCATCAGCGCCGTCGTCGTCGACTGTAGGGCCAAGCTGCTCTGCCCTGCCCAACTATCACCTTTCCCAAAACTCGCCCTGTTACGCCGGAATTTTCGGGACATGCACTCAGAAATATTCACTCGGGCGGATAATTTCCTCTTCCTCTGTCACGCACATGTGGGGCCAGGAGCATTGACCCTCTGCTCCGGGGGGAGTAGTAGGAGTTGGCGTACACTCCCCCCTGCCCGCACCCGCCTCCATGTGGTGTCCCACGGGCAACGTCGCCACTCACGAGTCCGAGGCCTAAGCGGCCGTGTGGTGGAAACGAGGGTTCCAATGTGTCAGGAGCGCCGGGCCAACTCCGCCCGGCGTCCAACCACCACACACCCGGGGCGCGGGTAATCCCGGACTTGACACCCACTTCGGCCTAGCCGGGGTGGCCACGGACTCGACCTACCCACCTCGCGGCTCATACACAAACTGTGTCACGGCGGACCTCTACCCCATCCGGGACCCCGATGGGCAATCGGCCGGAGGTCTCCGTTCGGGGGAATGTCCCCCGGGACCAGTTGCCTGTCTGATATGACAGAGTTCGCGTGTGGTTTTACTCGGCCTTGAACGCTACGTGGGTGTATGGATGGGCAACATGCGTGGACGCGTCAGGTGTCTGGGTACTACCGCGTGCGCACTGGGAACTCCGCTGGAGGCTAGTCCTCAACTGCAGATCGCCCTTTGCGCAGCCGTACAGGGAGCCCGTTCCATCTTGCGTTTCCCGAGTAGGAGACGATGTGTTCGCCCTGTCCCTGCGATTCGGCAGGTGGGACTCCGGTGGGCAGTGCTGGCGCTTCAGGCAGCCCCCACCTCCACGATTTTGACCCCCGCACCCAACCAGCTTGGTAGACCTGTCCAGGTCCAGCCAGCTAATGATGATGGCTGAGAGGGGGCCACCCTTTTCCACTCAGGTGAGCGTATTTCGTTTTCTGAGAGTCTTGTGCTCCCGCCTTACCCATGCCAGATGACCGGTGCATGGCATCTGGCTGGGCAGACCGGTCTCGAGGGTTTTCCTCAGGCCGGACGTTTTCTCACCGCGGGTGGTCACCGCAGTACAGCCCGTCGCTGCAAAGCGGCGGGTAAATAAAGGTATTTAGACTTGCCCACAAAAACACTTTACGTTAACTACCCACATAGCTACCACTAGCACTGAGCAATGGGAGGCCTTTTCCTCAGCAACCAAGCAAAGCGACTAGAACAAGTCATCAACCTTGTGGAGTACGCCGCCAGGGTCCACTGACTCACGGCTACAGGTGTAATTTTTCATAAAATTTTGAGGAAAGTAAGGAAACAAGTTTTTTATACTTATTTAGAAATATGAACACTATATGAAAATATGGACACTATAAAATCTCGACACACTTCTTAAGGTGGCCGCCGTAGATGTCTCATCAAACGCGAAAAGTGACCGTAGTTGCTGGTGACTACACGTGTGGAACCAAATTACGGCCGCTGTAAAAAGAGAATAAGTAAATAAAGCATACACAGACACCTATTAGGGGCGGAACACCTTAGGAGCTCGGCCTGTCGACGTCTTCACCGTCGTCTCATGTCGTCACGTTAAATCAAGTTATCAAACGATGGTCAAAACACCAGTGTATACTGGATAAGACCGGTTCAAAACGAAGTAACATGATTTTATACTAACCTTAAATACAGGAGGAATCAGGATTTAGTTGCATTAATAACATAAATTCGTGAAATTCCGCCTCGATATTGAACTCAAACGCCCGGTTCCCTCCTATAAAGCATACCGCTTAGCATGCTGCAGCGTGTGACACGAAGACAACTTACGGCCAGTCTGTCTCTTATTTAATTGCTAAATCCAGTTCAATGCAAGAGAGGGCGCCACTGCCTAAGCAAGTGCGCGATTTCTCCCCCCGCCGGCCCTTCTGCGGCGCCCAATCAGCGCGTGCCGTGTGGCAAGAGAGATACTTGCGATCTTTGAATACACTTATACACTGCATGCTTTGCCCCTCCGCAAGTTTCAGGTTAGTAGAGACGGCCTGTTTTTTTTTTGTCCGAATGGGATTTGAACCCAGGTCGCCAGAGCCGCAGCCAAGTGTGGCAACTACAGCGCTAACCCTCTGCAGTGCCAGTGACGGCACCGCAAATACTACGCAGCAGTGAAGAAGTCTTCGCGAATCGCTGGCTGTCGCCTTCAAATGCCTCTAATAGACTTAAGTGCCCGATTAGTTTTTTCATTAACACTAAAAGGAATATAATTACTACATGCTGCATCACAAAATTGCCAGCAGAGCTTCCCCTCTCAAAATATGCACGCGATTTCACGGCAAGGCATTGATTTCAGAAAGCGCGTCCCTCACTGCAGATCGGTTGCATCGCAACAAATGTGCCCGGAAAAGCTCTGTTTTAAACCATCCACCGCCGGCGGCGGCGTCGGCGTCCGCAGTGCTCCTCTATAAAGAAACAGCATCCGGCGCCAGGTTTCGATCCGCGGACTTTGCGGCCGCAGCGCGACGCTCTACCGATCAAGCCACGGACGCGACGGTGATATCAGTGTTGACGCGCCTTATATCTTTAACGCATTCAAACTACGTCGTCAGTGGCGTGCGTTGGCGACTCAGCGGCGTTATAGCGGCTTGATAACTGCGTGGTGTACACGTGATACTACAAACCCGATGGAAGAGATGGAAGAGAAGGCGGCGAGGCGGTGGGCTGCGGGGGCCGAGCGCAAGCGCCGCAAGCGGGCCGACAACCGTGCATTCGCACTTTCACATTCTCCCCCTCGGGGAAATGCGGGGGAGTTTTTTTTCAAAGAAAAGCTTTCTAGCTCTACCAGCCAACGGTTCTTTTGTCGCGTGCAGAACAACAAACTCCCAATGCGGCGGAGGCGGCGGCGGGGGGAAGGGGGGGCGGAAAGTTTCACTCACGGAGCGCACTGTAGATGGCGCGGCGAATTTACGCAGCGTGAGGTCCCTAAAATTACTAAGGTAGCGCCAACTGCTCCCTCCTTCTCCGCTGCCCTCCTCTTTTTTCTTTCCCCTCACCCGCGGCGCCGCGGTCCCTTTAACTCCGCGGCGGTGCCGCCATTTTTGTTGGCCGCTTGTGAGCAGACGCCGTCACAACGCTTCGGGGCGCTCGCTGCAGTTTCTCGGGCAGTTTGCTCTTGTTTTCACGCCGAAATCGCTCTTTGGTAGCATTTATAGGATTTCTAGAGCCCCGTTTTACCAACACGCACTGAGTGATAGTGTTTTGTTTTATATTTTTTGTCTACAAGGGGATATTTGCGGGGCGGATGCCGCTGGTGCATACGCACAGCGCGGTTTTTGTTTACGTGTGCGGCATTCTGTAACATCTCAGGATAGCTCGTGAATGCGAAAGGATCGAGCGTGGACATTTCAAACTGCTCTGTTACGGTAGTTCCGTTCTTGCATTCGCGTGACTGTGGTCGTGCAATCACTGCACAGAGGTCTTGCGCACGGTTCGCGGCAGTATACAGAGCGCTTCATTCGCAAATGCCGTCGTTCGAGCGCTGCGCTGGCGTCCTTGCACTCGCCTTTCTTACGATGGTTGTGAATCCTCAGCGGCGTTCACTCTGCGCCCGCTTTTACTAACGACCTACATCCTACCTTAATTCCGCGCAGTTTAGAGTGATTTGCCGTTTTTGTAGAAATGTTTTCTTCACCTTCATGTTGTTATAGGCTGCTGTGAATAGATTAAAAACATACACATGCTGTTGTGCCTGTGTGCACGCACAGCGACGTGAAAAGTCCCTGCTTCCCCGAATTCGCAGCCGGATACACTAAACTGCACTCGCGGCCGTACGTTCATGTGCGAACCGAGTGAAAAACGCAGGCTTGTAATTCTGGGAATACGCGCCAGAGAAGACTGCGATCAATTGATCGGGTAAACTGAAATTACAGATTTGTGGCCTCTTTTTTCTCATACGAACCAGAGATCGAGTCCCTCTAGGTGCAAATTATGTAACTAGTTACTGCAGTTAATTAATCATGCAATACGTTTTTTTACCGGGCGTGGTCGTTTACAGCCGTTATTAATGGAGGCGCCTGAACAGAACTGTTTTGGGCTGGGATATATTCTGGCATATTTGTACATTGCACTAACACAGGAATACACCCGAAAGAAATTCGAAAGAGGACCAATGTCACGATGATTATCAAGATGGTGGTGAAAAACGTTCTTTACTGAGCTCAAGGGGTAGGGAAAGGGGTGTGGTCAGCCTCCTTCGTCCAGGAGGCCGCGGGCCTGCGCTGCATCCGTGGCTCGTTGCACCAGCGCGAGTTGACGCTCCGACGCCGAGCTGGTCAGCGCAGACTCCCACGGCTCAGGGGATGGGGAGAGGGTGGTGGGGACAGGAGTATACTAGGTGGTAAGTTGAGAGTGGGATGTCACACTGTGGGCAATTGTAGGGGAACAGAGATGGGGAGATGTGGGACAGGATGGTGTGGTTGTAGTATGTCTTGGTTTGCAGTCGCCGGTAGATATACGCTTGATGGTTGGAAAGAGTGTGATGAGGAGGTGGGTATATCCTTCTTGTGTTTGAGTAATGAGAGAGAATGGAGCTGTATGTGAGGTCGAGTGGGGTCAGTGCCTGTGGGACAGGTGGGGCTTGTCCGGTTCTTCCTGGCCTTGCTGTTGGGAGTGCCCGGTTGAGGAGGTCGCGGGCTACGGCGTGGGCCGCCTCATTCCCTGCAAGGCCGGTGTGGCCTGGTGTCCAGATGATAGAGATGTCGATGTCTTCGGGGAGGTGTTGTAGGATCTGGATGGCTTGAGGGGGTGCGAGGCCGGCTTGGTATAGGCGGCAGGCTTGTTGGGAATCCGATATGATGTTCAAGTAGGGTTTTTGTTGGTGGGTAGTGGTGGCGTGAGCGATGGCTAGCGCTTCGGCCGTTGCTACAGGTAGGTTCCGATAGGAGGCTGCAGTTGCTTTTACCATTTGAGTCGAGGACTACCAGGGTTGTGTGCTTGTGGTCTGTAGATCGAGCAATGTCTGTGTACCGTGTGTGAGGGTCTGAGCTGTGTCGTTTTTCAAGGAGCCTCACCCTGGCCTCTCGGCGTCCCCGGTTGTAGGTAGGATGCATGTGTTTTGGAACAGGATGGACCTTGAGGCGTTGACGGATGGTGAGAGGAATACGTTGCGGTGCTTGCTGTGAAGAAGGGGTAGTGCGTAAGATGTCCTGGAGAACTTTTCTTCCTGCTGGTGTCAATATGAGTCTCTGGAGGTGTGATGCGCGCTGTGCTTCCAACAGTTCACTTAAGGTATTATGCAGGCCGAGTTTGAGGAGACGATCGTTAGATGTGTAGGTTGGGAGGCCGAGGGCTGATTTGTAGGCTTTTCTGATGAGAGTGTCCAGTTTGTTGATTTCCTGCGGTTTTAGGTTGACAAATGGGGTGCCATAGGTGATGCGGCTGACTATCAGCGCTTGGATTAGCTTGCAGGTATCGTGTTCTTTAAGTCCGTATGTAGAGCCTCGTATTCTTCGGATGAGGTGTGTTAGCTGTGTGACTGTTTTTTGGAGTTGTGGTAGAAGGGCCACTCCGGAGCCATCGTAGTGGAAAGGTACGCCGAGCACGCGGAGCGTGGTAACTTGTGAGAGGGGGGATCCTTGAATGACGACTTGGGGATCTGGGGTAGTGGGAGGGGGTCGGCCTCTTGTGCGGGAACGTAGAATCAACAGGGCCGATTTGTTAGGTTCTGCTGTGAGGCCCCTGGGTTGGAGATAAGCAATGGTGGTGTCGATGGCTTGCTGGAGTGCGTCTTCTTGTTCTCCGCTCGAGCCATGTGTCGTCCAAATGGTTAAATCGTCCGTGTATAGGGCATGGCGAATGCCGGGGATATTGTCTAGTTTGCTTGGTAATTGGAGGAGTGCGATGTTAAATAGCAGGGGTGAAATTACGGACCCTTGCGGGGTGCCTTTGGCCGGTGTTTCGAAAGTTGGGGATTGTATGGGTCCGAGTCGCAACGTGGCTGTGCGGTTTCCCAGGAACGCCTTGACGAAGTAAAAGATTCGGTGGCCGCATTCGGTATGGTTGAGGTTTTCGAGAATGGCTTGGTGTGTTACGTTATCAAAGGCGCCCTTAACATCTAATGTGAGTAGGGCCTTTGGAGCGTCACGGCTGAGGTGGTCTAGTATTTGCTCTTTGATTTGTATAAGGATGTCCTGCGTAGAGAGGTGCTGGCGAAAGCCGAACATTGTTAGGGGGTACAGGTGTTTTTCTTCTAGGTGGGTAGTTAGGCGTTGATGTGCTAAATGTTCGTAGATTTTTCGAGACATGATGCCAGGGAGCTAGGTCGGAGGGTGGTGGGTGATAGAGGCTTGTTAGGTTTCGGGATTAGCGTGATGTCGGAATGCCGCCAATCAAGAGAAAACAATAAACCAAAAAAATGAATTGGTGCCACCAAGTAGATATTTTATTGGAACAAACTTCCATAATGACGTCGTGCAGGTGGCTTGTGCTGCTGACGTGGCTTCCTGTGAGAAAAAATGTTGGGAGTGGCATTTGGGTTCAGTTTTTTTTAACGCCAAGCTTCTCCAATATCCGTTGCTCAAATTGATCCGTGAAATAATCCTATTGAGAAGGGAAAAAAAATCTCGCCACCGAGTTTGAGATGCGCCACAAACACTCCGCAAATATAGGCAATAATGCATTCCAGAAGAGAGTTAGTGAGCGTTCTACCGTAGCATGGTCAAATTCGTGTTCGCGCATCTGCTCAGTGCCGCGTCCGCTCAACTTGCTACACTAAACCGATTTAGCAAGCGTTTAGCAACCCGTTTAGCTGGACAACGTCGCCCAGTGTGTTTTGGTTCAAATCGCAATGACTGGATACGCTGCGCCGTTGACTACTAAGATGAAGTAAGCGCTCACACTGCAAATGTACGGCATCACGTGTAATGCAAATGTAAGATGTAATTAACGTTCCTCTGTGCATACACAGAAGAAAGGGCGTACAGCCGTTACGGTGCGAATATGCATTTGAAGTGCCCATTCAAACGTGCTGCGCTGCAGAGCACGAGGTCGCGGGTTCGATTCCCGGCCGCGGCGGCCGCTTTTCTGATGGAGGCGAAAAGCAAAAACGCCCGTGTGTACGAGATTTCGGCGCACGTTAAAGATCCCCAGGTGGTCAAAATTAATCCGGAGCCCTCCACTACGGCGCGCCTCATCGCCTGCGTTGCGTCGGCGCGTTAAACCCCACAATAAATGAAATCAATCAATCATTCAAACGTGCGCGAATTTAACAAAGCGATAACAGAAATTGCGAATCAACCGTACGTCAACGGCGTGGTCACTATATTAGCTTGTTTTACCTAGCCGCAATTTTTTTTTTCTCGCAACAGCCTCAATTTGCGCCGCACCGACCAAGCCCATATTACGCAGCAAATCACTCCGATGCCATAAGAACGGGATTATAATACCACCCGGGTCGCTAACACAAAAAACATGACTTCAAGGCAAAAAGAGCGTACACGCACTCGGAACGCATACGCTACATGGTCAGACGCAAGCTGCCGTCGGCCAAAACAAGCACGAATTGAGGTGAACAATTCTCGCGTCACGAAAACCTTACGACAACCGACTGAACATGCTACGCCACTGATAATGATGCTGGAAGTTAAGCGCGCACATGATAAATACGCGGCCTCTTATCCAAAGCAAAGCTTACGACGGGACGAACTCGGCACTGCGCGCAATGCCTACTCAGAACAAAGGGTGGACGACGGTCGCGGAGGGAATACGCATTTCTTCGTAAGTGACCGCTCAAGCTCGCGCATAATTTAACAGAGCAAGAACAAGCATTCAGAAACTTACCTCGCAAAAGACTGATGGCAGCGTCGGCCTGAAGTATGCCCGTTCAAATCTATGCAACCAAGCTTTCTTCCTTTCTGCGTCGCGTTTCCCGGACGGAATAACAAGTCTTTTGCCCTCCCTGGCGATATTCACGCGGCCTAAGGCACAACACATCGGCACCGAGAAGCAACATAAAGCGACACCGGTGCGACATTTTTTTCGGAACGAGCAGCTAATTCTTACTGTGCTATCAGCTGGCGCCTACGATAAAGCCGGTACTGAAGCTCCGTGGCTCGGAAGCCAGCAATGGCGTCGCAGCGGCGGCGTTGCGCAATGTCCCAGCCGGCGAGGCATCGGCGAGGCGACCCGGCGGCGGAGCAAAAAAAAAAAAAAAAAAAGCACGTGACTTTTTTGTTGGCCAATGGCGCGCGGCGTTCGCCGGCGGAAAAGAAAATGGCAAAAACGAAGGAGCAAAGGAGCGCGGGCGAGGGCGAAAGGCGGCGAGGTCTAAAGATGGCGCTACCTTAGTAATTTTAAGGACCTTAACGCAGCGTTCCCGGCGCGGAAGTGCCTGCTCTCCGGCGGCGGCGGCGGTACGGCTTTGTCGTCTGCTTTAGCCACGGTTGTTTTGGTCCTGTTTTGGCGCAGCTTCGAGTCCATTGCGTGCTGCCTTCGCACGGCTTGATTAAGTTGTTCGACAGCATCTCTAGGGTAACCCGCACCCGACGGAATGAAGTGGTCGTACGGCAAAGATACGTTAAGGATTGGTTTGCAGGCCGGTAAAACAAAATGTGCAGACCACGTAGAGACATCTGGCCGCTAAAGAGAAACGCTACGTTTCGCGCACTGCTTGTCACGAATGGGGCTCCGTTTTCCAAATTGGTGAATACCGATTCGGTTGTGCTTTAAGAGGTATCACAAAAGGCGTAAGGAGCGACTTTTTCTGATAAATAGCGATTATAAAAGATCTCTAAGCCTTCTCGGAATTCTCAAACTTACTAAACCAACTAGTTTAAATCGGTATAAATAAGAATCGCTCACATGCAAAGTTGTTTCGGTGTCTGAGCTTGAGCCACGCGGGGGTGCAGCTCCAAGCTAGCACATCAGGATGGCTAGGTTCCGCTGTCTCACCCTTCGAAAGACGCTCCTCTCCGTTTTCTTTCTCTCCACTCACGGCCGGGCTACAGCGGCGGCGTCTGCCGCTCTAGCCCGGCCGTGGCACACGCGGTTGCTGCGTTCATGACGCCGCCCCCGCGAATTCCAGGTAACGGCTGGCAGAATGTCTGGTTTCACTCTTTGTAGAGCCTGACGTGTGAATTCAAGTGACGTCGCGTGGGCAATTGTTGTGGGTGTCGTTTAAAGCTTTGCTTTCCAACCACCTTCACAGCATGGATGGGAGCCATTTTTTCCTCAATGTTATCCTGGTTACAAAACAAAAAACTTTTTTTTCCAGCATTTTTTTTAAACCGCTCACATCTCTGGCTGCTCGTGGCTGCAGTCTAACGCGAAGAAGTTGACCCAACTCAGCCAGGAATGAACCTTTTTTAGTGAGCAATGGAGAATAAACTTTATAGGACATCAGCTGACCGCCATTTTCTTTTTTTCCCCTACCAATCACAACTTTCACCTAAACCACCCCACTTAACCCGGCACTTTCGAGCTTTTCAGAGCAGCCACCAAAACTCGAGTTTCAAATTTACAGTGGCTCTACAACAGAAAAACGACGTTACTACGGTCTTGAGCTTCTACCAGTGTTGTACACGTTCCTGTAAAACCGGCAGGAAAGCCCGTTTCTTGTTCCTTCCAAAATTTGAAACGAGTTCCCGTTACAAGTTTCTCTAATGCGAAAGGAACTCGTTCGGCTTACACTTCGAACACTGGATGTTTAGTTGCATTAACGTTACAGTTGTTTTTTTTTTAAATTAAAATATAGTGTCGGATAATCCTAATGCTATATAAAGTGATCAATTTAAAACCGACATCAAAATACGTGTATTATAAGAAAATGGACACCACCGTCAAGTGATTATCTGCAGATAAAGAGAAATCGAAGAAACGCTCATGGACGAATTTTTTTTCAGGGAGCACCGGACGTGTACTCTAGACATGTGTAACTGCCAATTCGGGGCTCGTCTATTACACGCACGAGACATATGGCACTTTCCAATTCGGTCTTGAAATGCGCAGTCAGGATACTGCGCATCTGATGTGCAAATAGAAAGTTACTCACGTGCACGAACATAATTAAATTTCTTGCAGAAAAAACCGTATCGAAAGGAACAATACATAGGCATTTAATGAATGCTGATTAAATATTACAGTAAGCAGTCCGCTTATTACGGTATACCCTATGCTGGCCCAGAGTATTCACCACCTTGCGGCACGAATTTCTCAAGATTCTGATTGAATGGGTTTCGAATGACCTACTGAAGGCCCGGAGCCTCCATTACATCTCCGACTTACCTGTTAGAGCTGGATGATGCGACTATCCTACTAACTCGAAAGCAACACCTCCGGCGCCGCACACGTGCGCTAATTCCACCATGTGCTGCCACCCTCCCCCGGACCTTACCCGTGCCGAGGAGGTTGCGTTTAGCAGGATCCGGGTGGGAGTAGCCCTAACTCCCGCCGTGACCCGTTAATGGCCTCACTTACAAGCCCCGGTTGCCCAGTTTGCCACCGCAGCGATGCCATAGCCGACATACACCACTTGTTAATTCTGGAAGCTGGGAGCGAAAGAAAAGTCCTGAATTAATATTACAAGGTTATTCTTACTAATGCCTAGGCTTGTTACTTAAAGGGACCCTGCAGCACTTACCATCGACTACTCGGAATGTATTTTAGGGTAAATTCTATTGTACCAGCAACCTCCTCCAGCAAGAATTATAAAAATCCGCTCACTATCACGCAAAATACGCGCGATGAGAGATCGCTCACAATTGTTCCATCTCAACTCGACCGTGGACAACGTGACGAAAGCTGCGTGCTTTTTTCCGGAGAGGGGGTGGCTCGCGGCGTTCTCTTCGAAAGCCTTCGATATGTCACAGGCCGGAGAGTTATCTCCTTTTCTCCGCTTCGTGGAGGGGCCTATTTCCGGTCTGGGGCCACAAAAAGGCAGGCTTGCGTGCGCTCTTTCTGGTAGGGCTTTTTGTAAGCAATAAACGTTTTTTGTCGAGGGGTCTCGTTGAAAGGGGAGTATTGAGTTCGTCACTCAAACTCTGCGCGCACTCAAAACACAAAGGAAATGGCAAAACTGTGCATACAGGTTCAGGCATAGAAGTGGTTGGTGCACAGCGCCGACGACGGCGGATCGTCACATGAAATGCGAGAAATAAGCCACAGAGTTGACCAGCGGCATCCAATAGGACAGACATGACCGCAATGACGTCGTTTAGGCAATTCCAGGGGTGCATAATGAGGAAAATTGCAGAGAGCGCCGTTGGTTTTCCGCGTCTTTCACTGCAATTTGCGCGCTCACCGCTTCACGTGCACGTGCAATATATGGCTTCGCATGGAGGTATTCTCGACAGGATAGATTTCGCAGCCCCCCGTAAAACACCAAATAGAAATAGCGCGAATGTTTGGCCTTGCCCACAACAACGCTCACTCCCGCTTCGCTAACAGTATACCCAGACATGCGTGCGCGTACGCATGCTTCGACATTCCAAGTGACAAATCTGCTCAAGGTATGAGTCTTGAAGGAAGTGAACAGGAAAATTATGCGCATGGTGGTTTTATGGACTGTGTCCCCGGGACCGAAATAGTTTCGCTTAGGGAACTGTCCCTCACCTGCTTTCGATCACAGAGCCACTTGGGCTGCCACAGACTGCAGACAAGTGCAAATGCGGGCGGGATTCAAAGTAGCACTCTAGCACAGAAAACTTGATTGATTGATTGATTGATTGATTGTAGGGTTTAACGCACCGGCGCAACGCAGGCGATGAGGCGCGCCGTAGTGGAGGGCTCCGGTCTAATTTTGACCAGCTGGGGATCTTTAACGTGCATTGCACCGTATCCTTCTGTCTGCCGCAGTCACTCGGGCGCTATTTGCACACAAAGCACCGTATCCGGCTAGCGAGATCGGACTGCAGTTTCCTAAACGCCGGCAGGTGTTGCTGAAACGTTTTATTGTACGCCGTTCCGCGTGATAGTGACAGACAGCCGAGGCATAGGAAGAGCACCTACCCTCCGGATGGCGTGCATCAAGACTGCTTCCGCAGCATTCACGGTGGGTGGCAGGCCTACGGGCCATTGTGAGCAGGCGAGGTTGGCCGCCATGGTTGATTAAGCACTCTCGGCACACGCAATGGCCCGCATGGAAGCCATAATGCCCGCTACCTTTCCCTGGCACCATGAGATGTGCCCGCAGCTTGCACGTGCGAAGCGGAGCGTCTGTGGCGTCGGTGCCGCGGGACAATAAACTTTATTAGGGCGGACGTTTCTCCGGCTAATCTTTCTTTCCAAGGTTATCGGTTCGGTGCGCGCGGTAGGCAACAGGTAGCATAGGGAAGCAGGAAATACTCCACGAACGGCAGAGCAGCG
Organism: Haemaphysalis longicornis; assembly: GCF_048455015.1. NCBI lineage: Eukaryota > Metazoa > Arthropoda > Arachnida > Ixodida > Ixodidae > Haemaphysalis > Haemaphysalis longicornis. The sequence goes on along the minus strand of NW_027526407.1, from coordinate 60,272,302 downwards.
GTCACTGTAGTGTTGGTTGCCAGATGTAGGTATATTTCTTGCGTTTTGCCGACTTCAGTCTCTCCTAATGCACCACGCATACCATAAACGCAAATGCAAAAATGCGTCATTGACTATCGAAACGGACATCCTTAGCTTACTGCCTTCAGGCACTTAAGCTGACATTTTTTCCGACAATAAGCCTTTTGGGATGACATATAGTTCTAGCAATACAAGTTCCCGCCTGCATCCCAGAGGAAAGCAAGGAGAGAGCAGTGGTTCGACTACCAGAGCCACCGCTGCAGATCGGGGTTCCCCTTTGCAGCTTTTGTAATGTGCCATGGACAGACTGATGAACGTCAAATCACGCGCTGTGCCCTCCCTTTGGTAATTACTCAAGCGGACCTACACTACAGAAAGGCCGCTGAAGCATGTTGTTCAGTGCGTGGAGTGGTTGGATTCGTGGTTGCTCACTTCTGAAAGAATCATCCCCGTACGCATGTGCATGCCTGACAGAAAAATGGCACGAATGTATTTTTAGTCAGCCGATCCTATGGCTTTTAACACTTGCCAAGGGAAGCTCAAGGGATTTAAAGACATCGATGCACGAAGAAAATATCGAGGCGCTCTTGGGCTTCTGCAGCTGCTCCCGCGCCTCAATGCATAAGCCTTTGGAGGGGACCCCTTACCGACGCCATTTTGCTTCAAGGTTCGAAACTGAAAAGGTATGAAAATACGCCGTGTGCCCCAGAAGGAAGAGTGACGTCCTGGTATGTGGCAACAAAAGTTGAACATGCTGGGCAGCTCGTTGTTAGCTGGGAACAATTGCTTGGGCCTAAGTTGCTTGGGGTGCAAGCAAAGCGGGTCTCCTGTAGGCATTCTTGTCCTCGATACGCGCGCAGTGTGCTTTGAGTAGGAATAGAAATATCGCTCGGAAGGAACGAAAGCAGCTTTGTGCAACCAGTTGTTTTGTTTGCACGTTTTCGTTACAGAAAGTCTGGTAGAGTAGACGTCGTTTCCCTTAATCACAGTGGTTGTTCTCTGCCAGCCATTCCACCCCTGTAATGCTGCTTTCTTGACACTTTCTTTATACAGTTTTGTGTGTCACAGATTTTCTGTCTCGCTCAAATACTGACAAGCAATCGCACTAAATCAGCTACCGTATACCTTACTATAAGTGACACATTACCCTGATCTTATTGATGACTGCAAGATTTGTTCTAGCGACCACAGCCCTGGAAGCAGCGCGGAGTGACGGCCTCCTGGACCAAGGAGGCTGATCCCACTCGACAACATCCAACTTACGCTCAAAAAATGTTGACTACTACCACAACTACGGCTGAGAAACAATTTCTTTACAACTCGAGTAGATAACAAATTTGATGGTTAAAATTTCATCTGTCAGTGAACTTCTGTCTTCCTTCTTGTTTGCGCTCGTGAAATACGTTGCGTACAACACTGGCGGTTATTCATAACGCGGCGTAACGAGCGTTCGTCGATGCGCATGCACTTACCTGCATCATTAGAGCGTGGTAAATTAGCTTTAGTATGCCGATTCCCACGAGGCATCAAGTAGAAAAATTCTGAATGGGAATTCTTGCGAAAGTATTACTATCTGCCACAGGGAGCCTCCTGTATGCATAATAAAACTGCACGAAACGCGAGGCTTAGAAGACACAGGCAAAATCTTTCTGAACAGCTTTTCGCTGAACATATCGAGCTCGACTGGTGGCCGTCAAATAATTGTTCATCATGGGAGGAGATGTCTTTTCTTATCTCCTCTACTGCAGCTTGGTAATTTATATCCACGTAATAAATAAGTTATCTCGAGGCATGCTTTGCATAACATTTTCCGCGACATGCATACTACACACGTTAATCGTTCTCCTGGCCACACTGCTTAGCCGAAAAATTCATCCTCACTGCCGTCGGTGAGAGTCCGGTTTGCCGCCTTATCACCGGCTTCGTACTCTCGCGCCGTCGCGACCGTCAACCCGGACACGAGGGCGTATCGCGTCTCTTCCATTTCCACAGCCGAGTCTTCGCAGTCGCACCTGCTGGCCATGACCCAAGCCACGAACCCCAACAGTGCGGTGAGCGCGAGGGAGGCCAACATGTGCCACGTGAACACGCTCGCGGCGAGCATCATGTCGTCATGGCTGTGGACGTCCCAGGTCGGCAATCCTGGAAGGGGGCTGTACAGCATGAACCCCACCTGCCAGAACCAGGTTCCCTGAACCATTCCGCAGTAACCACGGCCCAGGGAGGCCAGAAAAGAGCGTTTGCAGCACATTTCGACGATGACGCACACGGCTTCGGCCGCTATGACGTAGACGAGGATCGTGTGTATCAGCACGTCCAGGTGAGCCCGCCCGTGCAGGTGGAAGTGGAACAGCAGTCCTTCTACGGTCACGGCCAACAGGAGGCCCACGTAGTCCGTGTCGGCCGGGAAGGGAAAGCGACAGTTGGTCAGGACGTCCACGAGGCCGCTGAACAAGTAGAAGAGGTACATGGACACGTGCTGGGTGTTGCCCATATGGACGAAGCGGCCGCCTTTGAAGCCCGTGGCCACTTCTCCCGCGATTCCGATCGCGCAGCAGGCGATCTTGACGGCGCCCTCGAAGCAGCAGGGACATGATGCGCAGGGCAGCAGATACCAGGCACGCGCGACGTAGGGCCGTTTGCGCGCCCTGCTCCGTATGTAGACGCGCCAGGCACCGAACGTCCACCACGCGCCAAGGATGAACAGGAAGCTCCCGGGCAGGGCGTGTCCCGCGAACGTTCCCATGTCTGTGGCTGCACTCCTCCAAGGTGGTGTCGCCCTAAATCCCCTGCGCCGTTCGAAAGAGAGGAATAAGGAAAGTTAGTTTTTAGTGAGATGTTTTTGGCAATGACGGCCCCGGGGATATGAACAAGCTCTTACGCACTGGAGATGTGCATATCTCTTTCTCATACTTAATACACTCATACGTGATAACGTTTCAGTAATGCTCTCTACAAGTTATTCAAAGGGATATTTCTGTTTGTTAACCTTAAGTTGATGATGCCGTTTCGCATATATATGGGGGCCAGTGCCCGCCTTTGAAGTGCCCTCACTGAAGGAGTTTTCAAGCTTGCCAGAGATATTGCCTTGAACCTGGTATGCTGTGCGCCGTGGGCTCTGCATAACCTCCCTTCTGGTTTGTAGTGCAAGTGGGATTTCTTGAAGAGGATCCTGATGTCGCTTTAAGATTCATTGCACGGTACGTTCTGTGTCATTAGCAATTATGTCTGCCTTCTTGCACACACATTTTACTGTAGCTGGCTAGTGCTGACCTTTACAAGGCAAGAATCACTAAGAACTTTCGTGTTTACATCAGTTTCCACATGTGCGTCAAATTTCCTCCTTCACGTGTTGCTTGAAGTGTTCGGATTCTTGTTTGGACACACGCCCACACAATGGCCACTTTTCAAGCAAGAGATGTACACATTGCTGTCCGGGCGGGAGGTATACATGCACATTGCCACTCGGCTATAATATCCATATCCTGAAAGTCAATACCCCTGCACGGCAACTATGACGATTTTTAAAGTCTCTGCACTTCTCAAATCTCCACCTCGAGGGTTTCACTCAAGTGTTGTTCATAGACGTGAAGTGAAATACCACGAATTTCACTTCGTGCATTCTCTGGATCACTAGCGACTTAGGTTTGCGTTGTGTGTTTCCTATGGAGTTTATCTACATATAGTACGTGCAGTAATCTCTGCGCTCTTGATCGGGAATATGCGTCGATATCTGTTTCTTGTACCTTAATGTATGTATGTCGACGTTCCATGATGGTCAGGCCGGCTGCTGTCACGGCGCCGCTGCCAAGCAGGTGCAAACGAGGCTTTACGGAACGTCGGAAGGCGATCAGGTGACCCTGGGAATCCGGAACCCTGCTTCCTGCACGAAAAAAAAGGACAGTCATCAAACAACAGCACTTTGAACAACGACAAGCCCTATGGGACACAGGCCTTACAAAGGGCCATCTTCCCGGTAACGAAAAGATAATATTAGACCCAAGTGGGACTGAAAGAGATAACGAGAATGCTGAGCGGCGCGAAATATGGCTGAACTTGGCAAAAGCAAACTCACGCCAACAATTAATCGAAAATAACTTCATCTTACGGTTTCCTTATCTTTCTATAACCGTGAACTTTGAAAAGGATCTCTTCGCACACTTGGCCCCTCTGTCAACAGTCCCTTTATCCCTCAGGGCCGATTTATACCCTACATAAGGTGTGCCAAGGGCTACCGTCACTGCCGTGATAAAGACAAGGGCATCATCGATGCGAGGCATCGGATATACATCCTTTCGGGTAATTCTATTGAGTGCGCGGTAATCGATACAAAATCGAACGGATCCGTCTTTTTGCTAAGCGAGGACCACGGGGAACGACCAGGGACTGTTTGATGGGCGGATAATGTTGCGTTGAAGAATATCGGCGACATCCTCACTGATGACTTTTCGTTCGGAAGAAGACACGCGGTATGGACGGCGGCAAACAATACGGGATCCATTTGTTTCGATTCGGTGCGTTGCGACGGAAGTTTGGCCGAGCGTAGTACAATTCGAATCAAATAAGGATTTGTGCTTGTTAGGTCTAGTAAAGAGTCAGTTTGCGTTGGGGAGAGGTCAGAGCTGATTGCGGCAGATAGAGCTGGGTGCAACTGTTTAGAGGGCGAACTTGGGCAGGAGGAAAGAGGGGAGAGGGGAACAACACAAACAGCTTCGGAGTCAGCAGCGGTAGCCACAGTGGTGCCTTGACGAAGGAGAATCGGTTCAGGAGTAACGTTCGCGACAACGAGTGTGTCCGAGCCACAGAAGAAGCGCACAAGACAGATGGCGATCACGATGCCTTTTGGGAGAAGCCGAGCACAGGGAAGGATGAGTACGTAGCCATCACGACAGTTACCGCCGCGAACAGAAATTGTGGTCGCACTACCAGGCTTGAGGACGAAATCGGCACTTGCCACGAAGCACTGCTGCTTGACGTCAGGAACACCCGTATAGTCCGTAGCGGTGATCTCGATGTCTTGGTATCGGCGGGAGATGACCGCGGATGCCGATGATAGAAAGTCCCATCCCACAATGAGTTCATGGGAGCAGCTAGGTAACACCGCGCACTGAATATGGTGCCTAATTCCCTCTATCAAAACACGTATGGTACAGTATCCGGATGGCTCGAGCACCTCTCGATTAGCACCGCACAACGAAGGTCCAGTGTACGGGGTAGTCACTTTTCGGAAGCGCGAACACAACTTTTCATTAATCACTGATATACTTGCTCCGGTATCAACAAGGGCATCAACACGAAAACCTTCAACTTCCCCAAACAATGGATTTGATGGTCTTAATGGAGGAGTTTTTGGCTTTTTGGCGGGTGCAGTTTCCTCTCCAGAAACTGCAGGCGCTAGTTTTCCGATTGGTTGTCATTGGAGTGGGTCGTGGGTCGAAGAGGTGGCAGAGAGCGGCGATAAGGTGAGGGTGAGCGTCGCCGTGGTGAACGCTCGGGCCGTGGCGGGCCGAACGAGGTTGGGGGCGGCGATTGGCGACGCGGGTAAGGGCGGTTTGGATGCGATGGCCGAGAAGGACGGTGTGGGAGTCGTAGGACCAGGAGACGTCGAGGGCGTCACACCCGCAATAGATGCCAGCTCCTATTTCACCAGGTCGCGCAGCTGAGGAGCTTCCGTGCGAAAGTGATATCGTGGAGCAGAAAGCGGGTCGCTGAGCTGCAGCTCTTCGCGGATGATTTGGCGTATGAGAAACCGTAAGTCCGTGTCCCCTTGTGACGGCGTAGCCAGAGCAGCCGGTTGCAAATGAACAGCCTGAAATTCGTCCAGGCGCTGGCAGGTTGTGAGCACATCGCTGACGCTCGTAGGATTTTGCACCGCTAGGGCGTTGAACGCGAAAGAAGCGATGCCCTTCAGGATGTCGCGAACCTCCCCAATGGTTGAAAGCACTGACTCGAGCATACTCATCCAACCAGTCATCGACGTCTTCACCGCGGAGCCCTGCGAAATGCGGGGGGTCGCGCTCGCGGCAGGTGACGGCAAATGAAGAGGCGCAGGAGTAGAGGCGCCGACGTGGTTGCTTCACCCCTCACGCTGCATCTGTGTTGAAGGCAAACGCCGACCGGAAGGGAGCTCCAGGGGTGCGCTTGTAAGGCGTTGAGGACAGGACCGAGGTCAACCTCCACCACTTGTAAGGCCCTTGAGCAACAGGTGAACAGGGACGTTTATTCGGCGATCCAGTGGGTTCCGAACGCCATACCGAGAGCGATGATGATGATGCACGAGGGAAGAGGATTGGGTAATGTTAAGGAGAATGATAATGTTACGGCGAGGAGGGAATGCGGGAGATTGCCCAAAGTGTATGAACAGTCCCTGGGAGTGTCCAGGCTGTGCTGACGCGACATACGCGCTCACAATATATATATATATATATATATGTATATATATATATATATATATATATATATATATATATATATATATATATATATATATATATATATATATATATATAAGAGAAGAAAAACTTCGAACAAGGTAAAAGCACGATTGTGGCCTACGTTTCAGCAAAGAGAACTTGCTTTCGGCCCTGAGGAAAGCAAGTTCTCTTTGCTGAAACGTAGGCCACAATCGTGCTTTTACCTTGTTCGAAGTTTTTCTTCTCTTGTGTTCTCTACCATCTTCAAAGTTCTACTACTCCCTATATATATATATATATATATATATATATATATATATATATATATATATATGTAAGGTAGAAACCACGATTGTTGCCAACGCTTCAGCAAAGAGACGTGCCTTCGTCAGGGGCCTGACGAAGGCAAGTCTCTGCTGAAACGTTGGCAACAATCGTGGTTTCTACTTTGTTCGAAGTTTTCTTTTCTTGAGTTCTCTACCATCTTCAAAGTTTTATTGCCCCCTATATATATATATATATATATATATATATATATATATATATATATATATATATATATATATATATATATGTATATATATATATATATATATATATATATATATATATATATATATATATATATATATATATATATATATATATAGTGAGAGATAGAGATAGAGAGAGAGGAATATAGGGGGACCCAAGTGCAGCAAACACCCACCCGAGAAAGTGGTGGAGAAACAGCCCCGCCGGTAGCGTAGTGGTCATTGCACCAGACTGGTATTCTGGATGTCGTGGGTTCGAATCCCACCCGGTGGGCATTTTTTCGCCACTTTCTTTCTGACTTTAAAAATTTACCTGTTTCTATGACCTACCGCATTCCCTCCTTTGCTGTTCGAGGTTTTCTTGACTGCCAACCCTTATTCTGTCTTAATTCACCGAGCCCCTCATTTCCCATATATATATATATATATATATATATATATATATATATATATATATATATATATATATATATATATATATATATATATATATATATATATATATATATATATATATATATATATATATATATATATATATATACCTATTATTGCGCGTGGGGCTTTCGTCACTATAGCTTTCTATCTTTCAAACATTTACCGCAAAACCGCGTCTACTTTGGAGTAATGCTGATGTTTTCGCTTTGTAGTAAAATGTGCGGTGTTTCCAATATTTCTCCTCTGCCTTCCCACGGTTTAATCCGGTGTTGTTCTCTCTCCGTGTTGCAAAAACAGGCATTTACGGATGGGGTTCCGTTCTCCCAAAATGCCGGTCATCCGAAGGGGAGGCAGAATTTGCTCCAGGAGAGACCGTTTGCGGAGCCCTTCCGTTGGGCCCGTCTTTGCAGCAAGGAGAGAGGAGAATGGAGGCTTGAATTGCCCATTGCGCTTTTAAAGACATGCAACCGCTATTCAAAACCAAAGTAAAAAGACATTTTCCAACGTACTGAGTAAAAAGGATGCCAGGAATGACGCTGTAACGTCCATCAAGCGTAGACAGATCATTACACACTACACGCATGATAAACCTTACCGTTTAATGGAGACACCCTTTCAGCGGTTGGTATAGCTCTTTTCGCAGTCGGGGTTGTACGAGGTCACGGCGAATTCTCCACCCGGCCCTGACTCCACTTCCCGTACTCTTTTCATAAAAGTAGTTGACAATGCTTTCTTCCCTGCACGGGCAGTCCAGCCCTTGAAGTGCCGCGGCGTGTTTATAAGGGGGGGATAGCACGCCTGTTCCCCGGCGATGAAGAAATATTGCGCTTGTGTACATAGGGTGGGTGAGGGCGATACTACTCGGGCGGGCCGTGCGCAAATATGGAAGGGAAGAGAGAAAGTTGGTTCTGAATAGCGGCTGCATATGTAGGCGTCCCCGGGCATACAACATGATATGAGTTTTTTTTTCGCCGTATTTTCGTGCCAGTGGTTCGAACACATGTGCACTGTGTGCCATTTTTCATACCATCCGTTGGTAAACAAGCTCTAACTTTTCGGAAGAGGGCGTGGAGTAGAGCGAAAAAAAAGAGGCTCGATGCGACGAGCTCGTTCAGCAACTGCTTTTCCGCACCACGCTTCGTGAAAAGTAAAACAGGTCAGTTCAAATGCGGAAAGATGGAACGAGCTTATGCGGAAATTCATAACGTAACCTAACTTAACAAAATTGTAAGTCCTACCTGGTATTTCCGGGGTACATCCTACCACGTCGCCTGGGAGTGTGCCCGCACTCATTCCACCCTTCCTATCGCCCTTACCGTAACATAAAACGTTGGGAGGCTTGCTAGCCAGCTCAGATCTCGGCGATCTGCTAGTCAAAAGGGCTGGCCGTGTCGCGTTATCCTCGGGGCATCTGAACTAATAATTCCCATCACCATGTAATCATAAAAAAAAGCTACTTTGGAACAAAAAAGGCTTCTTCCGCCTCGTATTGAGAGAGAGGCGCAGAGGGAAGTTTATGATGCAGCGCAGCCATCTCGGAAGGTCCGCTGATGATGATGTGCACGAGAAGAGGACGAGATGAGTGGATGGATGGATGCATGGATGGGTGGATGGTTGAACAGGGAGTGTGTGTGTGTGTGTGTGTGTGCGTGTTGTTGCGTGAGTGTTGCCATATTTTGCAATCAGCTGCTTATACACTCATGATATTTGCTTTCCATGGATAATGCGGAAATTTTGGGGACAATAATGGCAACGGCTTTATGCAAATAGAAAAAAATACAAATATTTGCGTCACATGTAGTCAACAGCTAGCGGAGGCGTTCAGAAATTCCAGTCGCTTTTTATAAGCCCGAAGAGTTATCTGGAAGAAAAAAATGCTTAGGTGAGCACACAGTGTCAGGCTAATGGCTTGCGGAAGATTTTATTGTAATACTTTTGCCGTATAATATTATTATATCATAAAAGATAACTATCTGAATATTTTTTCTACGTAACTGACCTCAGTGATACTGGTTTCGCTATCACTTTTCTCTATTATTCGGGCTCGGAGACAAACGAGGAGAAAAACGACGATGAAGTGTCGTGGCCGCACAGCGGTGACGTCAAAAGCGAGGCCGCCTTTGACGGCCTGACCTCGGCCCCGACATCCGGGACGCGTGGGAGGCGAAAGCTGCGCGCGCTTTTTATAGCACATGATAAGCAGGAGAGGTCTTTTGGCTATATGTACACGATGTGTGTTTACTTTTCCGTCCCGATCCAAGTATGTCCACCCTGGCAGGAGCGAAAGATAAGGGACGGATCTGATGAACCGGTGCATAGAACTTGTGATCCTCTGAGCTTTGACAACGCCTCAGCATATTTTGTACTCTGCTGCGCATGCGCGGATTTATGTTACCGTTCAATGCGCCACTTAAATGGGTGCTAGAACTGCCCAATGACAAAATGCCTGCTTCCAAGATAAAGAAGCTGAACGGTTCTTTGAGGGCAGCCCCGTGAAATGCTCCCTCAGTCGCGTCATATTGGAGGTACTGAAAATTAGGACGTGCGTACACCAAACCAGGGGATGGAGGGTGACAGAAAGACGCAAAAGAAATTCCTGAGAACGCTTCAGTCTGGTTATTCCTCAAGGCGCTTCAGTATGGTTTAGAGATGTGAGTGGTTGAAAAAAAAGCATTGAGAAAAAGCGGGTGTCTTGTTTTTTTTGTTTTTCAAACATAATAATATTAATACAAAGAAACAGAGCTGCTCAGGGGAAATTCGCTCTGATGTGACCAGAATGCAGTGAGGAAAACGGCTTTTGAAAGCAATGCCTTGACGTGATATAATGCGCACATTTTGAGAGTAGAAGCTCTGCTGGGGCTTTTGAGATGCAGCATGTACCAATTACATTCTTTTCAGAGTTAACGGAAAAGTTTATCGGACGCTTAAGTCTCTTTAGTGATTTAAAGGCGAAAGCCAGCGATTATCGGAGACTTGTTCACTGCTGTCATGCGGCACGCATCCGGATCATTCTTGTTCCGTCATGGCACGGTACAGGGTTAGTTAGCGCACTTGGCTGCTGCTCTTGGCGACCCGGGTTCAAATCCCACTCGAACTCAAATAAGTTTCTATGCATATTTCATTCACTCATTTTCTTTTTACAGGAGCCGTAATATGGTTTAATTCGTGTAGTCAACAGCAACTACGGTCCCTTTCCCCGCTTGATGCGACATCTAAAGATTACACCTTAAGAATTATGTCAAACTTTTGTAGCGTAAGCTACACTAACCGCCGAGGTTGAGCAGTTTCTCGTGTACCGTGAAAGGCCGTTCTGCGCAGCGCGAGGAGCATTGCATTGAATTGCATTGGCTTTGCTTGGATTGGTTTGGATTTGGATTGGATTGGATTAAAGTGGATTGTGTTGGATTGTGTTGCGTCATAGCCGCGGCAGACGCACTGGAGCCGGCGCGCTCCCAGGTGGGCGCCTCAATGGCGCAGTAGCCAAGTCTGACGCTGCACCGGAGCCGCTTGATAGCCGTTTCGCGTGGCTCGCGAAGAGCCGTGCTGAGCATGCGCGAGGAGCAGTTACTGGACAGGACTGGACTGGACTGGACTGGACTGGACTGGACTGGACTGGACTGGGTTAGACACAATTGGACTGGACTGGACTGGACTGGACTGGACTGGACTGGATTACACCGGACTGGACTAGAATGGACTGGATTCCTGAACCTTAGCTCACGCTACGTATACCCTGGCATAGCAGAGCTAAGCCACTACTAATTTTTTTGTAGAGCTGTGCGGAATCGTCTGTTTCAATTTTTCATATTAAAAAAAGCGTGAAAGAAACCTGTTTTTTTTTTCTCTCCCCTACATACTTGATGAAACCTTACATCTCTAGTCTGGTTACGGTCTTCGGAGGCAAAGCCTGGCGATACCTACCGCAAACTTAACTGGCACTTCGTATTTGCGTTTCTTCGTCTCGTTTGTTAGTGTTTTGGAGGAAGTACTCTGTCAGGCTCCTTTACGGATTCACCGTGTCTGAGTTTCCCCTTTCCCTTCCATTTTAAAGCGAAGCTTTCTATGTATCACTTGTGGCGGAGCCGGAAAAACGCACTGCAGGAAAGCCGACTCTACAGAACGGGTTTCCACAAAGGGAACATGATGATGACGATGAAACGCCAAGATTTCTGCGATAGAAATGCGAAGTCCACAATGCAATTCCCAAGCCCAGATCTACGACACGGCTGAGCTAAGCGAATGTGATGTTATAATTCTCCATCTATTACTTTGCGATTGGGTCTTCTTAATGTACTAATTTGTTAGCTCAGCCTTCTCGTTGATTTGGGCTTTGGCCAAATCTTTCTTCCAGAAAGGGGCGTGCGCTTTCTTCTTTTGCCGCGAATTACTTCGACCAGGTCAGTAGTAACACACACCACAGCTTCAGTGTAGTTTTGCGGAACATTTTTTTCCCGGAACGTTGTGCTCCACCCAATTCAAAGGCAACAGCCACTAAGACATCATCATAACCAGTGGAGTCAAATAATTTTAAGTGCCTTCTGATTGAGATCCACTGCTATTGCATTCATGCGTGCAAACGTACGCACAGTCTTCGTTAAAATTTTCTAGACCACGCCGAAAGTGCACAGGCAGAAAGAAGTCCAATGTACAAGCTTACGTCTACAGTGACGCTGGAGCATTTTGTGCTTAAAATCTAGAGAAAAAAACTTTTTTTTCATACCGCGATAAAATAGTTTTGTCAGAGTTGAAGGTTAAGCTTATTCTTTGAATTCTTTGTGGTCGGGAAGCCTTAGGTTTGGCCCAGGACATTTTGATAAAGACTGTAGGTACTGATTTTCCGGGCAGTCACCAGACTCTTCGGTAAAACAAGCTGACGTGTGTTCTCAATTGTGTTGACTCATACTCGAGTGTTGGATAAACCCCAACAAGAATATACAAAGATCCGATAGATAGATAGATAGATAGATAGATAGATAGATAGATAGATAGATAGATAGATAGATAGATAGATAGATAGATAGATAGATAGATAGATAGATAGATAGATAGATAGATAGATAGATGGATGGATGGATGGATGGATGGATGGATGGATGGATGGATGGATGGATGGATGGATGGATGGATGGATGGATGGATGGATGGATCGACAGACAGACAGACAGACAGACAGACAGACAGACAGACAGATAGATAGATAGATAGATAGATAGATAGATAGATAGATAGATAGATAGATAGATAGATAGATAGATAGATAGATAGATAGATAGATAGATAGATAGATAGATAGATAGATAGATAGATAGATAGATAGATAGGAATAAGGAATTTTCACTATGCTCTCCGCAATTGCGGCGTCATTATACCACGCCTGGACATCCCTCTTTTGCTGTCATTTATTCCAGAGTTTGTCTTGTGATTACCGTGGAACCTTTGACCTCCGCCAAACTCAGAATCGGCAAGCCTGACACAAAGAAATCCAACTCGTAATCACCCACGTGTTCGAGAGGCGGGAGATGAAGCCCGACATACGATTCGCATATTCACCAAAAACCACGGCCGTTAACCGCGAGGTGTGTGGCCCAGTTTCCTACTGACGATGCCACCTGCGTTTGAGGCGGCAACGACGGTGTCCCCGTAAAGCGGCGGACACATATCCGCCCGAGCAATCCGATTTCCGACGCGGTGCGTCAAAATATCTAGCATATTGGATGTGCGTCTGAGTGGCCGGTGCGGCGGGTCATCCATCCGGCAGCAAAACTGCTTCTCGGGGCGGCCACGCGTGCGGGGACCGTTCCTTTCCACTCATGCGTTCGACCCTTAAGACATGCGTGCAGTCGTTTGAAGGCTTGTTGAAACGTTGAAGACCACTCATGAAAGCGTGCAAGAATTGAACCTGTTAAACACCCGGAGGAAGGGCATTCTTCGCGCTTTCAAAACCGTGCCCGTATTTACAGTACAACCTTAACGCATACGGCTGCGATGGGCGCATCGGGATGCCATGTTTAGTAACTTACAGACTGACGTCAAACCCAGACTCGGTTGCGAAACATCATCCCAATTCCGTTTTACAGGAGGGACAGTAACGTACCGTGAGAAACGGGGGTTTTAGTGTGTGCCCGTGGCGGATGGAAAATGCACCCTACCTCTGCCATTGTGTTTGAATGTCTTACCAATTGCATGAAAAGGAGAATGAAGCTTGGACTTCTTAGAAGTGGGGGGTACCTTTAGCCTTGGTTTTCTCCGAGAACGTCGAGAAAAACAATACATGATGGAAGTGTAGTGAACAAGTAGGCAAACAAGACAATATTGATACGAAACATTGTTCGCGAGAGCAGGATTTGGCAGCTATGAAGGGTTGAGACAATATTAACGTCCCATACCTCGTGCCTCCCACCAGCTAGCCAGACGCTGCTAAAAATGAGTTTCTTTTAGTGGCAACGAATATTGCCCTAACTTTGATCTTAAGACTGAGAGGGGCAGGCAGCCTAGGCTTGGGGAGCCAATGTTCCTACATGGTAGCGCTCGAGTACACCAACTTTTCGTGCAAGGTACAGTTGATCTTACACTTCATGAACTCACCTGGACCCGTGAGGGTTTTGTTACTTCAGGTACTTTGCAAATTGAGGAAGCATTAAGCCTACGGGTGACGTCAGGGAACCCAAATTTATTCGTTAAATCTTAAAACCCGAAAAAAAAACTGGTTTTATAAAAACGAGATTGAACTGTATAACGACTATTTGCCCCGGCCCTTTTTGTGTGTGCAGTTTCCATTTAAGATTCAGCTCTGTTGTTCATTATTTTTCATCTTGGTTAAAAGAGGAAGCTATGCTTTTTATTCTCCAAGCATGCCCTACGGCATAATGAAAACTAAATTCATCGGTTCCTTTCCCACAACCAACTTCATAAGGGACCGATACTAGGGCCCGTGCTCCCAGCTGCGGAAGTCAGGTGACCGCCTAGCATGACACCCGAAACCGTTCATGTGGCGGACTCTGGCTAACTGAAGGCAGGACATGTTCCCAGGAGGTGGAGGAGATTTTGTACAGCTCCAGGTGCTTTACAAAAAGGCGTGTTTTCGGGGGAACTTGTGTCATCCAAGAGACCCCAATCACCGGGGTCGAGGCTGCTCCCCCACGGATTCTCCGAGGGGCGACCTCCTCGCGGCGGGTTAAGCCGCCACGAAGGTAGGAGGACACACGCTAAGGGTAGTGGCTTGCCTGGTTTTGGTAGTGGTACTACCTTTGCATGTTTCAAGAAGCTGGGAGGCCTCCGATGCACAAAAGCGCGCGTTGAGGGAGACAAAGAGCCCCAAGAGCAGGCAGTCAGCGTTCTTGAACCCTCCAATGGTGATACTAATCGGTCCAGGAGCTATGCGCAACTTTGCCTAGTCGATGGCGGCCACGAATTCCGCCATTGTAAATGGCTTTTGTATGCCATCGATGTACGCCTGCACAGGGGACGAGCTTGGTTCTATTGGTAGATCGGCTTGGCTGGGGAATGGGGGTGGAGCCTCGTCGAACACCGGAGGAAGGGGTCCTGGAGAGCTCCGATACAAACTGTTCCAGGGTTTGCCTTAGACAAGGCACGCACTGGGGAACCGTCCGATAGTCGTGGACCAGCTTTTATGCTGCTGTATATGGCCAGATGGAAGATACTGTGGAAGAAGGTCCAGTGAACGCACACCAGTCCAGCCACATCAGTTTAGAGAGGAGTTTCTCATGCCGCTGGGACGCGGCTGTTACACGATTTAAAGAGGATAAGAGTTCCTCTGATCATAAATCCCGCTTGCCGCCCCATTAAGCATGACGTCGAGCTGCCCGTAGTCGAAGAATATGCAGATAGGGAGCTCGCATAAACTTCTTCACCCAAGTTAACTTTGTGGCATCCTAATGGCGGCGCGCATTAAACTGGTACCGCGTCAGATATGGTTCTCGCAAGGCAAGTAGAGTAAACTCTCGTTCAAACGAACTCTAAGGTACCACGATAACTTGTTCGTATTATCAAAAATTTATATTACGCGGATGTTTTTTTGCATTGTGCACTTTACAAGGGAGTGAAAGTGTTGCCCATTAGCATTAACCGAGTTTGTCTCAACAAGAGTCTCGTGTAGTTAGCACAGTAGAAACAAGCCCGAGTTAGTCACATGACAGCGACACCGTAGGAATCGCTGAAAGACCGCAGCCACATTAAGACGCACAGGGTAATGGTCACTGCCCCAACAACCTGGTTTACGGTCCCACGAGACAGGGCTCAAGCCCGTCCACTATGAAAGTTCCGGGGATAAGAAGGGGATAAGAAGGTGGACGAGGGTGATCCCAACGGCGGGTCGATGTGTTCGGGGCATTGGGTAGCACCAACTGCGGATTTGGGAATGTGTCTGTCACTGCATTGCCACGCCCACTAGACTCCATGCTTCACGAGGCGCCTTAAAGTACCCAACAATTATCACTGGGCATCCCAGGTACGTTCAACGCAGGTGAGACCATTCACAATCGAAGGACCCTGACACTAAACGGAGGCACTTAACGGGACACTAGGATCACGTCTATGGGAGATAGGCAAACAAACACTGCAGCCACTTCCTGCCATACGCTGCACCGGAGAACCAATGGCACATGCGTCTGAGTGTACGCGTGGCGATGTGTGCTGCAAGTGCACCATGTGGACCAGATATATTGCGGCAATGGCAGTCAGGAATGGTCCGGGAAGAATGAACAGGAAGTCCTGTAATGAATGCATTGAATTGGTCTCTTCTAAAAGTAGAATCCAACCTTCAAGTGCGCCTATTCTTAGGCGTTCTTGGAGCGCTCCCGCCTTGGTCGCAAGAACTACGCAGTTCCATTGGAGTACAGGTGCCGTCAGAAGTAATTGGAGCACGGTAGCTGTGGCCGAACCCCATAGGAGCGCCGTGTGGCTGGACGGGCCGTAAACGAAAGGAGCAGAACACGCATGCGCGCCTGCTGACGGTGATAGCCCCTCTACACTTCTCAACCCACTTCTTTTAACGTGCCTTCGAGCATTATTCACTGCATGCTGGTCTCAGCGATGGCGCTGATAGCAGAGGCGGTATCTGGCAGCGTCGCACACACTTTCAGCGCACGCGAGCTGCTGAAGAAGCGTCGAAATCGCAGGGATAGTGACAATTTTTTCCCGAACATTTTAGGTGGGTCTTCTATCAGCGCCATCTCCGAGACCAGCATGCAGCGAATAATGCTCGAAGCCACCTTAAAAGAAGTGGGTTGAGAAGTATAGAGGGGTTGCCACTGTCGGCAGGCGCGCATGCGTGTTCTGCTCCTGTCGTTTACCGCCGGTGCAGCTACACGGTGTTTCTATGCATTTCGGCCACAGCTCCCGTGCTCCAATTACTTCTCACGGCACCTGTACACACTCGTGGCGTAGCAGGCTTGAAGAAGCATTCACACCTTGAGGGGCTATTGAAGGCGTCACGGACGTAGGTCCGTGACCGTTGTCACATCCTGGGGTTTTTCTGCCGCAGAGGCAAGAAGTTTGGTGGCCCTGAGTTAAAAAAAAGCTGCAGGAAAACGGCCGAGGATTCACCAGAAGGACAGCTCGGGGAGCAAGTGTTTTCTGGTGTGTTCGCTGGATTAGAATTTTCGATGTCGCCGGGTACGTTGGATCCCTGCTTCCAACTTCGCCATACGTTACCCCAGGGCTGCCACGGCGTTGAAAATAGTGGCGCCTCGTATTCACGAGTAGGACCCCGAGTTACACCACAGCACCATATGTACAATCGACAAGTGGCTGGCCTTCAATTGAATCCATCGATTAGTGGCACTTTCGGTCCCTAGTTAACACTGAAAACCTGTTCCAAGACTTGGTTTCGATGTGTGCCGCTTTAAAAGATTGTAATAAGATTGGTGCTTATTACTCGCTCTCGGTGAAGCGAGCATAAAGCGCCAGCAATGAGCAGCCCTTTGTGGTGGCGCAGTGGCCAAGGCGCTACGTTCTACTAAACGCGAAATAACAGTTCAGTTCCCTGCCATGCCGGCTGTTCTTCTGATAGCGACGAAAACAAGATGTCAGGACGTGTTACAAAGGTCTGACTCACTTTGGAGATCACAGGTGACCTAAGCAAACACGAGCTGACGGAGCGCCTCTAGCCCACGCGTAATTTCGCCAAGCAATAAAGAAACAAAAAATTCAATTTATCATTTTGGACTGAGCGTCTACCTTTTGGCACATTGTTTGACGTATTATAGCGTCTAAGAATGTTACTCACCAGCTAAAGTTATCATTTACCAGCTAAAGGCATTGTTTGCCAGCTAAACATTATTTACCAGATAAATCCATGGAAAAAAATACACACGCACAAACTTACCAATTCACGGCGTCAGACGAACACCCTTCGATGGCTTCAAAACGCAAAAGACCATTTCTATCAAATCATTCGTTCTGATGCGACGCAATAGAATTTTCCACTGCGACAAACGCGAATGTACAAAGTGACGCGTCGAGAATAAGCGGGGAAATGGAAAACGACATGTGCGGTGATCAGTTCGGGCGGAGTGCATGCGGAGAGACAGACGTTGGGTTTTCGTTACTTTATTTTGTTTCTCCACTCTTTTTGAACACGGCCGCACCTGGGATGCGACATTTGTTTCCTTCCCTTCGCACGCATAGTTTTTTTTTCTCTTTTATATCGCGCTGTGCGACCGACTGTTCAGCCGGAGAAGCACCATTCTGCAACCTGCCATTTGAAAACGGCCGACCATGCTTCTTTGGGCTTGCTTGGGATGATCGAGCCCGTTCGCTGGCTGTACCGGCTAGTGAGTACTCAAAAACAAAAACACAAGCCAATTCGTCCTCGCAGCTTTGCTCATAAAAACAATGAAACAACACAAGTATTAAAGTTTTTTAATATATTTAGCTGGCTTGCACGGAGGATAGATAAAATGCTGGCAACGGTGCGCAAACAGACACACCAAGGGACACACTTCGTTAGCGCTCATTGTTTAAAACAACCCTTTTCAGGTGAGCACGTCAGTTTAATAAAGCAATTTAAAGAAATTAAACCGAAGTAAATGTCTCGGGGGATATTGAAACCTGCAGCGTATGGGTTGGTGTCTACAAGCACATCTGTTCTGCCTGTATCTGTGGGAAATTTTACGCCAACTGCTACTGGGACTATTAAAGGGACACTGAAGTGATTTGTAAACATTGCGGGACTACGAGCGCAAATTGTAGTCTGGAGTCCCTAGGCCCTGTTTCGACCACTCTGAGCGCGTTTACGCGAATTTATTTACTAGAAAAATCAATTCGAAAATGCTGTCCTCCTCTCTGAACCCTCGCCCATTTTCTGTGGTGTTTTCGTGTGGCGTCAGGAGGAGATGATCTGGCAATTGGCTGAGCTACTGCACGGCTTGCCGGCCTTCCGACAGAGTCAGTCGGCCCAGCGTTTCGTCCACCGGCCGCCGACGGGTCGTTGCAATTCGTTCACTCAGTTGAAACGAAGCCAGGACACGTTTGTGAATGGAAGAATGTGCCTTTCTTTACTTTGTTAGTTTGTACACTGTATCTAGCTCCAAGTCAAGGTCGCTTCACACAAGCGCTGCACAAGCACACATGCGACGCTTCGCTGACTGGTACGCCGGTAGGAAAATATAAGGCCACTTGAAGGCAGGAGAAGAGTCAGCGAAGTCAATATAGGTACAAAGAAAATAAAATCAACTGAACATTTTACCGTACAGCGTTAAACTAGGGTGCAGGAAGCACTTTTTTGCGCTGGGAGAACAAGCACAGCGGTCAGCAGCACGACTACGCATCTGCGAACGCTTTTCCGTCTAAGAAATGCAATTGCTAGACGTGACATATAGTGGAAACTTGGGGGACGCTTACTGCACGAGCGCAATAAAACAAATAGTCACCTAAGCTGCTTGAAGTGCTAAAACTAAATAAAAGTGTAAACTGGTTATACATTATATACCTCATATTTCGCTCGCTGGCAGCTCTGGCCCCTGGCCAAATGGTCTCGGGCGCTAGGTGTGATATTTTGCAAGTCACGTGACAAGTTCGAATCCCCGGGGGTATATTCTTTTTTCTGGGGGTATATTTTTTTTTCTTTTTATAAGTTGCTTTTCCGTTTTCAGCTGATGTTTTCTATACTGAGTTCAACTTTTTTTGGGCCGGAACGTTCACTGCTCCATGAACTAGTTCACAGAACGCGCGCAGGCTGACAGTGACGCGCTAGCGAGTTCTCGTTGGCGTGCTGTTGCCATAAGCACCGACTGCTTGCGGGCAGTGGGCACAGGCCAGAATGAACAGACCCTTGCCCTGGTGCGAACACACTTTTTACGATACAGGCATGAGTGAGGCAAGCTTCAAATATGGGAGAAAAGCGCATGGCATTTGAGCGTCTGCGGGGACGCGGAGGGCGTTCATCCACTGCGTAGGCCTCGGCTAGTGATTGCTACGATTCCAAGCCGTCCTGGGAGGCTTACCTTATGCATTTTACAGCCGACAACATGGCAGGAGCACGGTGTGACGATTACTGAGATATCGAGAATGCCCATCCAACGATGCCGTCGGATGTCAAGCATGTTGTTTCACAGAACCGAAACCGCAACTTGCTTGAATGCTAACCAATCACGGTGCGTCTCCTCCCGTCGTCACATCCTTTAGTTGGCGCGGCCGCCGCAAACCGCGCATGGTAGTTTTTCTTCTTTCACGCCTTGTAAAATAATTACCGATTTGTCAACCGGATAAGCGATGAAAAGTGTGCTAATTTGAGCCATTCTACGCAGTACAAGCAAAAACGGGAGCTTGACAAATTCACTTCAGTGTCCCTTTAATTAAAAGCGTGAGCATTTCCACGCGGGAACTCAGCGAGGAGGCTCCCCTTGTACGCTTGTAACGCATTTGTAACTCCTTGTGTCGCACTTTCGTCACATATGAAAATACTACTATTTAAAAGCCCGACAGATATATACATATATATATATATATATATATATATATATATATATATATATATATATATATATATATATATATATATATATATATATATATATATATATATATATATATATATATATATATACAGTCGAACCCCGCTACAACGAACGCCGCTTTAACGAAATTTCCGCTTCAACGAAATATTTCCAATTCCCCGTCAGCCAGCCATAGAAGTCCATGCAACAAAGTCCTCGCCTCAACGAACCATTTGTCAGGCTTGCTTTCGCTTCAACGAAATTTTCGATGATTTGGGCTGGGTTTGAACAATTATTTTACAGTAAAATAAGCATAGCGCCAGCTATCTGTAACTTTTTATACATTCAGGACGCTTAGTTTCACCGAAAACATGCGCAATGCGGCCACACCGCCAAAAAAAAAAAAAAAAAACTCGTAGGCGGACGCCATTGTTTGATGGTGATAACGATGTGGCTGGCCGTCTTTACATGAGGCGCAGGCCCGGTTCGCCAAGCCGGAGCTACAGCCAATCCGTATCCAGTTGAAATCGCACAAATGTGCTCCTCTGCTGGCGCGGCGCCGTCATGTATGCGTTTTGAGCAGCTGTCCTTGCCGTTTTCCTTCTACCATTCTTAATAGCCAAGAGCAAAAATCATGTTTGCGTGTTTGGTCTTGAAGCCAAGTCATCCTATCTTAGTCATGAGCGCGCAGTTGTGTTAAATGCAAGCGCGCGCGTCTAACCTGCCAAGGTCAGTAGCTGCCGCGCCGTGTCAGATGATAAGATAACGGCACTGCTCCTGCTACAAGTGACAGGGGGGCTTCCGACGGCCTAGCAGCTATCTGCAAGTAATCAGCTCGGTGGACACGCCTTGTTGTACAGCAATACGTTTTGCGCCTGCATTTCTTCACCCCACTCCGCAACGCGTTCTTCGCGTGCAGTGAAAGAACAGATAACCATTGGTATGTTTGTTATCCGAATAAATATGACGTTATTGCGCGTCACTCCTTTTTCTAAACATTGTATTATGCTGCCAATGATGCGGAAGCATACGGGGCTATTTTTCTGGCCTTTCCGTGGTGTGTTGCGGCAGATTTCGCCTCAACGAATTTTCGCTTCAACGAAATTTTTCGCCCGTCCCGTCAATTTCGTTGTAGCGGGATTCGACTGTATATATATATATATATATATATATATATATATATATATATATAGAGAGAGAGAGAGAGAGAGAGAGAGAGTAAATGAATATTAAAAAGGAGAAGAGGTGGGTGTGAGTAACTGATCTTGGGCCGGCTTCTTCCCACTGGGGCAACGGTACGGGGGAAAAAAGGAGAGAGGAAAGAAAAGGGAAGGTATGAGAAATAACACTGAAATCGACAAACGAACTATCTACATGCAGTAACACCAATAGACGCCTCACATGCAACGTGGCGCTGAATAAGATTGTCGCAGTCCTCTATTCAGCACGTGATTTCTGTTAATTTTTTTCGCAACCTAGAGCCGAGAATCCAGACAGGAGTCACTAAGGAATAACGGCAAGTCTTCGGTTCCTGATGCCAGCCCACGTGCCCAAAATCTCTTGTACGGACACAGGGCGAGTTTCCAAACGTAGTAATGCTTCTGCAAGGTTCTTCCGCTCACTAGTGTACTTTGAACAAGCGCTAACTAAATGTCCGATATTGTTCGAAAAAATCTGCGGGGAGGGTGGTGTGAGGTGAACAACACATCCGAGCGTACTTTTATCACGCAAGCAAGCGCAAGCAAGGTACCCGGCTACTAGCCAGGTTGGCTAAGGGCCCAGATGGTCAAATTGTATTGTATACAAAGAATGAAATGAACTTTCTTTCTTCTTCTTCTTCTTCCAATCGGCGTAGAAAAAGCTCAGTGCATGATTTACACATTCAAAAGGCTAATTTGGTAAGGTAAGTATCAAACCTGTACACCTCACTTGCTGCCCTCCGTTGCAAATCGAACATTAAGCCATACTAGTCTAATTACCCCGCTACACAGGCTTTTCAAATGTCTCCCAATTTCACGTCCTTCGACTGAGATGTCGGTATTCAGCTGTGACGCAACATATTTAAAAGGCACTGGGTTCAAATGTCGACCTAGCCGAATGTCATCAAGCGACATTTGAGGCTCTCAATTTGCCTTTGAAAGAGAAACATCCGTACGTTCGTGCACGACGTCTTAACGCCGCGATTTGAAGAAATATTTCTCCGTTGGTGAAACTGCACTTCCAACAGCAAGTTACTGAATAAATTTTTTTACACGGAAAGATGGAAAACTAACGAGTGATGAAACGACGAAATTTGGAGAAACTTCGCAAGCGGGAATTGTGCAACAGATGCGTGAGCAGCCCTCTTATACCCTGAACTCCGTCATAGTCGCCCTCACTACTATGCGCAAATGTGTTTTTGGGAATAACGTTTTCCAGGCGAGACAAAAGGACGAGTCTGATGGGACATTTTCGAAAATACGTCCATAGAACAATCTGCACCCCCAACAATTACTGTACAATCATCATCACCATCATCATCATCACCATCATCATTATCATTATCGCCAGCCTGTCTACGCCCACTGCAGAGCAAAGGTCTCTCCCATATATCTGCAATTATGCCGGTCCTGTGCTAACTGCGACCAATCTATCCCCGCAAACTTCTTGATCTCATCTGCCCATCTAACTTTCTGCCGCCCCCTGTCACGCTTGCCTTCTCTGGGGATCCACTCTGTTAACATTAATGACCAACGGTTATCTTGCCTTCGCATTACATCTCCTGCTCATTTCTTCTGATTAATTCCTATTAATACGTCCTTAACACGCGTTCGTTCCCTGGCCCACTCTGCTCTCTTGATGATGATGATGATGATGATGATGATGATGATTTCTATAGGTTTACCCTTCGTAGCGTGGTGACGACATGTCATATTACCAAAAAGGACTAATATACTTATGTTTTATACTCTTAGTTTAATACTAGCGCTGCTTAGGGCAGGCACAGAAAGCTTATTAGACACAAAATACTTTTTTTTCCTTGTTACATGTGGTAACTGTCCTAGGCAATATTCCCCTCTTTGCTTTCTGTCCACCAATATTCTAATCTTCTTTTCGTTCCCTCGACAGTCTTGAAATTTATTTCCTTTGTGCTACCCTTAAATCCTAGTGATTCTGGAAGCCGAATATTTCCCTCACGTAAATTTGGATGAATACCCTTGCATTCTAACACTATGTGCCGCATAGTTTGTTTCTTTTCCGCAGACCACGCGTATCCCATCGTTTTGTGAATACTTCCCCAGAAAGCTCTTTGTTCGCAAGCAACCTGCTCTAGACTCAAAAAGCAAAGCACTGCCCTGGGAATTATCGTAGAAATTTTCCTTTCTGATGTTCAATTTCTCAGCCCTGTACATCTCTAACATCTCTTCTACCCAGCTAAAGTTCACTTCACTGCTGCACACAAATGCATCGCGGAGAAGACACCTTTAAGCGAAATACAATGAAATATCAAGGCTCTGCGGTGTTTTGTTATTAGAATTTTCTCACACGAGGTCACGAGGTCGCGGGTTCGATTCCCGGCCGCGGCGGCCGCTTTTCTGATGGAGGCGAAAAGCAAAAACGCCCGTGTGTACGAGATTTCGGCGCACGTTAAAGATCCCCAGGTGGTCTAAATTAATCCGGAGCCCTCCACTACGGCGCGCCTCATCGCCTGCGTTGCGTCGGCGCGTTAAACCCCACAATCAATCAGAATTTTCTCACGCTGAAAAAGTGTGTCCCGTCAAGCGTTACAAATGGACAGAGGGGCTTCTTTGTTCAGTTTACGTGGGAACGCTTAAGCATTTAAAAAGAAAACAACAACGAAGGACCTCTGTGGTCAGACAAGCAAAAGAAGGTCCATAGCTATAGCTAATTATCCTAAGTAATTAGTAATAGGGGAATAAATTTGCCCATGTTGCAATCATAATGAGTTTATAATTAAAACCTTTTCTTGGTATAACTTAACCCTGTAGTTAATTTTTTGATCACGCTACGCGAACGAAACTTGGCAGCAGTATAGCGAATCCCAAACACGCCGGTTGAGCATTGAAGCCTTCAACGTCCACGTTAAAATTGTCGTCTAGACAGGTGGCAGCACTCGCAGTTTGAAAAACACAGAAAACTTCGAATGCCACCGTCTGACACGTCATTTCAAAATGCCTGTAACGCAAGAATATATTTAAGATACAGAACCGTTATGTGTTCAAAGAGGCCGCGAAAACAAAATACGAGTTCGGTTCATTAAAAGAGACTGCCTTGTCCCATTACGACGGTATCGGTTTTATTGCAAGCTTCAAAGGACAAGAGACAAAACAGTGGAGTCTTACCAACCTCTCTAGGGCTGAGTTTTTATGACGTCACAGAATCTTGTTTGTGCGACTGGTGGCCGCATATCAAAGCCACTGCCGAGAAGCATGGCTGTGCGATTGTACAGGTTCCCCTAGTTCTATATCCCATCACTTCAATGCTAACGTAAATTAATACACTTCTACATACGTTTTTAGTGCTCCCTGCATAGCGTCACTGCTGTCGTCAAGTGGCGGGAAATTTGTAAGTTTTCTAATACTTCTTGAGTTCTCTTGTTGTTCAAAAAGCGTCACTTGTCACTGTAGCGGGGCTAAGCGAGCTACCCAAAGGCCAGTTATTCAAAATTAAGCAAGGTTGCATATTTCCTTCATGGTCTCTTTACAATCTAACTGGTAATAATCGTATCTGCCAACGATTTGATATAAGGCCCCTAAGCCCAACTTAATTTCTTTTAATTGTGCTGGTTTACGCAGCGAAACTACACAGGCGCGCAGGATTATAGCGCTTCGGATTACTTTGGACCCCCTGGGGATCTTTAACATGCCCCGAAAGCTCGACACACGAGCGTTTTTGCTTTTCGCCTACATCGGAAAAGCGGCCGCCCTGTGCTGGAATCGAACCCGCGTCCTTGGGTTCAGTATTGCAAAGCCTTAAAAGCGCAACTCTTCCCCGTAAAGTAAATAATCCGTTCATGTGTCCGATCTCGCATTTGAACGGAATGAGCGCCGTGGACCATGTTGTCGTTCGTCAAGGGACTATTTTGGAGACGCTCACGACGCGCGAAATGACCTTGAGAAGTGTTTGCTTACGCACAACTTGATACTACGTAGCGCGCATTCAAAAAGACTAAAAACAGGTTTCGTACTCACACACACACTGCAAGCCCAGTCGTTGCCGTTCACCGAGGTTCCAGGCTGTCGTTGCGGCAATATTCATATTTTGTTTGTTGCTCTCCGTTGAGGCTGGCAGAGAGCGAGTCGCCTAAGCGTGGAACGGCTGCGGAATGACCCAGTCGAGGGAGGCGTGGACGAGGAAGGCACGGCTTTGGCGTCGCTATTCGTGTTCCGTCGACGCTGGGTGGCGTGTGTACGGAGCGTGCTGGGGGGCTTGGCTTCTATCGGCGCACTATTGACGCACGATGCGTGGAGTGGGGCATCAGCCATGCACAATCGTTACTCACGACCCCCGTGCGGCGTAGTCAAACAGGGCACGTCCGTCTCTGGGACATTAATTTTGCCCGAGTTGCGGGCTGGAGACAAAGAGACAGTTGCACGGGGAAAAATAGCGTCCGGCACCAGCTGAAGTTATTGATTGATTGATTGACTGTAATTTGTTTAAATACCCTCTGCGGCAATGTTTTCTTGGCAAGGTTTGAATTGCCTAACGTACTTTTTTACGTACTTTTAACGTACTTTTTTCCGAACGTCGACTACGCCATCTATCGCTGTTATTCGTACGATGGGTTTGTTTATGCCGGTGCACCTGCAGGCTGCAGGAGATGATAACGACGACTGATGTGTTTTTGCACATAATAGCTGAGTGAGTGAGTGAGTGAGTGAGTGAGTGAGTGAGTGAGTGAGTGAGTGAGTGAGTGAGTGAGTGAGTGAGTGAGTGAGTGAGTGAGTGAGTGAGTAAACTCCGAAAACAAAAATGGGGGAGGGGTGAAAAATGAGCGTTCAAATTGTTTATTTGATAGCTTGCCATTGCTCAGTATTGTATATCTACAAGTGACATCAAGATTCCTAGAATATGACATGTTTTATGTACCCTTGAGGTTCATGTGTGCCTGAACTTGTACGCTTCGGAAGTTTCACAACACAAGTATGTAGCGCTAATGGATGAGGCGTGTCAGAGGAGAGACCAGGAACACTGCGCTTGCTCATCACCCCCTCGTCGCTGCCTGTGCAGTGTTCATTTCGCCCTAGGTGAGGGAGTTTTGTGTAGATCGTTAGCTGATCGTTTAACTCACATTTTATGTGCTGGTTCGCTGCACTGAATGTTTCTATTCTACTACAGGTGGCTTAAAACCAACTGGTTAGCGTACTGTTCTCATTCCATTTCGTGTTCTCGCTCGTGTAACTCACTCTGATTTGCGGCAGTCAGAAAAGAAATAAAAGTAATAAAAAATGTAGTACATTAAAGATAAAAGCGAAGCGTTTCGAGAGAAACTGAGTGGGGTGAAAGCTATAGTGTATACCAAAATCCACGTATACCACGATTCGGGGTGAAAGCGATAGTGTATACCAAAATCCGGAAACAGCACATTTTTTTCTTATTTTCTAGCTCAAGCCAAGGGGGAACCACGGCGCCATTTTGTTTCGCGGAAGAAACGAAATGCTCTCTGTTCGTTGTCAGGATCCACCAACTCGTCCAAGCGCCAACCCTGTAACCTAAGGGGTCCACGTCCCCGCCTAAATTAAGGTAAGAAAAACGACCGTGAGTTAACTGCCAATTTCGGCGTCGGCGAAAGGATTTCACAATTGATCTCAGACCGTCGCGGTGCACATTAAAACAGCGGCTGTGGTAAAATCGTGGGGGCATGTGGTGTCTCTCTACATCCCCTTGGGGTCTACGCTCGCTGTTCGATATATCGAATTTCTGGTTGGCTCGCAGCTCGCTATGCACGAACAACGTTCGCATATTTCCCGGGTGATTTCGTCATTGGCTCATATAAAAAACCGTGTGATGTACACGCGGACTTGGTAAGTACTGGGTTTAGATCTCTCCCTAGACTTGTGCAATTCAAACTATATCAATTTTAAAAAGTAATTGTAGCCTGCGAACATAACACGCACGCTAGAAAGTGAAGGGCCAACCACTCGTGCAGTCTGACAATGGGGGATCGATAAAAATGGCCCCGAACATGCGATGCAGCGATTTGAATCTCGCGCGGTACGGGTCCCTCCTGATGTTTACACGCGCAAGCTCGGTCGATGCACCGCAAATCACACGTCTACAGTGAGCCCCTAACTACCCGAACAGAAATATTATCTGCGGCCTTCTAATCTATCTCATTGCCATATGACAACCAAAGCCATCCAGCTTATAGTGGTGTCGTAGTACACACTGGTAAATCTTTAAAATTGTACTAAAACTGCGGCATTCGAGTTGCCTTATCGAAATATACACAGATCTATGTCTTCCGTTATTGATTTTTGCGCGTGACATATAGGGCCACGTGGCAATGGCAAACAGACTGCTGCACGTTATTTTCAAATGGGAAGGCCCCGCGTCATACGTCAAACACCGGCCGCACGTCACTGCTGCGCTGTTTATCTGTGCGGCGTGCATGGGCGCATTTCTTCCCCGTTACAGCGGCCAGAAGAAGTAGAAGAGCGGGAAATACAAACTCGTCACCTTTGCTAAGCTATTGGGTAGTCTCCATTTACTGTAGCTGAGTGTACAGCGTTCTTATGAACCAAAGGTAACGTGAAGGATGCCTGGGATTTCTGCTAGCTCAAGCTTTTTGTTAATGGAACAACCTATGTTTAAACGAGTTAAAATAACCAATTGAGCTGTGTGTGCTTTTTCGTGCACTTTATGCAAATCACTGTTGGCCAGCGTGCAGGTCTGTTAGCGCGCCGACATTTGACTGCACTAAATCAAAAATTAAGACGATATCGCATTCAATACCTCCCACCCGCATGTTCACGTCTTATTATTCTGGTTGCACATCATCATCACCAGCCTATCTACGCCCACTGCAGAGCAAAGGCCTCTCCCATTATTCTCCAATTACCCCAGTCTTATGCTAACTGCGACCAATTTATCCACCCAAACTTCTTGATCTCATCTGCCCATCTAACTTTATGCCGACCCCTGCAACGCTTGCATTCTCTAGGGATCCATTCTGTTACCCTCAATGACCAGCGGTTATCTTTCCTTCGCATTACATGCCCTGCCCACGTCCATCTCTTCTTAATTTCTACTAATATGTCCTTAACACGCGTTTGTTCCCTGACCCACTCCGCTCTCTTCTTATCCCTTAATGTTACACCTATCATCTTCCGTTCCATTGCGGGCTGAGTCTTCCTCAATTTAACTTGAACCCTCTTAGTGAGCCTCCAAGTTTCTGCCCCGTAGGTGACTACCGGTAAGATGCATCTTTTATACACTTTCTTCTTAAGGGACAATGGTAGGCTGCCATGTATATGCCCATGCAATGGTAGGCTGCCATGCCAGGATATACGTGGCGTGAGCTAAAATTCAGCTGGTTATTCTGAGGTTTCCTGGTTTACTAGGATTACCTGATTATCACACTTACTGCTGCTAAAACGATGTCCAATCCAATCCAATCCAATCCAGTGCAGTCCAGTCCAATACAATCCACTCTAGTAGGGTCCAGTCCAGTACAGTCACTGCTCCTCGCGCATGCAAAGCACGGCTCTCCAGGAGCCACGCGAAACGGCTATCAAGCGGCTCCGGCGCAGCGTCAGACTTGGCTACTGCGCAACGGAGGCACACAGCTGGGCACGTGCCGGCGGCAGTGTGTCTGCCGCATCTATGACGTCACTCCTCTGGAATGCGCAGACCGGTGAATGTGCATACCCAATTCTCTACACACCCCTACTCCAATTTTATTGGAATCCAATCCAACCTAATTTAATCCAATGCAATCCAATCCAAGTCAAGCCAAGCTAAGCCAATTCAATCCAACCAAATCCAACCCAATCCAATCCAATGCTATAGAGTCTCCTCGCGCTTGCGCAGAACGGCCCTTCAAAGTCCACGCGAAACTGCTCAACCTCGCCAGTGTAGCTTACGCTACAGTAACGCTCCACAGATTTTTTGCGGATTGAGGATAGATTTTAAGTGGATGAGACTATAATAAAAGAACATGAGTTTTCATCACCTAATTTTTTGCTCATTTATGCGGAACATGCTACTATTATGTGGATCACGACCTCCTTGCGCTCCACCGGTTACTGTTGTACACTACGCGACCTGGGGACGTTTCTTCCCACATGGCCTGAAGGTTATCGACGTCTTCGCACACCGAGGGCGAAAAGTAGGAGGCGTCTTGTTTTAATGCGAGAGTATTACGTGCTCCACTGTGCGAAAACACGGCGTTGTCGTTCATCTCCGGTACCGAAGATGGACCAAGTTGTAACTAGTAAAATCACCGCAGTTACCTAGAAAAGATAATCGTTGTTGTTGAAAAACTTTATTTTGAGCATGGTGATGTGGGATTGGTCCCTTATTCAAGGAGAACATGTATGGGACGACCGTTTTGAATCAGCCCTGGACACCGGGAGTTGCGGGGCATCCAAGCCAGCGCTGGTACATTGGAGTTCCTATGGTATTAGAACCCGCGTCTCCAGAGCTAAATCCCAGTGCGCCACCCCGACGCCAAATCAACAGTGACAGGTGCCTATGACTCTACAGTGTACGTGACGGCACGTGAGGTGAACAGGTTCACCCCAGCCATAGAGAAAGCTGGTTTTGGGAAAGTAGTGCTCGCTCTATACCCAGGTACAACTGAAGAACGGCAACGGAAGTTGCCTCTGTGCTTCATCACCGCAGCCGGATGCTACTCCGCGCGGCGCAAGTAGTGCGTTGCTGGGAATATTTTGAACATGGCGTGAGCCGTTCCCGTGATTTTTCAGACTTAATATGGTTATAAATTACTGAAGCGACGACAAACTACGTGAGAACAGGCAGACTGTATCGCACATTGATAGCAATCACCTTTCAAAACGCGCGCGCCCGTTGACATCCCGGTCCCTCACTTCGGCGGAGGGATACCGTACATGAGCTATTGCCGTTCTTAACTGGTTCCCGAGTATAGAAGAGAGCGGACTGACTCTCACCTTCTCAGTATGCTTTCAGCGCTCTCGTTAGTGCGTACTATTGATCCTATACAGCGTCTACCTGCTGGGAGGAACCTCCGAATTGCTTTCACATTCCCACGCGTGAGCAGTCTTAAAGGGGCCCCGAGAAAAAAAAATACCACCTTGATTTATTAAAAAGACGTGTCAGGCCCGATAACAACGTTGCCACTACTGTAGCTAACTTCAAAAATATAATGGAGATATCGAGGAAAACATGTGAAGCAGTGGTGGTTCCCTAGCCATTTTCCGGCCACGTTTCTATGACGTCACAGAATCTTGTTTGTTCGAATGGCGGAGGCTGACCTACACCATCACCAAGAAACCGGACTCGGCGATTGCAGTGGGGCTTTCAGTTCCGTTTGATGGTATCACTTGAATTATCACGTGCAGTTACCACGCTGATAACTATGATTTTAGTGCTAGCCCATATTACGTCACTCGTGCTCACAGTATGTCAGTGCAGCTCGAAATATGAAAGTTTTTTAACACGAAAGTGTTTTATTCCGGGATACACAAAGATTTTACTCACGTCATATCCGTCACGAAAATGACGCCAGTACAACGAAGCAAGCGGCCTGTGAAGGGCGCACCCCTGCACATAGGGTCTTCTTGCGGGGAAGCAACCTTTAGTACTAAAGAGTATGTTATACTTATGGTTCGTCGTTTTCGGGTTTTATGTTTTAGCACGAAACTGTTTTATGCCGGGATACACCAAGATTTCGTCAATGTCATAACCGTAACGGAAGTGACGCCAGTACACCTTTGCCAAAGCGACCCGCCAGCAGGACTCCGCTCGCCAAGACATCCGCCGACAGGACATCGCCGACCCGCAAATCATGCTCAGCTGCAGCTTTCGCTGTACATTTCACTTTCGTGTTTTACCGATTCCTGTGTCAGTGGAATCAACCTGTTTTTTCAATATTTCTTGCGTTTTTACGGGTAATGAAACGTCTTTCGCGGCCGGAATGAAGCTCAGTGATTTACGAAAGGCCCACTCTTTCAAATTGGACAAAGTTGTGTTTTCTCTTCAACGCCTTCTTAAAGGAGCCATGAACACAAAATACAAGTTGGGTTTATTAGAAAGACTGCTTAGTCCCGATAACAATGACACCAATATCATCGCCATCTTCGAACAAATAACGGAGATATGAAAGAAAACGTGTGAAGCAGTCGCGACCCCCTAGGCAATTTCCCGCAACTTTTCTGTGACGTCACGGAACCTTGTTTGTGCGATTGGCGGCCGCCTAACTCATCTGTCGCCGCGACACATGACTGGATGTCTGTAATGGGGCCTCTAGTTTCATTTGACCGCATCACTTGAAGGCTAACGTGCAGTTAACGCACTGAAAATTATGTTTTATGGTTGGCCCGTATGACGTCATTCTTGCTCATAACACGTCACTGTGGCGCAACATTTAAAAGTTTTTAAATACTCCTTGCTTTTTTTTCGTTATAAAAACATCTTTTGTGGCTCTAATGGAACTGAGTGAGATACTGAATCCTAGTTCTTCCAAATTAAAGGAAGTTGTATTTTTTCTTCATGGCTCCTTTAAGTGTCTATTTGAATTTGTTTTTAATTTAGCAGGTCACGAGTGCGTCATATCCCTCCCTATAGACAGGGCAAGCGGGAGCAAACTTCGTTACCACCGGCACGGCATGCGCAGTAGTCACGCACAGGCGAGACAAAGGTCGCATGCAAAAAGAATGTGGCGCATGACCCCTCGTGTACACACAGCGGATGCGCACGTACACACTATCACATGCTGCGGCCCCACTGATGCGTGAATGTTGCTAAACTGCGGATGTAACGCAGTGCATGCGTTGCCACGTGGAGGTGGCGGTGAGCAAACACTTCATTGTTTTGGCCATTGTTTCGGATTCCGGATTCTCCGGTGTTCCTTCCTGCTCTACTGTGTCTCGTGCTTTCACTAATCGCTCCCCCCCCCCCCCCCCTCACCCGACCTGTACCCGTGTATTTCTGTTGTTCTATAGGTTAATCTTTTGTATGCCGTGCGGCCCAGCTGCCACACGAAGACTGCTGTCATTGGCTGCATGCGTCACTTACAGAATGCGCGTCAACGTTTGTAGTTTTCGCCGTCGCAGCAAGTTCTAAAGTCCGGAAGTATATCAAAAAACAAATGACGCAGTTAAGAAACTGAAGAATGTGCAGAATGTTGGCATAACGTGTGCTCTAAGAAACGAAAGTGACACCTTAAGGGACCAAGGAGAGATAGCGAATGAAGCGAATGGGTTCGATGCGCACACTCACATCCCAACGACTGCGGATATAGCTAGCGCATAGCGCTCGCAGAAATTGGCAAGTGATGTTCCAAAAGCGATAGCCATAGCTAAAGACGACTTGAGAAGAAGACGACTCACCAAAGGCGATTCGGGTGGCTGTGTTCATACTTGTGAACATTGTTGAACAAAAACAAAACATTACGCATATCTGAGACATTTCGTTAATACATGAGTGATATTTGTAGTGTTCCTTTATTAAAAAAAATACTTGGATACCCAACTTTAAAGACGGTATTTGTAACTCTGCACGTCAGTGTTTGTGCTTATTCATGTGGTGTATGTATACGTGCTTTCACTCAGGAAACGGCTTTCCTAACGGAAGCGATTGCGCCGCACCATATGTGGGTGTTCAAGGCCGAGGTGGCAGTCTTGGGAGCAGTCATTCGCTAAACCCAAACAGGTGCCGCTGAAAGTCGTTAACTGGTCATTTGGGAATTCGGTAGGTTAGTTATTATATATATTGCGAGCCGTTTGCGACGCCGCAAGCAATGGCGGTCGTTTTCAGGTCTGTGGTCCTGAAAAAAAGCACAGAGAGGGGTGTAGACTAATGAGGCACATCTGCCGTTTTCTTAAAGACTTTACTACTTATCAATGGCAAGATGATGTAAATTAAAAAAAAAAAATCCCGGGTAAAGACTGCGCTGGTTGTGTCTTGTTGCAAGTTGTTTACTGTTAACGCGACATTGGTTCTTTTGTGAGGTGCGAAAAGTACAACCGAACAGAACAAGTGGAAAATAAAAACAGGCTGTTTTAAAACTAAGGAAAAATGAAGTAAAGCGTATTTTGCCCGGAACGGTTGTGCCTGCTATTCCGCAGGCCAAGGTTGTAGCTGCGAACAATGTTATTATTTGGGGAGTAACTCCTTAGAGAATGTGATTTGATTAATTTTACCATTATTGCAAATATTAAATTGCTTGAAGAGTTTGGAAAGTTTTTTGAGCGTGCCTTAAAACGTTGCCTTCGTGGTGCACCGGTGCACCGACCGCCAACTAGTTTAACAAGAAAAAAGAAAACGTGGCGTTAAACAGTCATGCACGATGACAAGATAAGACGCATACAAGCGCCCGTATCTGTCGTATCTCCATGGTCGTATCTTGTCTTCGTCGAAGTACGTTTTAAGTGTGAATACACTTTATAAGCGACCCCAAACCATCCACCGCCGGCGGCGGCGTCGGCGTCCGCAGTGCTCCTCTATAAAGAAACAGCATCCGGCGCCAGGTTTCGATCCGCGGACTTTGCGGCCGCAGCGCGACGCTCTACCGACCAAGCCACGGACGCGACGCTGATATCAGTGTTAGTGACGCGCCTTATATCTTTAACGCATTCAAACTACGTCGTCAGCGGCGTGCGTTGGCGACTCAGCGGCGTTATAGCGGCTTGATAACTGCGTGGTGTACACGTGATACTACAAACCCGATGGAAGAGATGGAAGAGAAGGCGGCGAGGCGGTGGGCTGCGGGGGCCGAGCGCAAGCGCCGCAAGCGGGCCGACAACCGTGCATTCGCACTTTCACATTCTCCCCCTCGGGGAAATGCGGGGGAATTTTTTGTTTCTTCTTTCCGCCGGCTACAAATTTCGCGGCAGCTTATTACCCGTTCAGTTAAGTGTCCTTCGACTGCGGCATGCGCAACGCCAGGTGCGATCACGCACTGCCTGCTGTTTCACCGAACACGGCTACCACAGAACAGGAAGGATTTCGGCTTCCTTGTAGCTCGTAGACGTGTTAATGCATAGTGAAGAAAGCAAACCCCAAAAACTGCTTAAGAATCCAATTGTCATGCCAAGCCCAAGACAAAAAGGGGGTCTTCCCATGAACCCCCATGACGACATGGGTTACAAGGCGCAGTTTCCTCTCTAGTACACTTACTAAGAAACTCTATGGTAAAGGCATTCTTCTGAACAGCTGGATGAGTTACGGATCCGATAATGCCTTACTTGAATTTTGACGAGCAACTACCCCACGTTATCGCATTTAGACGTTACTGTCAGGGAAGCAGGTGCAGACTGGGCTATCCTATCCCTTTACGGCCCAGCCCACACAAACGTGTGGGTCCACAAATTCTTTTACTTAGTGACGCCTGTTTCGGTTTCGGTTTTAAAACCGTGGGTAGCTGCTGACAATGCTTCCGAGACTTTATTGGTTTCGGTAGTTCACTCATTTTTCCACCAGGGGGCGAGAAATCGCACAATAAAAACAGCGCCCCAGCAGGCGCGATCACGCTAGCCGCCTTCAAGATGAAAACTGATATTTCTTCTTGTTATTCTCCTATTTTCTAAATAACAAGCGTAATACGCGATTTTCAGGACTTGGGAAAACACGATCGGCTAAAAAATACACCCGTTCCCTTCGCGTGTGTTCCGTCATCATGCTTGAAAAATGCACCCACACATATGTGTGGGCTGGGCTTTCGTCGTTACGAAAATTTTGCTGGGCGGTATAGGCTGGCGGGGTCGTGCACTGCAGCGCTAGCGATAAATAATTTATTCTTGCTTTCTTGGCGTCTCATTTATTCGCGGTTTTGTGCTGGCTCGTTGGTGATGTTTTCTTGCGCCTTAACCTTGAACTAGTTAAGTAATTACTTGTGATAATAATATTAATTTTAAATATTAATTAAAATAATTAAAACCTAATTATTATTTATTTTCACAAAATCCTATGTATAAAATAAGTACTCCTGAAAACAATATAAAACCTATAAATAATACGTAAAAATGCAGTTTTTCTGCGCCTGATGCTGTTTTTAAGGTATTCTTACTATGCGCAGATCATACGAATAGAAGCCCAGCCCGCACATATGTGTGGGTATGTTTTCTGTGTGAAATACTCTGAGCTTTCCATTTTCACTTGTCGAAGCATCATTAGGAAGGGGTAAATACACAAAATTTAATTACTTGTGGCCATTTTTTCTGAAATATTTTTGTTGGGCAGGAAAGGGCTATACTCAGGTACAACTTAAAAAAAGGACAACGTGCCCCTACGTTGCACCTCATCACCGCAGCCGGCTGTTGCTCCGTGCAGCGCTAACAGTGCGTTACTGCGAGTATTTTAAACGTAACACGAGTCGTTGGCGTAATATTTCGGACTTAATCTTTTTATAAATCACTGCAGTGACGACAAACAAGCTGGGTGCGAGTAAGCAAACGATGTGATGCATTAATCACTATCTGCTGTCAAAACGCGCGCGCGTGTTGACATCCGGGTCCATCACTTCAGCGGAGTAATACTTCATTCGCTATTGCCGTTCTTTACTTGCACCTGAGTATAGTTCGTCAAGGGCGCCTGTTCGCCGCCGAGGGCAACATACTTGCAAATTAAAACGCGGCTCCCGCGAACAAATTGGCCAACTTAATCCCCCGTTCGCTCCGGGCACGGACACACTGCGAGATGAGTCCGGATTTCGAATTTCGCGGGAATAGAGGCTTGCGCAAGCTTGCCCGACATCTAAGGAAGCGCGAAGTCAATGCAGAGAAGAAGACACACGCGCCAGCTCCTGCGTGGTGAATGTCTCTTTTTTTTTTTTTTTTGCTTCTGTGATGACGTCTCCGCGCCAGTTCCTCTTTTGAAACTTTGCTGCCGATCCCGATGATCATGTGGCTTTCCTTTTGTACCGCGGGTCCGATGATGATGATGATAATGATGATGATTAGAGGCCCTCCTTTTGTATCGGGATGTCGGTTGTCCCCAACCGACTTGCCTGTGTTGTTCTACTTATTTGCGCTATCCTTAACTAATTTAATGGGTTAGCCTCCCTCCACCCCCAGTTTTAAACTCCCATCGCTTCCCCCCCTTTCTTCCCTTGCAGGTGTTTACTCCCCCCCCCCCCCCACCCCCCTATTCTGTTCTAAATTCTAATTCGGTACATCTGCTGGTCGTTGCAGCTGCTTCCAATGCGAGAGTTCTACTGCATCGACTGCAAGGTAACCCTGAGCGTCCGGCCGTCTTCGTCCAGCACGCCGAGGGAGCGAGGCACCACAGGGCTTCCCTCGCGGCGCAAGAACAAGCCGCGCTCAAAGCTATGCCCGAAGCCAGCGAAAAGCTTCTCAAGGGCAAGACGAAGAAGGAGCGGCAGGTCCTGCTTCGCCTGTCCTGCAAGTGTTGGGGGATACTCCGTTTCGAGAGCCTCGAGCTGAAGCTCGAGCACCTCATCACTGCTGAGCACATGGAGTTGGAAGTGAAGACGGCCGGTGAAGGGGAGCCGGAGAGGGCGGTGACGAGATGGAAGTTGTGGAGGAGGACTCCGACGACGGCGGCGACGGCTGTTCTGATGCTCGAAGAGAATTCAGGTCGAGCAAAACCACGCGGCTATACTCGTAAACTCAGTGCAAAACCAAACTGCGGTGACGGCGGCGTCAAAAATACGAAGAAAAGGCGAGAGGAAACAAAAAAGACACCACACAACAGCGGAAGCATTTTGTCTTTTTTGTCACATTTGGTATACGGTAATGGTGCATAGGGGGGGGGGGGGGCAGAGAAGTTGGCGCTACATATATATAGCTGAGGAAAAGGCTTGAAATTTGAAAAGCAGACGTTGAGAAAAAACGACGGTGACACGTAAGACCGTCTCTTTTCATCCACGCCCGTTATTCAAGGTTTAAGCGCTCCTATGCATGCGTCAAGCTCGACAAATTCGTATCCGTAATCTTCAGTCATGCAACGATTCACGAGGATGGCGCAAGAGCGGTGGCGTATTTTAAAGGGACCGACAACCTACTTTTGTCGAGTATATTTTCTGGATTTCTATAATGAAAGGGCATCACTTAAAACACCTTAGTCCGAAAAGCTCTTGCTGATAGCACCCTAGAACTTTTGAAACTGGAAGTTTTAGATCTACCAGCCTTATACGTGTCCCGCCAAAAAAAAGGAATGCTGGCAACCATGGCAGTGAGCTGTGTTGCTACCATAGAGTTTCATACTAATATTAGTATGAAACTCTATGGTTGCAACATACTTTTGACTGCATGTGGGACTAAAAGAGGCATTTAAAACCTCGCCCCCGGCTAAACCAACAATAACGTGCCACCATTCCCATTGCTTTTTAAGCGGTTTTTGAATCACGCGTTAAAATCGACGGAACTGTTGGGACACGTAAGGCGGTGTCACGTTTTGAGACTACGCGTCGCCACCTTTCAGGCTTCAGAAATTTTAGTGGAAAGTAAAATCATTTCCACACTGTTTATTTAGAAATTCCTTGCGGGTACTTCAGTATAGAAAACTCTGGCTCTCATATGAGCTGGAGGACATGCACTCCACAGAAATCCGTTGTTTGTTCCTTTAAGGTATATATTCAGAAGCCACATACGGTTGGAGGTCAATGGGAGAAGCCTTTGTACTGCAGTGTACCTGAGTAGGATGATGATGATGATGATGATATTGATGATGATACAATTCAGGAAAGAGTATTCACGGGAAGGGGAGACCAAGCTCCTGGGAACAATGTTTAAAATGTATATACTGGCCCCGCCCCGGTGGCTCACTGGCTTAGGAGGAGGAGGAGGAGGTAAACTTTATTTAGCCAAGCTCTGTTACGGGGACGTGGTGGCCGCTGGCTTTAGCCTGGCGGCGACAATGGCAGCCCGATTCGTCAGGGAGGCTTGAACCTCCGGATCAAAGCTGCCCAGCGCCCTCTCCCAGGCTTAGGCGTTTTGCTTCTGAGCTCAAGATCGCGGGTTTGCATCCCGCCGCAGCGGCCGCTTTTCTGATGCAGGCGAAAAGCGGAAACGCCCGTGTGCACGAGATTTCGGCGCACGTTATCGATCCCCAGGTGGTCAAAATTAATCCGGAGCCGTCCACTACGGCGCACCTCATCGCCTGTGTAGCGCGGGCGCGTAAAATCTCATAATCAAATTTAAAATGCATACTGGGCGCTTGCAGTGGTCTTGTTTTGTTTAAAAAAAACTGGAAATATTGAATTATGAAAAAACTTTATAGGCATACATGAGGCTGGAGGGAATTTCCGACATACAGGCACTTCTGGGGGAACCAGGAGAGAAATGAAGGCGAAGCAGATTGATTGTAGTGTTTAATGCGCCGACGCAACGCAGGCGATGAGGCGCGCCGTAGTGGAGGACTCCGGATTAATTTTGACCACCTGGGGATGCTTAACGTACACACGGGCGTTTTTTTGCTTTTCGCCTCTATCAGAAAAGCGGCCGCCGCGGCCGGGAATCGAACCCGCCACCTCGTGCTCAGCAGCGCAACGCCTTAGCCACCGCGGCGGGTCGTAATGTCTTATTCGTCTTCAACAATGTTGACAAGTATGAACATTACAACGGTCTTAGACAGGCAGATTTAGCTGTGACTATATAAGACTATTGCGCAGGCATTATTTTACTTTGGCCGGGTGGCTGAATCGAGTCACGGACAGACAGACAGAGAGACAGGCATACAGACAGACCAGGACCAGGAAACACACGCAACGGCCACGTCATGTTTCCTCATCTTTCGTGCTCGTCTTCAAGCGCAACCTAACTATGTGCAAGAACCACCTTGCCCAACTTTCGATCCTATCAAACTTGCATTTTGGTGCCAGCGCGAAGAGAGAGAGAGAGAGAGAGAGAGAGAGAGAGAGAGAGAGAGAGAGAGAGAGAGAGAGAGAGAGAGAGAGAAACTTCATTGAGCCAATCTCCGTTACGGGGACGTGGTGGCCGCTTTAGCCTGGCGCCGACAATTGCAGCCCGATTCGTCAGAGTGGCTTGAACCTCCGGATCAGAGCTGCCCAGCGCCCTCTCCCAGTGCTCGTCGCAGGTGATAGAGGGAAAAGGATCTTTGAGACAAGCCCACATGCTGTGGGATACGGTGGCGGGAATGCCGCGTGATGGGCAGTTCGGGGAGGGAAATAAAGACCGGTGAATGCGATGGAGAAGCGCGCGACAGGGGAGACTACCTGTCGGCAGAAGGCGCCACGTGCGTTCTTGCAGGTTGTCGAGACTGACACGAGCAAGGGGATATACATGGCGGGCGGGGCGGAATTGTATGGCTATGTCGTGATAGCTGAAGACCAGTACTTTTCGACCCGTATACTACTACTCGGAATCGCAATCGGACACAAAAATAGCCCGTCCATTAGGCTACAACTACTTACGAGGCTCGTCTAACTCTACATTTCTACCGGTGACAGCGAAGAGAAAGCGCCGCAGCTGGGGATATATACTATGCAAATAGGCTGCACGACAGGCGCTCATTGGAACTGCGACCCGTCGTTAGATATGCGTGTAGGCTCGATTGCCGGGACGAATTCCGGGGGAATTCTAAGAAAAAACGCAGTGGCTGGAGCGATTTAACTAGGCCAGCCGACGGGTATTCTTCGGAACTCCGACCAGCCGGTATGTGTGAGTAAGGACGCCTGTCAGAACGAAAGTTCTGAGACCCTGTGATATCTGATATAGCTCCTGTAACAGCCCAACCAAGAGCGCTCGCTCGAGGCGTTGAAATTTCAGTAGCGAGCGACTTGTCAGCAAAGATTAGATTCTGGACACGGTTTGCTATCTTTATTTCAAGTTATGCGATCCTCAACGTCGCGTGGTAGGTTGGTCGCGATTACGTCGTATACTGTTGCGGCAATGTCTTTATCGGGAGATACGTATGGCCTGCAATCTACGCGTCACAACGAGTGCGGTGGTGTCAGATGTTGGTGGTTTTAGCTGAAATGAGCGCCTGCCTCTTTGCGCGCCGAGCGACTATTTTGTGTACCCTTCCATCTTCTGGGGCGCACGTAGTTCTGTGGGCGACGGTGGCGTTCCACAGCTGGCGCCGAGGCAGACTCTTCACGGTCCGTCGCAGAAGACAGCGCAGACTTGCAGAAGCGTGTCCAGTGGTGCGATGGCTACCAGTGTTACCTCTGCTTAGCATATCGTCAGGGTCTTTTTTTTTAAGTGCGAATGCACTTTATAAGCAACCCTGAATTCCGGTGACCGCCGTCCGTCCACATAGCAACAGCTGCGGGTGCGCGCGCTCCTCGTCTTCCTTGGCAACTGGGGGAGATGGGCGCGCGCTGCCTGGCCGCTGACATGGCACACACCAACGTGGGGGATTGGCCAGGAATCTCCTCGTCTTCCTTGGCAACGGGGGGAGATGGGCGCGCGCTGCCTGGCCGCTGACATGGCACATACCCACGTGGGGGATTGGCCAGGAATCGGGCGTGAGAAGGGCTAATGCACCCGCTTAAAGGAGTACTGACACGAAATTTCAAAGCTGAGATCCGCTCTAGCAATCAAGTACAACGACAACACAAATAGGTGTCTGTGAATAAATGCATCTTTCTTTCTTTGTAGTTGTGTGTGTGTGTGATCTCTCTTTCGCGAACATTACCGAACCGGCAAATTCAACTCCTGCATTCGCACTTTCACATTCTTCCCCTCGGGGAAATGCGGGGAATTTTCTTTGCATCGTTTCTTGTTCTCTCTTGTTTGGCTTTGCGCATTCCCTGGGCCGAAGATTCGAATCCCGAAGGTTCGAATTCCTTTTCTTCCTCACTTCCATTCTCTTTGGGACCCCCTCGGATATCGCTGGGCGACCTGCTTCACTGGAGGAATTCCAGGCGCGAGAAGCGCGTCCCCGCATGCGTGTCTGGCCCGGGAACCGGTTTGGCTGCCGGATGACCCGCCGCATCGGCCGCTGGCGCACGCTTCCAACCTGCTAGATATTTTGACGCGCCGCGACGGAAACCGGATTGCTCAACGCACATGCCCACCTTAATCAGGGTCAACTGTACGAGCCCGAGGAGCGAGACGAATGATCGTGCCTCATGCGCGAGCATGCCGCTTCCGCTTGTCACACTTGGATTCCCGGACTAGGGAACCACTCCTATTATAAGGCTCATTAAAGTTTCATACTACTACCACTATTCACACTAGAGAGTTTTAGCTGACCGTTTTTGACGGTCCGCTCCGCTCCGATAGCTAGCGGGAGTGCCATTGCGCATGCGCGGCGCGCAAGGGCGCTAGCGGCGATACCGGAGCGGGGCCTCTTAGCGGAACGTCGCGGCAGCTTGTACGTTACCGTGCGGAATATCAACATGGCTGCCACGTAATGCGAGCACGCTCCCGCGAACTCCGTTTCTTTAGTTTAAACGCGAGCGACGAAATCGCGAAAGCTCTTCCCAATAGGCAAAGGTGCCACACTCCTCAACGAGCTTTAGTACGGAAGCGAAAAACGTCGACCGAAGCGCGGGGCTGCTTCTATGCAGCGCCGAGAAAGACAGCCTTGGCTTGGCTATTCCAAAGTTTATCGGCTTAGTAAAATAATTTAGAACCATTATACCGTGTAAGCGACTACATTGTATCAGAAAGGTGAAATGAGGCGCTAAACACGGTATTTTATGTTAATTGAGCGACCGAATTTCGATTCGTATCTTTACTTTGGCATAATGTTTTGGTTTGCACAGGCACAGGGCACGACGAGCGACGCGAATCATTCCCCGTCGAGGGAGATGCGGTTATCGCTTAGCTAAAAGCCTTTCTGCCGCTGACGCTGCGGTTGTGCCTAGCGGACCGTCGGGAGCATAGCGGAGCGCCAAAAACGGTCAGCTAAAACTCCCTACTACCACTTATCAGGAAAGCATTGTCCGCATGAATTTCAAAATATCTCATGAGCTCGACACCGCACTCCTAACAAAAATGCTAGTAAAAAGGTAGTAACGGGTTATATTTACCAACTCCCTTAGAAATTTAGTACCTCCAGAACGGTGCGTAGGTCATGCCACTAAGTACGGAAGCTTAAGGCTATTGTTACTAGTTTAGACCGTGCACTGAGTAACTGCTGCTTGTTTGATACTAACATTCACTGATAGTAACAAAATTATACGAGTTTTTGAACATAATAACTACACCATATTTCACACTCCCCCTCACGACTAAAATGTCTTCGCAAATCCACGTGCTGACTTGAATATGATCACGTTAAAATGCATAATTCTAAAATTTTCGCTATAATATTTTTTTTTTGCGACAAGGCCAACGGCTCTGCCAGAAGACTTTCCGTTGCTCGCTATAAAAGCAAAAAGAGCACACGTATTTCTAAGGTAACTAAGTTATACTCGCTCTCCTCGAGCATCGCGCTGGTTTTCTCTATTGTCTAGGCGTGATATGTGCCTTTTTAATGTGTCTGTGTCAAGCTTCGCACTTTTGTGTCTGGTATCACGCGTAGCTTTTCACTAAGTTATACGAGGCCAGTTAGTAAAAGCAGTAAGTACCTAGTGGCTGCTGTGACAAGTAACTGGTTAGTGTGCTTTAAGTAAATGCACCACCTTTTTTAAAAAAGGCGCAGGTTTTGTTCGCCATCACGTGCAATATTTTGTCATAAATGAAGTTGTTCATGCCGCTACACTTTAGTTCAGTTGAACATTTTTTTCTGTAATCGTCGTGCATTATATACTGCATTCAATCGTATATTAGCGCTGAAAAGAAAAATCTCCAGACAGGCACAGGAGTTGTAAAAGCAGTGATTTAATGTCACAAGAAATCTCGAGTTTTCTGCGAGGAAATAATATAAAAACAGAAACATTTACGCAGAAGCAGCAAGGCCCGGCATGTATGGTGCAGGTGGGTTTTCCTGAGAATCATCTCCCCTTCATAAAGTACCAGACGGTCTGGAAAGGCTTATCAGCCCTCAGGGAAAGCTCGGCACGCAAACTGTCTTCTACGCGTATTAGGGTAGCTGTAAGCTCCACATGGACAGAATTTCACAGAAATCCCCCAATGTGACGTACAACCAGAAGGACAAAACTGATTTTGATATATTTCGAAGTAACATACGGAATATGAGCTAGTTGAGCCTATAGTCATAGGGTCTATATATATATCTATGCATATGCACAGCTGCGTGTGAGGTTAGGCTAGGTCCAGTTGCGGAACTAAATTGGCGTCCTTTGCCATGGAGTAGAAACGAGATGTCTCCTCCTTGAGTAGTTTCTGCGGCGAGCCGCTCTCTGCCACGTGTCCCCTGTCCAGGACGATGACCCTGGGAAGGAATTGGAAAGGTCGTGGTCATTCAGTCTTTTTTAATATCTGTGTGTGTGCATGTAATTTCCCAACGCATGTGTGTTTTTGCAAAATTTTTATTCACCACTCTGTTAGAGATGTTCTCCACCCTTGGCCGTTTGCTTCACAATATATGGTTGGAAGTCGAAAATTCGATGTAGATTGGTCACTGTTGAGCTCACACCACACAAGATTAACAATACTGCACTACCTAAAGTCCAAAGAAAGAATTTGCGTCCATGATATTACCTTACAAGTGTAACTTCAATCGTATACAATTGTTTCTTTCTGGTCCACGAAAACAGTATAAGTATAACCTAAACCACATGAGCTTGCCTCGAATTAACGATGTATTCGGATATATCGAACCCGGACAAATAGAATTATTGCATATATCGAACAGTCCAAATATCCGCTTGAGTATACCACTTTCGCACGCGTGTATC
Source organism: Haemaphysalis longicornis (assembly GCF_048455015.1). Classification (NCBI taxonomy): domain Eukaryota; kingdom Metazoa; phylum Arthropoda; class Arachnida; order Ixodida; family Ixodidae; genus Haemaphysalis; species Haemaphysalis longicornis. The sequence goes on along the minus strand of NW_027526407.1, from coordinate 60,228,063 downwards.
CAACTCCTGTTCACCGTGGTATTCATATATTGCGCGCCGACCCGCAAGTGCCCCTGCCAGTGCGCTTCTCCTGATGGGTTGTGGGTGATGATGATGACTTCTCGTGCGTCACGTCGCTTGGGTGGCCTTCAACGCCGGCTCGACCAGCTCGATGCGCTAGCATCTCTAAAATATCTCAGTAAAGGGCGGAGTGTCAAGATAAGCTTCAGAAAGGCATATTTTATATTACCAATTGTCTATGTAGGTAACTATTTCAAAATACTCTGAGTTGAATACATCCGGGATTGAATGTATTTTTCTTAGTGTTTGGCAGATTGTGTGCCCTTCTTAAATGGCCGTGCAGACAAAATGCAAGTTTGTTTTATTCGAAAGATTTAGCGTTCGGTAGTGCCCTAAGCGCTTGTTCGACAGCAAAGGATGCTTTATTCCCTGAGAAAAATATTTCCAGTCAAAATTTCAATTCGCCCGCTAAATCATGTTTTCGTTGACGTAAACAATGATGTATTAGGAGCAGGGCCTTAAAACTAAATATAGCCTGCTCACTAGGCCTGCTACCATCTCACAAGCGCCAGTTTGATCGTGGCCTCCGCGATCGGCTACCGGGGGTGCGCCGTTGCTCAGGCCGTCGCAATCGCCCGGAGAGATCGTAAGTTGAAAAGGGGGCGTGGCCGCATTTTCGCCGCACCGCGGCGCGCGTTGCCCAAGGTCGCTTTCCTTGGCGCAGGCGGGCGCAGGGGACGAAAACTCGGCCTTCGCAGCCGGTGTGCGACGGTTAATGAAAAAAAAGTTACCGCACACAAATGCAGGGTGCCATTAGGATAGTTAGAGGTGCTTTTGAAGTTTCTACGTAGAATATGCGTGGGGTGACGAATAAGTGAATTCGTTGCACAGCATTATTACATTTTGTAGTCATGCATGGTTCCAAAACAACACCTTTTTCCAGATTTATTTCTGAGAATCTTGTACATGCTGTTTGTAACGCACGGAACACATGTTCCCGTGCGTTCCGAGCAAGAACCAGATTATGGGAATTCAACCGACCGAAATCCAACCATTAGTATAGTAAACACCGAAATACCACCTATGTCGTTTCCTTTTTTCTCCTTTAAGCGTGCGGTCTTTGACAGATAAAGTAAATGACATGGCAACACTACTTGAAACGTTTGGCACAACTTTCACCACGATACTATTTACAGAGACGTGGTATACTTCAGCATCGAAGTGTATGCTGTCCAAATGGCTATCAATATTTCTTCCACAATAGACAGGGCAAAAGTGCTGGTGCAGTTTATTGGCACGCATACTTGCATATAAAACGCACAAAGAGATTTTCAGTCCACCATAAATAGACGTGCTCTAAGTAATGTCATAAAAATCTTTACCCGAGGTATGATTGCTAGTTGTCTACTTGGTGAGTTTATTACTAATATCCCGAACTTACTTACGGCCGATGTTGTGCATACATATATTAGTGATCACCTTAACTACTCACCAAATAATAATACCCTTAATATGTCTTGCCAGCATTATATGCACAATATTACCCAAGAAAATTTAGAAATTCAAAGCATTCTTTCGAAAAAATACGCATGTAGAGTCGATAGCGGTGTGAAACGTATCGCGGAAAACCGTGACCTTTTCACTCACGGCAAATAATTCGGTATCGAGATTGCAGTAGGTGCTTGAAACCTCCGAGTCTATTAAAATAAAATGCAAGAAATGATTTCTTTGGATGCGCGCGCACGCACGCACGCATGCACACACACACACGCACACACACTTGCACACACACACACACACACATACACACACAAACACGCGCGCACACACGCGCACGCACGCCCACACACACACACGCACACGCACACACAGGCACACCCAAACGCACGCACACGTGCGCACACACACGAGCGCGCACACACACGCGCGCACACGCGCACACACGCACGCACACACACACAAACACGCACACACACACACAAACACGCACACACACACACACACAAACACACACACACACACACACACACACAACCACACACACACACACGCGCGCGCATACTCTACATTGCCCAGCAATGTAGAGGCCATCCTTTTCAAAGCAAAACTAAGAACATGGTGGCAGATTCTGAAGCGTGAAGGAAGCAGCTAGCCTGCCTCGCAATGTATATAAGCGGTAGTTTGTGTTTTTTTAAACAAGATGACCTCACGCAAACTTTTGTTTATTTATTTATTTCACGTGGTCAACCCCCTAAGAAGAGTATATGTAAGGAAAAGATTTAGAGATGCTTCTCCATTGAGCTCATGTCGTTTAACACCTTTCTGACGTCACAATCCGTGGCACCCAAAAGCGTACGAGACGTTGACTCATGTTTTCACGTTTCTCGCATTTTTTATGCTATTGAAGAACTGCTAGTCGCGAGAATGGTATGTTTAGATTCTCGGTACCGTAATGTATCGTTACAGACCAACTTGTTTTTAGTGTCCCTTTAAGTCCCTAGTGTTGCTGTTGGATTGAGCTTCTGTCTTGGAAACAAAAATTCCAAAGAATCCAAACATGATGCGGATAGTACTTGTCAGCTTTTCAAAGATTTATGTATGGCGTGTATCTGTGGGGAAGAAACATGTCATTCGATTTAGTAAAATCCCTCACCGGTCGTAGTCGAGAATGGTGTTGAGCCTGTGGGCGATGCTGATGATTGTACAGTCGGAGAATTCGCGGCGGATGGTAGCCTGGATGAGCTCGTCCGTCTCCATGTCCACAGCGGCCGTGGCCTCGTCGAGGATCAGAATGCGGGACTTGCGAAGGAGGGCTCGTGCCAGGCACACCAACTGCCGCTGACCGACGCTGCATGGAGATACAGGTGAATAGGGCAAAAACCAAGTAAAATTCTTTGAAAAAGTGTTGGTAAAACAGCCGTGATTTACGAGCTAGAATGAAATATTTCTCAGCCCTGTGTTGAGCCAAGACGTAGAGAGAAGAGAAATATTGTTCCACGATGAGCTTCATTTCTCGCTTTCTGCTACGCCTTGGCTCAACATCTTCTGGTGCAGACGACCGGAGGCCCACATTCGCGACCTGTTGCTGAGAGGGAACAAGTTATACACTGAGTCACCGAGAAAAAAATCTTAAAAAGCTGCTTGCTAAGAAGTTGTTGGATTTGTTGTTCATGTGGTGCTGCACGGCACCTTTCATGCTGCTCTACTTAGATTAGTGTAGCACAAGTATTGGGAACGTATGTGTTCTATGCGGCTATTTTTTTTTTCATTAGATGCGCCCCGACGTTCTTTAGAGTAAACTTTGTGCTCACTGGTGGGCACCTGCGATGGTTACATTTCTTCAATGCAGTGTGTAAACCTTGAAATGGTTTAGCATATTTGATTGCTATAAAACAATTGTTTTTACGCGCAGTAAAGAGCAAAAGCTTTCCAACCAGAAACGCAACAATGAAAGAATTGGTGTCCCGAAGACAAGCGGCAGAACTTCTGTAGTTGTGACAAAGTTAGGGTTTCTTCGTCAGTAACCGTAAACAACATTTTCGACATTCAACACACGAAAACAAATACGAAATAGCCAATTTTGTATGTCAGGTTATTTTCCTTCTGATTCTTAACAAATTTCTACTTGCGGCCGCGTCCTTACGCCGAGTCGAACTGTCACTTAAGTATTTTAACCCAGAACTCTATCGGGGTCATTTCGCAATAATGCTGAAAATAATGCAGCAAATAACAGCTGCCAGACTTTTTCGTCATGACAACTCAACCGTAATTATTTTGGTCCCTGTTCTATACGGCGTAAAGAACTAAATTGCTTGCCGGAAGTAGACAGACTCATCATGGTTCTACTATGCTTCTATTATACGTCTATTTATATAGTGTATTTACTCGTACTGCTGACATGTATTTCCTACCCTGAAGGCTAGATCCTTTTGTAACATATCAACCCAAATAGTGAACATTTTCTGTCGACGGGATCGTTCTGTGGACTTAAAAATATGAACAGAGTGACCCTTAAGCGATGAACTTGGCAATATGAGCTTACCTGATGTTCTCGCCGCCTTCGGTAATTTCGTGAAGGAGCCCTTTATCGATGCCGCTGACAAAATCTTTTAGGTGTGATTGTTGCAGGGCTTGCCAGAGATCGTCGTCAGTTCTGCTGTTGAAAGGGTCTAGGTTCGATCGAAGCGTTCCGCTGAACAACACCGGTTCCTGAATAATATTAGCATCAAAGTGCAAGTGGTGATACATGTATTAGTGCATGTTTGGGTGTGTTAACTATCGGCGAAAGTATGGAAAGGATACATGCAATCGGAATGTACATGCAATCGGACCCGGTAGTAATATTACAGGAGCATCTACATTGATGATTTAAACAAGGTTGGATGTGAAAACGGGGTGTGGTTCCTCAGTGAACGACACTACGTGCAGCCATGGCATGCACGTGGGATTTAGAAATATAATTTGATTTTCGTCCCGTTATATCGCAAGCGAACTACACGAAGCAGTTTCGTTTCCACCGTCTTTTCAAACATAAATAAAATTATGGTGCACAATCAACTTCAGCGAAAAAATCATACGGCTACAAGCTTTGATTAAGAAGGCACCTCAATAAGATGGATAATAAGCCCTAGACGTCCCTCTAAAACCGCAGCCTGGTTTTTCTCATACAGAACTGCAAGCTGTGGTATTGCTCTCAAGTTAATCCAGATAATTATGGGCAGCTCAAGTGAAAAATCGGGGAAAAAAAGTTGCGCATGACATCTACGTTTAGGTCTTAAGATGTATGACGCGATAGCGTTACTTCGGCATGAAGGCAGCATTTTCAACTGGAGTTGGGGCATTGACGATTTAGGCATTCCAAAATCTGCAGTTCAGCGACGAGAGCTAGAGTAGCAGCAACGAGTTTTTAATCACTGCGGTACAGGGAAGGCAGATGCCATTTACGGTGTTGTGGCTTAGGATGTGGGCGTGAAAGGAGGCGGATGCGGTGTGCTTGCCAGTTTGAGCAAGATGCGGACAGTGTTAGTGTTTCAAAGCGTTTCTTCTCTAGTGTCCTGGCGCGGCTGAAGGCTTTGGTTCTTTTAAAACACGCACACTTGGAGAGACCTTTATTGGGAAATATTTAATGAAAGTTCGGTAAAAGGGGATAAAGAGAAGTTAGACCCCAAGGGTGGAACCCAAACTCCAGAGAACCACCATCAGGCAACGCTGATATTTCGGCGACAAGCTCGCCAGGACAGCCTCGCATGTGTCGATGAAAGTGTAATATGCAATGCTTGAGTTGTTCACCGCTGAGCATATCATCGAAAATTATTCTTGATTTCACAGCGCACACAATAAACAATGATGATACTGAGAGCGAGACACACAGGCGCTCTGTGTCTTTGGCGTTGAGATCAACAGTGTTGCACCGGGAAAGATGGCATTTCTAGCTGCAGAATGAGGAGATTTTCGCGATTTTTCTCGGGGAAGAAAAGTTTGCGGTAGCGGTGAAAGGGAGTTTTCGTGGATGTTCGTCGGCTGCGTCGTTCCCTTCAAGAGCCTTTTGTCCGAGTGTTAGTATAGTGTGAACTGTCATCATTGTAGATTTAGGAATGCTCCTCAAGCGTTTAAGTACTACACTTACAGCCCATAGACTAATGACCTTTTAAGCGTGAATAATGATGTTTAAGCACCTATTTGGTAGTTCCGTTAGGCGGATCGCCGAGAGCATGTCCGCGTTTCCCTTCCTGCATGTATGATGATAATGAAGTCACAGGGGTTGCCATGGCAATCAGAACGAAAATTGTTGCCGCCGTCTTTTCAAGCATCTCGGCCTCCGCGTGGACTGGGTTTCCATAGTTATGGAGGTTTCCTCGACGTAATTTTATCATAGCTGCTAATGTAGATTTGGGAGTTTTTGGGTAGTATTCGGGCTTTTATGGAGAGCTGCTGAATCGGTGACATATCCATAATGGAGCCCAGACGTTTCCTGATTTTCTCATAGAGGCTCCTTTTCTGCTAGGCGAGTGGGCCCTCTGATATATTCAAGTTATTTGATACACAATTTAGCGCCCGTGTGGTGATTATGAAAATTGAGAGGTAGGGCTGTCGTATATGCTGCTGCAACTACTGTGCTTATTTGGTGGTCGTGAATGCGGGTAAATTTCTATTACGGGAGACCGAGTGATATCCGGGTCGTGATCAGTGTCTACGTAAGTTTTGTCGTTTCCTCTTTTATTCGTGCTCCTTTCCGGTATCGGAGTTTTACAGTGTGGACGAGATTTTCAAATATTTCACGTATTTTGGCAATTGTACCAACGGCTCCGTCGCTTCCCGAAATGTCGAAGCCAATGATTCTTGTGTAACAGTTTTCTGAGATCGCATGCTGACCTAATTTTAGCTTGAGTAAATTGACCACGTGACCTTATTCATCGTTTGTCGGACAGAGCTTGCGACGGCGACTAGCCCTCGGGAAATTCGAAAAATCATTTTCAAATTTTTCAATTAAAAGCCGCATACACGGATTTATTTTTACTCGGACACATTTTTTTGTTTCATGTTCTAACATAGGTTAATCTGGGTTTTAGATCCTCCCTCTTGTATGTAGACGACACAATGATAGCAATAGCGCCGACATGAGTCGTTAGGAAAGGCACTTTGATTGGTGGCGTAAGTTGCGAGCGCGGCTGGTGACCGTGTCTGCCAAGCATGCGACTGCTTATGGCGCGTAGATATAACTTCACTGCGCAGGCGCAACGCCTGCTTAAACCGCGTAGCTTTTCTTTCTTAGCGGCCATACTACCATGTCCTCCCTTCCACGATCTAGTTGCCGCTGCTCTGTACTCGCGATTCAGGCGAGCCCTCGTATCTGGCTGCCTCCGTTGTGATTTCCTGTTAGCATCGATGACGTACTTGCGTGGACTTTTGATGAGCACGGCTGATTGCGGACAGCTAGCAGGCACATGAAGAACCGAGAAATGAGATTAATAACGCTGTCGCCTTAAAATCAAATTTTGGGGGCTTAACTCGCCCAAGCAACGCCTGTGCCATGAGGCAGCCGTAGTGAAGGGCTATTGAGTAATTTGGTCACCATAGAATTCTTAACGTGTGTCAAAAGCTGGGCACATTGGCATTTCACTTTTAGCCTCTCGCCGCGACCGGCATCCAACTCAGCAGTAGAACGCTGTAGCCACCGAGCCACGCGCGGTAGGGAAGCGAAAAAGCGTTGACTACGAGTTGAACACATAACGAGTGGCGTTTTGTTACCTGCGGTATGATGGTAAGCTTGGAACGCAAGTCGTACAGGCCCAAGGTAGAGATGTCCAGCCCGTCAATACTGATAGCACCGTGGCATGCCTCGATAATTCTGAACAGCGCCAACGTCAAAGATGACTTGCCTGCACCGGTCCTGCCAACGATGCCCACCTAAAAGGGAAAAAAAGCTTGCTGGTGATGTTTTTCGGCTAAATGCTTGTTCATATTAGATCACAGTAACTGAATTTGCCTAAAGTCATGTCTTCCGAAGATTAGTTGTTAAACGAGCAAGTGAAGTTCCAAATGCCATCGAGCGAATGGTTATACCAGTCTTAAGATAGTCTGTATTACCATATCATTAAGAGCGATTGACTAGCAAAGGAGAGGGAGGTGGCTCACGGGTAACTGTGTCTTGCTGCAATAGAGGGTGATTTTTGTTCGGATTCAAAAGTTCTCGGGAGCCGAACTACCATCTATTTAGCGTTTGCTGACGCTGCGGTTGCACTCAAGTTTTTTTAATTTTTTTGGTTCACATATCGGAAAATCTTTATACCTATTTTTTGTAATTTTTAATGGTACAATGACGTGGGTTATGAAAGACGGTTTGCAATGAAAAAATTTAGAAAGCCTAAGCATCGAACTTGTATTTTTGTATGCCTCTGTGAAAAGTTCTAATTTCTCTAAGCGACTGAAATTTGCTCTCCTTATGTGCACCGCCAGCTATAGTGCAGTGAAGCCTTTAAAACTGCTAGTTTATTATACACACAAGCTCAAACAAGATATCTCCTTCCCGACAGACCTTATGTACGCAATTTGTGACTGCTTAGGCTTTGCATTTTTGAAGTATGTCGCAGTTATAGGCATTCTTCTCAGTAAATTCTTTGCATATGTTTCATCACCTAGTTTTCTATATTCTTTTGCGAACATTATAGACTACATTCAAATATTGCATTATGCCCACAAGAAACGCCCCGGACATTTTATATCTCTCATTTCAGAAAAACAATTTATTCTGTTAAATTCAGTGCACTTCAGGAAGTGAGCAGTTACGTCGTATCATGCTCAGGCCCAAGGAAATTTTGCGATCGTTCTCAGGGCCAAAGAATTCTCGCGAAGTCTTTCTAAATGAAAATACTAATTCAGTTGTGTCATTTGGACGCTTTGCACGTACCACATATACGTACATTACCGTTTTCTCAAACATTTTGCCACTTCCCCTACCCAGTGAATACGTTGATTTCAGTGGTCATTTCCACGTCAGTGTTAATTAACAGCTGTCAGGATAAATTGGCTAAGTTGAATAAGCCAGAATGTGAGCAAGCTTCAATCATGTTACAAGTAATCATAAACAGTAGTTTCACATCACGTCACTCTCTCCACCATCACAATCCGTATCATTTGCTAGCAGCGAATGTTTTATCACAATGTACAATAACGCAGTAGTAGCGGGCAGGTTCCATCCCCGATTGATAATACAGTATCACTCTTAATAATAGAGGTACTAAAAGGGGAGCAACGGCCGTATTTAGTAACTCCTTATTAACCTTACTACCCCACGGTACGGTACGTAGACTCTGCCACTAGCAACTGCATGGTTAGGAAATAAACAGGGTCTAGGAAGTAGTGTACACTGGATAAAGGTCGTGCTTATGACTAGGTTATGCATTGCCAGTTAGTAAACTATGTATAGCTCAGAAGGGTGTTGCCGCTAGGACTTTATTAGGGAAGGTAGTGGTGCTTGCTGCCTGCTTCAGTTAGTACCCCTCACTAATGCTGCATTACCTACCCCCATTTACTAAGTACCTAGTGTATAGTGCGACAAGTAACTTGTTAGTGTTCCGTTAGTGAATGCCACAACCTCTATTTTAAGAGTGATCCATTCAAGCAGTATGTGCAACGGCTATATCACATAAACGTGTGCAATAAAAACTTAAGTTACATATCCGCTACTACCTTTTACAATTTATACAGGAAGCCAAACATCACCTTTATTATCTAAAACTGAGCAGAATTGCCGCTTCAACGGAAAGAAATCAGATAATAATATACATGGCGTAGTAAGCGTTCCTGACAGTTCCCAAGTTTACGAGTAGCTGACGGGTTCTCAGTGCTTCCAGTACTCAGTTACAGTAAAGAATTGAGGCATTGTAATCTACCCTTTGACACACAAGGTGTCTCACACAGAACACCACGTAAAAGATAAAAAAGTGTGACGTGGAAAAAGCTAAAAGCGTCTCCCATGAATCAGAAGCCCATTTAGGGATTAACGTTAGTGGCTACAGAAACAGAAATAATTTCTTGGGGCTTGTAGTGCGGCAAGCTAACTAAATTGACACAAACCCAACTTTTACACCGTCTTATGTCGTACTTCACAAACGAAGTATGTAAGATTCACTGGGAGATGCATTCACATTCGCGGCCAGGGTTGCAACGTGTGAGGAGGAAGAAGACGGTTAAGGTATCGGTTAAGGTAACTTTGTAACACGGTGCAACCTAGCTGATTGGTTTAAATCATAAGTGCTGAAATGCTGTCAGTTATGTTGATGGTCCAGTTTATGCAATATTTTCTGTGTGTATGTAATGTTATGCATTTTATGTAATATTTATGCTGCCTTTGTATCTCTCAACGTGTGCAGTAAACTAAATAAACTACTAATTATTAAACTGCGGGGAGGCTTCATTTATTACACCTAAGATCAATAAGCTATGTACATGCCGAAACCTTACGTGAGACCGTAATTTTCGTGAATTTGAATTTCGGAAGTAGTTGATTGATATGTAGCGTGCAACGTACATGACTAAGACGCAGCCTATGCTACTGTGTTAATAAGTTACCACTCGCTTGTCACGCAAAAAGCGAACGCCATCGTAACTACCAATGCCATTTCAAGTAAAAAACAAGGCATCGCAAGAAAAATAAGATATCTTCGGTTTGTTTAGGCCCTGGTAGACCGACCTTTTCACCGGGATTGAAGGTGCAAGAAATTTCGTTCAATACGAGGTCTAGGTCTTCTCGGTAGCGGGTCGAGTACTCCAGGAACACTACTTCTCCTTTCGTAGGCCAGGACGGATCGGGTTTGAAGTCAGGGTCTTCCCAAGGTGCCTGCAAACGACATTTGCTGTGTCATAAAAAATAAACCTCACAGAGTGCGTTTAGTGCCTGAAGCGGCAAGCAACGTAGACATCAGCGAAGGAGTTGGTTTTTGTTTATGAATAGTCATCATGCAAGTGTTAAAAACAATTTTCAATAAAACACCTGAAGATCAATGGAAAACTTTGATCGCGAGTCAAGTGCAAACGACATTTGCTGTGTCATAAAAAATAAAACCTCACAGAGTGCGTTTAGTGCCTGAAGCGGCAAGCAGCGTAGACATCAGCGAAGGAGTTGGTTTTTGTTTATGAATAGTCATCATGCGAGTGTTAAAAACAATTTTCAATAAAACACCTGAAGATCAATGCAAAACTTTGATCGCGACTCAAGTGCAAACGACATTTGCTGTGTCATAAAAAATAAAACCTCACAGAGTGCGTTTAGTGCCTGAAGCGGCAAGCAACGTAGACATCAGCGAAGGAGTTGGTTTTTGTTTATGAATAGTCATCATGCAAGTGTTAAAAACAATTTTCAATAAAACACCTTAAGATTAATGCAAAATTTTCATATTGATTCAGGTGCAAATACTCCGCGTATAAAACTATTCTTTTCTCCACCACCTGAAATGATGGAATACACAATGAAACCCGGGAGCATGCTCAGTGGTTTGCACAAGTTTGGCATGAAAATCAAGGTATGTCAATTGAAGGTGACTTGAAAGTTCCTCTAATATGCCGGCTTCAAATGTATAAATAAGGAAGCTCCTCCAGGCTGGTATTTCGCAGATACTTTTAGCGAGAACATGACTGTTTGAATTGAACTATCTGTTGGTTTTTTTATTCGACATAGTGTTAGCGTTAATGTTTTTGTTTAAATTGTGTGGGATAGTTACCTCCTGTAAAATTCTTGTGTATTCGAAGCACCGTTCCACTGACACGAGGTTTGTTTCTGCTTCAGAAGTCGACTGTACAAGCGTGTTTAGTGTCATTGTGATCTGAAAAAGAAAGAGCGTTTATGCCTGCCATTTAGCCATCAACAGAAGACATTGATAATAACCACCTGTGCTTTTTCACGCAATTTTATAAATCTCCAGTCAGCACTAACCGCCATCTCCAAAGCATTATAAGTCTATTTATTCTCCATCGAGAAATATTTTCATAAACAAGAGCATGATATCCGAATGCTTCCTTTCTGGAATTATAAAAATGCTTCTTCCATATGGTGCCATTGAGCAATTATATATTATGTACGCGTGTTTATTGCTTGACACACTCGATGTTAGTGAGAATTTTCAAGACCATAACATTTACAGAACATTATGAAACTATGAAACAGGAGTGACGTTCTAAGCGGGAAATTTTCCCTTTTTCTGGGAATTTTCGGCTGAAATTTTGGCCAAAAAAGGAAAAGGGAATGTTTAATAGATGCAGGGAGTTTTAGGACTCGTAGAATAAAAAGCTAAACAATGCCAGAAAACCGGACCTCGTATCACTTGTTACTGTGGTCTCTTTAAAAATGTTCTCTAAACACGTCGTCGGATTTGTGCTTAAATATCCACAGTCTTGTTCCCGCAAGCCAGAAGCATCCAAGACCATTTACAATTCAGTTCGTAAAACAGGAGGGAGCAAAGGGGGTGAATATTCCATTAGAACGAGCAAGTAAAGCGTGAAGCAGCGGCGGCTGATGGGCTGAAGCCTGTTCTTAAATGTTCCTGCACAATTTACAAAAAAGAATTTCGGGTGCGTCTTAGTCGGGGTTCTGAACAAAAGTATGGCTCCATCAGTTTCCGGGTGGAGCTAAAATTACCTCAATTACCTAGCAATGTCTTGTTCTTATTCATACGGGCAGTTTAAACTTAAACCTGACATCCAAAGTAAGCATGCTGTGTAGTAATATTGTGAAATTCACAGTTGAATGCTACTGAGTGGCAGAGGTAGTGCAATTCAGTTCCCGCTTAAACTCTAATTCTCTAAACGTCGTCTGCGCCTAGAATGCTACGTAAAGTAGACATAAGTGGCACTGGCTAACGCCACAAACCGAACAGAAACCACGTAATGACCTATCAGCTGCAAAAACTGAACGCAGAGATATCTGCAGGAATTGTAGAGAAACATGCGGGAAAAAATAGCTAGAAATAGGGAATTTTTCGACCTAGAAATGGGAATTTCTCTCCCAAGTACGGAACATCACTGTATAACAGTAGCTTTGAACCAGTTTACTGTACAAGAGGACTGTGATTTGGGCGAGTTGGTGAAAGTTCATGATTGACAATCCAGCGCGCAAAACACGGCACAAAAAAGAACTCTCCTGTCTAACTCTCGTTCTTTTTGTGCCGTGTTTTGCGCGCTGGATTGTCAATCAGTTTACTGTAGTAAACGAATCGGGTAGGTTACTGCTTGCACTACTCGGTCTATTACATCACCAGTTGGAAATCCTCTTTTTAATTTAATATAGTATGGTGGCTGCACATAATGGATATAATTTTCCTGCATCCTCATGAATTAGCTTTTCATAATATAAATTATCTGAAAGTAAGTGTGGAGCTGTTGCACATTACTGAAAGGCTCGCATTGACAATTTCTATCTCGCAGAGAACGAATCACTGTTGCTGCTGCATTACAATTGTGCAGTTTTCTAGCTGTTCCCGCAAACGGGGGGGGTTGTTTGACAGTTTCGTTATTTTACGCCGAATAACTCTGCGGCATTAAAGGAATACCTCACGTTTACAAAAGCTAACTGCTGCAGAGAAAAGGAAATAAGGATGAAAAAATAACAAAAAAGAGAACACTGTAAAATATGCATTCTATTAGCGTGCGTACATATACATTTTAACGCATAATGAAATGGCCTATTTGTAAATCAGCTAGTTTATGCAAAATTCGCAAACTACAGCAATTTTTTTCAAAAGAAAATAATTGTCCACAACCTAAAATGCAGTCTTTGGGCACAAAAAGAAAGCAATACATCTGTATGAGAAAATTCGCCGTCTAAAAACCATTTCTGGTCCAGGAGAAACCGGGACCACTACGAGTTTTCTTGTACTTGGAAGTTGCTGGCGAAATGGTGTAGCCTTGTTTACTGCCGTACGGCTGCATTTTAGGTGCATGCCAAACTTCTCCTTAGTAGCCTCAACGACCTAAAAAACTTTCTTGCAAATAGCTCGATCGTAATTTGTGAAGCTATCAAAGGTAATGTTCCAGGTTTTGGTCTGACCATGGGCACTTCCTAAGATGGCAGGCTACAAAAAGGCTTATAACTGAAAGTCGGCACGAATACAATGCGGTGGCTGCAAGTATTTGTTAAAAAAATGGTTGAAACTGACCGTCAAACAACCTGACGTGTTTTTAAAAGCTATTCTCAGACCGAAACCTGCGCTATCAATAGCGCCTTGCTAATGGCGAGAAGCACGGGAGAAAACACATGACACGATGTTTCCGTACATAACTCCTAAAGAACCGGACCATACGTCGACGGAGCCCTGGCAAGCGCATGTGAAGTGATATGCATGACATGCATTAGGGAAACAACCATCAAGTCTTTCGTTCGGTTGTTTGTCGCTCGTCTGTTATCGCACCGTGAACACCCTTTGTTGGTTTTACTGAGTGGTATCCGCTGTCGGATGGTAGCCTGGTGGTTCACGTCAGTATTCGTGCAACAGTGCTAACCTTTGCAACCTCCGTTTATTGTTTAGCACCCCAAAACATCTTATAAATCCGCCCGAGGGACAACAGCTCACAAAGGGTATTATTTAGCCACTATACAATTCATTTCAAAATGCCCATTGCTCAAAAAAGGCACCTGAGAAATCGAGTGCGTCAGGGAAAGGCACTACAAATACTCACCGTTAAGGAGTAGCCAACCGCCAGGCCAGCCATACCAGGCGATATAGTTCCCCTGCTCAGTACCACTAGGAGGGCGGATATAAACACAATGCAGTACCCGAGGAACTCCAGCCGAGTGGCAAGCCACCTGAAACGGAACGTGAGGAAGCATTGTGACGTACGTTGAACGCCGGCTTTTTTCTGAAACATGCTCAGAAAGACAGATACGTGTTTAACAGTCACGGATACAAAGATATTTATGTATTGTTTGATTTATTTATTTTACTTTGAGGGCATACTGCAATCTACAGGGGACGGACTTAATGGAAGAGCAAAAGTGAAGTCAAAAAGCACGCGACAAGTGTTCAACAATTGTACTCACAAAATGCATTAATGCCAATAGCAAAAGGGAAGTCAAAGCATGCGAGAAGTGTTCAACGATTGCACACACAAAGTACAATAATGTTTAAAACAAAAAAGTGGTACAGCAAGCGTAGTAAACGCAGCCGTAAACACAATCAGACTCGAAGGAAAGCAAAGACGAACGGTAAATGCACTTCATTCCCTGTAAAAGAACATATATCGACACAGAAATGAAGGATCGAAACAGGGGTAAAGCACACGAAAAAAGAAGCACGAAAACACAAGAAAAACCACACTGCTTACTACAATGTGTAAGACACGCACACAAAAAAACTACAAATTTGAATTTGACAATGCTTCCCGGAAAGGTTAAGGTTAGTAATGCAAGTTAATGAAGCAGGCAGGTGGCTGCACTCACGCCACGTTGTCGGCAAAAAAAAAGGGAGTAGGAGAAAGTGTTTTGGTGCGGGATCTGAACTCGGTGACGATGGTAAAGGCGTTCAGATATGAAACATGCGGGTCGAATCCAGCGTGATTTGAGTACATAGTCATTATGATACACTTTCTGAAATGGGCACAGACGGGACAGTTTTCCACGTGTAGCGAGATGTGTTAGGTGCACACTGGCTTTCATAGGAGTTACACATGCCGTACGATTATACTTAGACAATATAAATCTTAAGGAACGGTTTTGTGCAGCTTCAAGTTGGTTAGTTGGAGTCGTATAGTCCGTATCCCAAGTTGACCAAGCATACTCCGGTGTGGGGCGCACGTCAGTAACTGCTTTTTGAGAGAAGGTGCTAAGGAAAAATTTTGCTTTAAGTGTCCAAGCATGCGGTTAGCTTTAAATGCTAAAAAATCAACGCTTCGAGACCAGTACAGGTTGTTTTCATATGCACACCAAGGTATGTATGCTCGACTATGGACTCTAACGGGATACTGTTAAGAAAATAACCAGAAGAAGTTAATTTCAAGATACCCTCATAACTTTACATGTAGTTATGTTGAGCTCATTATGCCAAAGTTTGTAGGAAGTAGAAATAATATTAAGGTCAGATTGCAGGCAGTCAACGTCAGATGAGTCAGTAATTTTACGGTAAAGCACACAATCATGAGCAATGGGGCAAATAGAAAGGCAATATTACTAGGCAAGTCGTTGGTATATAACAGAAAAAGTAAGGGTCCTAGCATGGAGCCCTGAGGTACACCTCAGCGCACAGGTACCTCAGGGGAGTTAGTTTGAGTGGCAGACGCAAACTGCGTTTGGTTGGAAAGAAACACGTGTATCAATTGTGAGATGTCAGGATCAATTTTCAAGTTACGTGATGTCAGTAAGAGCAGTTTATGATTAACTTTATCGAACGCTTTGGGAAAATCTAAAAAACACAGTCAGTTACAAAAGAGGAGTCGAGAAATGCATGCAAGTCGTTGCTAAACGTAATAAGTTTAGATTCACAAAAGAAATGTTTTCGAAAACCATTGGGAATTATGAACAACTCATTAGACTCAACAAAGTTAACCAAATGAGTGAGTATAATGTGTTTCATAATTTTACAAGGCATGGATTCAATGAAAATGGGACGATATTTTGTTGGGTTATGCGCGTCCCCTGACTTGCAGATGGAACCACCCTGCCGGTATTCCATTCCCTGCACAAGTAGTATTCGTGGATAGAGTCGGTGTAAATGAAATACAATAAAATTGAACGGTACTCTTTGATAACGTGTACATGTTTGGAGTTTATGTCATTAAGACTACAGGAAGACGATCTTTTTAGTTTAGATATTATGGCTGAAATACCAGCAGGATCAAGTGTTAGTGGATCCATTGGGGAAAAAACCATCCTCTCGCGTATGGGGAGAATCACTGATGAATGGATCGTAAAAGGAATTTCCGAAAGTATCATTGTGATCAGAGGCACAAAAACGATGCACAATTGGTTCCCCTGACATGTCTACCAGACAAATGTAAGATCCTGATTCGGCTTCATACTGCTTCAAAAACGTTTAGGGTTTGTTTTCAATAAAGAGGGCAAGGGACAGTATGAAAAATTACTTTTAGGAGTTTTTGACACTTTAGTGTAGGACGATGCTGCTAGCTTATAGGCGGCCCACCACACCGGACTTCACGATTTTTAGCAACGTGGAAGAGCCTGGCTTTGTTATTGGATAGTAATCTTTTAGATTATCGCGTAAACCAGGGACCATTAGTGGTGTGGCATATATCGTTCAGGCCAATGTTTCCAGTGGTGGGGAGGGGAATATACGGCTATAAAGGTTATGTGGACACTATACGGTTCCTTTCTGGGTATGGTTTACATGTGTTCTTCAAGCGTTTTGTGCCATGGGTGGGGGGGGGGGGGGGGCTGAGTTTTTTCTTTTTAGAAATACTCATCACGCTCTGTTAAATGAGCCAGGACGACTGCAGCTCACCTGGTGGCGACAATGCTGGGGAAATAAGTACTGTGGTTGATATCGGTAAGCTGGTCCGACAGTGTCACGAAACGATTAGTAGCGCCGAACGCCCGGATTGAGCTCGTCCCCGTCAGAGTTTCCGAGAAGTGGACGTAAATAGGGGAGCGCGTAATGGACTCCAGCCGTCTCAGTTGTCTCGACGTGGAGATGTAGGCTTTCTGCAGTAAAAGTGTTTTTGTGACAATAAACACATTTTAGCACGGTGCAAAGGGAAACAAAATTGTTTGAAAATTATTTTCGTCATACGCTACGATGAATTGCACAAGTGTAGCTTGCTGGGCCTGTTGGTGCATTCTGCCGTCCATTCCCATTGCCCTGAGTGACAGAAAAGATCGCATTCCGAGAAGGCTAATTAGGTTGGGTAAAATAAATATTGCAGGTGCCTATTTGTGCCAAGAACTTTGCGCATACGCGGTGGTCGGTTTATCTTAGGATGTATATTTCTTCAAATATATGTTCAGTGGTTAGTTTAGCTAGTGGGTTGTCCTTTCTTTGAGTGTTCGTGTTTTTTCGCTGGCCTTTCCAAAACGTTAGGATTGATTCTCGGGTACAGTAAAGAATTTGTAACTGTGTACATACGAAATTAACCATAGTCGTAATATTAGTCAACCCACACTTTGTACACTAAATGGGTGACGGCCTTTTGCTCACACGAGCGACGATCTGAGCGAGCTGCAACTCCACTGAGGTTAAAAACAGTTATGGACGAGTAGAGTGTGGCCTGGAATGATGCGCCATATCCCTATCTATTCATGTTTCATGGTTTGCATATTCCGTCCTTTCCTATGAGATCAGTTCGTATTAATATTATTGAAACATAACTGCTTGCCAGCCCAGTTGGCATTTATTAATCTTCCAAATTGCACCCAAAAACGGGGACAAGACATGAAACACGGAGAGCAATTTTACCATCTGAAACTTTACTGGAAAAAGCAGATTTTTTATTCCTCACTGCGCTGCTCACTACAATGCAAGAAACAATTTCACGGCGTACACATCAAAACGCCTTCGCTCCCCGTAATTTCATGAGCATGAGGACGGAAATGATATCTCCTTAACTGAGGATGCTCAGGATGGGTGGCTTACACAATCTTCTCACACACCCTTGAGACTCCCCTTCATTGATTCACTGTCTTCATTGATAACACTGTAATTCTGGTCAAGCATCCCAATGAAACTTCAAGAGAGATTTTAGAGGCTTTCTGCACATATTGCAGCACAACGAAGATTGTGTAAACCACGCAGCCTTATCATTGTCAGTTAAGGAGATATCATTGACGCCCTCGTGCATATGAAATTACGGAGTAGGAACGCGCTTTGATGTGTGATACGTAGAGTTGTTTCTTGGCCTCTTGTGCGCAGTGCTGTGAGGGATAAAAAGTCCGTTTTCTCGAATAAAATTATACTTGGCGAAACTGCCTTTCCGTGTTTCCTTTCTTGTCCCAATTTGTGAGCGCATTTTGCAAGATGAATTAATATTACATCGTTCAGCAATCACCCTATGGTGCAAGCTTCCCGCTTTTGCCTAAAGAGTACCGAACCCAAATGTTTCTGCTACGATCCCTTATAATGCTTGCGGGAAGAAGGATGACAACGGACACGAAGTACTTTGGAAAAAAGGTCGTAAAGCGTGGTAGAAATATGCATGCTCTGCATTCACAGACTAGTTTACTGTCGGGTGAATCGTTTCAAATAAAACTGTTAGCATTACCTCCTAATGTTTTTAATATGCAAAACCCAAGAAGAATTCATACAAGCCCCGCATAAGTGGCCTACGGTAAACTGGGCAAAAATTTATGTCTCGTAGGGCAGGCATATTTATTCGCGTAGATGTTTGCTGACCTCTCACGACCAAGACTTTTGGTACAGCGCCTGTTTATTCACTAAAATGTAGGAAAATGTACAATTCAATGAGTTGTATTCGCAGCAATACAACAATACATAAAGCAGTTATAACTCACTCGGAAGAAGACGGATTAGTGATATGGTGAGCCTCATCGTTGCACTCTAGGCGCAGTAGTCCGTAAATTGTAGAGACACTATGGCCTCATAAAGCATGAAGCCTACTCTCCTAGCTGTTATTTATCACTGTGGGATCCAAACGCTTCAACAGCAAGAGCGTCTCTACGTTGGTAGAGTCCATTTACAAGTATTTGTAGCGTTGGTCACCCTGAATGATAATTATAGTTTCATCAGAGTGTGTTCTCTACTTATGTAGTTCCTTTCTGGAAATTGCACATGATGCCTCTCGTTGACTGTCTTTATGCCCAACAATTTTGAAATCCTCCATCCCTAATCGTCTAAGTCAAATACTTGGTGTTTTAGCTAAGAAGCTACCCCTCATTGTTTACGCAGGGCAGAGTCTATGGCTACACTAAAATGAAATCGGTATGCTTTACCTAATCCGTACAGGTCCATCCTTCGGGTTCTATGGGAACAGTCACACACCGCCCTTTGTGAAGGGAAGACTGAACAGCTATGTTTGGATTGAACTATAAGCGTTCGCAAAATTCGAAGCTAACGGAAACGCTTTTGAACACATCAGCTTATCTAATGTTAACCGTGCAAATAATGAATTTAGGTATTTTTAAGCCCCATTACAAATTCGCAGGTATATGACAGCCTTCCACGACCTATGACACTAGCCAATTGGCGGTTAGTAACAAAGAGAGGCCGTAACTAACACGTGGTGTCCATCCCGTGATACCCCGCAGCCGCACTTTGGCTTCTGCAAGGGCAGAAAGGTTTTTTTTTTTTAGGCTGTGTCAAGCGTTCCGTCCACAGACGGAACGGCAACTGTCACTAAAGTTACGTCCAGAGGAAACACAACTCGCGTTGAGAGCAGTCTTTCTTGATTTTTACCTAACCGGCCAAACCGCTACCGCTCACTGACTAGCCAGAATCACTGATAATTATTAATCATCATTAATAAGTACAGATGATACAGATCCGGGCGGATCTCAAAGCCGCCACCGGACGCCCGCTTCAGAAT
The DNA here is from genome assembly GCF_048455015.1 of Haemaphysalis longicornis. Lineage (NCBI taxonomy): Eukaryota > Metazoa > Arthropoda > Arachnida > Ixodida > Ixodidae > Haemaphysalis > Haemaphysalis longicornis. Next base: position 60,208,086 of record NW_027526407.1, on the reverse strand, counting down.
ATTCCAGCGAGAGCAGTCGGTCTTGATTTTAACCTGACCGGCCAAACCTCTTCCACTCACTGACTAGCCAGAGTCACTGTTAATTATTAATCACTGGTAATAATTACAGGAGATCGGGCGTAACTGGCGATGGCTACGTCGGCCTTGACTCCAGTGAGCGGGAGTGGTTCGGCCCTTGAGTAAAAAACCAAGACCGACTGCTCTCATCGCGTGAATTGCAAAGCGGGCGTGAAGTATATCTATTACAAAACGCTAACCACGACAGAAAAAAAAAAGAAAAAAAGGGAGAATGTTTCAAGAATCGAACCAGGGACTACAGCGTCCGTAGACAGCGGCGGAACCGCTGCACCAAATCCCAGGACGAGAAACGGCGGCTAATCGGCTGGTTTTGATTTGGCGTTCAGTCTGGACGGAACTTTAGCAGTTTTTAGCGTTCCGTCTAGACGGAACGCTAGACACTTCCTTTTTTTAGCGAGAACCACAACAAAACATGGCACGTTCGCTGATGACAAATTTTTAATAAACATTGTGGCACAAATGTAGAATGCTGAAAGGGGAGTTTCAACGTGTGTTTACAAAGCCCACACTAATGGTTTTTGGTAATTGTTGACATTCGAATCGGCTGAGGAAACCAGAGTACAAGTACTTAGTTAATTCTGCCATTTTGTTGCTTCTTGGCAGGGATTCCAACGTGTAATTTGCGTTTATATTTCGGTGAGTTGGGGGTCCTTGCTGAGTTACGGCCCGCCATATGCCTAATTTAGGATGACCTCCGATTTAGAGGGCTAACATCGCAGTGATTACCTGAACAAAATAATAGATGCCGATGATGGGAGCGACTGCCACGAGGAAGATGGGAGTCTGCATAGCAATCAGCAAGATGGCTACCAGGGTCCGGAGGAGATGCACAATCAGCAAACGGCCGTTCAGCGGAAGCATCACGTCCGCAGCGTCGATGTCCTTCGAGAACCTTGAGTGACGAGGAAGGAGAGAATTAACAAGGCATTAACATGGTAACTCGGATTGTCTGTCCACTAACATGATTTAGACATTATAGCGAAGTTGCCGCGATTTGGGCTCACGTAAAAGTCCTAGGGTGGTCAAAATTAATCCGGAGCCCTCCACTGAGGCGAGGCCATAACTAAGTCGCACGCCTGGGTGAAGCTTGGGCGAGTCAAACACCCCACAAAAAATCAAGTGTGAAGTCGACGGAACAACAAGCGTTTTAGTCGACGTTTTGTTAACTCTTTCTTCAGCAAGAAAAAAACTCGTTATCTGTGACACAAAACTGGCTGGCAAATCTTTTACAGCATCGCTTCAACGCGGACATATGAATGAAAGAGGATCTTGTAAGCGCTAGAACTGGGCTTGACCGTGTTCTAGTAAAGTTGATTTTGTTGTTGACGGGGGTTATAGCAGGGAGTACTGTCAACACCAGCCCCAGCATTGTAACAGCGTGCTTGTAGTGCACCATGCAGTTTTCTACGACGTCATGAGGCGGCTTAGTGGAGGACACACTTTTCTCAATCTGTTTATGTGCCTCTGTACAACGTCGCTGGCGTGTAACGAATCAGAGCGCAATGCTCCAAACTATTGGCTTACCTGTTTATTATGCGCCCCATCGGTGTAGTGTCAAAGAAAGACATGGGGGCACGAAATACACGCTGGAGCATGCCCTGGTGCACCACCCTGGCACCCTCAAGCATGGCCAGCTGTAGACCAATGCACCCCATCAGCAGAAACACGACTGAAATAAAAAACAATGCCGCCTTTAACACTTCAGCAAATCCTTAACGACGACAGCCAGTTTTGTAGAGACTGGAACCATTTCACCTAGTCTGGAGCTGCGCCATTGGAACTACGCTACTGGAGAGGGGAAGACAGTGAGGCTGAAAGGCGCCGCAGCTGCGTCTTAAGCCAGTGACGTGGACTCCCCTGACCCTATAGACCATTTTATTAAATGCAGAGCATTTCAGTAATTCACGATGTCACCCGCGTTGACGTCCGTAGTCGTAGTCCACACCCCTCCCCCTACACTATATAAAAAGATACTATCCGGCACCTGGTTCCGATCCCTCGACCCTGCGGGCGGAACGCAATGTACATGGTGCTCTACCCATTGCGCCACAAAGCCGACACGGAATGGGAGGCTACGAAGGCGCCTTATATCCTTGACTCATTCAAACTACGTCAAGAAGCTGCTGATACAACGCATTCACTACCACCAACTCCCCAAACACAAACCGTTAACGCAACACACCCACCCCTATGCGACGCATTAACTCGAGTCCCCCTCGCGGGGAGATGGGTCCAATTTTGTTTGACTCGCTCTCCCCCTCCTTCAAATGAATTTCGAGTAACTTAAAATAGATTCAGATTGTTTCGGTACGACACGCGTTTTTTCGTGTGCAAAGCAACAAGTCCAGCGGTTATTTTCTTCGTCCTGGGAGCTTCCAATTATCAGTGGGCTGTGCTAGCAGACCTACAATTGGCGCAGTCGACAGGAAGATGTAATTGTGCATGCGCAACACAGCCCAGAACATGCTCTGATCTTATGAAAGATTAACAGATGAAAAGGTGTATAGATGCAGGACTATTCTTTTCACCTGTGACATGCGACTCGGGCAGTCGTGTTCAGTTTTGTGGAAGATTGGAACACAATTAATCAGAAATACCTTAGCTATGTACTCTGATCCGTATGAATGATTCCATCCATGAATGTTGTGATCAGGGCTTATAAGCAGCAGGGCAATGGATGATCAGGGCATATAAGCAGCTCCTTGCGCAAAGCAACGGGAGAGCATTTTGATTGAAAATGTACTGTATCTCGGGTGGAGGTTGGGTCGTTTTCATTCATTCACGCTGGTACCCAACAAATAGGCAAATCACGAGAAATAAGTGTTTGGAAGTTCAAATATGAAATATAGGAGCAGCAACCACCAAACGCTGTGATGTATGGCTACCGAAAATAAAAGCGTGCGTTTGTAGTTACGTCACTTAAAAACACCCTCCCCATATAAACCTGTTTGGAGGGGCGGGAAGTTAGGTGCAATCGCATCACCTGTTGCAAGCGACAACAGCCGCAAAACAAAGTGGAAATGTGAGAATAACGAGGGGTTTTTAAAACTGTAAAAATTCGAGTTCCTTTGTCTCAGTATTGATCGCGGAAGCGGCTAGAAGCCATGTGGTGTTGGTAGAGGGCGTTAGTTATCAATTTATTGTTTATTCTACTTGCTATATACATCTAAAAACTAATTATGTGTAGGGCACTAATTACTAGCGCCGCGAGTGACAGTTGAACCACTATGGTGTGGCGTAAGCTTGCAAAGATATATTTACTAAAGCAATTGCATAAATTCTTGACTTTATAGCGTAAGTGCTAAAACTATTTTATAGACACTTAAGAGAGATCTCAAATTTCGATCTTCACTAAAAGCTGCAATACCTAAAATTTCTTAGGTTTTACTCTAGGTTATGGTATTCAATATCGAACTGAAAAAAAATTCCTGGAAACAAATCAAGTTTGGGCTATGCTTTTTCTTTATTCGCGGGCGTCGTGCTACAGACATATCGACGGGTTTTTTCTGCAGAAATTGCACTTACTTTCGGCAACGCCGTAAATAGCGTATATAACCAGGCGGGAGTTCCTCTGGGCTGGGTCCGTGGCCAAAGACGGGTCGCGGGCGTCGTTGGTCCACAAGGCGACCCATATGCTCCCAAGAACTTGCAACACGTGTGAGATGACGAACGTTACAACAATGCCGAGCATGATCCAGAACCCCGTGGCTTTAGCGAAGTCCCAGTACACTCGCCACTTGACCTGCGATGAAGTAATGCAGTCTCATCCGCGTGCGGCCACAAATCGCTGGCCATTCTCATGAACAACTTGTAATCCCGTGTAACGAGTCAAACGCTTGGAAAATGAACTAGAAGTGTAGCCTGATTTCAATGGGGTGACGCATCCTTGGCGTCCTTAATGAACAGCACAACTTTTAATCCAGCATAACGAGACAGGCTTTTGGAAAATAAAGGGAATTAAGGGTAGCCTGACGTCAACGAGGGTGCATCTTTGGCATTCTTAAGGAACAGTACAACTTGTAATCCCGCAACGAGTCAGGCGTTGGAAAGTAAAAGAGAAGGGTAGCCTGACATCAATGGGGCAATGCAATCTTGGCGTTCTTAATGAACAGTACAACTTGTTATCCCGCATAACAAGTCAGGCGCTTGGAAAGTAAAGGGAAGGGTAGGCTGATGTTAATGGGTGGTGCATCCTTGGCATTCTTCAGGAACAGTACCACTTGTAATCCCACAACGAGTCAGGTGCTTGGAAAATAAAAGAGAAGGGTAGCCTGATCTGAATGGGGCAATGCATTCTTGGCGTTCCTAATGAACAGTACAACTTGTAATCCCGCATAACGGGTCAGCCACATGGAAAGTTAACTCAGATAGTTAACCACATGGAAAGTTAACTCAGAAGTTAACGCAGATAACTCACCATGAGGATGCAGACGCAAGACGCACTTGCTGGTTTTTGGTTCAAGGCGTTCCCAAGATTTGTTCAAGGTCTAGCAATCAATTGACATTTTTATATGCATTATACTACGGCTGTGCTTTCCCATTGTGTACAATTTTACGTCTATTCAGGCCATGTCGTAAGTTATTTCATTGACAGCGTGCAAGGGTGAAACACGTCGGTCGAAAGTACCAGCCTTTATTTTGCATTTTGTTTTTGTGCAGTCGTTTTCATGTGAATTTTTGCCTTCACGTATGTTCCAATGTTTTTGCTTAATGCACAAAATAGTGTTCCACAGGTGAATTGCAGTTTCTTGCTGACCATTGTTGAGGGGACAGACACCGGTAGTGCAGCCTTACCGAGGCTACGTAGATATTTGTGGCAGGTGGGCTATTCAGGGCAGTCGGAGCATACCGAGACGGTGTTGAATGGGAATAGTATATTCGTCAAAGTAAACAGGGCTGCTTACAGAGAAACAAAAATAGTAACTCTCAAATAGCTGAAAGTTTAGTTGCATAATTAGTCACTGTGACGTTTAGTTGAATAATTGGACCCACGGCTTTGAAATTTTTATTCTCAGTATCCTCTATTTTTTCTGGTTGCATATAGGTGGAAGGTAGGCTGTTCTGTTACAACTTTGTTTTGCAGAGAAACCTTCCGCTGTGGATCATTCGCTACGGTGTTGTGCTACGGAACTTAAGGACGTGGGTTCGATTACCGGCCATGGTGGCCGCTTTACTGATGGATGCGAAAAGCAAAAATGCCCGTGTGTACCAGATTTCGGCGCACGTAAATATCCCCCGGTGGTCAAAATTAATCCGGAGCCCTTCACTACGGCGCGCCTCATCGCGTGCGTTGCGTCGGCGCGTTAAACCCTACAATCAATCAATTTTTGCAGAGCATGTTAAGCGCCTCTGTGGTTCCGTGCGTTGATTGGCTCAATATTATAAGCGCATTTTAGCGACTACGGAGGCCTACAATGAAAACTTCCTTTTTTTCTTCGGCCCTCACTCATGCGGTTAATATTTAGTGTGATGGCTTCTTTTCGGTCTCCCCGCAAAAATGTTTGGACGTCTGCTAATTGCGAAAAAAGTCAAAACGGCGGACAGACGCATCGCGAACGGGAAGAATGATCAGCGCGAGCTGCTTAGTTATGTGAGAGTTTGACACATAACACGCTGCTTGGAATACCTAAACCTTGAACAGACGTTGAGCTAAAATACGTTTAAATATCAAGCGGAGAGACACATTGGCTGTCAGAAACAGATGCCGCGAATTGGCGTATAAACATTTGTTTTTGTTTGATTCAATACACATGCATTCAGAAACAAGAAACAGGCATCTTACCGATCCAACTTGCACTGTCTCGTCTTCGGTGAGCTTGGCTTTGGAGCCCTTTTTGAACTTGGACAGATGGCGAACACTGCTTCTTCGCCTGGCCTGAGTCGGTCTTATTAAGGTTTTGAAAAACCCGCCTTTGGGAAGAGTACCAGTGTCAGAATCTGATCCGGTTATTTGCGAGCAGTACCTGCACCAGGGCGGATGCGCAGCGCGTGAAGGCTTCAGGGAGCGCAGCCAAGCTTCGTTCAAGGAAAGCCGAATCGAAAAATATATTTGGGAATGCTGTTTGATGAGAGTAGAATTCACACTTTCGAGAAACAAATCACCGCATCGTGTGTAAAACGTTGATGACTCTAAGGCTTTTATTGTGGTTCACATTAAACGCAGTAGGTTCAACGCCAATTGAAGCATTGCGAGAGGATGTGCAGAAGTATCAGCTACCTTTACTGCTTTAGGGGAGATATTTTCTACGTTTCAACGTGCACAGACGCAATCAATGAAGGAGATACGTTTTCTAAACAATCGTACTAAAAGGCAGCTTAATGAACTTATGGCTCCTGATCACTGTGGAGTGATCGTTTGTAGGTGACAAAATAATTGTGGCACAAAATAAAACAGAATCCACTGCATCAAGTCGACCGCTCAAGCGACAGTTGACTGTACGGTAATTTCGTTATTGTTGAAGAGGTGGAAAATATACCGTGAATTACATGAACTGTCACTCGTCTTTGCTGTGGGTACTCCGGCCGTTTGCAGCACTTAGAGTCGTTATGTTTTGGGAAAGCAATAAGTATTAACTCGAGTAGTGCAGCACTGTTTGTACTATCAAACAAAAATTTATGCAACAAACATATTCCCAGAAATCTAAGCGGTAGGTACCCAATACATATTGCAATTATATTTTGCAAACTTTGTTGTTTCGATTAACTAAATAGCTTCTCACAAAATAAAAATTTAGCCAAGCGTGCTTTGTGAACGCGGCAAGGATGGAATCAATAAAATGGAGGAACTGCAACTGTAGCCTTCGTTCAACGAAATCTTTGTGTTTGTTAGTTCAAACGTTAGGCGCAGGTTGTGTCCATCGTCAACGACAATGCCATTGAGGAAACTGCTGCAGCTTCCTGTGACGTAAAAATAATTATACAACCATGCAAACTCCTCATTCGATGAGCACAAACTGGCATGCTACGAACACAACACATACAACACTACATAGACGCCTTCAAGGCGCATCAAAATGCTCCCACGGCGGCCAATACCCAAACAATGAATACACCCTCTGGACATGCCCAAACATACAAACCACCCTGAGAAGTTTCCTGTAGCCAATTCCTGCCACAAAGCGCCCTCCTTGCTGGGAGGCATGGGTCACACCCCCTTAAGGAGCTTGAAGAGCTCTAACGGACCACGCTTCTGAACCACATTAAAACCACGCCAGAACTATAGACGAGGCCCTGTAACCCAAACAAGAAGCCGAGCAGTTTTTTGGACACGGGTTTCGAAATAAAGTACCTCTCTCTCTGTCTCCCGCGAAGACAAAAAAAAAAGGCTCATGCATAAAAATTTGTGCAGCTTGCACGAAGGGTCCAGGGGTTCTCCATGACTGACAGGCCCGGATCGTTTTGTCCGCAGGCTTTCACATCCCTCCTAAAGTTGGGGCAACCGTCTGGGCAACCGGCTTCACGAACACGGGCTCTGTGGGGCGAGCTGTCCTGTGCCCCCAATTCAGGCACGGTCGCACGTGAACTCTTTGCTTGATATTTTTTGTGAACTTCTCGCGTGGCACAATGCCACGCGCAAGCCTGGACCGCGGCGGGTGCTCCTGACCCGGCGCACACTCACGTGCGCTCCGCATTTTTCGTGGTATTTTTTGCAAACGCCACCGGACCAAGCTCAAGCTTAAACCGCTCCGCTGTTAAAATTTCAACTCTACTTATAAATTAGCAATAGCGAAGAATATGCACACAGTTGTTTCATTAACGCTTGCATTTTGCGTTAGATTTCGGCGCGTACTGTCTAGCTATATAAACTGGATGGTTCGTTTCAGGCTTCCACTTGGCTTAGGGCACGGACAGGCAGCCACACCACTGTGCAGTCGGTGGCGAGGCTGAGGGAACAAGCACCGGCGAAGCAGACATTATGCCTTCACCTATGGTCAAGTGGTGAGCTTGCGTTGAAACGCAGGCGCAGACAGCCCAGCCGACGGTGAGCGAGCAAAAACACACAAGGCAGCCGTTTCGCTCTCGCCTAGTCACGTGGTACCCCTGACGCGAAGCTCCGAGCGAGTGAAGCAATAAAAAAGAAGGGCATTTTGCATGGAGGTAGCTGAAGGTTATTGGTGATGCTACGAATGAGTTTAAAGATGTAGCCTGTTAGATCTTTCGCTCTAACAACTCACTTCACAAGCTCGGCGTTAGGTGAGGGCACCCGAGAGACAACCTCACTCAAAATCTTCGCGTCTTCTTCTGAGACCCCTTGTCTGGGGCCGATCTCTTCGATGAAATGGACAAGGAAATCGGAGAATGCGCCGCCACGTGACACCAGCTCGTTGAACGTCCCCACGTCCGTAACGCACCCGTCCCGCAGCACGATGATGGTGTTGACGTGAGGTAGTACCGAAAGGCATTGTGTGACCAGGATCCGGGTCTGCGAGCAGCCAAAATATTCCTTTGAGTTGGAAAGAAGCGAATACAAAATGGTTGCCCAGTTGTGTTTTCTCCTTATCCGCAAAACGGTAAAAAAGCAGATGTATGTTTCGAACACAGGGCAAGAATAAAAATTTACACTGCTGGCTTGTCTCAGACTGGGTTATTACCGTTAGTTACAACTTTTTTCTTCCTTTACTTCGCTGCTGATGTCGCAAAAGACATGCGTACAACGAAGACTCTAATATCCTCTGCTGGCTGACTCTTGCAAATGCCTCAGGCTGTCACTGTTTTATATCGTGTGCAAAAAAAGTGCATTAACAACGAACAATACATGCAGAATATACCAGGCAATTTACCAAAGTGTCCCTCATACTGACCATGATTTAAAGTGTTGTGTATACGCGAATAGCATTAATGTGTTCAAATATACCTTTTTCTATAGAGTACGCATGCGTGAAACAGCTTGCCAGAAAAAAATACCATCCCTTTCTTCATCTTTTGATTAAAAGATAGGCAATGTGTATTACGAAAATGCTCGTGGCAGTCATGGACAAATTAAATGAGAACAGCAAAATACGAACCAGTACTTGTAAAATCAGATTATGGATGGTTGAGATAAAATAATCGCTACTGGTATACTTGGAAAACCCATTTTCAACCGTTCTCGCTATTATAAAGCGATGCGACAATTTCACTTGCACAAACAGAAATAGATCTATTTGTGTGGTCCGGTTCATATTTTTGTCTTCATGCTTTATTTTTCAATTTCTGTACGTTTCTAATGCATGCTTGTACTTGTTTTTGTTCCGCCCTGTGCAAGGATAAAGTACTGGGCTTGTTTATCTCTTGTCTACGTACATTTTTACGGGGTGCCAAGCGTTATTGACCAACACGCCAAAGCTTATATAACTTACCAAGGTTTTACCGTTTATTTACCAACTACGCAAATGTTGAGCTGAGTGGAAGCCCTATTAGACGTCTTAAGTTCTAAATAGATGCACCACATCCAATTCCCGACCTTTCCAATTAAAGGCTAGTAGTGGAAGACTCTTTCGTAGGTTTATGGCACACATCTTGTCTAAAACTTTAATCGCGTATCATCCTTTTACCTTTTTCCGAATAATTCCTCTGGGGCCGATGACTTTGTCGAAAATGTGCTTCCCGACATTGGCATCCACGGCACTGAGTGGATCGTCGAAGAGGTAGACGTCGCGACCACTGTATACAGCTCTGGCGATGCTGATTCGCTGCTTCTGTCCACCACTGACGTTTATGCCCTGGTCAGGAACGCATCGAAAAGACTTGCATTTGCTTCACTCTGGCGCGTGCACTACGGCGTAGGCAGACTAAAAAAAACAGTACGTGTACTACGGCGCATGCAGAAAAGCATGTGTTTCTAAAGGAGTAGAAAAGGCAAAATTGTGGCCCTTATGAGTACAAAAGTGGGAGTTAGCTGAAACAGGTATCATGGTATATTATTTAAATTTTTTTTTCGGTGCCTTCATCGTAACTACACCTGGCCTCTTAAGTATGTTGGTAACGCGTCACGCTTTCATACCAAAAGTACCGGGTCTAAGTTCTTGCCGCAAAAGCTGCTTTTGGGATTGAAGTGGAACCTAGAAAACGAACACTACTTCGTCGGAACGACGAAGAAACCCAGTCGAGAATGACGACCAGAGAAATTTATGTAGCTTGTCGTATTTTTTCGTGCCGTACTGTCGTCTTGTCCTATTCTTGTATTGTGATTCTTACAGATGGCTATGTCACGACCACATGACTGCTGTCGTAGTGGCAGGCAGTTGTGTTGTGGATACAGGAATGTGTGTCGTTGAAAAAACTGACTTTGTCGTTATGACATAAATGTGTGTCGTAACAACAGATGGCTTTGTTGTAACAACAGGACTACTGTTGTCACAACAAAGTTTTTGCTGTACGACAGGAATTCTTGTTCGGTTAACGTGGGATTCATGTTGTTCTTAAGAATGGGAGAGCGCCACATGACTCAAGTTGTTTTGTAACGACCCACTATAGTTCACCTAAAAGAGGAGCTAGAGATCCAGCATGCTGAACATACAAACGCGGGAAAGACGGGAAACATGTCAACGGAAACTGCACGGCCCCAAGAGTGTAAAATGGACAGTTATAGCAGCCATTAAAGGTGGCATTTTGGGGACGTAAACCTCTTGGGCTCTTCGGGGCGCACATAAGATGAAACAAGTGCCAAAGTGGCCAAAGGTGTGCATAGAATGAATGAATTTAACCAGTATGAACGCACAGTAATATTTGAAAGATATTCGGGATTTTGGTTGCAGAAAGATAATTGTTTACACACACGGTGGCTTCCCGTTCTTGTGCTGCCGACTTACTTTTTCTCCAATTTCCGTTTCATCCCCTGCTGGCAGCACGGCTAGGTCGGTCTTTAGCGCGCAGGCCTCGATGACTTGCTCGTAGCGTGATTTGGCGTAGCTCTTGCCGAACAGAATGTTCTCCTTGATACTGTCATTCTGGATCCACGCTTGTTGAGGTGAGAAGGCCAGGGTGCCCTTCAATGACAAAAGGTGCGAAAGAAACACGCTGCTCTCTATGACTGAACAAATTCTGTTGGAAGCAAAAAAATGCAAGAAAGCTGAAGTGGACTTATAGGCAGTGTGACACATGGGCACACAAGAACTTTAAGTAGCCTCCGCCGCAAGTCTTTCAGCCTTAACAGGGTGTTCTTTCTAATGACGTTGTTTTTCGTGATACCAAGGAAGGGTTATGTAACTACACTTGGCCTTGTAGCCGCGGGTTATCTATATGTGTAAATTTGCTATGGGGGATAAAAAAATCTGATGCAAGCCTAACAGAAAGCATTCTGCACGAAGTACCTACCGAACTGCTCTCGAACAACTAAGACAATGTAATGTTAAACTGATCCCGGCAGCACTCGCACTCCCTCTCGCCAGTCCAAAACGACGGCGAGGCTGACTCACCACTCACTCATAAAGGGGGCGGGGGTTTTAGCGCACTCTTGAGTGAGCCTGCCTTTATTCGTAGTTACCCCTGCGTAACATCAAACCAAAAGTACGGTACGGTGAGTACGGGAAGTGAGTACGGTGGTGACGTCAGTTGCAGGTCTCTCATGTATATCATAGTTTCTTACTCTATACACTAGAGAGGAATATGGCGCTAGCGTCAATGCGGCTCACATCAGGATCGGCTGTGCCATCACAGCCCGTCATTATACCGTGCGATCGCCTTACTTTCATCATTGGCTTGGTTTGAAACGCTTTAGTGGCCGTAAATTCAAATACAATGCCCCGAAAACGCGAAGAGTGTGTAATTATGTAATTTGACAATAAAACACCCTGTTTTAAACAAAAAAAAATAAAAAATAAAGCGTGGTAATTTTACTGAGTGTCTGGCAGAAGGGTTATGGCTTCTATTCTGCGGCCAATTGACAATGTAAAATTTCTGGGAGAAACTCATTACCGAATCTTATGTTGCAAACATTTCAAGAACAAATTGTTTAAAAGCTCAGAAGGGTTTTATGCGCTTATACGCATGAAAACGAGCACTTCGCCTTTGCGGCGTTTTCGTGCGTGTTCCCGTAACATAGCGTGGGCTACAACTTTCGCAGCAGCAAATTACCCACTCAGTCAAGACATACGGGCGCTATTAACACATCTACGCCAACTGCAGAACAGAGCCGGGACGCGGATTCTCTTTACCACAAACTAACGTGTCTACATTGTGGGTTTGTACTTATGTACATATGTACTTATGGCCGCTAGTCGGCACTAGTCCTTTTACTTGCTTACAACGAAGCACAGCTGTCTTAGCATGAACTAATAGTGGGAGGGCCGAGTTTCCGGGCAAAGTGAGGGAAGGGAAGTGGAGCGAGTTTCGGCAATTTCGATTGATCGGCTACCTCGTTATCATAGCATTGCGTAGTGAAGAAAGCAAACCCAATAAGACGTTTAATATTCCTATTGACATGCCAAGCCATCAGCTGCTGTGGTCTTCCCCTATTGCCCCAACCTCCAACACCGACATGTATTCTCCGGAGCACTTTCCTCTATAGTATTCTTACTAAGAAACTCTATGATGTATATCTCTACTTTTGGCTTGTATTGGTAGCAGGTTTGAAAAGCATAAAAAAGCGACCTTTGCTCTATCATTTCAAAAACAATATATAAACTTTAGCGCACTTACATTGACGGTAACCACTCCTTCGAGCTTCACCAGGTCGCCAAGGCAGGCCGAAAGCAGGGATGATTTCCCAGAGCCCACCGAGCCCACGATGGCGACGAGTGACCCTTTGGGAACACTGAATGTAATATTGTGCAGCGTAGCTGGGCCATTCCGAGACCATGCGAACGAGGCGTTCTGGAAGTTCACACTTATGTCAGCTGCACAAATAAGAGAAATGCGCCATTGTAGTGTCCTATGGGTCTTACAACGGGCTTTCAGTGTACTTTTCATATCTCTAATTAGTAGCAACTGCATTGCAACTACATCGGACAGGATTTGTGGCTTGATTGTGAGATACTTAGAAAGCCTTGTTGAAACTCTTCTATTGTGATACGGCTGACGGTGCTTTATAATCTTTCATAAAAACCCTGGAAGATAAACGGGTAGAATACCTCAGCCTAACGTAATCGCTACTGAAACGTGCGCAGAAAACTAGGCGCGGGCCAATAGATGCTGATGCCAATGACAAGCGCTTCCGGCAGCTTTTGGGGTGGCATCTTTTTTGTTTGTACGACAGATTTCTAACAGCGAAGATGTTTTGCAAATCGTTATTTTTTTTGTGTCCGCAGTTTAAAATACCAAACAAATGCCGGCATACCAACTTAGAGAAAGTCGCCAAGAACGGCAAGCATACCCACTACGAGCGATTGGCAAACATTGGCCAAAACGAGCATACCCACTTGCAGAAATTGACCAAAATTGGCAAACAAACAAATACGCATTTACCACAATCGCGGAAACACTTGCTCGCAACGCGAAAAGCACGTCATAGATACGTTCCTTCAAAGCGATGTTCAATGATTGTCACTTCCAAAAAAATGAAGGAAGCTCACACTTATAGCAACAATGATGGAGTAAAGGTCGTCGCGACAGCGAAAAAAAAGCAAATCGGCTTCCATCGTGGACTTAAAGCGTCGTGATGGTTGTGAAGGTTGCGTACAGCTTCGCTACCTTCAAGTCTTACGCGTTACTGTGAGCTTCCTTAATTATTTGTTTCCTTAATCTTTAACTCAAAACGACGAGCCATGGTGTGCCAGAGACACAACTTTGTGTGCACCGCTGTTTTGAAACTAATGGTTGTGTGTGTGGAGAGATTTATTTAGTAAGCATTCCGAGTAATGGCCCCAGAAAATGCGCTGGGTTTACTATACGTTAAAGGACATAATTTAAAAAAAACCGCGTAATTCACAAATACAAGATACTGAAACGGTTTTTGCAAAAAATGCGTTTCAGTGGCTCAAAAAAATTTTAACAGGGGAGCTTAGATACTAAGGACGCGTGGTAGCGGCACCAAACTATTTCTTTCTTTGCCGAGGTGGTTGCTATGCACATACCCCCTAAGAACATTTCTGTAGGCAAAAATTCTCATTTGCGGTAGAATTTTTCAGTTGACTACTGCAAAAATATTTTGATGTCAACTGATCTTAGAACACGTAATGTGCACAATTAAATGTTTCTGACTGCCTGTGGCAGGCCAAACTACTAATGCAAAGCACTCACGCCTGCTCACAGCGTCTCCAAAGCCTGTATGCAGCAGGCGTGGAGAGGGCCAATGTGTAATCCACACCCTCAGTCAATCCAAGACACTCGACGCAACATGGGGCAAACACTTCCCAGAACTTTATAGACAACATATTCTACTACACCCTCCATAATCTTTAGAAGACGATCGGCATGTTTTACACTAAGCCGGTTTTACTGCTGTTGACTGCAATTCTTATTTTGCACTTCCTTTCATACCACGCAAAACCCCAACCTTGCGCTTTACACCGGCTATCCTATTACTCCATTTCGCTCGCTATTTAACTCTCCGCCTGTAGCGTTCCTCACATCGCTTTTATTAGATAGTAACAATTAGTTGGCGCTCTTTGACTACAGTTGGCCGGCGCCAGAAAAACGAACCAGTCATAGACTTCAAGGGCAGAATTCTATAAAGTATGTATAAGTATGTAAGTAAATAAGCATATAGGGGTATATAAGTATATCTTAGTATATATTCGCCCAGTCTAACAATAAAACGATCTACTACGTCCAACAGCGAAAAAGAATCATTGTCCGCGAAAGAAAGCTGAAAAAGTTACTCAACCTGGTTCTTTGTCGTGCTGCACAGCCGCTGGATCGATGTCGTCTGAGCACAGAAAAGCATTAATTCGACTGCGAGAAACGAGGAACTGTAAAAAAAGAATGCGTTCCAATGCACCCTGTCAATGTGGTTAGAAAGCAAAGCTGTAAACGACACCCACAACGATTACCCATGCCACGTCACTCGAATTCACACACGTGTCTCTACAAACGTTGAAACCAGAGATAAGGGAAATCCAATTAACCACACCCTTTATCACTTCAAAGAGATATCCTTTGGTAAGGTTAAATCAATGCTTGATCTATGAACGGTAATTGGTTCAGTTGTATTTGTGAAGAAAATGAGTGGAATCTATTGAAGGAAGCTCAAACCCGGCGTTAAATGATCTCCTTTCTCCTCCGTCTATGCCGCCGCCCAAAGAGGTGACGAGAGCGGCGGCAGAGACTCAGAAGCGAGATATGCCACCACTAGCGCATGCGCAAGGCGTGGTCAGGGCCGCTACACGTGCTGCGGGCGGAGAGCACAGCGTGCGCGAGCTCGCATGACACTATTACGTGGCATTCAGCGAGTACGCAGGGGGCATACACGCAGATGGGCACGGTGAGTGCACCGTCTGTCTCTCCCGTCTCTGCGCGGGCTCGTAGGTCAATCGGTAAGACAACGGGCTCTCTCTCCGTTTCTCTGTTCGTTCCAGGTTCGAATACTGGCGTTGCCACTCACTTCTTTTATTTGTTTGCGGGAGTTTTGTGTTGACACCAACGGTCGCGACAGAACCCTTGAGTGGCCGAGGTAAACAGCTTCGCTTTAAAACAAAATGAACAAAGCAGCCTAAAACAAATAAAACCTAGCATGAACATTGACTGTAAAACGTTTTTCTGCCAGCCACCGCCAGGGATTCCCGGACTAGGAACCCTCGTACTGGCTCACCTCCGAGCACAGAATCTAATTGGGCTTTAAAAGTTTCTGCAAGCAAGCCCATTTTTATTACAACAAGGAATTCTTTATTGGGATAGAAAGGCCGTAGGCTTATAGAAAGTTGATGAAAATTCCAAACATAATCGCAAACAATTATTTCTATCTCCAGCTTTAGAAGCCTATTTTATTTTTTACACTTTTGTTTCCAGAGCTGCGCTGGAGTCATTTATTTTTTAGTGAAACCCACATCAGCGGTTGGAAGGCAATGTTCGTCACTTTTTTATAGGGACCCCGCAACATGTTTTCCAACTGTCTTTTATAAAATTACATGCCTTCAGAAGGTAGTCAACAAAAACATCCTGTAGTAGGAATAGAAGGTCACAAACTACCTAAGCCAAAACTAGTGATCTATGTTCTTCAAATAACTTGAAAACCAGCTCAAAATATTTTCTCTCTTACGCGAGTCTTAGCGTTTTTTAAGCGCTTTTTAACCAGTAAGCGCATTCGATAACCACTTTAGAAAAAAATCACAAAACAAAGCAGCCACGGAAGCAGGATAGACCTGTGGCGACGACCAAACCACGCAGTCTGCTCCGTGCTGTTAACTACAGCTTTGACAATGCTTTTAGACGAGAAGGAAAGCGTGAAAGCGTTTCTCGGAAGTGTTGCAGAGTCCCTTTCATGATCAAATTTGGCGGAAAAGTTTGAACTTCTCACCGTGCTCTAAACGCCGACACACAGTAAGTGTGCGAAGAAAAGTTTGACATCCACCTCAATGCAGCCGTACGGCTACAAAGGAAAGCTGTACAGCTTTCTCGGAAACTTCGCAGTTGAAGAAAAATTCGTAACGGTCCAGGACAAAAGTTCCGTTATCAGAAACTTACTGCGTCTTGGGGATTTCCGCAAAATCTGTTCGACTAACACAGTAAGTGTATCAACACTTTTTGTTACAAGTTAACGCCCAGATCTTCAGCCTCCTAAGCTCAATCGTCCTTCGCAAATTACTGTCTAAGTAGTTCGATTAGGTTGAACACCAGTGCCGTCGCAATTTCCTGCGTCCGGAAAACAATGCGACAGCGAGAAAAGCCGTGCCATAACAGTGGCAACAAGCACTGAACTTGGTGCGGTTATGAAGACTAGCGTTCTTACCATGGCGGCTTTGCTAATGGCGAGCGGAAGAAGCGCCAGTGGCACCCTCAGCGTGTAGAATAGCATGAGAGACACGCAGGCCTTGTTCGCGTCGAGAATGTTGTTGCTGTCACTCATCACATACATCCCGAAGGCGGTTAGGGACATCTGCGGAACGAAACATTGACAATTACGATACACATTATATAAGAAATTTGAGCGGAGCTGTATAGCTCTTTCAACTTTTTAAAATAAGTTTAGGCTAAGAATTTCAGACATAGGCACGTTGCGCTGATGCTTGCCGCGAACCATACATTGGGTTTGATTATGTTTTGCTTGTACCACCTGGCTGTGCTGGACTGTGTTATCTGTGTGCGAAGAAAAGCGCGTGTTTCATTCTTTCCTTCTATGCCGCATGTGTTATCTCTTCTTATAGGGGGCGCGTTCAGAACTAACGTCAACAGACTAGAATAATCTTCTTTGATCCAGAGTGTTTTGGATACAATTCGACGTTTCGAGAAGCCCTCGCGCCGAGAGATAAATGACCGCAGAGCAGATGCTGCGGCTTTCGAATCGCCTACACTCGCCTGCACACGACACTTTGTTGACTGCTGCTTCGCCGCCTGTGCATTATTGAGTTTTTAGAGGAGTACAAGTTCGCTCCTATAAACGTGTTTTCCTTCAAAACAACTGCGTCGTAATTGGCTTTGTGACAATATTACGTAAGTGTCGGCGCTCTGTCCCAGACACCAATAGCTGGGATTATCACGAGTCACGCACGGGCGCCCGCACAAAGAAGGCATCTAAGGTAACGTCGTGATAACAAGGCCGAGAAGAACGAACAGTGGAGCAGACGAAAATACGTCAGTCGCTGCTGTTGTAGCCGACCAGTCAGACTGCAGATAATACAAATGGCAAGGAGGAACCGATGCATTCATCAAGGCCGTCTTTATTTACGTCTCAGTGTGAACCCCATATATTGTTGGCACGGCATGCTGGAGGCAGTGGGCGATAACTGCTCGAGAAATCGCCGCTCCTTTATCAATGCCCTAGCGTGCGCTGCCGACAACTTTAGTAGGAAAAGTGCTGCGCTCACAGCGGTCTATGTGCGGTGCAACGTGCCTATAGATATATGGATGACGACGCTAAGCCTCTGCGTCCGTGGCGTGAACTGCACATTCTTCTCGGCGATTGCGCGTAACTGCTGCTTCAGAAGCACGCAGCTATGAATGATTGCGCCGGAGACACTGAGCCTTTGCTCGGCAAGCTTGTTTAGCTGCAGAGGCACACACAGCATTTCCATTGCCTCAGGAGGAGATAGCGTTGTCAAACGCACGACGGCACGCGCTAATCTGGCATGCTCACCGCCAATCTGAAGGCGTACCCTCGGATGCGCTGCGAGGTAACGTCAGAGTAATGCCAGTCTACGCGTTCGTCCCCTTTTACGAAACATGCACTCCAAGTACCCCACAGCTAGCAGGAAGGAGCGAGCACGAGCACTGCGAAGAAATGGCCCATCCGCCCCGAAATGACCTATTTTGACGCGGAAGAACACAGCCACCAAGGTGGCTGGCCCTCACAGCCATTAACAGCCCGGACAACCCCCTTCCTGTTACCTTTCTATTCGTGCGTACCACCACCCCAGCGGCGGCGGTGGAGGCTGCAATAGAAATTGCGTTAGCAACAGGACCTGCTCAAACAAAATCACAGATTCGAAAACGGACATTCGAAATTTCGCCCGTGGATCCATTTCCCTTGAGGCATCCAAAATGCTCTTCAAAAATCCCCCGACCTTTCCGGTCGAACTCATCTGGACCAAGGCGCACACTGGTCTGGGAGGGAACGAGGTGACCCATAGTGTGGTACGAAGATTTCCAATCCATGCCGGAGCTGGCCTTCCTATAGCTACAATAGTGCCCGATCCGCTAGGGACCGACACATCACCTATTACGACGTTGTCATGCGTTAGCACCTCCCCCGGCGCCATTATCCCCCCGCCGATTTAGGGCTCAACTATCAGGAACGCCCCTAGCGTCGCCTGCACACCAATACCCTCAGTTGCCGGGTAGTATATATTACACTACATATACCCCGCTCAGTACCGTCACCGAGTTGCCCCCTTTGTGGCTACGCGGATACACTTGTGCACTGTATATAGGCATGCCCCAGGTTCCGTCCACTGTATAAGTAATGTTGAGCACCGGGAAGTTGCGCTGGGCAGCTGGGACCTGGAAGACCAACAATTCTGGTCACTAGG
This sequence comes from Haemaphysalis longicornis, assembly GCF_048455015.1. Classification (NCBI taxonomy): domain Eukaryota; kingdom Metazoa; phylum Arthropoda; class Arachnida; order Ixodida; family Ixodidae; genus Haemaphysalis; species Haemaphysalis longicornis. Next base: position 60,188,968 of record NW_027526407.1, on the reverse strand, counting down.
GCCGCCACCGTCGCCGCCAGACAAACAGGCGGCCACCACGCACCCCTAAACCACAGTACACGGCAAATGCGTTTCTCTCTCTCTCTCCGTCTCTCACCACCACGAAGCATGTCTCAAGCGGCTTTGGCATATGACCCTCCGCCTCAAACTTGCGCCATACCTACTTCCCCCTCTTTCCTGTTCGCCTCATCCCGTCTGTCTTCGGTGTCCTCTTTGTTCGCCTGGTTACGACGAAGCCGACGGCGACGCGAAACCACAGGAGCGGGCGCTTAAGACCTGCGCCCTAAAGTAGCAAATGAGTTTCACCGCTTTGTGTTTTTTACACATTATTACAGCGAAGCTGCGCACGGCTAAGCCCCCGGTTTTCATGCCGGGTCGCTTTACATGCTTCTCTGCTCCAACTCGCCACTAACGATGCCCCATTCACAGGAGGCCCCGCTTTCAGTTTCTTACCTTGGGACGTCCTCTTGTACACCTAAATTATATAACGCACATCATTGTATTTCTGAAATAACTGCGATACTTTGAAAGATTACTCAATTGGCTGATAACGACGATAGCGCAGTTATGAACCGCTGCACCCTGAACTCGCTGTGGGACGGCCGCGTGTCGTTCGCCCGAACAAACAAGAATATGACTTGAAGGAGCGCCGCCCCGTACAGAAACGCGACGTGAGCCAAAACTCCTTGTTCAGCTTTAAAAGATAGCGGAGGGACAGTTTCGCCGGAAACTTTCACGTCTCAGAACGCGAACACCACCGGTGTTACGATTCTGCGCACCGCTATCATGTTCGCGTGTCTGCAAGTTTTGCGGAGTGCCCCGGTGTGTGCAAGAAAGCTGCCTCGGACAAGTCTCAACATGCCTGAGAACGGCCGGTGCGCGGGCGCCTCCCCGTCGGCAATTCAAACTTCGACGGCTGCAAAACTGGTCGTGTAGCGACTTGTCAGATGGACGTGGATACCGCAGTCGAGATCTCCTCTACCCCTCTTTCAGACTCAACGAGCGCCACCACTGCCGGCCCCTCACGAACTCGGAAAGTGTGTTGTGTCTGCACTATTTGCGGTTTTTTGCTGTTTTACCCGTGCTCTTGGCTTCAGGAAGAGGGCATCTTTTCGTAGTAATTTGACATCCTACTGCTCGGTATACAGCCCGGTATGTTTGCATGCATTCTTTTATATTAAACAGTCTGGTTTTTTTTTTCTGAACATACCACGAATAAGCGTATCCAATGCTTCCTTCTTAAAGGTACGCAATGAATTTTTTATTGATATAACATCACACCTTCGAAAAAAAAACTTCCTAATAAGTAAATGTCGTCTTACCTAAATAAGTTTAAAATAGCATGTTTTATAAAGTCAATTAAACGTCACCAATTTACATAAAATTACTAAACATCTGATTTTCCTCAGTAGCATTATCCCACACATTACGGACATACATACCCAGAAAAATGCATTAGTGTGTTTGGCTACGTTCCTGCGTTTAGCAAGGCAGAATCTACAAAATTCCAGGCACAACACCCCTTACTAGGAAGCGTTTCATGAAACAAGTGCTTAATAAATACTCCTTATTTTTCGTGATTATCTTTAACTGTCGTCCTGTCACTAAATTAAAAGAAGACGGACAGAACGATTATTGGCGGAGTCACCTAAGAATTCTTGACCATCAAAAACATACACATTTGTGGTGGTGATATGTCATAAACTAAGCGCGAAAAATCCTGCCGCAAGCGTATAAGTTATTTAACAATTTTATGAGAGTGTCTCATCCGACACACGTTGATGTGCTTAGAACAAAACTATCAATTGTCAGTCCCAAATAAATTGCGGTTTTAGTGTTGTCTGTGAATTCAGAACAATCCGTTGTAATGGTAGCCTTGGCCGCTCAAAATTGCATTACAGTCGAACACGGATATATCGAACTCCAAGGGGATCGCGAAAGAATTCGATATATCGATAATTCGATATATAAAATACGCCTATCTGAAGATTATCTGACAACTCCGCACATCACTGAGAGTTTTCTGAAGTCGGGGAAAACGGTAGTTTACCGTTTTGACCCTCAAAGCACGGAAAATCCGAACCGCAGCATGATGACCACCGCACTTTATTTATCATTGAAATGTCTTTGAGCTTCGCTTGTTTTGTTTTTTTTCTGCGTCGTAAAGTTCGCCAAATTGTCTTCAAGATTACAAACACGCACAAATGCGAAAATCAATGCTGTGTACTATGCCATAACAGAGGCGAATAACGCTGACGTAATCTCGGCTGCAGTAGGCGGTTGGGGACGTTGTCAGGCACTGAGTGCCGTTATCTTCAGTATCCGAACCGAACACCTCCCCCATCTGGAGGCGTGCAACGAAGTCGCTTTGCACCCGACACGCTCCGGAATAGCCGGGGCGGGTTGTGCTGCATTCGCCTTTACGTCAATGTTGATGCGTGCATCGCCATCAAAACTACTGCGAGGAATTCCGAACGCCTTATCAACCAACATCTTTTCAGCAGCCTGCACCCGACGAATTCCCGCCTTCGTTGCTCCGAAATGGATGCCTTGACAAAGCAAACATACAAAGCCGCATCGGTCCCCCTACACGAGCCACCAAACAGCTCAAACACAGAAAAAGAGTGCCTCTGGTCAATTTCTTTTGCTCCTTTATGTCCTTTCGCCCCAACCACTATCGGCGTTCTAGCTATCATGGAGCTGCCCCTCGTGCTAGCGTGAATACAGCTGTTGAAGGCCATCGAAGCGACATAATGCCGCGGACGCCGCCTCTGTCTCACCAAGCCAGGCAGCTCCTGCGATGAGTCAACATTATCATCAACTCCACCCCATCAGAGGAAGCAAACTTTCAGGGGCACCTTCGGCGCGGAATTCGATATATCGAATTTGCCCATGATCAGGAGTTCGATATACGCGTACAACAGTCCTATACTTTTGCATGGGATTTTCAAGGGGATGTTTGCACTGTTCGATATAGACAATAATTCGATATATCCGTGTTCGATATATGCGTGTTCAACTGTATTATCCTCCCTTCCAACGCGTTCCCCCTGTGGAGAGTACGTCTGCGACAAATTCGAAGCCGGGGACCTCAAAGGATTGAAACATCCGGCTTACCAAAAACGGGGCGCTGGCGAACGAAAACACCACGCCTGCTTCGAAGTACGCTTGGACCCTCAGGCACCCGAGTTCGTCGTTGCGAACCTCTTGGACTCGTTTCTCGAACGCTGTCTCCCAAGCATACAGTTTGAGGACTTTAATCCCGGCCAGTATTTCATTCATGAGCTTTATACGTCGGTCTTTCTCTTGCATCCCCTTCGCCTGCAACGGATAAACTATGCTTTGAATTCTGTATTTTTCGACAAAGGAAAATTGTTGGCGCGAAATATACGGTACGACTATATAAATCGATTCTGGATATTCTTTTGCGTCCGCACAGAGAAATACTCTGCCGCAAAGTGCCCATAGGGTGGGCTCTGAACACAGTAGAACGAACAATCGTACAGCGGAGAAATAAAGCACAGAAAAGAGACGCGTGATTTAAGCGTGCACCATGCGCGTTTCAAATCCTTTATAGTTTCTAGACGACAGTTTTCATTCTAATGTAGAGTAAGAAGAAAAGACATTATCACAGACGCAGACAGCATGGAGGATAACGCGCGCAGCACCTAGCGGGATAAGTTCCTGTGGAGCGAAACACGCATTGTTTCTATGGGGAGTTTATGGGGGTTATGGGGGTTATGGGGTTATGGGGGTCGTCGTAAGTCCGGGGGACGTACCAGCGGGGTTCCACTGTACTAGCTGAGTTTGTTCCTGCCATATTTAAAAGGGCCCTGAAGGGGAAACACAAGTTCGGTTCATTAAGCGACTGCTTGGTTCCAATGACAATAGTAACAATTTTATCGCAAGCCTCGAAGACTTAGTGTAGATAGAACCTCATTAAAACGAAGCAGTATCGTGACAGCAAATGAGTTCGTTACAAGCGATATTCGTTGTAACAGTATAGGTAAAAACCGGCTATAACAAATCGACCATCTGGCTCACGCAAAAATACTGATTAAAAAACATTTCTTAAGGCTTCGAACCCACTATAAACAAGGTAACCCTTACCTTTCTCCTTGTTGCATTTCAAGCTCTATGAACCTGAACATGAGTACGGGAAATTACAAGAGAACAAAGTTCACCTGGCAAAACCGGCCTGAATCCTTATTTATTTGATGAAGGATGTGATCTTCGTCTGGTGGCTACTCACAAGACTGAGCAAAGTCAATTTTCCACAGTGTCCACGAACAAAAGGGCCTTTATACTTCTGCCGTTTCGAACTACGGGGGTTTCTTCCAAGTAGCTTCTTAGCCTCCTGGTCAAATATTTCTTCGTTATATCCGATATCACGCCCGGCGCTCCCGGTTTCGGTTTTGTTATAAAAGGGTAAATATCATTGAAATAAAGCGTGGCAAAGAAAAGTTTGCAATTTATTTATTTATTTATTTATTTATTTATTTATTTATTTATTTATTTATTTATTTATTTATTGAAGTACCCTAAGGGCCCGAGTGGGCATTACATAGGGGGGGGGATGAGTTGAAAGCCGACAAAACGTACAATATTGTAAAAAGAAAACAATCAACACAACAAAAGTGACATTAGAATATCATAAAGGTAGAAAAACTACACAATTGCACAATACAGCGTGAAACATATTATCCCAAAAAACAAAAACTGTAAAAGTGACAGAAAATCAGGTATTCGAAAAGCAGGAACACACATTTACAGCCTAGAAAAAAAGAGAATGAAGAGAAGTTACAGGGTATTTTGAATCGCTAAAAAAGCGAAGAGTGCGGTTTGAAAAGAAGAGTCGTCTGTTTGGTCCACTAGGCTACTAGGTAAAGAATTGCATTCATTAACTGCCAGTACAAGGGGTGAGTTCTGATATTTGTTAGTTCGGGCAAAAATTGGGCTAACTTTGTGAGCGTGGTCGCGGTGTGTGCGGACGTATAGGGTGCCGGAAGGATAAATTTGCGAGCGAATGGTGTTTGATGATGGTACAGGATGTGAAAAAAATTTAATCTTGAAAACTGCCTGCGTTGGGTGAGAGGGGGGAGTTTAGGTTCGTCCTTCAAGGCAGATACACTCTGGTATCTTGAGTACGATGACAGAATGAAGCGCGCGCGCTTGTTCTGTATGGATTCAAGCATGTTAGTCAGACACATTTGATGTGGATTCCAGATGATTTGCGCGTATTATAGAGAAGAGCGGATAAGAGTATTACACGCCTGAAGCCGTGTCTCTGAATTAGCTAAATAAAGGCGACGCTTGAGCAGGCCGAGCTTTTTACTCGCCTTTGATGTGATTATTTCTATATGGGGGCCAAGTTTAAATCGGAGGTGAATGTAACTCCAAGATATTTGAAGGATGAAACTGAATCAATTTTTGCATTATCTATTAAGTAATTATAACTTTCTGATCTTGTCATAGAAGAAAATTGCAAATGCTTAGTTTTTTCTACGTTTATTTTCATTAGCCATTTTTTGCACCATTCAGCTAGAGTAAATAAATCATGCTGGAGTGTAGAAACGTCATTGGAAGTTACTTTTTCTCTATAAATTACACAGTCGTCGGCAAAGAGACGAATTGACGAGGAAATGTTACATGCGAGGTCGTTTATATAAATTAGAAGTAGTAAAGGGCCTAGTACGGACCTTTGGGGGACTCCTGATGAGACACCCACAGGGTTAGAAACGTGGTCATTTAATCTTACGATTAGCAAAGGTTTGCTAAAAAACTGCGAATCCAGTGGGTTGTTTTGTCATCCAGATTAAGGCTACAAATTTTAAGCATTAGACGCTGATGTGGAACCCGATCGAAAGCCTTAAACAAATCCACAAAAATGGCATCGGTACAAAGCAACCTGTGCTGCGAAACGTGGAGATCAGTGACCAGCTCAAAAAGTTGTGTCTGGCATGAGAAATGTTTCCTAAATCCGTGTTGATTGCTAATGAAGAAGTCGTTCTGGTTAAGGTGGGTTACAACATGCGTGAAAAGAATATGTTCCAGCAACTTGCAGCTGATTGAAGTAAGTGAAATAGGCCTATAGTTGGGGGGATCAGTCCGGTCGCCAGATTTGAAAAATGGTAGGTTATGGGCAAAGTTCCAATCGTCCGGCAAGCAACCTGAATCTAGGGATTGCTGAAATAACAACGAAAGCGGGTAAGCTGAGTAAGGAGAAGTTATTTCCGAGAGCTTCGCTGTTATATCGTCAGGCCCGGGGCTAGACTTGGAAGCTGGGTGGTCGACAGCGCATGCCACGCCATGGGCGTAAAACTAGAAACTATGCTTGGTTTCGACGGACCCGAAGAGTCACTTAAAGGCAGCTCGGGAGTAAAAACTTGGGAAAAGGCTCTGTTAAATTCTTCGGCACATTCCTGCAAGGATAACATATCCCCGGTTGCATTGGTTAGGACGGGTACCATGTTTTTGTGCTTCAGGTTTATAATACTCCAGAATTTGCTTGCGTCGCTTTTCATAATACTTTGAAGCGTAACATCAAAATACCTATGTTTTGTCACATGTATTGCTTGTTCAGTTAAAGTAGAAATCTGTAATTCTACCAGTCATCAGGATCATTGGTTCGAGTTGACTTTCTGTAGGTCATTTTTTTTTCCTGTTTAAAAGCCGTTTGACATCACGGGTAAACCATGGGTCGTTCGTCCTAGAGCTTATTACCGTTTTTGGAACACAACATGCTTGTATTTCTTTTAGCTTGTCTCGAAATATACACCAGTTTTCATTCATTGTACGATCCTGCAATCCAGTTTCAAGATTAACAGTTAAAGTTTCCAGCATATGGTTCATTTTTTTGTAAGTCCGCGCGTGCGTAGTTGGAGATTTGTTTTTCTGTTTTATTTTTGATAGCGCGTGCCACTTATAGCGTACAATGTATGATCACTTATTTCGTCAATGACGTGTGTGTTAGTAATTTCGGGTTGATTTGTTAGAATAAGGTCAAGCAAGCGATCGCTCCACGTTGGTTCGCGTACTATTTGCGTTTGGTTCGCGTACTATTTGCGTAAGTTTGTGGTAATCAATACATTGAATAAAGCTAAGGCATTCGAGGCGATTATTTTGCGCAGTGACGGAGTTAGTTGGCCAGTCGATACCCGGGTAGTTGAAATCACCACCTATGACCAACAAGCTACTTGGAAATTCGTGCAATACGGTGCCTATTGTATCGTTTAAACTGTCGACGAAATCTGCGCGACCATCGGGGGGACGGTAACAGGCGCCTAAGACACAGGGTGTAGGGCCAATGTGAACACTGACCCAGATGATTTCTTGTGGCGAATCGCGACTATTTGTGATGGGTGATACTCTTCTTTATTTGCGATCATTACGTCGCCTCCGCGAGAGCCGCACCTGTTCTTGCGCAAAATTTCAAAGTTTGAAGAAGGGTAAAATGTTTATTTCATATTTCATCGGAAATCTATGTTTCTGTGCCGATAATGATATCGGCTGAACATGTGTGCGTAATAGGTTTAAGGGCATCAAGCTTTGGAAATATACTGCGGAAGTTTGCTAGGAGTAAAGAAACTGGGGCTATTGTTTGGAAGCTGCGTGAGTGGCTTAGCAGTTTGTCACATAGAGGAGGGGTGATTTTTTTGCAGAAACTTGAACGACTTGGTTTGTGGATGAATCATGGCTGTAAATGCCATGTTCCGTGTGAAGCTTGTTAAAGCGCACATAGTATTTTTCTCCGTAAGTTCTATTCTCCTTTCCAAATTCACGCAGATTCATTATAGCGAACTGAACCTTCTGGGAAAAATCTTCCTCGAGCCTTACTTTGGGTAATTCGAGGTTTAATAGTATAGGTCCCAGACTCAGAGCCTCTGTTTTTTTTATTTAAAGATCAGAAATTTTACAATTAGTGGCCTATGAAAGTTAGGTCGACTACGACCTACCTGCTATAGCCGATAATTCCTTATATCAGTGTTCGTTATAACGAGGTCCAACTGTGCTAGGGAAAACAGGTGCAGCAGTGCCGACTTGCCGACAACTTTTTGGTGACTTTTCTATGAAGTCACAGAATCTCGTTCACGCGATGTGCGGCCCCCCCAAAGAAACATGGCTGGGCGACTGTAGTGGGGATTGTAGTCCCAATAGACCGCATCACTTGATTGCAAACGTGTGGTTAACAGGCTAAAACAAAGTTGTAGCGCAGGCCCATATTGCGTCTGTACTGCCCGTAACCCGTCACTGCAGCAATCAATATTGCTCGGGTTTTATTGGTTAACCCTTTTGTGCCCAATGTTTCTCAGGAGCAACAACTCAAACAATATTTCTTTTCTCTCGCGCTTTGTTTTTTTTTTCGACATTTGACACCATTTGCTCACAGGCAAAGGTCCTCGGACCTTCAGAAATAAAAAATGAGTGGCCGACACGTTTTTCGTGGGCTAAAAAAGGGTCCTATTTACGCGTGTAAACTCCCATCGAGCCAGAAGGCTAAATGGTCTTGTGACAGGTAAGCGAGATTGAGCAATCTTGTTGTTTTTACAAATCATAGCAATACAAACTGCGTTATTTCCTTCCCTTGAACCATAACTCAAACTGATCAAGGCAGCTTTCTTGTTCAACTGATAGATGGGCAGCAAGTGCCCATTGTTTCCCAGTGACCAGTAAGTCACTGTGTCCGCCCTAATGAACCAAATTCTTCTCTTACTTCCTATTTGTGATCTCGGAAATCCTTTTGGGTCATAAAAATGTTTTCACAATCTCAAGCAAGAAATTAAAGTGTTGGGCAGAAAAGGGTTTTAAAAAACGCTTTCATGGGTGGGATGTAGCTGAGTGATTCACCAAACGCTAGTTCTTTCAAAGTGAGGAAACTTGTATTTTGTCTTGGTGCCTCATGAGTGACAAGAAACAAAGCATAGCTAGGACTGCCGCTTTCTGAAATGAAATACGCGTGTGAAGGAGCCAGATACCTGATACTTGCGTAGGTAACCCGTTATGACGGCGTTCACTGGGAACAGAGCAACTACCAACGCTAGCCCACCCAAAGTGGCCACGCCGAGCAGTTGCCAAAGGAGGTAGGTGGCCACGGCCACCTGAAGGGGCGTAGACCACAATCCATTGAAGACCTGCGACAGTGGTGAAGCAGCTTTGTGCCTGCTTTATCATAATAAACCATAACAATACACCGACACTTCACCCCGGTTTTCAGGCTCCTCCAACATTAAAAATTAACAGGAGAACTCCTCCTCCCTCAGAGCTTTGACAAGTTCAAAGCCAATTAAAGTATTTCATACATAACACGGATAGAGCCCCAAAGAGTAGTTTCCGAGAAAATACAATCACAAGATTTCAAAAACAAACAAATAAAATAGTGAAGGGTAGCCGGCTTACAGGGCATGAATGCCTGCAAATGCTCTTACTTGTTGCACTAGCATACAGGTCCCAATAAACTTACCTGGGTGAATTCCATAATGCGCTGCGTGTCAACTGCCATCAGATTTACGATCTCGCCAGTCGTGAAAGATCCCTTAGAGGCACTCGACAGGGTCAGCGCCTGAAACATTAAATACGAGAAAACGACATTTGTTTTTCGCTCCCATTGTCGTTTGCACTGACGGCAATGTATTGCGATAATTTCAAAGGACTGCTTTCTCACTCCAAGAAAACAATATTCTAACAAATAAAAATGCGAACCACTTTTCAGTGAAAATTTGTAGCATAATGGTCTAAACCGTAAGCCATGAAGCGTTGGCGTTCTTATGCATAAAGTGGGCACAAGGCGAAGTAAGTCCCTTTACGCTACCTCCAGCGAACATAGCAGCTTGTAAATAACTTTTGTTCATTATATGATCACCAGTGGGTAACCGGCCGTTTTCACGAATACAAATGTAGGCAAAGTCGCCACCTCATTAATAGCTTCCGTACGGGGGAATATAATCGAGCAGGGTGGATTCGAGAAGCCCTTCTTTCTGTTGAGGTGCTCTGCTCTCGTTCAGGACCGAAGCGCTGTCCATCGTGAAAAGAATAAACTCAAGGACATTCTCGGAAGAAACGCGTACGTGAGGCCCACTGAAGACCTGTTTGTGTGACGGAATTCGTGTGTAACTCCCCATCAGTCTCAAAGGTGTGCTTAGTTTTGCCAAGACACCTTTTTGCCCCCCGCACTAGCTGTTGGCTGCTTAGATGCAATTTCCTGTTATATACACGAAGGCTGCCACCACTGCCCCAACATATATCGGCCTCTTTTTAGAAGAAGATAAATAGATTTTTGTTGATTTCTTATTAGAGTACATGGATGCAATGTAGTTATTACAGAAAGGGAACCCAGAGTAATATACTCTAGTGGGATCGCGAGTGTGCGACAAGGCGACGCATGATAACCCTTCGTTGTAATTGCCATGGGAACGATCTTTGAGGAAAGCTAGAGGAATAAATCTACGTCTTAATAAATGTTTTTCGAGCATTAATTTTTGTTGCTTTGCACCACTATACTTTCACCGCCCGGAACCTCAACCAGACCAAGCTCTACTGGACACGTCTTTACTCGCACAAATGGCGACGTATTCTCTAAAGAGTGGCCTAGCAAGACTGGTAATAAGAGCGCCATCAGTGACTGCCGTGCCGGAACTATTTAGCAATGGACACAATTAAGGCTCCGGCCTACGACTACCTCAACTATTGGACTTCATCGAGACATCAATGTGGGCAAGTGCTGAACTGGTTGGCTTTCATTTTCCACCTTTGTTCCCTTACCACGATCGGACCTCTGGTCTTCCTGTCTTAATGAATGTTTTTCAATCAATCAATTTCACAGCAAACTTGGATGGTACCGCCTCATTCTTATTTTGGTGACAAACGCTTCACGCTAACGGAACAAGGCTGTATGCAAGAGCGAGCACTGTGCCCAGACAGTTTTTTATGCGGGAGCGGAGTGGTACAGGAAACGAGGAACCTGTTGTAGGCTTCTTGTGTCAAAACTTCAGGGATGTGCTTAGGAAACAACTTAAACATCAAGAAAAATTATAAAACACAACGTTGAAGGCAGGATCTGACTTTACTGATTAGCATTAGGGAAATCGAGTCTAAGCCTCACCAGTATTAAAAGAAAAATTCTTCGGATTGGTCGGTCTGCAAAAAACTTCTCATAGTTACTTTTCAATCACATTTTTTTTTCTGACACAGTTGTCACGTAGTCATGAAAAGTTCGGTATAGGGATACATTGTAGACCAATCCCTTTATATGTGTACAAGGTTGAGGGACATGTGACGGTACCTTCCAAAATTTTTGGTTTGTTACTGAGCAGCACAGCTGTTTTTTTTTTCTTTTGGCGACCCAATCAACCGCTGTTTCAATGAGTGAATGCGCTGAAAGATGTGCGCAAATGTCAGCGTGATGAAAAGCCTTGTGAAACTACATCGTTTGATTTTGCAGCAATAGAAATTCCGGATACGTACAGATGGCGCTAAATAGCCGTGAATCCATGCCAGTGAACCGTACTAGTCGTCAATGATCCACACAATTTGGGAGGTATACTACACATTTTGGGATCAGTTACCGCTGGAGAATATTTAAATTTCTTCTAAAAATGGCAGCTCGTTTAATTGAACCTTAATCCTCTCGTATTCTGATATCGTAATATAATTTTTGTCTAAATTCTGTTTTTTTACCCATGCAGTTATGTTGAAAAAAAAGCTTGCTTACTTTTCTATAGATGGCATTAATCAGGGCTGAACGCATGCGCATGGGCACAAGCTGTATTCGATATTCGTACTGGCCGTTGAAGAGGGACTCCGACATCGATGCAAAGAACATGGCTGTGGCGTACAAGACCCCGTGCCAGGAAGGTTCATCCGATTTCATGAATGTTATCAGCAAGCTAGACAAAACAGAAGGAAGCAAACTGAATGAGACGTAACATCCGTGCACAACTTTATTTGGGCCTTGTCAAATCTTTACACTACCGTGTCACTTCTTTTCATCGGTTTTCCTAAGCACAAAGCACTGCTCGCTTGGGAAGTGGAGAAAACGTATTTGTTCCTTATTTCAATCGACCTGCAAGGCGCATGCGCGTTTTCTCGGGAGCAACGTTTCGTCACTGAATGACACCACTGCTTCTCGACGCCATGATTTCTCTTCCAAACAAGAGCTTCGAAATTTTCCTCTCAGCAAAGTCGCAGTGTAATTAAAGTGTCATATTGAAGTCAGGTGTTGGCCGTAAGCCAATCTGCTTGGGGAAACACATGAAAAGTTAAAAAGTGACACCGGCCGCGTTCGAAAAAACATGTTTGGGCTCCTGTATAGGAGCCGAAACGTGTTTTTTCGGTTGTGAACAAGGCGCTCCCATACAGGAGCCAAAACGTCTTTTTTCGAAAATTGTGAACCAGGCTCCCGTACGAGACAAAACATCTTTTTTGTTCGACGATTGTGAACGAGGTTCCTGTACGGGAGCCGAAACGTCTTTTTTTCGAAGATTGGGAACAAGGCTCCCGTACTGGAGCCGGCACATCTTTTGTTTCGCTATTGTGAACGAGGCTCCCTTACAGGAGTCGAAACGTCTTTTTTTTCTATTGTGAACGAGGGTTTCGTACGGGATCCGAAGTCCTTTTTTCGTTTAATAAACACTCGTGGTTGCTGTCATTTTTTAATTTGTGTTAAAGTGTCATATTATATTGCGCTACACAGGCAAACGTTTCGGCCTGTTAGTCGCGTGGTTCCTGAAATCCATCAGGGGCCACAGTCGAAGTATTCTTTTCATATTCGCGCAGACAAGAAACCTGTGTGTAATACTGGCAAATTTGATTGCTTGTTAGCTTCTTGAATTTCCGCCTTGCTCAGCTGGTAGGGATGCGAATTGGCTGACCTGAGTGATCGCACTATAATTTAAGGCGTGCGCAATAGTTTCACCACCACAATCAAACTCACTCACAGTGAATCGGAAATCATTTCTGTGATAAATAATTTGGGATGGTTTCAATAGTGCAATTTAATAGGGAGTTGACCTCTCTCCCACAACATCTTAGTGTGGCTGCAACTATCTCCTCAATATTTTATTGGGGTGCAGATTTTTTTCCCAACACATTTGACTTACCAAAGGCATTGGTTTTGTTAAATATCTAGTAAACACACGGATACATCCATATTTAGGTTCCTTTCAGAATTACAATCAGAAACGTGTTATGTTCCCCTCAGAGAAAAAACGGACGTCAGTCAAAAAGCTGCTCATTGAGCAGCTTGACGAGGCCTGAGGCCTTGCACGCCAGGTGGCTGCAGCTTATGAGAACGTATTATTCAATCGCGCAAAATATAAGAAGGGCGATAGAGCAGAAAAAAGAAAAAAAATGATTGTTTACAAAAAATAATGGGATCAACGAAAGAAAGTACGAAGATTACATACGCAGAAACATAGACATAGCAATATTTTACATTTACATTATATAAACAAATTTGCGCGAGCAAAAATTTGTACAGCAACTGTGACCATGCAAACACCGACATAAACGCGTATACACACGTATGGCATGTGCGCACAGCTCCAGTGCACGCATGCATGCCTGCACAAAAATGACAGTTTATCAAAAGATTATTTCGCAAAGAAAATTATAAAATATTTGGTACGCATTACATCGAAATAAAAAAACCGAGCGAGAAGACCCACACGTTCACACAAAGTTGTCAACAACGCAAAAAAACATAGGCACACGTTTGTACGGAACTAAAATGCTAACCCGACATATTTTTTTAACTAACAAACGTAAAACAGTGTATCATGCCGAATGTAAATCACTATATCTTCTACCCTTAAAAAATTCTGCTAAAAAGTGTTCAATCAAATCAAGTTTGTTTATTTTGGGATTATCAAAAAAACTTATATTAGTTTTGATGTTGTAAGGTATTCCATATTTTAACATTTTGTTCTCTGCAGTTTGTGCGAGTTCTTGAGAGAAGACGCTTTTCTGCGTGTCTAGTATTAGCGGTCGGTATGCCTTATTTCAACGCTGACATTTTAAAGAAAAGTAGTGCGGAGTGATCTTTTAGCTGTGAATAATAAAAGAATAATGTGCTGTAGCATCATGCGCACGGGTAGAAGCGGGAAATCTCACGCCACTTATTGGATTCATCATAGAACAAACTTAATAGCGCGCACAAATACATAACACCCCAGTTTGTACTGCACTGGAGATGCAACGTCCTCAAAAGGGCTCTTTGAGAGGCGCAGTGACGTTTTCTGCAGCTCACATGAATTGCTTACGGTAAAATTATTTGTGGTTACGACGGTTCACTACAAATAAAAACGAGCCGCAAAGGCGCTTCCTCGAGGGCAGTAAATGAGACTGTAAAACTAGGAAGAGCACAGATGAATACTTTGCGTGGAAGAAAGCAAAAATTAACATTTTTTTCTTCTTTGCATCTGTTTTCGCTCTGAACGCTCGCGTTTCAGTTATACCCGTAGCGGTGGCTGGTTGACTGCATCGCTGAGCACTCGGACAATCAATAAGGACAATCAATATTTTCGTGATAAAGGCCCATCTACTTTTCTTATCTCCTGTGGACGCTTAAACAAGCGGTGGCAACCAATTACGACGCTTCTCGTAGGCCAGGTCACGTGCAATGAACCGATGGCTGTTACAAGCAGTTTACCGTCTTCACACGCTATTATTAAACTTGGCAATAGGGGCAGATTGCATGCCCTTTACGCGTGCGTCGTAGAATGGATAAATGACTCATTTAGATCATCACGAACGGCTCCACTGAGCAAGACGGGAAGTGGTACCTTCACTGAAGCCCTATGGAACTTGCGATAAAGCCCCTTTCCCCACTCACGTGCGTCAGAACGTCGGCGCTTTCTGGCATGCAACGACTACTCGAACGCATGCCAGTGGTGTCCTACATGCAATAGCATCTCATCCATCATTCAAAAAAATTGTTAAAGCGATTGCAATTTAAGAAAGTCACCAAGTAGCACGATACAACAAAAATGGCAGGCAAATCTTGCGCGCTTGGTGAAGCGAACTGCAAACGCGAGCTGAACTAATGCGCGCTGTCAATGACTGCAAAAACAATTTCCTTTTAATAGTACTGAAGTAACACCCGGCTGTACTGTGATAGTCATCGGGCGCAAGTTTTTTCAAGAAAACTGCAGTGCTCTTCGCCATGCCATTTCGGTTGTGAAGTTCTTAGTCTGTAACGCCGTCAAAAGTGCGTCGTTGCTACTATACCCGCATGTATACTTCGAAGATGTATGTGTACTGCTATTTCTGTATTACACCCTCAGAATGCCGAAAGTCGGCTTCTTCGTCACCGGGCTCTGTGGGGCGGCATTACGGCTTCGTAGTTTAGTGGTTCCTATCACAAATGCCACTGTAACAACTGCACTAGCGGCACGTCATTGCGAGCAGAGCAACCCGACCAGAAAAATATGACGTCCGCGCAAGCTCCCAGACAGCGAACGCAGCTTTTTCTTGAAATTGAGAATTTCCGCGTAAGTAGTAGAAAATAACGTTCGTTTTGTTGCTTCTGTTGATGAGAACCAGAGAACAGAACCACCCCTCCCGACCTTATCTACTGCAGTCTTGTTCTTGATTCATTCTAGCTGAAAAAATTTTCGTGTCAATTTGTGCTTCACTTACTCTAGCAAAATGGGGTTAAGGAAAGTCAGCAGGCTTGCAACAAGCTTCTGGAATGCGCATACGAGGAGATCATATCGGAATGTCCGGTAGAGCGGCTTTAGAAAGTCGCGTTGTGATGTGGTAGCTGGAGCGCTTTTCACGACGACGCCTCCTTTCGCAGTCTCCCTGCACAAAGGAAATCACTTTGCAGTACAAGACCCAATTTTTAGTTTTTCATGTGGACAGGTATATATTTGTGTTACGAATTTGCGATGCAAAACATCGATATCATACACTATAGAAAACTACACTCGATAAAGTGGTTCCCCCACTCGACTGTATCTTGCCTGATAATAAAGCATGATTTTCTTGCTCTTAGGTTAAGCCCCCGAAAATAAAATGTCACCTCAGTTTTATTCATAAAAACAGTGCTTTACGACATTTTAAATGTTATGCGAGCTAGCTGAATACACATAAAAATTGAACACATTGCTAAATGTAGCCATAACCTTATTTGATAAGAGTGCGGATACGACAAGCAGGTTATAGACGGCTGCTACACCAGCAAAAAATACCATGACAACTGGGAGCTTCGACCATACTACAAGCTTTCAAACATGGTTTGTTAGTTTTGTGGACCCAATACTTTTCAATCGACCAAGGTGAGCTCTACTATTTTTAACAATCGAGCAAGCTCCATTCAAGCTGCGTAAAGCCTGCAGCAAGGCGTGGCAGTGTTTTATGCAGAAATGCATTGTAGTCGGGGGTTGTCGTGCGTCCCTTGGCCGGCGTCCGCAGCGCGTCTGATGATGATTGTGGCATGATGCCCCTGGGGATTGGCCAACCAAACAATCCATCACGAGATAGCTTCGCGTTCAACCACCATCGTCATCTTCCCGTAGGGGAACCACTGAAGAAGAAGAAGGAGAAGAAGACAAAGCTGCGAAGAGGAGGGCTGCGTGAGTTTTGGCTACCGTTATCCTCCTCGGCCGGCGCATCTTCTCGATCTGAACCCGGTCGAAGAGCGGCTCAACGCGCCTCGACTCCCCTTCATGAGCATCAGGCGGCTGACTCGAGACAACGGGCAGTTTGGAATGCGAGCTCGCTCGGGCGGAGAGAGAGCTCGGGCGCTCCTCCTGTCCGCGCTCGGACTATATATAAATGCAGGGAGCGCGCGCTTGGTGCCTTCATAGCGATGGAAGTCGGTGAAGTCGAATCCCTCGAGCTCACACTCTCGCCTCTCTCTTCGCCATTAATCGCATCACACTCATCGGTGCACCCAATGCATTTCTGCATCCTCACAATCCCCCTCGGGTAGGTGCGGGGAAATTTTTTCCTTAAGTTTCTTTTTTTTCCTAGCCGCGGGAACGAGCCTGCCGAGGGTAGCTGTTGTTGCTCCTCGGCGTTGCGACGCTCCCATCGTCGGCGGCGAACGACGTACGGAGTCTTGTACTTGCCCTTGCAAAAGCGGTCGCCCGTTTGGTGCCCGCCTCCGCACAGCTTGCACGCGGGGGTACAGCGATGATCCTCCTTGGGGTTGGTAGCGCCGCATGTGAGGCATGTGCGGATGTTCGGCGTGGGGCACACGTCCGTCACACAATCTACGCCGACGACGTCACCCTGTGGGTTGCCGGTGGTAGCGACGCCTATATCGAGAACCAGCTGCAGGCGGCGGTCACCGCCATCGAGCAGCACCTCACGGGCACGGGCTTGGTCTGCTCGCCAAGTAAGTCCGAGCTTTTAGTGATACCGCCGAGACGCAAGGGCAACATCCCCCAAAGAGACTGCGACCGCATCAAGATCGTCACCGCGTCAGGACAGCGAATTCCCGAGGTGGCAAGAATCCGGGTCTTGGGTTTGCTAATCAGCAGGAACAACTGCAACGGTGAAACCCTGGCCAAGCTCAGCGGCAAGGCAGCGGAGGCAACCCGCCTCATACACCGAGTCTCTACGCGCAGAGCGGGAATGAAAGAGGACAGCCTCGTGCGCCTCGTCCACTCCTTCGTCATTAGTCATATAATGTACGTGGCTGCCTACCACAACTGGCGGGTCACGGAACGCAACAAGATCAACGCGCTAATACGCAAGTCTTACAAGACGGCGCTGGGCCTCACGGAGACCACGAGCACGGCACGCTTACTTCAACTCGGCGTGCACAACACCCTCGAAGAGACCGAGGAAGCGCAGCTGACTGCACAGCTAGAGCGCCTCTCAGTAACCAAGACCGGACGCCACATACTCAAGACCCTCTGTTACAATCCCCGAGCACCGGACCGGCAGTCGAGCGACATCGGCGAGGACGCACGGGCCCACATACGAGTGGACCCGATCCCCAAGAACGTTCACCCAGAGTACAACAAGGAGCGGCGAGTGGCGCGGGCCAAGACCCTCATCGAACAACACGCCAAGGACGAACACGCGCGTTACGTCGACGCGGCGGAGTGCCAACAAGAAGGTTTCGTCGCGGTGGCCGTCAAGGCTACCACGGGTACCACGACAGCGGCAGCCAGCGTGCGGTGCACGGGCGCCACGGACGCCGAGGAGGTCGCCATCGCTCTGGCGATCTCCGAGGCTGAGTGTCGCACCGTGCTCAGCGACTCAAGAACCGCCGTGCGCAACTTCGCCAAGGGTCGATTGTGCGCCCAAGCGGCCGCCATCATCAGAAAGACCAAGCTTCAAGACAGGGAAGTCCGCATCAAGTGGTTCCCGGCGCACATGGGCGAGTGCGCAACTACGTCCAACCACAACGAGACGGCTCACTCGGAGGCGCGTGCACTTACCTTCCGCTCCCCCGAGACCGACCGTCCGTGGTGGTTCGAGAGCAAAGACCGCCTAGCAAGCTACACCGAAATCACAAAGGCTTACCGCCTAGCTCGACGGGTAATGCCACCCCCCCACCAAGGACTGAGCCGGGAGGAGGCCGTGTTGCTACGGCAGCTCCAAACCGGATCCATCCTCGCGCCGGCAACGCTGCACGTGTTACACCCAGGACTTTATTTGAGCGGTCTGTGCAAAGTGTGTAAAGTGGGTCTGGCAGACCAGTGGCACATCTTCTGGGACTGTGTCCGGTTTCCAGACGAAGCCAAGTCAAGGACTTATCCGCCGAAACTCCAAGAAGCAGTGCGCAGTAACGACAAGGACGTTCAACTTTGGGCCGTCCAGCAGGCCCGGGGTGCGCTCGAAAAACACAGACCAGGCGACCCGGCAACGGGGTGCGTTGGCGCTGTGCAGAGTAACAGCAAACCCTAGGTCGACGCCGGGCCCGCGTCGCGGCGAGTACAAACCGTCGTTTTGCAGGCAACAATAAAGTTATACCTAACCTAACCTAACCTTAAGTTTCTCGCGATACTTTTTTTCATGCTCTGCCCCCTAAATTGCTAATAATGCCGCCTTCCCCCACTTGAACAGATCATATTTTTTTGGGTTCTTTACCGTTTCTTTCAATAAAAAGTGGCCTGGAAGGGATAGTGTGATATGGGGTCTATACACTTCTCTTTCCAAAGAACTACGCATCATGCCAAAGGTGCCGGCCATCAGCCTCCAGCATTTCAATAAATATTAAAAATTGAGTTTATCATCCCGCATACGGTGCTCTTACCTCCCCACCCATTACCTGATGTGTCTGGTTATGAAGGTCAGTCGCAAATATCTCTTGAGCGCTATTCCACCAGTATGTGAATGTTATCAGCCACCACAACCCTTCTTCCCAACTGCGTTTGTCTACTCTGAACTGTCTCAGATAGAACGCACCCCTATAATTTTCCTAAGAATGCATCGCTTCTTCAGTCCGAATACAGTAGCGTAAACACAAGTCAGACAAACGTCAAACTCACGTTGTTTCATTTCTACCCCGGTATAACTGGTCAAATTTCTTAGCGATTTCAGGCGTCGAATTCGCCTGGTCGAGGTCCCACATGTCCGACATCTGAAGTGGCTCCATGTACCCCTTGGTTATAATCCTGAAATAAAAGGCAATGGTCAAAAGGTGAGTTCACGTAAACAGCCTGGCAGGCAGTATATGATGCCTACAGTTCGGCTACGTCTCTAGGTGACAAATCATTGCGAGCACTAACAGGACCAGTCGCCTTGAATCTAACCCTAAGACCTTGAGGCGGCACTTTATTTGAAGCGGACGTAAGTGTATTCAGGAGTCAAGGGTCGGACGAAAGTTTGTCCGGTCAGGAATTCCATGAATAAACAGTAATGCAGTCCTTGACGAAGTCAAAAAGGTCAGACGTTTCGCTGAACAAAGACATTTGTGAACAAGAAACCCATACGGGTTCCCACATCTTCTCGACTTCGTCAAGGACTGCACAATTGTTTTTAGGTGAATTTTGAGATGCCCTTTTGTGGGTATTTTGTATCGTTTAACCAAGTTTTAAATAAGATGTAGTTTCCGTCACGGCTGGCCACACTGCCGCTCGTTCCGAGCCGAAGCATCAGCTGTACAGCCTCCAGCTGATATGAAGGGACATTGAAGCTAAAGTGGATATTATTTATCTAACGGTTATGACTAGAGACTGGAACTTTAGGCACGAAAAATCAATGTTTTAGGCACCTATAGCAATTGCCAATATACTACAGAGGAAATTGCTCCTGGGAATCCATGTCGCCGTGGGAGGTATGGGAATACCCCTTTTCTGGCTTGGGCATGGCATGAAAATTGAATTCATAAGCGGTTTTTTAGATTTGCTTTCTTCACTGTGCATTAACATATCTACAAGGTACTGTGATAGCCGTGAGCCATGGCAACTGCGTGTTCGGTGAAAGAGCCGGGAGTGCGTGCCTGTTTCTGACGTTGGTCATAGTCGAAGGAACATATGACTGAGCGGGTAATATGCCGCCGCAAAAGTTGTAGCTGACGAAAAAAAAAAACCAAACGTACTTCAGGTAAGAGAACACACAACAGGTATAGGTGTTCGAAAAAACTGTCTTACGTAAATACGTAGATTCGGCAATGCTCAACCAATAGTGGCGATGATTGGACGATTGCTGTGTACAGCATCCCTCAAATGTGCGACAAGTCAGACGTGTGCATTTCGACGGTACCTGAATCAAGCGCTAAGATAACACTACTAAGCACATAACAAACATCGCCATCACACAATCGATGCCTGGAACAATGAAGTGCAAGTGGAGGCCATAACCTGATAGGTTCTGGTATATAGAGATTTTAGCAAACGTATGCACCTGGGATAATAAACGGCATTTTCTTCCTGATGTATTAATGATCATATTGCACAAGTTTTATCTCTGTTGATCACGCGTAGCTTTATATCCATGTTTTACAGCTTTCAGCACCCATAACAGCAATGAAGGGTTTAAAATAGTTAACATCCTTCGCATTACCTGTCAGGGTTATAAAATAATAAACCTCCCCCACGGTTACAAAGGAATTGACTAATTGTGCTCTTTAACATAATGGGAGAATAAAACAGCCGTAAGACCATCAAACGAACAGCGTGGAGATCTAGAGACGGGACTAGAGGTAGTGGATAACCACCATTTCGATGGTGAGTTGATTTAGAAAAATTTGGGGTTGAGGATGGACTCAAACAGGGCAGGATTAAAACGGTTCCAATTCAATGAAGGAGACCTTCGTTCTGCAGTAGAATTCCAAAGGCGATTGATGATGGTCACGCCTAAATATAAAGACGTGTTGCTAATGTATCTTGGAGGACAAAATAGTAAACAGAAGCAATATTGTTCCGCAAGGGGCGCAATAACCATAAAAAAAGGTCTTCAATCATTCGACGAAAAAAGTTATGAGGCTACTTATGTTGCACCGTTGAAAATCTTTCACCTAAAAAGGCAAATATTTCCTACATGGGACGACATTTTATTTACCTTGCCATTGATACCTGCAGCCATAACTACCCAAAATAACCGCGTGGTGTACAAGATCTACGATGAAGATTCTTCCTGTGGCTGACCCGCAGAAGGCAAAAGGATCTGTTTTCGTAAGGGAGGTGACTCGGCCATCAGAAGTAAGTACCCGAAGTCAGCTATGTGCACCAGGGGATTGAGTTGCTCATCAAACGCATGGAGTCCTGGGGATCTTCTCAGCAAGAAAGGAAATGCCAAGTTTATTTTTGTTCGGTACATTCAATCGCATACTCATAATTCATCATCTGTGTGGTAAGTTAATATTACTTTCTCTATCTAAAGAAACGCATACAGTATTCTTTAAGGGCTTCCCTTAGCAGTAAAAATGGTCATCCATGCTTGTTCTTGGGTAATAAAATGTTATGCGGGAAGAAAATATTGCCAAGATTTTGTTGTTACAGCATTCGTCGCTCCATAGTGAAAACCCGCCATCTGAAATGAAAATTTCACAGCAGGGTGTGTTCAGATAAGGACAGCCAAAGTGGTGCCATGACCATTTTTTATTTGAGATGAAACTTTAATATTGTGTAGAACATTGTATCCTTACCATGGAATTGGCATTATTTTAGTGAGAAACGCCATAGTTGATTTAATAAACAAATATTAAGAACGCGATCGGGCCGGGCTACTTTCCACATTGCTTGGTGTGGCAACTTTGGGGACCTGTGAAACGAAGCAAACATTTTTCCAAATTTTCCCAATTTTTTAACAAACATCTGAAAACCTGTCTGCTGGATTCTCAAAAATTGAAAGTGAAATATTTATATTTTTTGAGAAACTATTTCTCAAACTTAGTAGCCAGAGCAATGTCGCTCAAAAGTGGTGGTGGTGGAACTCAACTTATTGGCGTTTAGAAGGGGATTGGGTTGGGGAAAGGAGGCCCGGACTGTCAATTTGTGTGTTATGAACCAACTCTCTCATTAACCAACTTGCCAGCAAGCAAGTACAATACGTCGCCTTTGTTAATTTGCTGCAAAACAGTATGCCTCCACCAGCCAAGAAAATTTTCGTGTCCGCGTCAGCAGAAAACTCCCAGGCTAAATAAAAGGACTCGCCAGCACCACCAGGAATCAAACCTGGACCCTAATAAAGTAACGGAGCAACAACCCGTCGTCTTACCGGCTAAGCTACGACCACCCGAGGAGACGGGGAGACTCAACGAGCTCAACGCTGTACTCAACGAGCACAGCGGCGGGTCTACCACCTGCGCTCATGCGAAAGGAAAACCGCACCATTTATGATAACGGACTTCACGTGGTTCGGCGAATGGAATAGCGTCTGGGGAAGGAGAGGGTGAGGAGGGCACTCTTTGGCGGCGACGCATGAAACAAAATTGCGGGAGAGGCAGTAAGAGAGATGGCGCCATAGCCGTGCAAGCCGCAATCTTCCTCACCCTTGGCCAGACGCTCCTCTCTTTTCTATCCGGCGTTGCAGCTGCGTTCAAGACGCCACCACCGCAAAACTCAGGTAACGGCTGCCAGAGTCTCTGGTTTCCCTCTCTGTAGAGCCACACGTGGGAATTCAAATCACGTCGCATGGGTAATCGTTTTGGTTGTCGCTTACAGCTTCACAGTCCAACCACCTTCACCGCGTGGATTGGAGCCAATTTTTTTTTCTCTTCTGCTTAACATCTCCCTAAACACACCTCTGTCCGCGCATGCGCGTGTGCGTGCGCGTGTACGTGTGTGTGTTTGGGGAGGGGGGGTAGGCTTCTTTTTGCGCATATGCGTGCGTGCGCGTAAGCATTTATAAACTTCCATGATAGTTTTACCCCACCTGCAATTTGGTCGCCGTCTGCTCAGCACACCATCATTCTTCGACTACTCATTCTCCGCACGATTCACGGACCTCTGTAACTGGGTACATGAGGGTGCAGTACCACTGCCCTACAGATATATTGGTGTATTCAGAGGAGTACATGCAAGCTGTGAGCCACATTGCCAGAATTCTGCCAACGCTCCCCGTTCCGTAAAGTTAGAAGACAGGAGGCGCCAAACACTCTCCAATTGCAATACCGTGTGACTAAGCCATAGGAACGGTGGAATGTTCCGTAGCATAAATTGCGGCCTGCAAATAGACTGCTTTATAAGGTCAGTAAATGTACGAGTGTAAGAACAAGTCGCGCTCACCCATTGAACCACCAGAAGATTAGGGTAGACGGGAATGATGCCCTTTGCTCTGGACAGTATTCCTGCGTACAGATCGCGAAACACGCTTTCATTTCACAACGTCTGTTGTCACTAAACAATTGTAATCTTGGTAATTGTAACAATTGTAATTTTAACAGTAACTGTAATTGTAAAAACTTTTAAGTGTAACAATTCTAATTGTAGCAGCAATTGTAACCCTAATTGTAAACACTTGTTTTTGTAACAATTGTATTTCTAATTACAATAGAGCAATTGTAATTGTAACTGGTGGAGCATCCCCGCAGAGCAGAACTTCCTATCTGTGCTTCAATAGGCATTTTATTAAGCTCATGCTACATCATACAACAGGAGCACACGGTACAACAAGTTCGAGATCAGTGAACGGGAAAAGAAAACTACAAATCGTAAATAATGCGTCCAGAGCCATATAGAATGTGGTGTAAAAACATTAACAACGATGAAAAACATTTTTTCTCAATATCCCATCGTTATCACTACATTGTTTCAACAAGCGCAAAAAAGCAATTTTTTGTGATCATTGACACTATCGCATACCATAATAAAACTGTCAGAGCAAATGACTCTTTTCTAGTTATTGTAGATGTTTCTTACCCCTCTTTGCTCTAACATTTTATTTTATTTGGAATTACTGTAGCCATCACTAATTTAATAACGGTTTATTGAAGTGGTTCCAGTCAGAAAAAAGGAGGCTGCAGGTAGTCGCAAACATCGCATAATTTCATTGCGCAAATCTGCATAATTACCTTAAAATATTCGCGTCAGCGGAATTGTGGGATGTTTAGAGTTTTCTGTTTTTACAAACTTTCGTAATGTGACTTGAGCGTTTTAAAATGACATTTTCCTCGCGCCATTATTCCGGCCAATTCGCTGCGATAGGCTATGGTGGAGCACTACTTAAATTGCAGGCATTGTCAGCACATCAATTCTTTACAATCTGTGTGTGAGAAAACCCGCAGGTGACGTTACCAAGAAAAAAATAGTGCCCTTCGATTCTGCGAATACGCATGACTCGTGGAGCTGGCCGCGGAGTGCACGAAACAAACCGCGTTCGTTTGTAATTTGCGACTGAGCATACTTCCTTGCCATTTAGCTTAGTGAACCTCGGGAGGACTCGAGCTTTATTCTAGCGAACAAGCAAGGGGCGGTCTGTTTGCCTCTCGCGTCGTAAGCATCTCACTGTCTGTGGAACATACAACCCAACCCGGTTGATCAGTGAAGACACCATGGACAGGTCGCATTCGGCTGTTTGACCTCCACGTGTAAACCTCTCGCCATCACAACGGACATGACAGCAGTGAGGGCATGAAACCTTTACCTTCGCGTGCATTCCCCTCCCCCTTCCTTTCTCAGCTCCCCGCACGTTCACGCATAAACCGGCACCCGCTTCTGTTCGCGTGCTTAAACGTGAAAAAAAAAAAACAGCGAAAAGGAACGCCGGAGCGGCGCCGAGTAAAGCGGCTTCACCAAAAAGAAAACAAGGGGGAGGGGGGGGGGAGAAGGAGAGGAAGAGGGTTAGACTTATACTGCTTTGCAGTAAAACGTGATAACAAAATTTTCAGGCAGACATGCCATGCCAACACACTGCAAACAAGTAGGTGTCATTACTCATTACTGTCGTTATCGGTATTGTGGGAAACGGCTAGACATTTTTGGCAATAAAATATACGTTTTTCTACAAAATGATCTCAAAACATTTGATTGATTGATTGATTGATTGATTGATTGATTGATTGATTGATTGATTGATTGATTGATTGATTGATTGATTGATTGATTGATTGATTGATTGATTGATTGATTGATTGATTGATTGATTGCACGGTTTAACGTGCAGACGCAACGCAGGCGAAGCGGCGCACCTTAGTGGAGTGCATTGAATTAATTTTGACCGCCTGGGGATCTTTAACGTGCGCCGAAATCCTGCACACACGAGCGTCTTCGCTTTTCGCCTCCATCAGAATGATCTAAAAACGAATTACATGGATTAAGCTGCAGACGCAGCCCACACTCGAAGAGAAATCCATTCACGCGATTCAGCAGACCACTGGTGTGAATGTCTTTCGGGCAATGGTAGCGAAAAATAATTGACACTGAACACGACAGGCAGAGCTAACGACGCAGTAGTGTTTTATAATAACGCGCCATGCTAGCAACGCTGTCACTAGGCGAAACATCTGTCCCACAAAAAGCAATTCAGATAGCAGAAAGCTGAAAAAATGGTCCGTGTCGGCTCCCCTCGTTGTTAGTGTCATCGAAAGACGATAGTCGTCTGCTGCGCCCGCCACGTAATAACCGTTCTCACTAAACTCTTATGCTCTTTCCCTCCAGTCTCGCTGCTCCCACAATAGACACGGTGAAGGCTTCCTCAAGTGAATTCAAATTTCCCGCGTTCCACTACTCGCGCCCCGTCTACGCAAACCTTTTGTTACTGTTTGACTTCTTTTAATGTCGCTACGATGTGCAGGCCAGGGAGCGAGTGCTTTTCATATTTTTGAGTAAGAGCATTGTGTTCAGCGCGTATTTTATTATTTTCTATCGCGAGAGTTAAGCAGGTTTGTATTTTTATTTAAAAGAACTTCGCAAATACCACGTGTATGTGGTGATGTTTTGACTCAAATATTGCCGTAATTTTGCTGTTTTGTGCCTTTTCCACAAATATATTTTCACCCATAATTTAACCCGGCTACCACTTCAAATACCTCATTCTTTTTCACGCAGATTGCATAATCAGTCCAGTTTCATGCGCATATACGGTAAAACCAATGCATTTAATTCTACCGCACTGCCTCGTGTCATTCGCCTCTGGAATGAGCTGCCTGATAACACTGCCACCATATCTAACCCCGAAACATCTCGCAGTCAGCTACTCACGCTTTACACTATTTAATGCTGTTTTAAATTTTTTGTGTAACGCCTGTTACCAGGATTTACGTCTATGTTGTGTTTTTTTCTCACAAATTGTGTGCTTTTTCGCTCCGTTAACGGCCACAAATGTTCATCTACGGTCAAAAAGTGGTCACTTTGTACTTTGAAATATGTATAATGCATTTATATTTTGTTGTTACGATGTTCCTGTATTACATTTATGCTTTTTATGGTTTTACGGTTTGAAATGCCC
The DNA here is from genome assembly GCF_048455015.1 of Haemaphysalis longicornis. Classification (NCBI taxonomy): domain Eukaryota; kingdom Metazoa; phylum Arthropoda; class Arachnida; order Ixodida; family Ixodidae; genus Haemaphysalis; species Haemaphysalis longicornis. The sequence goes on along the minus strand of NW_027526407.1, from coordinate 60,162,181 downwards.
CCCTTACTCTATGCCCTCCAATGGGGCCTGTAATGTTTCTATGAATAAATAAATAAATAAAAATAGACTAATGTTCGTTTTACTGAGCAATGTGGACAAGTACAAACATCACCACCATATTTAGTACTTTATAAATGTTATGCTTGTATAACCACCTCGTTAAGAAAACTCTTTTAACTTCTGTCCGGGTAGCTGACCCGAAGAACAGAGAGACAGACAGACCAAAATTTTCGTGTTCAAACAAGGCATCAAAGACTATTGTCTTTTAAAATTTATGCGTTCCCCATACCTACATGTCAACAAAAGACGACAATATTCGCATAGTAAGCTTCCTACTCTAACTGCGCACTGTATCGCTAGAATCTACACATGAAGCCAAAAGTAGCCAGAATTTTTCTGCCACTGAAGAAAACCTCCGGCGTGACAAACGCTAACGTTGTACAGAAAAGCAGCTCTTACCACTTTCAACGTCCTGTCCGAAGGCCTGTCAGCCAAGAAGCTCAGCACGAACTGGCACAATGTGATAGGGAAGTAGATGCTGTTGATGGTGAATTGGAACCCCAGATTGTCGACTTCAGGTTTGTTTTCTTCCTATCAGACAAATGTAAAAAATCGGCAAGTTAAGGGATCAGGCACGCTCCAGGGAGATATGTAAATATCTTTTTCATTCTTAAGCATTGGAAAGGATTCCCCGTTCATCAAGTGTAATATCCTTTGCCGACAAAAAAATACCGGCTACGTGCTGGCGATACCCAAAATTAATACGAAAACTCCGTTGCACTGTCGCTGACTTAAAGGGAACCTTTAAGTCGGCGACAGTGCAACGAGAGTTTAATCAATATAAGGATACGACAACATATTGTTTTATCAATAACGTTTATAGGGCCATGATGTCCAAGCTCTGATACGAAGTACCTAGTATTGTTTCACGGTGAGGGCATCCAGATATTACAATCGTGGATACCGAAGGAGCACTCCAAAGAAAATGGGTGGAGGTCAAAGAGGGAAGCCTTCGTCCTGCAGTAAACCCAAATAGGCTGTTGATGATGATGATGACTTCAAAGTGTACTCTTAAATATAAGAATTCTTTTTTGCAAGCTCGTTTTAACTATTTGCGATTAAACGAATCCACGTTATGAACATGCGGAGCGTCAGTTGCTAGAAATTTTGATAAAGAACTAAAAACAGCAAAATGAGCTGACTTAATTTTTTTTTAAAAATCTGCACTTAGGGTGACTCCACAACAAACAAGTTACGACATATATCGATAGAAAAGTCAACAGTTAATAATGCGTCAAAAACCTAGTCAATAAACGTGTGTTATATTCGAAGCGCAACCACAAAGCCGAAAAGAGAAAGAAATTTCAGTCATGTTCAAATAAACAGTACTAACTGGTAAAAATGAAAATAAACCTTACGTTGGAAATTTAAAATAAACACGAAATGTTAATAAACTTATTACGTTGTTTCTGGTGTTAGCACAATATTTAAGTTATAATAAACATCAATCGTAATCCTATATAGGTACATTTAGAGCAACTGGATCAGGTTTCAGAGGATCGGCACTCGTTTCACTCGTCGTCGAACGCCGTGGACAGCGGCCATTGATCGAACCACGTCACGTGACATTTGTTTACCTGCAAGACCCATTGGCGCTGATATGTTGGTGCCTCTGCGTTGCCGCGTGCGCGCGTTCTTTGATAAATTGGGATTTTCAGAGCGCAGTGTGGCCGTATGACACGTTGGGAGTGAGTTTTTAAGCCACAGACAGACTAGCGATGCCGTGCTGCCCTGCACTGGGCTGTTTCAACCGGCCGGAAGGTAAATAACGCCTGCTTCGCTTCCCGCTGGGAAAGAACGATGGTGGCCCAGCGTAACCTACAGCATTTAACCTCTAACGTGCGCCAAAATCTCGCACACACGGGCGTTTTTGCTTTTCGCCTCCATCAGAAAAGCGGCCGCCGCGGCCGGGAATTGAACCCGCGACCTCGTGCTCAGCAGCGCAACGCCTTAGCCACTGAGCCACCGCGTGGGGTCACACTGAATGTTTTACTCAAGGTTAAGACAGATAATGATAATATGGCGTCACAAAAAGGGGCAAGGCCTATTCATCGGCGGATGCAGCGGGACTAGTGTAGCATTACTACACGCAACCAACAATTTCCTGCAAGCGCAAAACTTCGAACTCGAAACATAGCTCTAAATGCCATCGCTCATGGTTTCGGCGGTACCGAATGCTTTATGGTCTCGAGCGAGTCAACCGCATAAACGTGCCGGATGTTCGTGATTTGGCTCGTGACACTAAAAGACTACCAGCCGCAACTACACCGGGCGTTGATTTTTCCTGTTCGTGAACCTATTGCGTGGTACAAGCCTAAAGCAGTAGGAAGCGTCACTATGCAGTTTCGGTTTGATTACAATTTGCCCCAAATGGAAGTGGCCGCAAAGACGCAACCTTTCTCCTCCTATAGGGAATTTGTAACATGCATTTCGACTCTTGTCGAAGCCGTTTCCTTCAGCCAGTGGTATTGAGCAGGGCGAGTGACTGTCCTTGCAATGAGAGCGTGGGGTTAAGTTTCCCCGCGTTATTACAGCCACCAGAAAGGTCATGCATACCTCATTGAAGACCCTCAGAATGATTGTCCTGAAGTGTATGGTACTGGTAATTGTCATCAGCGTCCAGAACAGGAACAGCGGAGCCGATGTATAGAAACCGGCAAGCCGGCCACCTCGCACCAGGAACATCGTCAACACCTGAAAAAGCGACGAAGCGCCGTAGTGCAGCTTCGGCCCGAAATGTGCCGTGCAGTAGGGAATTTCACAGTTGCTACTTCAGAATAACACGCATAAGCACCCTTTGCACCACCATTATGGCAAAAGCTAGGGTAACGCTGCACAGGTCATATATTTCATAAAGGTATGTTTGGTGTACATTTAGCGTCTTTTTTTTACATTCACGCTTAAATAAACCCTTTCTGGCCAAAAATCATCAGCTCGGCCGAAATCAGCCCGTTTCGAAAATTGCAATCGAAGTATAGTAACAAAGTTCTACGGCAATGCGAAGCTTGAAGGGAACTTGCTATGCAAGGAGCGAGCTCATGATCGGGTACTATAAATTTTGAACACCTTGCAACTGTTAGTAAGTAATCTATAGCAAAAGCCTTTTAGATATTAGAGTTCCTCGTGCAAAGATAGCCTTCCTTCTTGGTGTCAGCTCTAGTCAGCCGCTACCAGAATAAATTTTACGTAAGAACAGCAGGTGTTTAACCCAACGCTTGCAACCCTGTAGTAGGAGCACTGATTTGTTAAACGAAGTAATAAAACGACCACAACCAATCTCCACTATAGAAAAACACTAGTATCTGCACAATTTCTGCACCAAGATAAGGGATAAAAGCTTACCTGATTCTATTGTTGTTTATGGCAATGGCCTACTTAAGCCTAAATATTTTAGAGCACGCAAGTGTTTTGTAGGGCTATATACCCTAGCTCTATTTTTCCGATGTGATTAGGTTCCATTGTAGCCTTTCTGTACAATCACCGCTGCGTAAAATGAAGTACCTACTTTGTCGGAATTTATTTCTAGAGCATGGCAGCTGGATTTTCAGGCTCAGTACAGAATGTACTAGTTAGGCTGGTGATTCACATAGGGGACACTTGATTTTGTGTGACACAGTTCTGATAATATTCTAATATTAAAAGCACCTTCTCGTCTGCAATTGGCTATTTACAAGATTTATGTTTCTTGGAGAAGTCAATCTCTATAGCGAAAGTGACCATCTAACCATTTTACAAACTTTTCCCAAGTAAAGCTGCTGACTCGGCTAGTTGGTTACTCATAGTGGTGATATGTAGCGCCGAAAAACCCACGGGGACGAACAGTATGCACACGGAGAGACGCGAACTTCCACTGGGTGTCTTCCCTCTTTCTCTGTCACTATTTTTTCTGTTTTTATGGTTTTTGCAAATGCAAATGCATATATATTTGCAGTAACGCGAATAAAGAATGGGTCGTAACTGCCCGTGTGTATACTTTTCTTCCCCGTGGGTCTTTCTGTGCTACATATCACCACTTTTACCAAGAAAATGAAGCATCATAAGGAATTTGGCCACTTCGTTTACCAGCACTCCCTTCCCCCAAAAAAGGAAATTTGGGGGTCAAAGTAAACTCACTTGCCCATTAAGATTGTGACGCAAGGGTCGCTTAGGCAATCGAGACATAGCAAGATGTTTGAGGAAGCTTCTGGTGCTGATTAAATCTACAAGCGTGTACGCGCACATATGTGCTTATCATCCGTGTGAAGGACAATGCTAAAGGATTTTCGGACGTAAATAAACTGCATGTTTCTACGGCAAGCTCTCACTGCCTTTAATTTCGGGGCACTGCGAAAGCTTTCACGCTCCCTGTATATTCCATGGTGTGGCTGCCTTATCAAATTATGAAACCAAACCGTTTATAAAATCGCGCACAGCAAAGAACGACAGTTACACGCCAGCCATGTGCACTGAAAAGCGAAGCTATATTTCAGAGCAGCAGAAAAACGCCGAAGGGAGTGCTTGCAGTCCGAGGTTTGACACGATCCGATAGTGGCAGGTTATTTTTTTCTTATACATACTAAGTACACGTTACCTAATTGTGGGCTCAATGGTGTTCCCATTGTTCGTTTACTTTGTTTTGAACTAGGTGAAATAAATTTACCGTATTTATTACTCAATTATAAGCACCTCTTTTTTTTCACCATCGCAATGGGCACAGTGAGAAGGGGGGGGGGGGGTGCTTACATTCGAAACACCTAAATTTCCCCCTGTCACTTTTTCCTTGGCCGTATCTCGAAGAAATGGGCGCCAAGAGTAATCTTTCATTTGGGGACATCCACAAGAAAAATAACTACGCGTTACTTAGTTGTTCGTTTAGTGGTGTTCCCATTGTTTATTTAATTCGTTTTGAACTAGGCGAAATAAATTTACCGTATTTATTACTCAATTATAAGCACCTCTTTTTTTTCACCATCGCAATGGGCACAGTGAGAAGGGGGGGGGGGTGCTTACATTCGAAACACCTAAATTTCCCCCTGTCACTTTTTTCTTGGCCGTATCTCGACGAAATGGGCGCCAAGAGTAATCTTTCATTTGGGGACATCCACAAGAAAAATAACTACGCGTTACTTAGTTGTTGGTTTAGTGGTGTTCCCATTGTTTATTTACTTCGTTTTGAACTAGGCGAAATAAATTTACCGTGTTTAGTCGATTCTCAGCAGCCTCTTTTTTCCACCATCGCGATGCTCACAGTGAAGGGGGTGCTTAGATTCGAAAAACATCAATCCCTCCTCCTCCCCCTTCCCGCCACTTTTTTTCTTGGCCGTATGTCGACGAGATGGGCGCAAAGAATAATGTTTCATTTGGCGAACATTCAAAAGGAAAATAGGTACAGACCGTGAACCCACCGCTTACGTCTGATACGCAGTCACCCACACTATCATTCGAGTGCGTTGTGCCGCTTGAGCCATATCTCTCAACATCCCCCACCAAGTCCTCTTCTGTTCCTCTGAGGTTGTTTGTAATTGAAAACTTCATAAATAACTTTGCCACAAAGTCGAATCGGGCCCTCTTCCCCACGTCTGAAATCTGCCTTGCAATGGTTGCTTAAAAAGGGGGTGCTTAAATTCGCATGCAAACTTTTTTTCAGTTTTTTTTTCCCAGAAAGTGGGGGAGGGTGCTTAGAATCGCAAAAAATACGGCATATCATATCGTTACTGTTCGTACGTGCCCAACCCCGACTATGTTTCTTAGACCAGGAAGCACAGCAACAATTGACGAGCGACCTGAAACAAGTGTACGTGTTTAGGCAGAGTGGGACAATGCGTCGCCTCACGTAAACTAGACGCTTAGCGTAGTACTTCGCCACCGATACTTACGTATGTAGCGATGCGCACGGACGGCGCGACAAAGTGGACAGGGAAATGCGAGGATCCAAAAATGTGATCGACGAGCCGCTGCCCCAACTCGATGCAAGACACAACCGCCAGGATAAGAGACAACACCTGTAAAGGAAGAGGTCCTCTGATCATTTGCTAACCGGCTGTGCGAGTGGCGCGCTTTAAATGAATACATTGACTCAGTCATTTCATGTTCATACTACACCGTGAAAATAACCGGGGGCTACGATGAATTTCACAGTGTTGTGACATAGTGTTGAAAGGAAGTCGTGTTGGGACTTTCCGTGCGTTCGTATTTTTGAGCTTTAAATTTTTGCTGACCCCATAAAATAACACGGAATTTAGTTCTCTTACCACAACAAAAGGGAACGACTTTGCGATAATACTAAGCTGATCGTGAGGTTATAATTAGCAAAGACCATGTTCGTAAGTGGGCAAATGCAGGTACGCAACAAGTAAGAATACCCGGATGAACTCGACCTGGGATTGGGAATTGTTAACATGCATTGATGTCTCTAAGTGGTCAGAAAATGAAGGTAAGCATAGTGTTGTGACATAATGTTGAAAAGAAGTCAAGTTGCGGCATCCTTTGTGTTCGTATTCTTGCTCTTTAAATCTTTATTGACGCCATAAAAATTTTGCACGGAATTTAAGTTTCTTACCCCACCAAAATGGAACGACTTTGCCATACTACAAAGCGGCTCGTAAGGTTATCATTTGCAAAGCCTTGTCAGAAAGTGTATAAATGCAGATACGCAACAAGTAAAAATATCTGGGTGTGCTCCACCCGGGGTGGGGAATCAGCCTATTTGATTAACTGATGTCTCTAGGAGTACAGAAAATGTAGGCAAGCATGCAGAAGTCCTGTACTTCTGAAACATTTTCATTGATCATTCCACTGGCATTGTGTAGTTGGGATTTAATCTAAACGCTGCGTAAGTTTAACTCTCAAACCGCAGCTGTGTGACGGCGAATTATGTTTCTTGCCCGGGCAATATATCAATAATTTACGCTCCAGAAACTTGAACGGAGCAGCAAGATTACTCTCGAAAATGCAAACGCAACCCGCGCAGCTCGGCGGCAATGCGAATGTAGTAAGGACAAACGCTCTGATCCCCCACTAGGTTCCCTAGACATCACCATTGCTGTAAAGTTTGCCCATCGCTTCGAAGAGGCCACGCAAATGCCCAGATGTGAGGTGGAGCAGCCTGTCGATTTTACATTCCCCTCCGTCAGGATACTACTACAGCTCTCTTCGTGAGTAGTGTGTCGCCGAGGGCAGCGCAAGCACATCGATTGCGTCTGCCTTTTTGTCGGGCTCAACAAAGCCAGTTTTAGAGTTTTTTTGTAGTGCGGAAATTGTTTTAAAGATACTGCTGCGCAATTTTGTTAATAACCCGAAATATCACAAACGTAATGCGCTGATGGGAGTGGCAGTTTGGAGGAACAACATTAAGTGGTGGGGGCGCCGGCGCGGCTTTTGGGTCCTTAAAGGGGCCATGAAAGCAAAATACAACTTGGTTCAATTTGAAAGAACTAGCTTTTGGTAATTCACCCGGCTCGATTGTAGGCCCGAAGGAATTTTTTAACCCCCAAAAAACGAAAAAAATATTCAAGAAGTTTTGAATTTCACCGCACAGTGACGTCATTCTTCTTGGCGGTCACTCAGGTCAATGGCCGCACACCGCACAAAGTATATGACATTAAAGAAATCACTGAAAAGTGACGGGGGGTCACCTCCGCTCCAGGTGTTTTCCTTAACGTATATCCGTATTACTGCCTGAAACTTGCGACAAATTTGATAGCATTGTTATCCGGACAAAGCCGCTGCTTTAGTGAATCGAACTCGATGGCGCCTTCAACCGTGGCGTCCACACTTTGCCGATAAGTATCAGCCAATTCATCCAGGTACACCTTTTCCGAACTCACCACTTTCGCGGCGTTTAGGGAAGTCCAGGGAAGCTTCTTGCGGTCGCTCTTCTTCATGGCGCGCGCTTCGAATGGTGCGCATAGCCATAGGAAGGAGCAGGGCAGCCAGAGCAGGACGGTGTCTTGAAAGCAGAGAGACAAATCCGGACTTCTGCCGGCTGCTGTAGAATTATTGATTGTCTCCTGGGAAGTTAATAAAGGCTTCAGGTGTTGAACCACCGAAAACGGTAATGTGCCCTCCGTTCAAAAAAAAAATTTAACAATATCTGTTGGCTGGGCTTGTTGGATTACGGAGTAAGAAAAAAATTACGGAGTAAGAAAAAAAAAAGCTCACACACACGCGAAAGACTTAAATGGCGAAGCTGTTGTAGATGATCACTGACAGACACAGAGTTTAATTTCAGTGTCGTTGTGATGTCGTGGTTGACGTCGGTGGCATAGCGTTTAAATGATCTCATGCTGAGCAAGGTCAGAGTGAGCTTTTGGTATTTTTGATCGACGTTTTCGTACGCCACTCTGGAAGCGCCACTTGTCCTCTCTAGCGGATGCTTTGCACGCCGAACCCAGCGAAGCGGAGTGGCCTCTTCCCCCACGCCCGTGCCAACTATGTGCATAGGCCGGGTCATGTGGAGTTAATGATAACCTACATCAGCTTCGGCATTCGTCTTCTACGGTACAGAGCCCATGCGCAGGACAAGAGCAAGAACGAACGACGCTATGGTGTGTCATTCTCATTCCGAAAAACGGTTGCCACCATTCTCGGAATGAGAGTATTTTTTTTTTGCCAAAGCTGGCCAATCTCCCTAAGTGGGTATGCTAAGCTTGACGAACGTGCGCTCGAGGCACGCGTGCACGAGCCATCGGCATTTTCTTGCTTTTTTTAAAACTCCGCCCACTATACACAAGCGATTTGCTCATTGGCAGCTTCGCTGCTAAAAAACTGTTGCTAAGGTTGTTGGCTTCTAAAATTTAAAAAAAATGTAAGGTGCAAAAATGGCGGAGACGAATTGAGGCACCAGGCTTCCCATACGAGCGCTCGTATTTGTCGAGCTGTGACTTCCTTTGTGTCCGTATATTTGCTCTTTAAATTATTATTCACATCCTAAAATAGTTTACACGGAATTTTAGGTCTCTTACCACAAGAAAAACGACTTTGCGACACTACAAAGAGGTTCGTGAGGTTTTCATTTGCAACGAGAATATTCGTAAGGGGTGCACACGCAGATACGCAACAATTAAGAAAATTGGCCTCGCTCGGATGCTAAGAAGTAGCGATTCTCCCACAACGCTAGTAACTAAGATCAGAGCATGTCTTCTCTCTTTGAAGCAGCACCTTCGGCGGTCGCAACCCGTCCAACGGTCACCTTACTCACTATGGCGATATATCTTCACGAGGGGTACAGAGGCTACTTCGGGACGGCTGCGCGTACGACAAGAAAAAGTGCTACAACGAAAAGGTGCGAAATTGTCTACATTTGGAAGATGTTGACAAGGATATTTTCTTTTTGTACATACGTGTTATTCCTTGGCGCTGATTACTTAAATAAGCTTCTCCCAGTCATTTTACAGATTTACTGGCAATGTAGCCAAGAAAAGACTGCAAGGCACAAGCACATACAGTTGATGGAGATGTGGTTGCAACTGTAAACGAGCATACACATGCCCCAGGCCAACTGCGACTCGAGGCAAAGCTGGCGTGCGCCGCAATAAATGAAAAGGCCCAATCAACCTTTTTTCCAGTAGTGTTCTGCGCATGCGCTCCTCTCGCTTTCAGCGACTGATCCGCCATTATTGCGGGGCAAAATGTAAAGAATACGACGCCCCATTGGATTAGCCAGTTGCGAACGCCAAGCCAGCTACGCGCTTCTCTGTTTCCTGGGCCCTGAAAGCGGCCGACAGGTAGGCGCTACAGCTGCCATCGAAAGATTTCTCTGCCACCAAAACCATGCGTTGCGCCTGAAACGGCGTCATGAACTGCGCAGGGAAGGCGAAAAAAAAGGTGGCGTGTTCTTCTATAATACCCCAAGTGTGGTTCGGGCGTTCACCGCAAGAGGGTTACGCAACTAGAAAAAGGTTCTTTGACGGGGGAGACGAACCAGTCGAATAGCAGCAGCTTCATCAATCAAATGACCCAGGAATGATGCAGCTACCTCCCGCACCAAGACGGGATCAAACGAACACCCAGGTAAAAATGAATCCTTATTTATGAACATATTCTTTGATCCTTTTTGTAAAAAGCTTCGCATTGCATGTAGTTTCGATGGGGTCTTCATGTGCGGATTTATCTGGACATAGTGTGTCTAACATAGTATGATGCACGACCAATGTATTGTTCGTGTGTACCAGTTTAGGTAATACAACAAAAAATGAGGACTATCAACCTTGCTGTAGCAATTTAACTTGTCGGAGCAATGTTTTCAAGAGACGGTAGTCTTCTCTCGCTCCTCTCTCTCCCTTCACATTTTTCTTCCATTTGGCTGCTTCAACGATGTTTTCAAAATTAACTTCAATGCTCCCCCCTTCGCACTGAGCACGCGCCATATGCAGTTGTGACCTTAGTTTTGTTGCTCTTGGAGTAGATCAAACCAAAATGTTTTACTTTTAATGTTTGTTTTTATCTAATCTCTAATCAACGCCGTTTAAAGTGCGCTGTTTTCTTTTCCGTTTGCTATCGCAAAGACCCATGTCAGATATTTTCAGCGAAGAGCACGCTGCTGCTTTTAGGTATGTACTATTACGAGCGACATGAAAGGGAACACAGGAACGCCTAGAAAACACCCTCACACCCAGCTTTGTGTTATACGCAGCGACCGCCGTGAGAAACAACGTGGAAAGAGGGAGGATGTTCTAAAAACTGTTCCCATTCCCGCCATTCTTATCGGTTGTGGGACGATGCCATTACCGGCGAAACGACGTGAGATGCTGCTTTGTAAAAACGCCAGCGTGGTGGGAGTGCCACAGTTAGTGGAAGAGCGCCCTCCTTTCCCTCTTAGTTTTTCACCGCGCCGTCCGCGTACCGCTCCGAGTCTGTTTCGAGGCTGTTTGACAAGAGTGACAAGATGTTGACAAGAATGAACATTGCCACCGGACTTAGATGCTTACAAATCGCTCTGGGTATATAAACGTATTGTTCATTCTCTGCATTAACTTTGGCTGGGTGGCTGAATGGAGGGAGAGACAGAGAAAAACAGACATACAGACAGACACAAAATTTTCGTGTTTAAGTAGCCCCCAAAAATACTGATGGTGGGGAGCTGCAGGTGGCATTGATCTCGGAGGAATAAAACCCCACCAAATTACGATAAGTATAATTTCCGACAGAACGCTGAAAATCACACGTAAACAGTCGTTTCAAAAATATATCTGTATGTAGGTTGCAGACAAAATTGCCGGTTGCTATGAATATTGTGCAAGAACCCTTCTAACTTTCAATTCACAAACACAGGCAACCAAGTGTAGTAACTGCTAACGACGGCAATGCCGGGATGGAAGCGTGCGACAAGGTACAACAGGTGCCTTCGGTAATGCATTGATAAAGGCGCTGTATGAGCATTGCGTTATCAGGAGAAAGCAACGCCCCAAAATACAGAATGCCAAAATATTGCAAAATTTTGATCATTACGTTAGAGAGTCACAGCTGGTTTCTTTACCTATTCGATTGCGCTAAATTACGCAGCTGTTACTCCAGTGTCACGAAAGTGGAAAATAGCTACTGCCGCTGCTTTTTATTAAACATCGAGAACAAATACATGATGATACTGTCACTGATTTGTTTTATAATATACTGGTGATGGTAGGTCGCTAAAAAACGAAGTGATGAACAAACTATACATCTTCTGGGTATTGTTACGCAAAGAGAGACATTTTTTAGCAAGGCCGCATACAATTTTACTGTCCCAAAATAACGCAGACACACGAGCAACAACACTTGTAATAAACATGCTCGATTTGCGTGCTTGCAACTTCCATGTCAAAAAATTCCCGCATCTCCACTAAGTGAATCACGACGAGTGGGCGAAGCACTGGGGATCGTTCTTACCGTAAATCACCCGTGACATTGCCCACTCGCGCATGGAAATAAGCGACAACACGTGTGTACAGTATATACAATTCTATTCTAATCCAATCCAAATGCAATAAAATTCAATTTAAACCAAACCAATCCAACGCATTTCAATCCAATCCAACCCAAATCTGATGCAACCCAATCCAAATCCAATCCAGTTCAATCCAATCCTATCCAACGCTCCTCGCTCATGCGCAGCCCGGCTCTCCAGGAGCCACGCGAAACTGCTCTCTCTCTCTCTCCCTCTCTCTCTCTCTCTCTCTCTCTCTCTCTCTCTCTCTCTCTCTCTCTCTCTCTCTCTCTCTCTCTCTCTCTCTCTCTCTCTCTCTCTAACGTTTTGTGAACCTTTTATTTTGTTCCTGTTAACTTTTTGTGAACATTTTGTTCACAGATGTTTCAATTTACGAGCTGCTGTGTCGTGAGCACGGACGCCGGACAAGCCTCGGCCTTAAGTGCTTCGCCCCTAAAACGCGGGCGAATGTTGCTGTCTCACACCCTAGCCCTAATTCGTTTTTGTACCGAATCGCCCTGTACCAAACTACCGTGTTCCAAAATTTCCTGTAGCGAAAAGCCCGTGTCCCGAAACGCCCGTGTTCCGAAAGGTCCGTCTACCGATAAGACCGTAACGAAGGGCCCTGCAAAGAAAAGACCGATACCCGTAAAGACAAGGTTTTGTGCATGCGCTGTCAAGAGGAGCCACAATTCTACTGCAAGAAGATGTACTTGTTAAACCAACTTTTCCCTTAGAGTAAACTCTTCCTAGAAAAACCGAGTAGTATGTTCAAAAGGGAGGCAATAATTTGTTCCGCGAAAGAAACGCAGTGTCATCGAAGACCGACACATCCTATTGAAAGTTAGTCTTAAATTACTACACGGGTGGACAAGGCTGTGATTCTGAAATGGTAAATGCATAAAATGCAACGTAGTCAGTTCTTACGCGCAGCATCAAAAAGGGAAGGAAAAGGCTTAGGTAGCGGTGTAATCAAGACGACTCACCCAGAACGGGGTACCACAAAACGACTCCATCGCTGCGATTCCTCGTAGCTCAGTCTCAATGGGCGTTCAGTCGCGATGGAAACGATCGCTGACTTGTTTCCACGATATTCTTTGCGGGAGCCCACGCTCCCAGCAGTCAGCGGGTCACTTTCGCGTTTTTGCACAAACGGGCCTGCAACACAAATTTTCAGGATCCTCTCCTCACAACGCTTCCCTAGAAAGTGCTGCGCCCTCGGAGAATGTTGCAGCTTTCATTAAAAAGCTTCTCCTTTTTTTTCCTGCGCAATAAATAAGAGGGCCATCCTTGAAGATCCCGAGCTGCATAAATTGTTTCTAAATCTACGTGCGCCGTTTACGCAGTCAGCAGTAGTTGAAGTTGCCTGACTCGCCGAAAGTTATTTGGGGTGCCCTCCGACAGTATACTAAGCACTCCACTATATCGACGTTCACCGGCGTTTTGTAACAAAATTGCTGCGCGTGGCACTACATCACTCTAGGTAAGGTAAAGCAAAGCAACCTGAACATAACATAACATGACCTAACGCACACAAATAAATCATCGAAAACACCAAAACTAACCTAAGCCCTAAATATTATAGTTCAATTAAAAGATAAAAAAACCTACCATCTTTGATGCTTTACACTACAACGACACTCTTTGGCCGGTCGTGTCCTAGTCTTGTGAGGTGAAACTTCAAAGCTGCAATAACTATGTAAAATTCATCCTTTTTTCAGGAGATATCCACCAGAAAGTGTTAACAGTAACCGTTCAGTATAAGTTATTATAAATCCATCTTAATCTTTGCCCGCACGACAAAACCCAGAGCGGACCAGCATGACATCATCTGCTCCTCGCCCCAAACTGCCGACGTCGGGGCTCTTGTGACGTAGCCGACGCGCTGGCTTCGGTAGGCACGCGCTGCTACGCCGTGTATATGACGTCATGCTTTTGGGACTGACGCCATGCTGTCCGGGCGCGTGGGGATGGTGAACACCTCGGCCGGTCTGGGCGCGAGCGTGGCACGCGCGCGCGTCCAGACCAGCAGCGGTGCAACAAGAATGGTGACGTCATGGGCGCCCACCGGTCATGGCGGACGCTCGGCGTTCGTTTTGTCCAAACCGAAACTGGCACGAATAAACGACGCCGTCAATGATTGTTTACGCTGCGATCGACCATTTAATGTTCCATTCTATGATGAGTGGGCTAGTAGGCACCCATAGCAGCGAAGAAAACGTAACACAATAATATCGTGTCAGTGCTTCTTTAAATATCCAAAGGTCGTCTGATGCCCTCTAGCCATGGCTGCAGCGATCAGCTAAAATTCCGTCGGACGGTACTCAGGACACTGCGTTCGTGTGTGTAATGGCAAGCTAATCCACGTGACGTCCATTTCCAGGCTAATCATTACCAAAATGAAGCGGGGAGCCACTTTCGCTTTGACTCCTGCGCCGTCTGCTGAAGCGGAACTCAAAACCCTAGCTTATGGCTCGGCAAACATGCTTGTATGGAGGATGCCACAGGCCTCACTTACCGGAATTATTGAAGAAATATGACCGTTGGATCTGCACCTTCCACGAGATATCGCGCGGGGCCTTTGGCATCTTCTTCCTTCTTGAGCGCACGACCTCTGGAGGATTCACTCTAAGAAATGTGGGGAGTAGTTGAAGAATCAAACAGCGTTCCTATTCCTGCCAGGGTCGTTTGACACCGTCCGCACCACGCGTGGCGTTAGATGGCGTGTTCACTCTACTAGGAAACCAGAATAAAACTGCTGGCGAACTCTCCCCGCTCTTGATGGAGCTAAGCGGCGGTTGTACCCCTTTCGCGGGAGAGAATAGAACAGCGTACCGACTCTGTCTCGCATCGATGGAGTTCGTATATCCTCCGCGAGAGAGAATAGAACAGTATATCGACTCTATCAACTTCAGCTGCACGCTTTCAGGTGTGCAAAAAGGCAGACACCTCTATGGCGGACGCGAACTCTTTGAAATCGTATGAAAAAGTAGTTACGTAAACAGCCACAGCGCCGGGCCATGAAACAAAGCGTACTTAAAATAAAGTGCAGCGTATTCAAAAGAGCGTGCGAGGTAGTGTTACACGTCCTCTAGGAATGGGTCATTTGTGTGTTCTAACGCAACGGTGTCCGTCGGACTACTTGAGCGTTGTACCTTTGCGCGTTCTTTTCATCGCGGCGGTGCTGGCGCACGGACGCGTCTCTCCGATGTCTCCGTCTCTTTTGTGGCATTGAAACCGCCGTAGTACTCCTGTACGTGTCTGTGAGGTGCGTTTTGGTGTCGGTGGCTGTGTTTGAAGTATACCTGACTGGTGGAATAACATCGTTTGGCTGCTGCGGCCGCCGCTGAAAACGTAAGTCACCATTTCAGTTTTTCTTGCGCAGTACGGGATCGAGCTCGCGCTCGTTCCCGCCAAAACTTCAGCTTTATTTATAACAACTGGCGCTCGTGAGTGCTGCTTAGCCTTGTTGGTTCTTGCGAAGAATTAAGTGGTCACATACATGTGCTTTCATTTGTGTGACACCAGTTCTAGCTATCCTTTTTCCGGCTTTGTGTTTTTCGAACAAGCGGCCGTGCTCCCATCGCGGGTTCACGACGTTCAGCATGCGTTGAAACAAGACTCGTGTGCAGTATAAGAGTTGCGGATTTATTAAGCTGGCTTCTTTAGGCACTGGACACATGTACGATTGGTACACGCGATTCGCATGCGACTGATCGTTACGACTGTCGCCACGAGTAGCCGTACGCGTTAATTTGAGACACATGGCCCGATGCGCGCATGCGATGTGTCGTCGGCGTCGCTCCGCCCACTGTTTTTGCTTTATGGTCAACTACGACGATCGCTGAGCTGAATTTGCAGATTCCGCGCGTTTTTTCGCAAGAAATTGATAAAGCAAGCAATCTTGAAGCGTTTTCTGCCTTCGGGAACAGTCCGCGCTCACGCCGGCCGCGCCTGCCAGCTCGACACACTCAGCGGCTCGAACCAGCGCAGACCACGGTAGCAACCGCTTGTCGCTGCTCTCCCGAATCAATCTGTTCGCTAAGAAGAAGTTCCACATGCGAAAAAGTAGGTGTTAATGTGGTGAAAAATTGTGCTAGGGATTGTTGTCAGGGCTTATTTTAAAAGCGGCGATCAGATATCTGCCGCTATGCAAGCCTGCGCTGACCGGCCGTGTATGCCGCGGCGCGCGGTGCGCCGAGCGGTCGAGAGATGGCGATACCTGCGCGGAAGCATCCAAACAGGCTACGCAGATGTCTTGGTCACCGATCGCTCAAACGGCCGTTATAGCCCAAATAAAGTTTCACATGCGAGAAAAAGGATGATAGTGTGGTGAAAAGTTGTGTTACGGATTGTCATCCGCAGTTGCACAGATAGCGGCGATCAAATGTCCGCCAGAATGCTAAGCCTAAGGTTCCCAACACCCGAGCCACCCTACCCGAGCCGACCCGAGCAACGCAAGACTGTTGCGGGCGGTTGGGGCTCAGCGGACTCTCGATCGCAATGATGGCACGACTGCATCTGGCTTGCCAGTCGCACGTCGTGAGCCTCCTCGGACCAGCGAACGACCCAAAACAGGCCAGTCGCATGCGAATCGCGTGTACTAATCGTACATGTGTCCAGCGCTAGCTATAAATTGGCTTTCGTTTCATTATCTTCTTGAGCAACGTAAATATATTGTCGAGCGACAAGGTAATTACACTGCCGCCGGGCTTATCCGTCGGTTCCGTTCCCATCTGGCGCGTCTGACGAGGCAGAAGTGAGCGACGGCGACAGCAACACCGTAACCAGTTTATTACCCAATCAGTTAGGTTGGTAGCGTCGCTTTATTTGGTTACCCCTTAAAATATAACGCAGTCAAAGGTCACAAGGTTTCAATTCAACCTCCAAGTTGGCATAGATGTCTTGCAAAAAAAAAGAACGTGAACGTTTGTGCGTTCCGAACGCATTGTGTAGTGCGTTGCCTTGTAGCCTCTGGTCCCGTGTTGTTAGAAAACAATACTTAACGCTAATAAAACGTTGTCGGTAGTAGTAGTAGCCACAACAAAATTTCACGGAACCGCTGGCGTGTTGCTTTGTCTATTGGACTTTTTTCTTATTACCTTGCGCGACTGCAATAAGAGTGAAGCCCATTTTCGGTGAAATTCCGTACTGTTTTCTCAAGAAAGAGCCAAGTAACGGCTACCGTAAAACGTAGTATTGAAAAATGAATACTGCAGTACGTTGTGTTTCATAGCAAGTGTTGACAAGCTATAGAACTTTAGGCTGAATATTTTCACGCGGACATGTGGTAAAACTGCTGCTAGGTGCTGTATTTAGTAAGCAGCGTGCATTTAGCATTATAATGAACTTTTTTTTACTTATTACAGGCGCTACGACGTAAATGTGTTTCCCGTGGATGTTTCCAGGGCTATTCTACAATAGTTCTGTTCAACAACATATTGTGATCGCCTGGCGTTCGGAAGCAGAAAGAGAGCAAAGATGCCTGGTGCGGCCGACAGCTGTAAGTAATAAACACTTCATCTTTGGTCACTTTGCCATAGTCATCTGGCAAATAAAAATGTGTCTTTTAGCCTTCATGGTGTCATTTGCATGCACTTTTGCTTTCTAGCATCGACTGACCTTAGTTGTGTTTTATTATAAATGTCATTAGAGACATAACATAACTGCGTAACCAACTTTCTGCTTGATTAAAAATGTGTCGCTTCCACTGCAGTGCATTAATGCTGTAGCTTTTTCAAACTGCCAAACACTGCAGTATTTTTTAACAAACTTATTTGGTCACGAGTAAGATTCGATGTGCAGCTTCAAGATTGATGGGGATTAGGAATGCGGTTGTGCGGCATTTATTTTCTGCTTGCCTCTTGTTACTCTCCATGATTCGGCCTTGTTACTGTTCACTGATCCCATGATTAATTCCAATAATGAGAGGCTGACAGTTTTGCTGTAATATTGCTTGTCTTCAAGCCATCCTTTTTGATAACACCATTGCACCAAGTACTTGCAGGTTGGCCTGAGGTTGCAGGTTCTCTTGTTGGTCTGGCTGCTTTTTCTGAAAGTGGTTGGTTGGAAAAAAAGAGGAGGAGGACCTTGTTGGTTTAAAATTTGAATAGGGGATCAGGACCCCGATGCTTTAAATTAATCCGTGCTCTCGTTCTTCTCAGATGGCTTTTCAGTTGCACTGCTGGTGAAAGAAAAGCCAGAGGCTTGCTCTCAAAGCTGGTATGCATATTTGTCTTCTGTATGTTGAGTAAGTGAAATCCAGTGTAGTACTTGTGAATCAGGCTCAGCAATCACCATCACAGCAATTCAAATTTGCTAAAGGGAGCATTTTGCCTCATCAGTAGACAATTGTGAATGTTACATTGATGAATCGTTAGCGTAGTCACTAAATTGTTAGCTTTAAGTGTATAGACTACTAACTAGCGATTTGTTTTCCTGAGAATCGCTTTGTACAGTGGTTTGTCCACTGAGGAAGGAAGAGCAAAATACTGTTACTTGTGTTTCTTCTGGTACTTGCATTTGTGTGCTTTTTATGCAGGAGCCAGGAGAGACTTCCCTTTACCCCAGGATCTTGTTCTCGGGCCAAACTGCGGAGAAATCTGGAGCCGTGACCGTGCACTTCGAAGAGCTCCAGCTGACGGCTATGGACATAGTGGACGGGTTCGCTTTGCTTTCGGCGGTCTACTGGACCTTCAACATCCAGTATGCCCCAAAGACAAAGCGGACCTGTCTGCTTTTTTAGATGATGCTCGGCCTACCACCGACAGAGCAAATGGTTTCGGTCATAAAAGCAGCAACTGCAATACAGGTGGAGCGACGTGTGTGAGGATGTCAAAATAAAGCATGAAATGCAGTGTGAAAACGATTTGTCTTTTTTTTTTCGGCTAAGCACAAACGACAGCTTTTTTTGTAAAGACGCCTTGCTATGTTTACTTGTGAAGTAATTTTACTGTATTTCAGTTTGTAAGCATGAAGTAAAGAGGGCTGACACTAATGCTGTTGTGGATGCTAAAGTGTAGTCTTGTTAAAGGTAACATCGTGCTGCCTCTGAATAGTAGAGTTCGGCAACTCGCAGGTAGTGCATAGATCCTGCTTTAAAGGAATACATTAGTTCTGACAAAGAGTAAGCTAGCCCTCCTTGAGGAGGCATTATGGGACTCTGGTTGAAAGAATACAATGATTCTGAAAAGAGTACGCTAACCCTTCCTGGTGAAGTATTGCAAAATGCTGTTTGGTGGAATAAGGTAATTCTGAGGGGTGGCAGAGGTATAGCAAGATTCTGGTAAAGAATTGTATAACTCCCTGACTGGAGGAATTATTCGATCCGTGGTGAGGGAATTGCCGGACGCGGTTCCCGCAACTCCGGTGAGAATACCTCGACCCCCTCTCCGCGAGAGGCCTGCGACTCCCTTGTGAAGGGTAAGGCTATTCTGCTAAAAAGGGAGTTGCCTGATGCTGGAAAATGGAATCGTATATGGGACAAGGGTTTCTATTCCCTTTGGGAATTGGTGGGACTCCTTTAGTTCTTAGAGTGATTGGCCGGCGTTTATTATGAACGCGAAGTCAATGTTTACTATGTAGGTCGAAAATACAAAAGTATATGGCCTGAAAACAAGAGCAAGTGCTCAAAGAAAAAAGAATAGCGAACGAAAGCTTGAAATCAAGCAACATTTCGCTGGGAAGCTCTGTTGTATCTCAAGCCCACCGAGTCACCATACGTGGCAGGGAGATGCACACGCCACCTCGTGCCCACGGAAAAAAAAGAGCCTTTACTCTTGTTACATGCTATTTATAACCGGGCTGCGGTTACTGATGATGACAATGAAAATTGGCCACCTTAGCACTGTGCACAACCTGGTGGCATGAACATAACTGAATTACACAACACAACATGCCCTCCTCCCAAAAAGGGGCAGCATACAGTCACTGCAATGTCTAATGCGTTATATTGGGCAAGCCACGCAGGCTTGCGTCGGTCTCTGGTGGATCGCCGTGGAGCCTCACCTGCAGCATTTGCCTCAGTCCAACCACCCAACACGTTTCTTGGTACACTCATGTCCGTGACATCAACACCCGGCACACCAGCACTTGCACTTGAAGATGGAACTGCCGTTCTGTCGGTGCTGGCCAGGGTAGTAAGTGGCTGGAACATCTGGGCACTCGGGGACTGTGCTGCTGTGGAGACGGAGGTCCCAGGGGAAACGCAGCTTGCATCTGTCGCAGTGTTCCAGGCTGCAGTGTATGGAATCAGCCGCTCACGATTCCAAACGCGACCGTCGCTCAGCTCATACGTGTCCTCATGTTGGCGCCGGACGACGATGAAAGGAGGTGAATATGATGGGGAACCCTTTAGTACATGTCCCGGTAGCTTAGTCCGAACTGCTTGTCCTGCACTCATGGACGAATGTTTGGCTCCACGACGTCTATCCGTATAGTGCTTGCTTGCAAGCTGTTTCCGAGTTACCATTTCCTTGACGGCTTGAAGCTCCATGCCCGCGGGTACGCCCGCGCGCATCAGACGCCCGCGAGTACAAGATTTCGGAGCACGTTAAAGATCCCCAGGTGGTCAAAATTAATCCGGAGCCCTCCACTACGGGGTGCCTCATCTCCTGCGTTGCGTCGGCGCGTTAAATCCTACAATCAATCAATTATATTATATTTGTGATAACAAATGTTGATAGTATTCAGTTATATAAAACCCTTGAAAATGAAAAAAAAAAAGTGATAACGAGATTTGAATCCCGGTTAGGATGTTCGCTTCGCAGGAGCGGAACTGCTATACAACGAGACCAAGCGGTTCTGAGCAATCATGCACCTGGACATAGCTTCAAACATGCCCCTAGTTGGCGCCATGCGTCGCTTGGTTACTTCTTCCAGACACCCTAGCTTGGCTGTGCTGACTAGGAAACGCCTATTCGCGTTCCCAATAGTTCAGACGCTCCAGACTCCAGATTCTGTCCCCGCAACTTCCGGTACGCACCCAGCGCCACCTGCCGGTTCACTTCGAACACTTTTTCTGTTTTGTTGAGCAAGTACTGAAGTAACCGTGGCTTCAGTAGCCTTAGGGGAAAATGGCGAGTTTGTCAAGGACGGCATGGGTTCGAGCCCGAGCAGTTCCACAGTTGTAAAATGTTCTCTCAGCTCAATTCGACGGATTCTTTTCGCAAATAAGAATGGCTTGCTGTGTTTAAGGTTCGGCTCACGGGTGTTGCCTGGCACTGGCACTATTTCAACGCGTTAGGTGAGCGTTGTGTATCTTAGCGGAAGTGCCTGGCTTGTGCAGGCGAGGACACAATATTCCGGACCGAGCGCGTGCAAAAAAAAAAATTAGCAGTGGCATAGCTCGGCTATGCCAGGATATACGTAGCGTGAGCTAAGGTTCAGCTGGTTATTCATGGGTTTCCTGGTTGTCTAAGATTAGCTGATTATCATGCTTACTGCTGCTGAAAAGATTTCTAATCCAATCCAATCAAATGAAATCAAATCCAGTTTAGTCCAGTCCAGTCCACTCCCGTCCAGTCCAGTCCAGTCCAATCCAGTCGCGGCGGCGGCGGCGGCGGCTCCGGGGCGCCAGCTGTGCGCCGTGAGACGGCACTGCTCCTCGCGCATGCACCGCACGGCTCTCCAGGTGCCACGCGAAACTGCTCAACCTCGGCTAATGTACCTCACGCTACAAAAGATAGTAACGGTTTGTATTTACTAACTCCATGCGAACTATACTACCCTGGAGAACGGTACGTCGGTCCTGCACTAAGTATGGGCCCTAAATGCTATCGTTACTAGTCTAGACCGTGCACTTGGTTAACTGGTGCTTGCGTGATACAAACATTCATCGATAGTAACAAAATGTAATTGAACATAATAATTACAGCACTTTTTCGCTCCGCCTCAAGAATAGAAATTTTTTTGCAAATGCCCGTGCTGACTTGTATGTGCTCATATTAAAATGCATATTTCCAAAATTTTCGCTAAAATGTTTTATTTTTGCGACAAGCCCACCAGCTCTATCAGAATACTTTCCGCTGCTCGCTGTAAAAGCAGAAGACCACATGCATTTCTTGCTCAATTTATTGCGGAGGTGTGATATGTGTGTATTGAATGTGTGTTGCGCTTCGCGCTTCGCCTATCCACATTGTCACGCGAAGCTTTTTACTAGGTTTTACAAAACTAGTTAGTAAAAGCACAAACTACCTAGTGGATGCTGTGACAAGTAACTGGATAGTGTTCTGTAAGTAAATGCACCACCTTTTTTTAAGAATGCCCGTTTTGTTCGCCGTCACATGCAATATTTTGTCATAAATGAAGTTGTTCTGGGCGCTACGCGTTAGTTCAGTTGAACTATTTTTTCTGTGAACATGTTGCATAGCAGCTTGAATTCAAGCGTATGTTAGCGCTTAAAGAAAAAAAAACTTCAGACAAACACGGGAGTTG
Organism: Haemaphysalis longicornis; assembly: GCF_048455015.1. Lineage (NCBI taxonomy): Eukaryota > Metazoa > Arthropoda > Arachnida > Ixodida > Ixodidae > Haemaphysalis > Haemaphysalis longicornis. The sequence goes on along the minus strand of NW_027526407.1, from coordinate 60,139,806 downwards.
TACACGCAGTGATATAATGTCACAATAAATCTCCAGTTTTATGCCAGGAGACAATATAAAGACAAACATTCACGCAGCAGCAAAAAGGCCTGGCATAAACTGTAAGGTGGTTTTCCCTGAGAATAACCTCCCCTTCATACAAGACGGTCTTGGCTTATTGGCGCTCCAGAAAACCTCGGCACACAAACTGTCTTCGTGTGGTGGGGTAGCTGCAAGCTTAACATGGCTAAAAATCCCCCACTGTGACGTAAAACTAGAACAACAAAACTGAGCTTGTTATATGCAAAAGTAACATACAGAATATAAACTAGTTGAGACTTTAGTCATGGCGCCTATATCCTCTTAAGAGCCCGCGTGCAACACATTGCATATTCATATTTTAGCGCTCCGAAAACAAAATGGGCTGAAAGCGAAACCAAAAGTCTCTCAAAGCTAGAGTAGAGACTGGTGGCGCAATCTGTCTGTGTTTTGTGCAACTGTAGGCGGGATACTGTGCCCGTACTGACAAACATAAATGGCGTTTTTCAGTCCGGAGGTTTTCTAACGACGCCGCCAAGAGAGAGAGAGATGACTTTATTTGATGCCCGAGATGGGTACTGAAGGGTAGACGACTTGGACGGCCTCCCTCCCTCATCCGTCAGCCAGGATTCCTTGGATTCTCGCGGCGGCTTCGGCCATCCGGACTGCTGTCAGTCGTGCCTCCGGTGTGGAGCTGAGCAGAACAGTCTCCCATTGTTCTGCAGTCTTAATTTTGTAGCTTCTAAGTGTATCTACATCGGATTTGCTATTATAGCCATTCGTATTTTTTTGGAGCTTATGGCAGGACCATATCATGTGGTGTAGGTCGGCTCTGCTGTTGCATAAAGTGCAGAGGTTTGAGTAAAGGTCTGGGTAGCAGCGGTTGAGGGAAACAGGACTCGGAAAAGTGTTCGTCTGCAACCGTCGCCACGTGACTGCCTCTTTCCTGGAAAGAGTGTGGTGGGCCGGTGGATATTTGCATCTGGATAACCTGTAGTGATTTATTATATCCCTGTATGTGACTAGTCTGTCTTTGTGAGATCTCGTAACGTGTGCTTGTTCTTGGCTTTCCTGCGACGTCTTGTGTGGGGATGATGGTGGTTGTGGTGGCGTCGTAAGCAACACAGCTCGGTTGACCAGAGCTCGAGCGGTTGCATGGGCCAGTTCATTTCCCTTTAGGCCGCAGTGTGCCGGAGTCCATATTAAAATAATTTTTTCTTTGGTTAGGGGTCTTCTCTAACAACGAGGCTGCTGCAGGGGAGATCCTGCCTTTCGAGAAGTTAAAGGGGCAGTGACACAAAATTTTGAAGGCGAGATAACTTCGGAGATAGATTGGTGGGAACACATATACATCATCTGCAAAATATCAGCGGCGAATACAGCCTAGAGCATATTTAAAATCAATTTTAAAGAGTGCGAAACGCAACCGAGCAGCCAGCAGAGGACCACGCGCAATCGACATCCCGAGGATATTGTGTAAATAAACAACGTCCAAACACGTCACGAGTTTGTGTTTGCCGCTTCCGCACTGCCGGCGTTTTTCGCCGGCTCGCCGCTCCAATCGGAGGGCCAGAGGGCGGAGCTTCTGCTCTCGAGAACGAACGACCCGATCCTTGGCGGCGGAGGCGCCGTGATTTCGTCAGCTCATCGGACAGCTGGCCGCGACCAAAGTTCTACAGCGATTCCAGGCACTCTGTTTCTAATACTGTTTATTACCATCGGATGCGAAAACGCGCCGGAGGCACGAAAAGCCCACTGAGCTAGCCGCACGGTCGCTGTGCAGGTGGCGGCCACGGCCGCGAAGTGGCCCAGGCCGGCGCAGGTAGCTCGAGTGATAGCTTGTTACCGCTGCACGAAATTGTCCCCAAGTCCCGACCATGGTGGCTTACATGAGAAAGGAGTTAATGATGCGATGGCGGGATACATTAAAAATTGTCATCTGCACCGCTTACGAGAGCGGCACTCGAATATCCACCGCAGTGCTAAGCCGAACACATCTGTAGGCGGACCTGTATGCAGACCGGCCGGCTGCTCCCAGCGCGCGTCTTGCCACCCACCTTCTCGAGCGTCGCGCGTCGTTCTTTAGCCGCGGTAGCATTTGCACTCGCAGCGCCTGCGTCACTTCCACGGTCGCTTTTTAAGTAAGCGCCTCACGAGATCAGTACGTGGGGGCATTCGCAGAAACTGCCGTCGATGCGGATTCGACAGTGCTACGGCGGCTGTGCTCTGTGATATCCCTCCGACGGTCACGTGGTCGGCTTTATTCACTCAAAATCCATCGTTTCGCGGCACTCACTGAAACCGAAACTGCGACTGGCCGCATTGAAAATGCCTCTAATTAAACAACCGTCGCACGCTGGAGCAAATGAGATTTCTACAGGTTATAAGTAGGTCACTAGCTACTTATCGCAACAAAAAAAAAACAAGATGCAAAATTTTTGTGTCAGTGCCCCTTTAAGAATAGCGGACTTCGAGTCGCTTACGATTGTGGTTGCGCGGGTAGAATTTATAGCAAGGGCTATGGCCATTTCCTCTCCCTGAGTGGGATGTTTGGCCGGCGTGAATGCTGGCGTCATCGTGACGCCATCATTGCTGACGACTGCAATTGCCATGGCGTTGAGACAAAAGCCGCCGTTGTAGTAGTCGGCTGCGTCAACGTAGACAATCTCCCGTGGCTCACAATGGGCTCGGAAACGTTTGTCGAGGGCTCGTACTCTAGCTTGTCTTCTTTCCACATTTAGCTCTGGATGCATATTCATTGCCGCCAAAGTAAATTCTTTTCATGTGTTTCGAAACGCTGTGACACTTTTGAGTTTTCTTTTTACGAGCTCATGAAAAACTAAGGTACCATTCACCACACCATCGTTGTTTCTGCCTTGACTTTTCTGATTTCTTTTTCATTTCACCCGTAAATTGACATGCAACAGGGTGCACGTCAGGACAATGTTGATTCTTTGTGACTACATTTGGCAGAACCCAATTTTTTAAATTGCTCTTTCTTTCTATTGAACTTAGGGGTCTATAGGGGGGAAGCCCCTTAATGGATGGGGCTGTTGGCGTCTCCTGGCGTCGTTCTTGCAATCGTCGTCTCACGTCACAGTACTAAAACACCGAGTACTAAAACACCTCGCGCTAGAACGTAACGCGTACATAAAAACGACTGGACACTCGTTTGCGCCTCACCCTGCAACTCTTAGTAACGCATACTAAAAAACGCTGGCACACCCGTTTACGCCTATCGCTAGAGAGCTTCGTACTTTAAAGAGAAAACACTTTTACAGCAAAGCTGTACCTCCCAACGGTTTCATCTGCGTTGGCAAAAACGCGACGCGAAGCCGTCAAGAATACACGTATACACTGCGTGCTTCGCTCCTTCCCAGGTTTCACGTTAGTGGAGATGGGTGGAGTTAAACTTCAAATAAGTGTAGATCTGTCGCCGAAGTGTCAATGATCGCAGCGATGATCCGATGAAACGAAAACGAACACTTTATTGACTCTACGTATTTACAACTCATGGCTCGTGATCGCAAACAAGAGGTGGGCAAGGCCCGCGTCGAGCGGGGCTCGCCGCTCTCTACCCCCTGTCTCTGCCGCTCCTCTCAAAACATAAAATTCTTCGGTTTTACCACCAAAACCCCGCCCACGAAAGGGACGTCACAACTTGAGAGTGAGGACGGCTCATTGATTACACTACACTAGGCCACTGATTGGCCACCGTGACAAAGCTAGGAGGGTACAAAATAGCCACGTGACCCACCTCTCTCCCCCTCATACAGAAACCCAAAGGTATTCCGCAAAACACAAATATAACAGAAATGAAAACCAACCACTAAAAGCACGCCTAACGCCGGGAAAAGCAGACCTAACCACGCACGCCTATGTTTGTGCTCCGCGCCACCAGAATTCCTTTCCTTTGTTAACACGTGGAGCGCCTAACAAAGCCTGGTCGCCTATCTATTGACGACATCCAGACGCCGAGTCGCCAGGTTGAGACGTGTGACGAACTGCAACTTCGCTCAGTAGCTTTGAGCAGTGCAAATATCGTAGACAGAACGTCTGGTGACTTCTTCCTAAGTCTGACCCAATGATTGACCCCCTGACCGACCTTCAGCTCCCGTCCGCTTCGGGGATTCTCGTGGCGGTAATCGCGGTCGCTACAATGTCAACGGTTCCCCTACGCCGGCTTCTCGCAAGTAAATCCTTCTCCGAAACCTTACATCCCTTTCAGCTATCACGGAGTGACCGACGCCTTTGTATGCGTCGTCTCAGGGCCCTCTCGTCGGGTGGATACAAAAGCGCAGCGAGTAACAAAAGCCTCCGCAGTTTCTCCTTACGCCCCTCGCGCCTCACTCAGCTCGGCCGGCAGGGAAACAAACACCACAAAAGTAAACCCTATACGTAACGAACGATATCTAGCTGCTGGGCGGTATTAAATAAATAAGTGAGATGCGCTAACTTAATAGGCGGGAATTTTTTATTGCAAATAAATAAACAACGACCTCTTGAGATGCCACCGATTCCTCTGCTCACGAAATTCTTAAGAGGATTGCGGCAAATGTGGAGAGGCAGCACCGATAACATGTTGTTTCTTTTGTGCGAGGCTTCCTTACCCCTGAAACATTTGAAAATCTAAGACAAGGCCTTGAGGGCTTCCCACGATAGAGTTCTGCAGTCCTGTCCGGTAGGACATCCCAGGAACGAAATGCTGAACTGGACACTTATCGGTGAAGGAAATAATTTGCTTGTCAACTAAGATGTTTGGTGAGCATGGCAGAGTGAGGCAAGCGTTTCTGATGATATCAAGAAGAGGACGGACATTCTACAGCCGATTGGCTTGTCTATATTCATGGGAAACAGCGAGACACACACATACACAAACGTTGACACACGCACACATCACGATACAAACACAACACCCACATAACCCAACACACACACAACACAAGATAGCACAACCAAACACACGACACACACAACACAGACAACACAACACACACGAAACACACACATACCTAAAATACACATACAACTCAACATACACACAACACACACACCCAACACCGTACGCACACAACCCACATAACACAACACACACAACACAAACACACAAATGCAAAACACACACACTGTTTACGACATGCTTCATGGTTCTTCGACAACTTAGTCCCAGTGTGCAATATATTGCACACCTCATAACTTTTCAGCGATACGTCATAGCAAATAAACAATGGCATCAGAATTATCTCTGTACTCTAATAAATTCAGTTATTCAAAAAATCAAGTGGTTTTTACTACGCCACGTCTCGGGCCTCAGGATGATATATATACATATATACAGCTTCACGTGAGGTTAGGCTTGGTCCAGTTCCTGAACCAAGTTGGCGTCTCTTGCCATGGAATAGAAACGAGATTTCGATTTTTTGAGTAGTTCATACGGTGGGCCGCTCTCGGCCAGGTGTCCCTTGTCCAGCACGATGACCCTGGGAAGAAATTGTAAAGGTCATGGTCATTCATCTCTTTAAATACCTGTGTGTATTTATATTTCCCAACACATGTGTGTTTTTGCAAATTTTTTCTTCATCACTCTCCTAAAGGTGTTCTCCACCTTTGACCATTTGCTTCACAATATAGTCGGAAGTCGGAAAGTCTATGTATATTGACCGCTCTTGAGGGTACACCACAGAAGATTAACAATACTGGAGTACCTGAAGTTCACAGTAAGAATTTGCGTCCATGATGTTACCTTACAAGTGTAACTTCAACTGTATACAATTATTTCGTTCTGACAGAAGAAACAATGTTAGTATAACCTGAACCAGATGAACTTGCTCCGAATGAATTGACGATCTATTCGGATATATCGAATCCAGACATATGGAATTATTGCATATGTCGAACCAACCAAATATCCACTTGGAAATCTCATGCCAAAAATTCACAGTCGCTTAGCTCGGCTATGCAAGGAAATACGTAGCGTGAGCTAAGGTTCAGCTGGTTATTCTTAGATTTCTTGGTTGTCTAGGATTAGCCGATTATCATGCTTACTGCTGCTAAATCGATTTAAAATCCAATTCAATGCAGTCCAGTCTAGACCAATTCGATCCAATCCAATCCACTCCAGCCCTGTCCTGTCCTGTCCAGTCCAGTGCAGTCCAGTGCAGTCCAGTCCAGTCCAGTCCAGTCCAGTCCAGTCCAGTCACTGCTCCTTGCGCATGCGCATCACGGCTCTCCAGGAGCCACGCGAAACGGCTATAAAACGGCTCCGGCGCAGCGTCAGACTTGGCCACTGCGCAACGGAGGCGCACAGCTGGACACGCGCCGGCTCCAGTGCGTCTGCCGCAGCTATGACGTCACTCCTCTGGAATGCAAAGACCGGCGAATGTGCAGACCCAATTCTCTACACACCCGTACTCCAATAGGATTGGATTTCGAACCCAATCCAATTCAACCCAAATCCAATACAATTCAATGATCCTCGCGCTTGCGCAGCATGGCCCGTCAAGGTCCACGCGAAACTGCTCAACTTCGGCCAGTGTAGCTTACTCTACAGAACTGTGCCACTTTCGTACGCTTGTATCGAACTCTCGTTCACCGTCACATTCCATATGTCGAGTGCCGAGCCGCAAGTGCCCCTGCCAGTACGCTTCTCCTGGTGGTGTTCTGGGCGATGAAGATGCCTTCTCGGGCGTCATGTCGCTTGGGTGGCCCTCAGCAGCTGCCCGACCAGCTCGATGCGCTAGAATGGGAATAGCCTCATGACAACAAAAACACAAGGTGTGATTGGATGCGAAAGGGGAAGGCAGAGGAGAAACCGGCGGGAGGCGTTGCAACCCAATGGCGGCTCTGCTGGCATGAAGACCGGTACGGCGTGTTGCGCGCTCGTTTTGTTCACGGCGGTGTGTCTTCGGGGCCATGTCGGCGAAAAAACGAAAACGGGAGAATCCGGATTTACCCACGAATGCGGGCATTATTACACCGGTGAAGACCAGTGAAAACGATTATCCGGTTGAAAAGGCATTCAAAATTCAAAATTCCTGGCAGCCCGTTTCACCGCGACACTGCGCAGAGAACTGACGTAAGGTTAAGGCAGCGCAGCCCGGCCGTTCTGAAGAGTGCCGTGTGCGTGTTCCTGCAGGTGGTTCAGCAAGCGGCTCGGTTGCGGTTCCAAGCGAGAGTTGTTCGGACACAGAATACGGGGCGGTGTTGAGCACCTCGAGAGCAAGTTAGCCCTCATTCACACAGCCGTTTTTCACCCCGTCCCGTTTCCGTCACGTCACCGTCTTCCGTCATGGGCGACGGTTTCTCCGGCGATTTCTCGCCGAAAACGGTGCGACGGTGACGGGAATCCGAGCTCTACGTTTCCGTTCCGTCAACGCGATGGCACCATGCCCGTGGTAAACCAGCCAATCAGAAAACAAATTTTCGCGGCTAAATTTAGCGAAAAGTGAGCACAAGCCATTTTCTTTACGTTTTAGATTAAGCACGCTCAATTCTAGGCTAAACTGATCGCTGTGCAGACGACCCTGTACACTTAAGGAGAGCTTCAGTACGAACGCTACTCCGTTTACGTCTCCGTCACGTCAAGAAACCGCGACGGAGACGTAAATTGAGTAGCGTTCGTACTGGAGCTCTCCGGCAGATTACAGGGTCGTCTGCCTATAGTGATCAGTTTAGCCTAGAATTGAGCGTGCTTAATCTAAAACGTAAAGAAAATGGCTTGTGCTCACTTCTCGCTAAATTTAGCCGCGAAAATTTGTTTTCTGATTAGCTGGTTTACCGCGGCGCATGGTACCGTCGCGTTTACGGGACGGAAACGTTGAGCTCGGCCTCCCGTCACCGTCGCACCGTTTCCGGCGAGAAATCGCCCGAAAAATCGTCGCCCATGACGGAAGACGTTGACGTGACAGGGTGAAAAACGGCTGTGTGAATGAGGGCTTAGAGAGCTGTCAGCCGTCCAATGCGCCATTCCGGATGCAGCAACACCACGTGAGTTCGTAGGTGATGACGACGACGTGCAGGCTGTGTTGGATCGCAACGGGGCGGCGATCGCGGTGGGTGTCGCCGTTTCCGAAGAAGCAGACCTTATTAGGGACCCTGACAACGTTAGCCGAGTTTGCGTCAGCATTCATCGGAATTCTCGGCCGCGGGGGCGCAATGGACGGCGCCGGGCTTTCTCATTTGAATAGCGTTAGTAAGCTTGAAGACAATTTGCTGAACTTCATGACGTAGAAGATCAATCAAGCGAAGCTCAAACTTTTTCGTGCTTAATAAAGTGCGGTGGCCGTCAATCAATCAAGAGAGCTTTATTATCACAAGACAGGAAAAAGTTTTACAGACTATTTGGACCGATAGCCAGGAGGCGTTTCGTATTTTCCGCGCTTCGAGGAACAAATCGGGAAGCTACCGCTTGTCGCGATCTCGGAAAGCTGTCAGTGATGGGCGGTGTTTCTAGATAAGCTTGAGATAGGCATATCTTATATTTCTAATTACCTATGTGTGGAACTATATGTCGAGATACTGTTGGAGTTCAATATATCCGTAGTTTAGTAGTCGTAGATTAGTCGTACTTTAGTTAAACCAGCAGAGCTTGCGCGTGCGGGGGGGGGGGACGAGAAGCAGCTGAGTGTAAAATGACCTAGAGGTATTTGAGACTAACTTGAAGTGGTTTATAAATCCTTGTATGGATCCTGGGCTGCTGGAAGATGTTAGGCAAAACTGCAAAAGCCAACGTCAGGTCGACGCGTGGCCTTACAGCTAGGTGCTCGAGGGGCAGCATGCGGAAGTTAGGAATACTTAGGCACCGTCTGCACACGAACTTCAGTTAATGGACATTGAAACCCTGTTTAATGGGTTCTAGATGAACAATAGCTTGATTTTTAAAATTGATCCTAATAAATCACCTGTTTCATTAACTTAAATGCACGAGACGCTGTAAGCGTATGTTAACGCCCTTTAATAAACGTAGGGCGCCTAAGTCGAGAACACCAAGAATCTTAGCCTTCAATTTTGTCTTAAAAATATCTTTTCATGTTTAGAAGTTCTCATTGTGATCTGTAAATGGCGGACTGAGGATTTGTTCGGAAATTTCAAGTAGTAAAAAGTTTTCACAGCGGCGTCAACATGTTTGCAGGTACGGTTGGGCCCGTTCTTTTTACAGTCAAACCCGAGTATAACGAACCCGGATAGGGCGAATTATGCTATATATCGAACAAAAATAAATCAGTTACCGAAATACACACGAAACATATTCCTTATAACGAAGTTCACATCTGATACATCGAACTAGGCGTGCCTAGAATGGCCGCCAAAATGCATGGTCTCGGAGCGGCGATTGAGATGTTGATTGGGTGTGACCTCTGAGCAAAGGCCGCGACTGAGACATTGCGCCTCGTATGGAGCGACGTGACACCCGACACTTTCCGTAACTGTTTCCGACGCGCGGAACTCACGACGGAACCCGCCCAGTCGGTGAGCCCGGACTAAGACGGCAGCTCGCCAACCTTCCCGATGCTGTGCCCAAAGGAGTGTCCTTTGAAGATTTCCTGAGTGTCGACGACAGCGTTGACGCCGCTGTAAGCCTCTCGGATGCGGACACCATCAGCAGCACCGCCGTAATGCTGGTGAAAAGCACCGAGGAGGCAGAGGATGTCGCGAGTGAAAACCATCCGACGCTTAATGAAGTGGTTTCGGCAATTGATGTCCTCCGCCAATATTTCTTCGATATTGAAGGACACGGACTCAAACTGGTGCAAACAATGTCTTATCTAAAGAATGATGTGCTAGTTGGCGCTGCCGAAACGAATGAAAAAACAAAAGTCACCGCTTTTTTTTTTCGAAGTAGGCAGTTAAGGCGGAAAGTAGCTTTATTATTTGCAATAAATCGATTGTTTTGTGTATGGTAATGACCTATTTTATATTGTTCGTTTCTGCATGTGAGGATGGCGGGGAGATTCCCGCGTATTGCGAACTGGTAACAATAAATTCGTTATAGGCGGGTTCGGCTATATCGAACTATTGAATATATCGAACTAATCGTGGCGCATATTGCAGTTCGCTATAACCGGGTTTCACTGTATCTCTTGAGGTTTGGTTTCTGGCGCGTTAATGATCTGCAGGTAAAAAATATGGCGTGTTAGGGCATAAAGAGCCGTCATAATAAAATGCCCTTGTTGCGATGTCATGCATTGCTAAGAAATATGCGTAATCTTTAAACACTGGACTTTCCGCCCAACTACATGGTTGGTTGCAAACGCAACGGTATCTAGTGACGCGTTGTTTCATGCATGACTTTGTAGACTTTTCTAACTCATGTGAAAGACGAATGAATAAATAAAGGACAACACATTAACTGTCATTTATATACCTCCAAAAAAGCGTAAATTGATGCCGAGCATCTGAAATCTTTGAATATATTTATTAACACGGTATTTATTAACAATTTTGAGTGGTTCGATGCAACACTTTTGCGCCGGTTTGACCAACGTACGTTTCCCGGGATAAACCGAAATACAGTCCCCATTGTTTCCTGCTTCGAAAATTCCTGCTGGCTTCTAGGTGACAGTTTTTGTGGCGTGAGCTACACTGGCCGAGGTTGAGCAGTTTCGCATGGCTCCTGGAGAGCCGTGCTCCACATGCGCGAGGAGCAGTGACGGCTCACGGCGCACAGCTGACGAGCCGGAGCCGCCGCCGCGATTGAATTGGATTGGATTAGATTGGGTCGGATTAGATTGGATTGAATTAAATTGGATTGGATTGGATAGGAAATCGTTTTAGCAGAAGTAAGCATGATAATTCGCTAATACTAGACAACTATGAAACCGAAGAATAACCAGCTGAACCTTTGCTCACGCTACGTATATCCTGGCATAGCCGACCTAAGCCACTCCTAAGTTTTTTCACATCACATGTGCGTAAATTTTGCCGCTCAGTAAAAAGGATTTCACGGTAGAGAGTATCAAGCCAAAGACCCGTCACTTGCGATCTGAAGATATTACCCACTCGGAACTGAGGACAGTGTTAGAAGAAATTGAAAGCAGAGAATAAGAAAGTGGGTTGGTATCGAAAATTATGCTGAAATACAGATAGTTATCTACTAATGCGTAGCATTTTTATGTCGCTTCGCCTGAGTGGGAATTCTTCCCAGCCGATTTTTTTTATTTTTCTTTAAATCCTGTACGATCAGATCATTAAGAAGTAGAACTTTCGCGAACTATGCATTATTATAGATATGCAGGGCGTTCCATGGTTCGCCATTTCCCGTATTTTTTTTTTATTTTTTTTTAACGTTCTAGCATTTCTATCAAATATCTCTTTTAGTCTAATATAACGATATAGGTGGAACTTCCGCAAAATCTGCATCATTGTGGAAATGCAGGTCGTTAAACGATTGGCCATTTTCCGTATTTCTTCATATTTTTCGTATTTATATTTTAAAACTTGCGTTCGATTAATTTTCTCCATTTACGCTATTAAACGCAAGCAGGTGGGACTTTCCCGGAATCTGCATTATTTTGAAAATGCCATGCCTTATACGTTTTGCCATTTCCCGAAATTTTTAATATTGTTCTTTTTTTTGTAGTTTTTCATAATTTTGACCGCCGATTATTTCCATTTACGTTATTATAACGATTACATATGAAACTTCTGCGAAATCTGCATTTTTGTGGAAATGCAGGGCGTTACACGGTTCACCAGTTTTCGTAATTATTTTATATTTCTCTTTTATTTTCTTTCGACCAATTATCTGCATTTACGCTATTATAACGACTACAGGTGGAACTTTCGCGAAATCTGCATTATTGTGGAAGTGATGGGCGTTACACGATCCTGAAGATTCATGGGAGAGGCCTTTGGCTTGCAGTGGCCGTAGACAGGTTAAAGAATTACAATGATGATGACACTGTCCTCTGGCTGTGGGGGTACTCGTCAAAAAATGCTATGCATTAAAATATCGTTATCTGTTCCACAGCGCACGAATTATTCAGATGCTGACCCGAGGAGTACCAGGTGCCACTGGTACTTTCAATGCACTAATTAAAAACTAAAACTTCTTCCGAGTAGCACTGAGCCCACATGAGTAAAATTGTTGTGAAATCACAATTATCATGTTCTTTTTTCTTAGCAGTTAATCACTTGAAGCCTAGTTTTCGGTAGAGCCACGTATGGTTGTACATAATCTGGCCACGTATGGCCGATTTCCGACTTTGGAGATTGCTTCTGCCGCAAACTACATGAAAATTATGGGCTCCAAAATCAAAGTCTGTTATCCCGGCGGAAGTCAAGCAAATCCCCATCCAATCCGAAGCTAGCCAGGCGGCTTAGTACTCAAAATGCGGTCGTCCTCGAATCTCAGCGTGGCTCTGTCAACGAAGATTGTAACCGAAAAATCGAACTTTTGTCTTTATTTTGTGCGAACTATCCGTTATTCATATCCGTTACTCCTATGGGATAGCTGGCGGCTCCTCGGGAAAATCTGGAATATTCAGCAAGTTCGAATTTTCGGAGGCTGAAAAAAGCGGTCGGCTACTGTCTAGTACTTATTGGCTTTTCAAAGATTTATGTAAGATGTGTATCTGTGGGGAAGAAACATGTCATTTGATTTAGTAAAATCCCTTACCGGTCGTAGTCGAGAATGGTGTTGAGCCTGTGGGCGATGGACTTATTGGCTTTTCAAAGATTTATGTAAGATGTGTATCTGTGGGGAAGAAACATGTCATTTGATTTAGTAAAATCCCTTACCGGTCGTAGTCGAGAATGGTGTTGAGCCTGTGGGCGATGGTGATGATGGTACAGTCCGAAAATTCGCGGCGGATGGTGGCCTGGACGAGTTCATCCGTCTCCATGTCAATTGCGGCTGTGGCCTCGTCCAGGATGAGAATGCGGGACTTGCGCAGGAGGGCTCGTGCCAGGCACACCAACTGCCGCTGACCGACGCTGCATGGGAACAACAGGTGAATAGGGCACGAAGCTAACAAACTTCTTTGAAGAAGCGTTGGTAAAACAGCCTTGATCTACGAGCTGGAATGAAATATTTTTGTTCTATGACGAGCTTCATTTCTCGGTTCCTGCTACACCTTGGCTCAACATCTTTTGGTGCCCGCAACTGGAGACCCACATCCTGGACCTGTTGCTGAGAGTGAACAAGTTATACACTAAGTCGCCGAGAAAAAAAAAATGTTCCAAAGCTGCTTGTTAAAGAGTCGTTGGATGTGTTGTTCATGTGGTACTAAACAGCACCTTTAATGGTGCTTTACTTAAATTAGTGTAGCGCAATTATTGGGAAGGGGTGTGCTCCATGCGACTATTTTTTTTCTTAAAATGCGCCTTCATGTTTATGCAGTAAGTTTTGTGCTGATTGGTGGGTACGTGCGATGGTTATGTTGCTTAAATGAACATTTATGCTGTGTGTTAATCTTGAAATGCTATAACGATAATTTATTGCTGCAACACAATTATTTCTACGTGCAGTAAAGAGCAAAATTTTATCAACCACAAACGCGACACTGACAGAACTGGCGTCCCCAAGCCAGGTGGGAGAACTTCTGTAGCGGCGACAAAGTGTTTCTTCGTCAGTAACCGTAACCAATATTTACGACATTTATCACTCTTAAACAAATATGAAATTGCTGATTTAGTATTTCATGTTATTTTCCTTTAGACTCTCTACAAATTTCCAACTACGGCCGAGTCCTTGCGGCGTGCCGAACTGTCAATGAGATATTTTAACCCATAAATCTATCGTGGTCATTTCGCAAATATTGCTGAAAATATTGCTGCAAATAACGGCTGCCAGACGTTTTCGTCGTGACAACTCGAACGCAATTGTTTTCGTCCCCCTTCCATACGACGTGAAGAACCGAATTGCTTGCCAGACGTAGAAAGGCTCATTCATTGTCCCTATTAGAACACGCGGTGCACGAACTTCTATTGTGTATGTACTCAACTACTGACATGCATTCCTTAGCCTGAAGGCAAACCCATTTTCTGACATATTAACCGAAACAGCTAGTGAACATTTTCTGTCTATAAGATCTTTCTGTGGACTTAAAAATATAAACAGACAGACCTTTACACGATGAGCTGTACAATATGAAAATACCTGATGTTTTCGCCACCTTCGGTGATTTCGTGAAGAAGCCCTTTGTCGATGCCGCTGACGAAATCCTTGAGGTGCGAGTGTTGCAGGGCCCACCAGAGATTGTCGTCAGTTTTGATCTCGAAAGGGTCCAGGTTCCATCGAAGCGTTCCGCTGAACAGCACCGGTTCCTGAATAATATTAGCAACAACGTGCGAGTGGGGATATTTGCAGTTAACAGATGTTTGCATCTGTTAACTCACGGCGAAAGTTTTAAAAAGACGTTGGCTGAATATACACACACTCGGACTTGTTCGGTACTTGTAGAGGAGCATCCATACTGATCATTTTAAAAAGTCTGATTGCGAAAGCGGGGTGTGGTTCCTCAGTGAGCGACACTACGAGTAGTCATGGTATGCCCTTGGGATTCAGAAATATAATTTGATTTTCACCCTATTATATTGCAAGCGAACTACACGAAGGAGCTTCGTTTCCATCGTCTCTTTGAAACATAAAATTATGGTGCACAGTCACGTTCAGCGAAGAAAGCATACGGGTACATGCTTTGAATAAGAAGGCACTTGAATAAGAACGGTAATAAGCCCCACACGCCACTCTAAAACCGCAGGGTGGTTTTTCTCTTAAAGAACTGCAAGCTCTTGCATACCTCTCAAGTTTTACATCCAGAAAATTGTGGGAAGCTCAATCGAAACAGTGGGGGAAAATAAAATATTGGGGGCTGTAGTATAAATATAGGGGGCTGCGGAGATGGCCGTAGTGGAGGGCTTCTGAGTAATACGGTCACCAAAGCATCGCTAAAGTGCGTCAAAATGTAGGCGCATGGACGTTTCACCATTCGCCTGCCCCTGACAAGGAGCCAACGAGGCCGGTATCCAACCCGCGCCCTTGGTCTTAACGGCAGAACGCTTTAGCCACCGAGTCACTTTGATGGGAAAGCGAAAAAGCGTCGACTGCGAGTTGAGCACATCACGAGTGGAGTTTCGTTACCTGCGGTATGATGGTAAGTCTGGAACGCAAGTCGTACAGGCCCAACGTAGAGATGTCCAGCCCGTCAATAGTGATGTCGCCGTTGCATGCCTCGATAATACGGAACAGCGCCAGTGTCAAAGATGACTTGCCTGCACCGGTCCTGCCAACGATGCCCACCTAAAAGAATAAAATGCTTGCAGGTGACATTCCAGGGCGGAGGTCCTAAACCTCCCGTCACCTGCGCAGGTGCTGCAGGCGTCTACTCTGGACGGTCCTATGGGCCGCTAGGTTAGACCTTCCGGACCTAATAAAGTTCAATGTCTGCCTGCCTGTCTGCTAAATGCTTGTTCATATTAGTTCACAGTAACTGAATTTACCTAACGTCGTGCCTTCCGAAGATTAGGGGTTAAACGCGCAATTAACGTTCGAAATACTCTACAGCGAACGGTTACACCACTCTGTATTACCCTATCATTAAGAGCGATTGACTAGCAAAGGAAAGGGAAATGGCTCACAGGTAACTGTGTCTTGCTGCAATAGAGGGTGATTTTTGTTCGGATTCAAAAGTTCTGAGGAAGTGAAGTAGCGTCTACTTAGCATTTGCTTACACTATGGTAGCAGTCAAGTTTTTTTTAACTTTTTTGGTTGACATATAACAATATCTTTAGAGCTAGTTTTTGTAATTTTCTAATGGTATGATGACATGGGCTATAAAAACGGTCTGCAATGAGAACATCAGGAAACCTAAACATATAACATGTATTTGTCTAGGCCTAACAAAAGTTATAATTCCTTGAAAGGACTGAAATTGTCTTGCCTCGTGTGCGCCACCTGCGAGGGTGCAGTGAAGCCTTTGAAATTGCTAGTTTATTATGCACACAAACTTAAACTAGATATTTTTATCCAGCCACACTTTCTATGCGCAATTTATTACTGCTTAGGCCTTGCATTTTTGAAGTATGTCGCAGTAGCGGGCATACTTCTCAGCAAATCCTTAGCATGTATGTCATCACCTGTCTTTCTATGTTTTTTTGGGAACATTTTAGTGTGCCGTGAAATATTGCACTATGCCTACAGGAAACGTCACCGAAGATATTATATCTCTCACTTGTGAAAAAGAAATTCTGTTACATGCAGTGCACTTCAGGAAGTATACAGTTGCGCCGTATCATGTTCAAGCCCAAGAAATTTTATGATTGTGCTCAGGGCCAAACAATTGTTGTGAAGTCTTTCTAAATGAACTTACAAAATCTGTTGTGAAAGTTGGACGCTTTCCATGTGCCACATACGCTGACATTGCCGTTTTCTCAAGCATTTTGCCACTTCCCCTACCCCGTGAATGCGTTGATTTCAGTGGGTATTTTCTCACCAGTATGAGTCAACAACTGTCGGAAGAACATTATGTTAAACCGGAATGTGAGCATACTTCCATTATGTTTAGAGTGCTCATAAACAGAAGAAGCCCATCACATCACTACCACCATATTCACAATCGGTATTCATTATTAGCATGTAATATCTTATCAAAATGTACAAGTACGCAGTAGTTGCGAGTAGGTTCCATCCCTGATTGATAATATCCATTCGTACAAAATGTGCAACGTCTATTCACATAAACTTGTACAATAAAACATATTCAAGTAATACTTCCACTGCCACCTTTTCCAATTTATACACGAAGCCAAACCGCCCCGTTAGTGTCTAAAGCTGAGCGAAAAGGCCGCTTCAAAGGAAAAAATCACAGAAGAATATACGTGGTGTACTAAACGTTCTTGACAGTTCACAAGTTTACGAGTAGCTGACGTGGTCTCATTGCTTCTAGCACTGATTTGCAGTAAAGAATTGAGGCGTTGTACTGCCCACTTGACACACAAGATGACACACATGGAACACCACGTAAAAGAAAAAAAGTGTGATGGGGCAAAACGCTAGAAGCATCGCCCATGAATCAGAAGCACATTTAAAGATTAACGTCAGGGTCACATAGACAAAATTTGGGGGGGCTTGTAGTGCGGAAAACTAACTAAATTGATACAAAAGCGAACTTTTACACCGTCTTATGTCGTACTTCACAAACGAATTATGTAAGATTCACTGGAAGATGAATTCACCCAGACGAGGCCGGGGTTGCACCGTGGCGGAGGAAGATGACGGTTAAGGTAACTTTGTAACACGGTGAAACATAGCTGATTGGTTTAAATCATAAGTGCTGAAATGCTGTCAGTGATGTTGATGGTAGAGTTTATGTAATATCTTGTGTGTGCATGTAATGTTAGAGAAGAAAAACTTCGAACAAGGTAAAAGCACGATTGTTGCCAACGTTTCAGCAAAGAGACTTGCTTTCGTCAGTGGTAATGTTATGTATTTAAACACGACAGTATGCTGGGATTCACCAAGATCTAACTGACGTCATATCCGTCACGGAAATGACATCGCCAGAAAAACGCGGCCGCGCCGGGATTCGACCTGGGTGCTCCATAGCCGCAACGGAAGGTGTCAGGCGCTTTACCGACTCCGCTACGAGCTAAAGCGCACATGGCCGTGTGCACGCGCCATATATTTTTCCTATATTCTCCTCCATTGAGGTGGTGCTGCCATCTACGAGAGGTGAAGCGAAGTAGTGCATCACGATGCTAATGAGCGCCGACAGTTGGCGCCAGCTGTGCTCGTCGCAACGCGACGACGCAACCGTCTGCCGTACACTCCACAGAGCAGGGACGCAGTGGTCGCCCATTTGACAAAACGATGCGCCAGCAGGTCGTCGCTCGCCAAGCACACCCACAACACAGCCCCGCAAATCATGTTCTTTCGCTGCAGCGCACCGTGAGTTTACTAAACGATTCGCTGGCAACCCCTTCGGTTTCGTTCGCATGGATTGCGAGCACGTGTGGTTTCATTCGGTTTTACGCAGTACTACGGCTCATGCAATAGTGTCTAATGCTAATGCGTCTGACGTACACTACTACCGTACACAGCGTGCAACGTACACTACTAACACGCAGACTATGGTGCTGTGTTAATCTGTTACCACTCGCTTGCGACACAAAAATGGAACGCCATCATAACTACCATTGCCATTTCAAGTATGAAGCAAGGAATTGCAATAACAAACAATGTGTCTTCGGTTTGTTTAGGCTCTGGTAGACCAACCTTTTCACCGGGATTGATGGTACAAGAAATTTCGTCCAAGACGAGATCAATGTCCTCTCGGTAGCGGGTCGAGTACTCCCGGAACACTACTTCTCCGGCCGTAGGCCAGGAAGGATCGGGTTTGAAGTCAGGGTTTTCCCACGGTGCCTGAAAACGACATTTGCTGCGTCATAAAAAATAAAACCTCACAGAGTGCGTTTAGTGCCTGAAGCGGCAAGCAACGTAGACATCAGCGAAGGAGTTGGCTTTTGTTTATGAATTGTCATCATGCAAGTGTTAAAAACAAGTTTCAATAAAACACCTGAAGATCAATGCAAAATTTTGATCGCGACTCAAGTGCAAATACTCCTCGTATAAAACTCTTTTTTTTTTCTCCACCACCTGAAATGATGGAATACACAATGAAACTCAGGAGCAAGCTCACTCGTTTGTCCAAGTTTGGCATAAAAATCCGGGTATGTCATTTGAAGGTGACTTGAGATTTCTTCTGATAGGCCGGCTTAAAATTTTTAAACAAAGAAGCTCCGCCAGGCTGCTATTTCGCGGATACTTTTAGCGAGAGCACGACTGTTTGAATTGAACTATCTGTTGGTTTTACGTATTCGACCTAACGGCAGCGTTAATGTTTATTTAAAAAGTGCGTGCGGAATTTACCTCTTGCGAAATTCTTGTGTACTCGAAGCACCGTTCCATTGACACGAGGTTTGTTTCTACTTCAGACATCGACTGTACAAGTGTTTTTAGTATCACCGTGATCTGAAAAATGAAGAACGTTTAGGCTTGCCGGTTAGCAATCAACAGATAACATTGATAATTTCCGGTTCTCTTTTTTCGCGACTTGATGAAAATCTACAACCAGTAGTAAACGCCGTTTTCCGAAACATTCAAAGTCCATTTTTTCTCCATCAAGAAATAACTTAATTTTCGTCAACAAAAACGTCATTTCCGAATGCTTCTTTTCCGAAACTATTACAAAAACGCTTCTTCGATATGGTGCAATTGAGCAATTGAATATTATGCGCGAGTGTACATTGTTTGACACACTCGATGTTAGTGAGGAATGTCAAAACCATAACATTTACTGCATATTATGTAACCGTAGCTTTCAATCAGTTTACTCTTAGCCAATTAACTGGGCAGGTTACTGCTTGCACTACTCCGTCCTTTTAACCGTGAGTAAGCGCCTTGAAAATCGTAGTTTTCAATTTCTTAGTATTATGGTTACTGCACATAATGTACGTAATTCTGATGCATGCTCATGAATTAGCCTCTAATAATATCCCTGAAAGGAAGTGTGAAGCCGTTACACATTCCTGAAAGGCTCGCATTTAGAATCGCTACTTCCAAGAGAACGAATCACTCTTGCAGGTTCATGACAAATGTGCAGTTTTCTAGCCATTCCAGCGAGTCCGTAAAAACAGTGGGGGTTTGTTTGGCAGTTTTGTTATTTTGCGCTCAAGAACTCTGGTCCATTAGATGAGGACCTCACGTTTACAATAGCTAAGGAGTGGAGAGAAAAGGAAACAGGGATGAACAAAATGACAAAAAAAGTTGATGAAACTGTCGAAAACCGTAAAAAAAATGTGTATTCTAATAGCCTGCATACATCTATATTTAAACGCATGCATAGAAAAAGATGAAATTGCCTATGTGTTTATAAGCAACCAGTTTAAGCAAACTCCTTAAAGTGGTGTAATTTTTTTCGAAAAAAAATAATTGTCATAAACCTAAAATGTAGTCTTTAGGTACAAAAAAGCTAAACAGCTGTCTTGGTAAATTCGCCGTCGAAAAATATTTTCCGGTCCAGGATTTGAACCCGGGACCAGTAAGAGTTTTCTTGAACTTCAAAGTTGCTGACGAAATGCTACAGCCTGGTTTACTGCCGTACGGCTGCATTTTAGGTGTATGCCAAATTTCGCCTTAGTAGATTAACGATGACATCAGTAAGACACATTACAAGTGAACGGACATTTTTTTAGGGGTTAAGTCCCATAGGGGCTTTGGCTGTCGACGTCTGATGTCGTCTCATATCCTCCCAGTACCATGTAGTAACGGTACTAAAGCACCGGAATGCTCGTTTTTCAATGCCTCGCGCTAAAACGTTTCGTGCTTCAAAGACACGGGACTTATAAGAAAGCTGCATACCTCTACCCCCAACAATTTCATCTCCCTGGGCTAGAACATCAAGGCGCCAAGAATACACCCATACACTGCATCCTTCGCCCCTCCACTGGTTTCACTTTGCGGTTTCATCTCCGTGGGCAAGAAGGCCAAGGCGCCAAGAAAACATCTATACAATGCATCGGCGATCCCCAGGTTTCGTGTTAGTGAAGATGGCGCGGGATTTTTGAAACCTTGGATTTCGTGGCAAACGCAGTTTCTTGCCAAAAGCTTGATCATAATTTGTGAAGCTATCAAAGGCAATCTTCGAGGTTTTTTTCTGACCGTGGTCACTTCATAAAATGACGGGCTACAAAAAAGGCGTCTAAATGAAAGTCGGCATGGATATAATGTGGTGGCTATAAGTATACCCTGGAAGAAAAAAAAACAGAAGAAACTGACCGCCAAACAACCCGAAGTGTTTTTAAAAGCTATTCTCAGACCGAAACCTGCACTATAAATAGCGACTTTTTCATGGCGAGAAGCACGGGAGAAAACACCTGACACGATGTTTCCGTACACAACTTCTAAACAACAGGACCATACGCAGACGCCGCCCTGGTAAGTGCCTGTGAAGTGATATCCACGGCATGCATTAGGGAAACAAACTTCAAGTCCCTCCTCCGGTTGTTTGTCGCTCCTCTGTTATCTTACCGTGAAAACCCTTTGTTGGTTTTACTGAGTGGTGTCTGCTTTCGTCCGGCAGCCTGGTGGTTCACATCAGGAGTCGTGCAACAGTGCTTACATTTGCAGCCGCCGTTTATTGTTAAGCACATCCATGTTAAGCACATCCTCTCGAGGGACAACCCCTCATAAAACGTATTATTTAGCCATTCTACAATTCATTTCAAAATGTCCATTGCTCAAAATAGGCACTTGAGACATACAGTGCGACCGGGAGAGGCATTGCCAATACTCACCGCTAAGGAGTAGCCAACCGCCAGGCCGGCCAAACCAGGCGAGAGAGTTCCCCTGTTCAGTACTACTAGGATGGCGGATATAAACACAATGCAGTACCCGAGGAACTCCAGCCGAGTGGAAAGCCACCTGGAAGAACGTGAGAAAAGCATCGTGAGGTACGTTGGACGCTGGCTTTTTTCTGTAGCATGCTCAGGAAGACGCATACGTGTTTAACAATGACCTATACAAATTTTGTGGAATGTATTTATTGTTCAGCCCAACGTTTCCAATTAGGAACAAGTCTGAGGAGGGGAATATTATACGTTTACTATGCGGTTCCATTCTGAATTTGGTTTATGTGTGTGTTAACCGATTTGGTCTGCCCAACACTTGTGATCGTTTGCTGTCCTACCAACAGATAAAAACTTTGTTTTTATAAGTGCCTCAGTGTAGGTGTTAGTTTTGTTCCCTATTGATCACTATGTTCACTTGTCTTCGTGCTAACCATGCCTTTTGCCATGTCTTTGATACTACCTTTGTTGGATATATTTGTCTTCGATTCTTATGTAAGAACCTTTTTTCTGTTAGTGGTACACAAGCTGTGTATATGTATTCGACTGTTTTTGTTTACACCAAAAAACTGCATTAGTGCTTTGTTACTTGCTACCTGCTCTTCGCTACACTTGTTGCCGATAGCTCAGGCCGCTAAGCTGCGGCTTTTTTAAGTGCACAGCACTTTAGGCGCTCGCCTTGTCGTCCTAGCTCGCTCGCTGGAACCAAGCATATCGCCACCGCGTTACGGTTGTAGCCTGTCACGGTCCCTTCGCCGCGGCGTAACCCAGAAGCTTCGAAAGCCAAGCGGCTGTGCCAGGATGTACGTAGCGTGAGCTAAGGTTCAGCTGGTTATTCTTAGCTTTCCTGGTTGTTTAGGATTGGCTGATTATCATGCTTACTGCTGCTTATCAAATAATCCAAATCAAATCAAATCCAAAACCAATCCACTCCTAGCCAATCTATTGCAATTCAATCCAATCCTCACGATTGCGCAGCACGCCTATCCAAGAGCTACGCGAAACTGGTCAACCTCGGCCAGCGCAGCCGATCCAATCAAATCCAATCTAAGCCAAGCCAACTAAACGTACGAAAATTACCAAAAGCAACATAAACACAAGATACAAGACTAACACAACGGAAACGCTGGCGAATCCCTGCTCTGCACTTCCGACCGCTTTCACGTTAAGTGGAACAGCTTTAATTTTTTCTGTCGTCCTGGGCCATGTAATTTACATGTCTCAAAATAAGCTTGAAACTTGAAACTTTTCGAGCGTTCCGTACGGTGGAGGGCTGTGTTCTTCCTTTTGGAAACACTCACGCTCTGGTAAATGAGCCAGGACGACTGCATCTCACCTGATGGCCACAATGCTGGGGAAGTAAGTACTGTGGTTGTTGTCGGTAAGCTGGTCCGAGAGTGCCACGAAACGATTAGTAGCTTCGTACGCCCGGATAGAGCTCGTCCCCGCCAGAGTCTCTGACAAGTGGACGTAAATAGGGGAGCGCGTGATGGACTCCAGCCGCCTGAGTTGTCTCGACGTGGCAACGTAGGCTTTCTGCGGTAAAAGTGTTTTTGGGACGCTTATTCGATTATAAAATTTTTTTAGCAGAGTGCTAAAGGAAGAAAAGTCTTTCGAAAGTCATTTTTTTCATAGACCAGGATAGATATTCGGGTACAGTGGTCATCACAATGGCTTAGGTCGCATGTACGTGCGTGCATACGACCTTAACTATTCTCATAACATTAGCCACCCCACACTTCCTACACTAAATGGGTGGCGGCCCTTGGCTCACACGAGCGACGATCTGAGCGAGGTGTCTTGCTGCACTGAGGTTAAACACAGTTCTGGACGAGTAGAGCGTGTCCTAGAATGATGCGCCATATCCCTATCTACTCATGTGTCATGGTTTGCATGTTCGGTCCTTATATGAGATCAATTTGTATTAATATTACGGACGAATAACTGCTAGCCGGCCCAGTTGGAATTGATTCATCTTGCAAAACAGCGCACAAAAGCGGGGACAAGAAAGGAAACACGGAGAGGCACTTTGACCAGCTCAAACTTTATTCGAAAAAAAAAAACAGATTTTTCACTTCTCACAGCGCTGCGCAAAACAATGTCAGAAACAATTTGATGGCGTGCATATTAAAACACCTTCGCTCTCCGTAATTTGATACGCAAGCGAAAATGGCAGTGTTATCTTCTTATCTGACAATGCTAAGGATGGGCGGCTTACACAATCTTCTCACACCCCCTTCGGACTCCCCTTCTTTGATTCACATCCTTCGGTTGATGACGCTGTTATTCCGTTAAAGCATCCTAATAAAACTTCTAGAGAGATTTTGCAGACTTCGCACATCTTCCACCGCAACGAAAATTGTGTAACCACGCATTTCTAGCATTGTTAAATAAGGAGATATCATTGGCTTGCAAGATGAATTAATATTACACCATTCAGCAATCATCCTACGGTTTAAGCTTCCAGATTTTGCCTAAAGAGTGGCGAACCCGAAAGTTTGAGCTACGATTGCCTATAAAGCTTGCCCAGAGAAGCATGACAGCGGAGACGAAGTACTTTCGAAAAGCTCTCCTAAAACGTTGTAGAAAAACCGACTTTCGGGTGAATCGTTTAAAATAAACCTATTAGCATTAACCGCCTAATGTTTTCACTTAGCAAATCCCAAAAAGAAATCATACAAGCGCCGCATAGGTCGGCTACGGTAAACAGGACAAGAAATATTTAGTTCCATAGGACAGCCATATTTATTCGCTTAGATGTTTGCTGTCTCCCCGCGACCAATGTTTTTATAACCGCGCCTGCTTATTAACCAAAAAGTAGAAAATATACAATAATTCAATCCAGTGTACTCGCAGCAATGCAACTATAAACCATTTGGAACTGAGTCGGTAGGAGGCGGATTAGAGATATGTTGGGCCTCATCGTTGCACTTGCTGCGGATTAGTCGGGCACTTGTAGAACCACTGTGGCCTCCTAGAGCAGGAAGACTACTGCCTTAGCTGTTATTTATCGCTCTTGGATCCAAACGTTTCAAGTAACAGCAAGAACTTCTCTACGTTGGTAGAGCCCATCCACAATTATTTGTAGCGTTGGTTATCCGAATGACAATTATATCTGCACCAGACTGTGTACTCTACTTGAATGTAGTTCCTTTCTGTAAATTCTTCATGAGGCTTTTAGTTGACTCTTCATCTTTATGCCCAACGATTTTGAAATCCTCAATCCCTGATTGTTCCATAATCCTCTAAGTCAATTACTTGTTTTTGTTACGAAGCCACACCTCATTGTTTAGGCAGGGCATGGTCTATGGCTACATTGAAACGAAATCTGTATGCTTTAAGTCATCCGTACGGATCCGTTCTTTCGAATGTATGCGAGCAGTGGCACAATCCCATTTGTGAAGGGCAGATTTAACCGCTATATTTAAATTGAGTTGCAAGCTTTCGCAAAATTGGAAGCTAACGAAAATGCGCTTCAACACATCCGCTTATCTACTTTTAACCGTGCAGATAGTAAATTTAGGTATTTTTAAGCCTCGATTAGGAATTCGCAGGTTTATTACAGCCTCCCCCGACTCACGATACGAACCAATTGACAGTTAGTTGCAAGGAAAGGCCGTAACTAACTCGTAGGTGTCCGTCCCGCGATACCCCGCAGCTGTAGTTTGGCTTCTGCAAGGGCACAAACGATACTTTTTTTGCCGACCACCTGAACAAGACATGCCATGTTCGCTTATGACAAATTTCTAATAAACAGTGAGGCACAAATTCCGAATGATGGAAGGGGAGCTTCAATGTGTGCTTAGAAATCCCAACAATCAAGTTTTTGGCCATTGGTGACTTTCGGCTGAGGCAGCCAGAGTATAAGAAGTACTAGTTAAATCCACCCTTTTGTTGCTGCTGGGCGGGAATTCCAACGTGTAATTTACTTTTATATTTCAGTGACTTGGTCGTCCTTGGTTAGCTGCCTGCGCGCCAAATACCTAATTTATGATGACAACCGATTTACAGGGCTAACATCGCAGTGATTACCTGCACGAAATAATAGATGCACATGATTGGTGCGACAGCCGCGAGGAAGATGGGAGTCTGCATAGCAATCAGCAAGAAGGCTACCACGGTCCGGAGTGAATGCAGAATCAGCAAACGGACATTCAGCGGAAGCGTCATGTCCGCAGCGTCGACGTCCTTGGAGAACCTTGAGTGAAGGAGAAGGGAGAGAATGATGAACAAGGCATTAGCTTGAGAACTCGGCTTGTTTGTCATTAACATGATTTACAAATTATTGCCAAGTTGCCACGATTTGGGCTCGCGTAAAAATCACCGGGTCGTAAAAATTAATCCGGAGCCCTCCACTCAGCCACAGGCCACCACTAATTCGCACGCCTGGATGAAGCTTCGGCGCGTCAAACACGCCACAACCAATCAAGGGTAAAGTGAATGGGACAAGACGCGTTTTAATCGACATTTTCTTGACTCGTTCTTCAGCAGGAAGAGAATGCTGCTTATCATCTCTGACAAAAAGTGGCTAGCAAAACTTATACAACATCGCTTCAATGTGGATCAATGAATTCAAGAGGATCTCGTGAGCGCTGGAGCTCGGCCTGACCGTGCTCTGGTAAAGACGGCTTTTTGTTGAAAGGGGTTATAGCAGAGAGTACTGTCAGCACCCCTCCCAGCATGGTAAAAGCATGTTTGGAGTGTAGACCATTTTTCTACGACGTCATGAAGCGACCCAGTGGAGGACACACTTCTCTATATCTCCTTATGTCCCTCTGTAGAACGTCGCTGGCGTGCAACTAATTTGTGGTGAGGTATCCAGCGCGGAATGCTCCAAACTCTTGGCTTACCTGTTTATTATGCGTCCCGTCGGTGTAGTGTCAAAGAAAGACATGGGGGCACGAAATACATGATGGAGCATGCCCTGGTGAACAACCCTGGCACCGTGAAGCATTGCAAGTTGTAGAAAAACGCATCCCAGGAGCAGAAACACGGCTGAAATAAACAAACAATGCTGTCTTTAGCACTTCAACAATTTCTTAACGACACCTACAGCTAGTTTTGTAGAGGCTGGAACCGTACCACCTAGTCTGGAGATGCGCCATTGGAACTACGCCACTGTGAAGGGGAAGAGCTTTAGGCTCAAACGCGACACAGCTGCGTCTTCAGCCAATGACGTGGACTCCACTAACCTTCTAGATGCAGGAGTCGTCTTTCTCTCTGGCTCTGGCTGTCGAAAGCCCATATTAATGCAATCGCACCAGCCTGCCCAAATTCACACCCTTCCAACTGATTTAGACTATGTGTCCGTGGAACTCCTCCCATGCACTCACCAGCCTAAAAGCACTTTTGTTGTGAACATCTACAGTCCTCCCTCTCAACTGCTCCCCACGTTACTCCCACTCATTCGTATCGTGCGACAACGTACCAAGGACCATGCACTGGTAACTGCAGGACATTTCAATGCCCACCATACCACCTGGGGTTACCCTAAAGACAGCAAGAAGGGCACGCAGGTTTGAGAAGTCATACGGAAAAACAACCTGCACCTATGCAATGCTTCCGGCACAATCACCCGTATTGGCAAAAGCGTATCTCATGACTCATCCCCGGACTTGTCTGACTTATGTTACAGACCCAGTTTGGATATGCCTCTAAGGCACATTAGGGAGTAATGACCACATCATCAGCCTGCAGTTGCCTCACACAACGCGGAACGGCGAACGGCGCGAGCACAAGCGCTCGCCAAGGCGTATAACGCAGACGAGGGAGCCGTGTACGTGGACGCGGCCAAGTACCGCGGACGCTCCGACGCGTACGTGGCGGTGGTGCTGAAAGCCACCACTGGAGAATTGCTGAATGCCGGCAGCGTGAGGGCCAGAACGGCTCGACAGGCGGAAGAGGCGGCCATAGCCTTGGCCATGAGCGGCCCCACAACGACCACGATTCTGAGCGACTCCAGGTCGGCGATCGCAAGCTTCGCCAGGAATGCAGTGTGCAGGACCACGGCACGCATCCTCTCGAACGCCGAAGGGAAGGGTCGAACAAGGACTACAAGAATCCGATGGTTCCCCGCACACGCGGGAGTGGACCTACCGGACGGACACAGCAACCGCAACGAAGAGGCGGACGCCGCAGCGCGAGAACTATCAACGTGCCGCACTGCGCCACCCCGCCCGCCGTCCCCCGCACCAGCGGACCGGCAACAGCAGCACAACGCAGACGCAGAGATGGAGCCCTTGACCGTCTACGGTGAAGTGCTCCAATGGTACAGAGACGGGAGACGCGCCTTCCCGCCACCCCACCCGGGACTGACGAGAAGAGAAGCGGTGCTCCTACGGCAGATGCAGACTAAGACTGTGCTCACGCCAGCGCTTGCGCGACACGTGTGCCCGGACGTTTACGAAGACAGTGTGTGCAGTGTGTGTGCGCTTACAACCGCGGACCTCGCCCACCTGCTGTGGGGTTGTGGTGGACACGTAGCAAGCGGGGGCTGCAAGGACCTCCCCCCGGACATTTACGGACTCATGAGCTCGCCAGAATGCGAGCGGCAACTGCAGGCAGTCCAGCGGCTCGAGGCTGCAGAGGCGAAAGGGCGCAGCAGAGGCGAAAGGGGGACCCGCACCTTCTTCTTTCTGCCGCCCCTCGAGGTGGCGGAGGGAAGAGAGACGGGGACCCTTCTAGTAGCCCAGGCTGTGGTCCAGGCCCCAGTGCTTCGAGGTCTGCCTAACCATATAGACAGGGGGGACGGCGAAGCCCTGCGTGGCCTGACCCGTCTCCTCCCGCCGGACAAATGTTCAATAAAGTCATTTCTCTCTCTCTCTCACACAAAAGCTACAAAAGCTCGTCTTGGCACTGCACACTTAACGAATTGGACACAGTTTTGTCATGACACCCCTGTCCAATATATTTATGACATCCAAGAATGATCAGCTGGCATCCCGGGCACAGCACGGAAGTGCACCAAGAAATCCCGCTGACTCTTGACACCCCAGTGGTAAGTACCAGCCTCGATAATCTTTGGGCTGCCCGCCAAGATCTAATCAAGCGATGGAAAACTCGGAGGACCAATCGGCGACTCCGCATTCCGTTTGCTAAGTCGACCAAAAAAGCTGCGGATTATGCCTAGCATCTTAGCCAGCAAAATTGGGCTCAATTTTGTACAAAGCTCCATGGAACGCTAGGCACGCGACGAACTTGCCATCTCCTCAGATCCCTAATGGACAACAACGAAACCAAAACAGCAGTGGCCCACCAACTGGGACGCCTCATACAAAACTATCCCGACACGGAACAAGAACTTCTAGAGAAGCTAAAGAAATCATGGGCCCGACCAGCAGGGGATCGTCCCTGCCCCATGCTCCTTACACAGGCCCCCCAAACGCTGACCTCGAGGCGCCCTTCACCCTCCCAGATATTGAGGCAGTCGTGCGGAACTTAAGCCGCAATACCACACCGGGTAAAGACCACACCCAGAATAAATACTTGAGCAATCTCGATACAGCCACCCTTAAAGTTTTATTAAAGTTCATTAACAACCAATGAAATGCGGGTACTCTACCACAACTCTGGCGGCCGGCACGCTGATATTACTCTTATCCCAAAGCCTAAGAAAACATTGACTCTAGGAAACCTTCGCCCCATCTCGCTGACATCATGTGCTGGGGAACTACGAACATTTAGTGCATAGCCGCTTGGGAGCACACGTCGAGGCTAATGATCGGTTCCCAATGACCATGTTTGGCATTCAACACCATCTGTCCACGCAAGATGTTTTAATCCAACGTAAGTCGGACATTACTGATCGCCTCACACCATCCCACAAGCACTGCATACTCACTCTGGACATCAAGGGTGCTTTCGATAACCTTTCGCACTCGGCAATACTTACAGGACTCGCACCTCTCGGATGTGGAGAGCGCATGTATGACTACGTCACGGCCTTCTTAGCGGACCGTAATGCGACAACTGGCATTGGATATTTTCGATTGTCCACTTTAACGATTCAAGCAAAAGGCACTCCGCAAGGCTCGGTCATCTCGCCTCAACATCGCCATGAACGACCTTCCACCGAAATTGCAGTCAATTCCCCACATTCAACACGCGCTGTATGCGTATGACCTTACCGTCTGGACGCCTACTGGCTCCATTGGAGAGCAGCAAGACGCCTTGCAGCAAGCGATTACCGTTACCTGTTACTAGCTCCAGACACGAGGCTTCCAGTGCGCACCCGAAAAATCGGCTTTGCTCACGCTCCCTTCCCGGCCTTCTCACAAATATGTGAAGCTCAGCTGGCCATTGCAGATAAGCCAGTCTCCAACATCCCGCACGTGCGGGATGTTGGGTCTCAAAATACCCAAAAACGCCTCTGGACTGCACACAGTTTCCCCGCTACATAAAGCCCGATCGCAACTGATGCACCTTCTGCAACGCATCTCCCACCACCGTCGAGGCCTTAAAGAGCACGATACCCTACAGATAGTGCAAGCTTTGCTCATTAGCCGCATTTCCTACGGAACGCCAAACCTCGCTCTCAAAACAACAGAAAAGGCTCGACTCAACATCATGATTCGCCAAGCGTACAAAACTGCTTTTGGACTCACCTCTGCCACTGCGACCCAAAAAGTACTATTTTTGGGAGTTCACAACACGTGGGTAGAGCTGCGAGAAGCCCATCATTCAGCTCAACGACGGCGCCTGCAATTGACTCGCACAGGTAGACAAGTCCTTAAAGCATTAGGAAACCGCCCGATACCCCCGAGGGAACAACAAAAGCGCATCCCTCTAGCCCTGCGAGATTGCATCCGAGTGGCCCCAATCCCTCGAAATATGCACGCTAACTACCACATTGGCCGCCGGGCTTCTCGGGATCGAGCCCTTACTGCGCGATACGGGAACGACCCCAGCGCCCTGTACACGAATGCTACCCGATACCCTGGGCGCGCCGGCCACGTAGCCTGTGTAGTTACACATACTGACCAATGCATCAATGCCGCTACTACTACCACAATTTGAATCGATGTCGCTGAAGAAATTATCATTGTCCCAGCCGCCACTTCCCGCCCTGAACCAGTTACTATCCTCGACGATTCGCAAACAGCCAGCCGAAACTACCAGATTGCCCGCATTTCATCATCAGCTCTACTCATCCTCCAAAACTGCTCGACAACCCCTGATATCTGCATCGTCTGGGCTCCTGGAAACGCCGCCATCTCCGGCAATGAATCGACTCATGCCGCGGCTCGCGATTTGATACGCCGACCATTTGCCGTCGGTGGCCAATGTCTACCCCCTCAAGATCAACCCCACTCACTGAGCGGCTACACAGATCTTCTCTCTTATTCCAAGCAAATTTGCCACACCCTCCTACAACCACGCTGGCGCTTCTTCAGAGAGGAAGCTACAACTTGGCGGCGTCTCTATACAAATACCTAATCACATCGCACCCGCCTCCACCTCATCTTTTCCACCCAACAACCTTCCCTCTGCGCTTACTGTCGCCAGCCTGGAACAGTCTACCACATCATATGGGAGTGCCAACGAACACCAGTCTTGCCCCTCTTTCCAACCCCACCTTAGAGCAGTGAAGAGCTTCCCTGGCCAGCCCGGACCCGGATATTCAGCTTAGACTGGTGACCCGCGCACGGACGGCCAGTCGAAGTCGAGGCATGCCGGACTAGGGACGCCTGCCACGGGGCGAGGCCCACACATCAGCCTCTGCTGTATAAATAAAAATATTTACTCTATCTCTCTCTTTTCACCTTTGACATGCGACTCGGCCAGTCGTTTTGTTTTGTGGTAGTGTTTTGTTTTCTGGAAGTGTGGAACCCAGTAAATAGGAAGCACTTTCGCTAGGGAATCTGCGCCGTATGAATGATTCCGTCCATGAATTTTGTGGGCTATGGTAACACTGGATCATCAGCACCCATAAGCTGCTTTTTGCGCTAAGCAACGGAAGGGCATTTTGATTAAAAATGTACTCTATCTGAGCTGGAGGTTGAGCCGTTATCATTCAATCACGCAGTTACCCAACAAATAGCCAAATGATGGGGGAAAATTAAGATGTTTGGAAGTTGAAAAATTACATACAGGAGTAGCAACCCCCAAACGCGGTGATGTAGTTTCTAGTTACGTCAGTTAACACCTTCCCCATACTAGACTGTTTGGAGGAGCGGAAAGTTTACCTGCGCACTTAAAACTACACAGATTCGAGTTCTTTTGTCTCAGTATCGATCGCCGAAGCGGCTACAAGCCATGTAGTTTTGGTACAGGGCGTCACTAATCAAGTTATTCTTTATTCTGCTTGCTATATGCATCGAAAAACAAATTGCGTCTAGGGTACTATTTACTAGCGCGGCGAGTGCCAGTTGAACCACAATGCTGTGGCGTAAGTTTGCAAAGATGTATTCTAGAGCAGTTGCATTAATTCTTGATTTCATAGCGTAAGTGCTAAAACTAATTCATAGGCGCCTATGAGAGATCTCGAATTTTGAACTTGGTAAAAGCTGCAATAACTGAAATTTTTTTTATGTCAACTCTAGGTTATGGCATTCGATATTGAATTGAAAAAAAAAGAATCCTGAGAACAACTAAGTTTGGACTATGGTTTTCTATTCGCGGGCATCAGTGCTACAAACATGTCGACGGGTTTTTCTGCAGAAATTGCACTTACCTTCGGCAAAGCCGTAAATGCCGTATATTACAAGGCGGTAATTCCTCTGGCCTGGGTCCCTGGCCAAGAACGGGTCTTGGGCGTCGTTGGTCCACGAGCTGACCCACATGCTGCCAAGCACTTGAAACACGTGGCAGATGACGAACGTTACCAGAATGCCGAGCATGATCCATTCCCCCGTCGCCTTGGCGAGGTCCCGGTACACTCGCCACTTGACCTGCGATGATGTAATGCACAGTCTTATCCGCGTGCGGCCACAAATCGCTAGCCATTCTCATGAACATGCAACAATGTAATCCCGTATAACGTAACGCGTCAGGGGCTCGGAAAATAAAAGAGAAGGGTAGCCTGATCTCAATGGGGCGATGCATCCTTGGCGTTCTTACTGAACAGTACAACTTGTAATCCCGCATAACGACTCAGGCGCTTGGAAAATAAAACAAAAGGATAGCTTTATCTCAACTGGGTGATGCATCCTTGGTGTTCTTAAGGAACAGTACAACTTGTAATCCCGCATAACGGTTCAGGCGCTCGGAAAATAAAAGAGAAGGGTAAGCTGACCTCAATGGGGCGATGCAACCTTGGCGTTCTTAACTAACAGTACAACTTCTAATCCCGCAACGAGTCAGGCGCTTGGAAAATAAAACAGAATGGTAGCCTGATCTCAAGGGGTCGATGCATCCCAATTGGCGTTTTTAACAGTACAACTTCTAATCCCGCAACGAGTCAGGCGCTGGGAAAATAAAAGAGAATGGTAGCCTGATCTCAATTGGACGATGCATCCCAATTGGCGTTCGTAATGAGCACTGCTCAAGGGCATAAGCACATCACAAGAAGCCAAGATGTCACAATGTCTAGAGATGCTTATCAACAAGAAACAATGTTTACAACAAAAAATCGTAACGATTTTTTTTTCAGTCGGAAAACCCGACGTCGTTGTCGTTGACGGCAGCATTTCGCAAACTGACCTTGAGGTCGCTTACGCAAGACGCACTTGGTGGTTTTTAGTTCAACGCCTTCCCGACATTTTTTCGAGGGATGGAGGACAATTGACACTTTCATATACTCATTATTCTGCGGCTGTGCTTTCCCATTGTGTACGATTCTACGACATCTGGCTGCCGAAAAGTTCATGCTATGTCATAAAGCACTTCATTGACAGCCAGCAAGGGTGGAAAACGTAGGTCGGAGGTACCAGCGTTCTGTTTTGCATTTTCTTTTTGTACAGCCATTTTCATGTGAATTCTTCACCTTCAGGTATGTTCTGATGTTTTTTTCTTACTGTACAAAATGCTCTTCCACAGGTCAATTGCAGTTTCTTGCCAACAGAAGTTGAGGGGGAGGCACCGGTAGCACAGCGTGCCCGAGGCTACGTAGGTATTTGTGGCAGGTGTGCTATTCAGGGCGGTGCATACCGATGCCGTGTTGAATGGGAATAATCCATTCGCCAAAGTAAACAGGTGTGCTTACCGACAAACAAAAATTGTCACTCTCAAACAACTGAAACTGTATTTGCATAAATAGTCTCTGTGAAATTTAGTTGAATTGTTGGACCCACGGCTTTGAGACGGCGTTTTATTCTCAGCATCCTCTGTTTGTATCAGTTGAACATGGGTAGAAAATAGGCTGCTCTATTATGACTTTTAGTTTGGCAGAACATGTTTAGTACCGCTGTAGTTTCCTGCGTTGACTAACTCGCAATGTTAACAGCACAGCTGTTTACCAAATCGTAATTTTTGGAGTCCGCAGTTAAAAATACCAAGAAATTTCGGAGCTCGCGTACGTGAGCCTCGCGGGGACTGCCCCGCTGTTAACAAAACCAAGAAAAGGCTGAGCGCTCGGGTGGACGTGCCTCGCGAGTACGGTCCAGAGTCCCCGTCTCGCGTTTGTGAAGACAAGCATACCCACTTAGGGAGATTGGCCAAGATTACGGCGACCGCCAGGCAGTTAAAAAAACCAAGAACATTCCTGGTGCTCATGTGTGCGTGCCTCGCGATAACCGCCCAGCGTCCTGGCACGCGCACGTCAAGCCAATCATACCCACTTAAGGAGATTGGTCAAAATTGTGGCTACCGCAGGGAAGTTAAACTAAGAAAATGCCGAGCGGCGACACCCAGCGTCCCCGACACCCGTTTGTGAAACCAAGCGTACCCACTAAGAGAGATTGGCCAAGATTGGCCAGGAAAACTCCCGTGTTCGCCGTAATCGCGGAAACACTTGCTTGGAACGAAAAAGACACGTCCTAGCATACGCCCCTCCAAGGTGAGGTCCACAAACGGTCACTTCCAAAAAATGAAGGAAGCTCACAGTTATAGCAAGTGACGCAGCAAAGGTCGATGAGGTAGCGAAGGAGAAGCAAATCGGCGGTAATCGTGGACTTAAAACTTTTGTGATGGTCTTGAAAGTTGCGTGCAGCTTCCCTACCTTCAAGTGGTACGTTAGTGTAAGCTTCATTAGTTTTTATAACCCCTTTCAGGGACCAAGGAGGTGTACAAAAAGAAGCTTCCGTTGTTTTCCTCTGTCCTAACTCACGCAGTTAATGTTCACCGCGCTGGTCTTTTACGGTCTCCCCACACAAAATGTCTTGGACGTCTGCTAATTGCGAAAAAAGGCAAAACGGCGGAAAAACACATCGCGAAGGGGGAGAATAATAATCGCGAGCTGCTTAATCGTGTGAGAGTTTGCCACATAACACGCTGCTTGGAATACCTAAACCTTGAATAGACGTTTAGCTGAATTACGTATAAATATCACGCGATGAGACACATGGGCTGTCAAAAACAGATTTCCCGAACTGACGTATAAACATTTGTTTTTGCTTGATTCAATATGCATGCATTCCAAAACAAGAAACAGACGTCTCACCGATCCAACCAGCACTGTCTCGTCGTCGGTGAGCTTGGCTTTGGAGTCCCTCTTGAACTTGGACAGATGGCGAACACTGCTTCTTCGCCTGGCCAGAGCCGGTCTGATGCAGCCTTTCAAAAAGCCGCCCTTTATGAGAAGACTAGTGCGGTCAGATTCGGATCCGCTTACTTGCGAGCAGTACCTGCACCATGGCGGATGTGCATCGGGTGAAGGCTCTAGGGAGCGCAGCCAAGTTTCGTTTACGGAAAGCCTAATCGAGAAAAATATTTGGAATGCTGTTTGATGGGAGCCGAATTCGCACTTCCGAGAAAAAAAAATCATCCCTTCGCGTGGAAAACGTTGACGACTTTAAGGCTTTTATTGTTGTTCACATTAAATTCAGTAGGTTCAACACCAAGTGAAGCATTCCGAGACGATGTTCAGACGTATGAGCACCATCCACTGCTTTAGGGGAGATTTATTTTCTTCGTTTCTAGATGCATAGACGCAGTCAATGAATGAGATTTGTTTTCAAAACAATCAGACTAAAAGGCAGCTTAACCAACTTACGGCTCTGATCACTGTGAAGTGATCGTGCGTTGCTGACAGAAGAATTGTGCCACAAAATAACACCAAATCCACTGCATCAAGTCGACCGCTCAAGCGACAGTGTACTGTACGGTAATTTTGTTACTGTTGAAGAGGTGGAAAAGATACCGTGAATTACATGAACTGTCACTCGTCCTTGCTGTAGATATTCCCGCCGTTTGCAGCGCGTAGGGTCGTTATGTTTTTGGAAAGGAATAAGTATTCACTGGAGTAGTGCAAGCGAAGCGATAAGAAAGAAACGCGCATCTTGTACGGTGGTACAGTGTACTAGAAGGTAAAGGTGTGTCGTGCGGGGGGAAAACTAATAAATTGTGCGGGTCCTTTTTGCGATGAGAAAATTGTAAGGAGCGCAGGCGTCCCCCAGAGGACTCCGGTTGCAGCCAGCGCCACTGTGATTTTAAATCAAATTAAACAGTTATTGGACGGGTTTTATCAAAATTTACGCCACGAAATAAAGAATAAATCTATTTAGGGCAATGTATAAGGATTATTATTACAAATAACAGTTTCGAAATCAACTGCTAAGCAGCGGCCGCCAGGGGCGCTGCTTTCAACAGGAGTTCCTCGGCAGAAATTTTCATCGCAAAAAAGAGCCCCCTAATCGACCCCGAACGATACATCTCTCTCTTCTGGCATACTGTAACGGCGCAGCTGAAGGTTATTGGCGATGCTAGGAATGACTTCCAAAGATGTAGCCAATTAGATCTTCCGCTCTAACAACTCACTTGGCAAGCTCGGGGTTAGGTGTGTGCACCTGGGAGACAACCTCACTCAAAACCTTGATGTCTCCTTCCGAGACGACTTTGGGGTCAGCCTCACGTATGAACTGGATAAGGAAATCGGCGAATGCGCCGCCACGTGACACCAGCTCGTGGAACGTCCCGACGGCCGTAACGAACCCGTCCCGCAGCACGACGATGGTGCTGACGTGAGGCAGTACCCAAAGGCTTTGTGTGACCAGGATCCGGGTCTGCGAGTAGCCAAAATATTTCCTTGAGTTGGAATGAAGCGAGCAGAAAATGGTTGCCTAAAGTTGTATTTTCCCATTGTCCCCAAAACGGTAAAAAAGCGGATCTATGTTTCGAACACAGGGCAAGAAATAAAATATACACTGCTGGCTTGTCTCAGACTGGGTTATCATCTTTAGTTACAACTTTTTTCTGCCTTTACTTCGCTGCTGATGTCGCAAAAGACATACGTACAACGAAGGCTTCAACATCCTCTGCTGGCTGACTCTTGCAAACGCCTCAGACTGTCACTGTTTTATATCGTATGCAACAAAAAGTGAATTAACAAGGAACAATACAGGCAGACTATACCAGACGATTTAACGATGTGTTCCTCATACTTACCATGATTTAAAGTTTTGTATATACGCGAATAGCGTTAACGTATTCAAATATTCCTTTTTCTAAAGAGTACGCATGAGTGAAAACAGCTTGCCCGAAAACATTATCTTTGCTTTCTTCATCTTTTGTTTAAACGTTGTGCAATTCGTATTTAAAAAACGCTCACGGCCATCATGGACAAATTAAATAAGAACAGCAAAACATGAACCAGCACCTGCAAAATCAGAGTATGGATGGTTGAGATGAAATAAGGACTCGCTACTGGTATACTTGAAAAAACATTTTCAGTCGTTGTTGCTGTTATAAAGCAATGCGTTAATTTCACTTGCATGAACAGAATTAGATATATTTGTGTGGTCTGGTTTATGTTTTTTGTGTTCTTGTTTTATTTTTCGATTTCTGTAAGTTTCTAACGCATGCTTCTACTTGTTTTTGTTCCGCCCTGTGCAATGATAAGGTGCTGGGCCTGTTTATGTCTTGTCTGCGTAGATTTTCGCGGGGTCCCAAGAATGATTTACCAACACGCCAAAGCTTATAACTTCATCATCAACATCACCACCAACCTGCAGGGCAAGGGCATCTCTCTACGCCCAAAGGCATCTACGCCCACTGCAGGGCAAAGGCATCTCCCATTAATCTTCAATTATCCCGGTCATGTGCTAAGTGCGACCAAGCTATCCCCGCAAACTTCTTGATCTCATCTACCCACTTAATGTTCTACCGCCACCTGCCACGCCTGCCCTGCCTAGGGATCTACTCTGTAGCCCTTAATGGCCAACGGTTATCTTGCCTTTGCATTACATGCCCTGCCCAAGCCAATTTCTTCTTAATTTCTACTAATATTTCCTTAACATCCGTTTCTTCCCTGACCCACTCAGCTCTCTTCTTGTCCCTTAATGTTACACATATCATCTTCTGTTCCATTGCTCGCTGAATCGTCCTCAATTTAAGTTGAACCCTGTTAGTGAGCCTCCAAGTTTCTGCCCCCTTACTTAGTACTCATTCTGTCCCCCCCCCCCCAAGTCTCTCCCCCCCCCTTTCTGCCCCTCGAAGTATAACTTAGCAAGGTTTTACGGTTTATTTACTTACCAGGCAAACGTTCAGCCAAGTTGAAGCCCTATTAGTCGATTCAAGTTTTAACTGGAAGAAGCACATCCAATTCCCCACAGTTCCATATAAAGGCTAGCAGCGCATCCATCTTTCGTAGGTTTATGGCACACATACTGTCAGAAAAGTTAATGGCGTAACATCCTTTTACCTTTTTCCGAATAATTCCTCTGGGGCCGATGACTTTGTCGAAAATGTGCTTCCCGACATTGGCATCAACGGCACTGAGTGGATCGTCGAAGAGGTAGATGTCGCGACCACTGTACACAGCTCTGGCGATGCTGATTCGCTGCTTCTGTCCACCGCTGAGGTTTAGGCCCTGGTCAGGGACGCATCAAAAAGACGTGCAATTGCATCACTCTGGCCGTGTACTATGGTGTAGGTAGACTAAAGAAACGTCTGGTACTACGGCGTATACAGAATAACATGTGTTTCTGGAGGAGTAAAAAAAAGTAAAATTGTGGCCCGTACGAGTAGGGAACTGGTAGTTAGCTCAAACGGGTATCAGGGTACATTATTTTAAATTTCTTCCGTTGCCTTCATCATAACTGCACCTAGCCTCTTAAGTATGTTGGTAACGCGTGGCGCTTTCACCCCAAAAGAACCGGGTCTGAGTTCTTCCCGCAAAAGCTGCTTTTGGGGTGTAAGTGAAACTTAGAAAACGAACACTACTTCGTTGGAACGATGAAGAAACCCAGTCGAAAATGACGACAAGAGAAATTTATGTAGCTTGTCGTATTTTTCCGTGCCGTACTGTCGTCTTGTCCTATTCTTGTATCGTGATTCTTACAGCTGGCTATGTCACGACCACTTGATTGCTGTCGTAGTGACAGGCAGTTGTGCTGTGAAAACAGGAATGTGTGTCGTTGAGAAAACTGACTTTGTCGTTATGACATTAATGAGTGCGTAGCAACAGATGGCTTTGTTGTGATATCAGGACTACTGTTCTCACAACAAATTTTTTGTTGGGCGACAGGAATTCTTGTTCGGTTAACGCGGGATTCATGTTGTCATTTTAGATTGGGAGAGCGCCACATGACTCAAGTTGTTTTGTAACGACCACTATAGTTCAGCTAAAAGCGGAGGTAGAGATCCAGCATGCTGAACATAAAAATGCGGGAAAGACAGGAAGCAGGTCAACGGGAATTGCACGACCCGAGTAGTTTGAAATGTGCAGTTATAGGCTAGCAGCCATTCCATGTCGCATTTTGGGGACGTAACGCTCTTGGGCTCTTCGGGGCGCACATAAGATGAAACACGTGCCAAAATGGCCAACGGTGTGCCTAGAATGTATGAAATTCACAAGCGTTAAGGCATAGATAATATTTGAAAGATTCTTGGAATCTTCATTATACAAAGATATAATTGTTTACACCCATGTTGGCTTCCCGTTCTTGTGCTGCCGACTTACTTTTTCTCCAATTTCCGTTTCATCCCCTGCTGGCAGCACGGCTAGGTCGTGCTCTAGCGCACAGGCCTCGATGATTTTCTCGTAGCGTTCATCGTCGTAGTTCTTGCCGAACAGAATGTTCTCCTTAACACTGTCGTTCTGCATCCACGCTTGTTGAGGTGAGTAGGCCAGGGTGCCCTTTAATGACAAAAGGTACGCAAGAAACACGCTGCTCTCTGTGGCTGAACAAATTCTGTTGGACGCAAAAAAAATGCCAGAAGGCAGAAGTGAAATCATAGGAAGTGTGACGTGGGCACACTCCAAGTTTTAATAGCTTGCGCAGTCCTTTCAGCCTTGACAGGGCGTTCTCACTGATTTCATTGTTTTTCGCGATAACAAGGAAGGGTTATGTAACCACAGTTGACATTGTAGCCGCGGGCTATATATAGGCGTAAATTTGCTATGGGGGCTAAAAGAACGGAAACAAGCCTAACAGAAAGCATTGTGCACGAAGTACCTACTGAACTGCTCTCGAACAACTAAGAAAATATAATGGTAAACTGATCCCGGCAGCCACTACAGACCGAACGTGGAAAGGAGGAGCCACTGGTTTTTGGCACGCGTATGAAGAATCACCGTTGCCCTAAGCAGAAATCAAGTCTCGGGTTGCTCATGGTAGCACCATACCTCATCAAAATTGGGCGCCACTCACTCACACCCACGCTCAGCAGTTGCAAATCACCATTCGCCCTAACTCGCAATCACGCTCACTATGCGTCCTCCACCATTCGCACCCATTCACGCGCACGCCCACCGCTCACCGTCCCCGCTCGCCATCACCACTCGCACTCACGCTCACACTCACCATTCGCCGTCACCACTCACACTCATTCGTGCGCGCGCTCACCGCTCGTCATCTCCCCTTGCGCGCGAGTGCGTGCAGCAGACCCTCCATGAATCATGAAGCCGACCAGTATTAGCGCATGACGGCGTCAGAAGGCCGGCCATACAAATCGTATGCCTAAATCAACACGCCACCAGAGAATATTAGGGTGTCCCATAACAGGAACTCACTAGCGACATATTTCCGAAGCTGAAAGCAATTCAGCCATTAACAACTACCACAGCGAGCGGCTCCTGAGATGAATAGCCAACAGCGAGCACAAGCGCGATAGTGGCGCTCACCGCGGCAAGCCCCGCACATGGCGTGAGCAGCGCGAGTGCACTCGCGAGTGGTGAGCGGGCTCACGGCGAGTGGAACTCACACTCGCGAGTGGTGAGCGGAGCTCTCCGAGAGTTTCTCTCGCACTCGCGAATGATGAGTGCGGCTCGCCACGAGTGACGCTCGCACTCGAAACCGGTGAGCGGGGCTCACTGCGTGTGGGGCTCGCACTCACTCGCACTCACATTCACCAGTCCAAAACGACGGCTAGGCTCGCTCACCACTCACTCATTAGGGGAGGTGTGAGTGCACTCGTGAGTGAGCCTGCCAGTCTATGGGTACAACTACTGGTTACATTTTATGTTAGGTGAAGAGATGCTCGAAATTCACTGGAAATGCCAGAAGTGAAATTGTGAATCATGTTGAACCGGGCCGACGAAGAATGGTGCACTTGAGCTATCAGTATGAGCTTAGAGACAACGTGGATCTCTAATGGTAGAAGCATTCCGTGGCAGGGGTGATGGAAACGCTATCCATGTCCTCGTGAGTCCAAGTCGCAGCTGAAGAAGAGCATGTGCAGCCCTTTTCAATGCTTGACATTAAAAGGTCAAATATCTTCCGTACGGCAGTATTGTTGCTTTTACGACCCGTTCAAGGCAAAAAAATCCCATATAGAATACAAAACATGCATAAATAGTTTATCGCTAAATAACCGAATGCCTACGGCAATTAGGGCATGAACAACGTGAAATTCCGTCATCCAGTAACGCACAAATCTTATTACCTATCGATTATTTTGAAACACTAATCTGAAAACGGACGTGATAACGCTCCTCAATATGTTGCAAAACACAACTGTGACGGTTGTAGTGGTTTCTAGCGGCTGGCACATAGGTCAATTATGCATTATCTTAGAAACGTATGGGAGGTTAATATATTTGGTGTAAAAAGGAAATGTTCAGTAAATTTCATAATGTGTCTCAAAACACCGGCGTTCTAGACATGTGATCACGTGATGTGGTCATTTTATTCGTAGTTACCGCCCCGTACCATCAACACAAAAGACTTCGAAGTCTTTGCTAAGTTTGTGACGTCGGCTGCGGTGCTGCCATGTATATCAGAGTTTCTTACTATATACGCTAGAGAGGAATCTGGCGCTAGCGTCTATGCGTCTCACATCACAGTGTAGTCTGTGTCGTCATGGCCCGCAACTGTATACGTGCGCTCACCTAGTTTCATCAGTGGCGTGGATTGAAACATTTTAGTGTCTGTAAATTCAAGTACAAAGCGACAAAAAAGCAAAGAATGGTGTAGAATTACGTAATGGTAAAATGAAACACGCTGTTTTAAAGCTCAAGAAATAAAAAGAGCGTGTTCTTTTTACTGAGGGTCTACCAGAACGGTTACGGCTACTATTCTGCGGCCTAACAGTAATGTAAAATTTGTGGGAGAAACTCATTAAGGAATCTTATTTTGCAAACATTCCTAATAATAAATTGTTTGAAAACCTCAGAAAGGTTTTATGCGCGTATACCTATAAAAACGAGCACTTCGCCGTTGCGGTGTTTTCGTTCTTGATTGCAAAACGGACCGTATGCTACAACTTTCGCAATGGCAAATTGCCCACTCATTCAAGATGTCCGGGAGCTATTGACATATGTACTCATACTGCACAAAAGAACCTGGAAGCTCATTTTCCTTACCACAAACTAACGTGTCTACATTGGGGGTTCGTACTTTTGTAAATATGTACTTATGGTCGCTCGCCGGCACAAGCCCTCCCATTTGCTTGCAGCGAAGCACAGCTGTCTTAGCATGAAATAATGGAGCGAGTGTCAAGTTTCCTAGCGAAACGAAGCAAGTTTCGGCAGTTTCGGCCGGATCGGCTACCTCGTTGACATGGCATTGCGTAGTGAAGAAAGTAAACCCAATAAAACGTTTAATAATCCGATTGGCATGCCAAGCCACCAGCTGTGGTCTTCCCATATTGCCATAGCCCTCTCAGGCGCAGTTTCCGCTCTAGTATACTTACTGAGGAACTCTATGATGTATATCTCTACTTTTGGCTTGTATTTGTAGCTTGTTTGAAGAGCACAAAACACTTACCTTTACCCTACCATTTTAACAACAAGATATAACTTCTAGCGCACTTACATTGACGGTGGCCGATCCTTCGAGCTTCACCAACTCGCCAAGGCAGGCCGAAAGCAGGGATGACTTCCCAGAGGCAACCGAGCCCACGATGGCGACGAGTGACCCTTTGGGAACCTTCAAGTTAATATTGCTTAGCGTAGCCGGGCTGTTTCGAGACCATGCGAACGAGGCGTTCTTGAAGTTCACACTTATCTCAGCTGAAAAAATAAACGAAAGGCGTTATTGTAGTCTCGCAGGTCTTACTACATGCTTCCAGTTTACTTTCTATGTCTCTAATTAGTAGTAACTTGCATTACAACTACACCAGACAGGGCTGGTGGCTTGATTGCAAGTTATTTATAAAGCCTCGTTGAAACGCTTCCAGTGGGATACGACCGACAGTGCTTTATAATCTTTCATAAAAACCCTGGAAGATAAACGGGTAGAATACCTAAGCCAAATGTAATGGCTGCTGAAACGGGCGCAGAAAACCAAACAAGACGCGGGCCAATCGATGCTAACGCCAATTACAAGCATTTCCGGCAGCTTTTCGGTTGGCATCTTTTTTGTTTGTAGGAGGGATTTTCAACAGCGAAGCTGTTTAGCAACACTTTAGTTTTCGTGTCCGCAGTTAAAAATACCAATAAAATGCCGAGCACACCCACTTAAGAAGATTCGCCAAGAATGCCGAGCATAACCACAAAAGGAGGCGGGCCAAGATAGGCCAAAACGAACATATCCACTTAGAGATTGGCCGAAATTGGCCAAAAAATAAATCCAGTGTTTGCGGTAATCGTGGCGACACTTGCTCGTAACGAGAAAGCTCCAAGGTGACCTTCCTCCAAGGTGATGTCCAAATATTGAAGGAAGCTCACACTTACAGCAACAATGATGGAGTAAAAAGGTCGTTGCGGCAGAGAAGAAGACGCAAATTGGCTGGAATCGGGGATTTAAATAGTGACGCTGGTGAAGGTTGCGTGCAACTTCACAACCTCCAAGCCTTACGTCTTAGTAGGAGCTTCCTTCATTAATTTTTTTCAAGCCCCAACTCAAAACGACGAGCCTTGCAGTGCCAGACACACCACTTGGTGTGCACTGCTGTTTTGAAAGTAATGGCTTTTTGTGTGCGCGATTTATTAAAAGAGAATTTCCAGTAATGCCCCAGAAATACGCTGGGTTTACTATACCTTATCGGACATACTTAAAAAAACTGCGTAAGCCAGAAACAGAAGATACTAAAACTTTTTGTGGAAAATGCGTTTCGGTTGTGGAAACAAATTCCAAGAGGGAATCCTGAACATTATGGACGCGTGGTAGCGGCATCAATCTCTTTCTTTATCTGCGAAAGTGGTTTCGATGCACATCTCCACTATGAATATTTCTGTAGGCAAAACCCTCATTTGGGGCAAAATTTTCGAGGCAGTTTTTTTATATGCCAACTGATCTTAGAACACGTAATGTGAACACTCAGGGGTTTCTGACTGCCTGTGGCAGGCCACACTGCTGCAAAACCCTCACACCTGTTCACAGCATCTCCAAGACCTCTAGTAGCAGGTGTGGAGAGGGCCAGTGTGTAATCCACACCTTCATTCAATCCAAAGCACTCGACACAACATGGTGCAAACACTTCTCAGAACTTTACAGAAAGCATATTCTACTATACCCATCATGATTTCTAGCAGACAAACCCCATGCTTTATACTATTCCCGTTTTACTGTTCCTGATAGAGATTCACACTTTACACTTCATTGTTACCACGCATAATCACAAAACTGCCCTTACAACAGCTATCCTATTGCTCTATTTCGCTCGCTATTTAACAGTCCACCTGTAGCTCTTTCTCTCATCGCTTTTATGAAGTAGTAAATTATTTGGAGCTCTTCCCCTACAGTGGGCCTGCGTCAGAAAAACGACCCTGTCATCTACTTCAAGAGGCAGAATATTATAAAGTATGCTTAGAATGGAGTTGAACGATAAAACGAGCTACTACGTCCAACCGTGAAAACAAATCATTGACCGCAAAAGAATGCTCAAGAAGCGACTCAACCTTGTTTGTCGTTGTGGTGCACAGCCGTTGGGTCGATGTCCTCCGATTGCAGAAAAGCATTAATCCGACCGCAGGAAATGAACATCTGTAAAAACAATATGAAGGAGGCCGACTAAAACAAATGAAAACCTACCAT
Source organism: Haemaphysalis longicornis (assembly GCF_048455015.1). Taxonomy (NCBI): domain Eukaryota; kingdom Metazoa; phylum Arthropoda; class Arachnida; order Ixodida; family Ixodidae; genus Haemaphysalis; species Haemaphysalis longicornis. The sequence goes on along the minus strand of NW_027526407.1, from coordinate 60,094,990 downwards.
GCACATTGACTCTAAACCATTAGTTTGCTATAGCCACAGCCAGGGATTCCTGGACTAGGAGCCGTGTATACCAGTGCGCCCCTGGGCACGGAGTCTGATTGGGCTTTAAAAGTTTCTGCAAGCAGGCCTGTTTTTATTATAGGATAGAAAATCCGTAGGCTTATAGAAAGTTTATGGAAAGTTTAAACATAATCGCAAACAATTAATTCTCTCTCTCTCTAGGTTTAGAAGCCTAATTCATTTCTTAAACTTTTATTTCCGGATTCTTTATGAACTGGCCTGAAATGATGTATTTTTGAGTGAAAACAGCATCAGTGGTTGGACAACCATGTTCGATACTTTTAAAGGGACCTTGCAACTCGTCTTCCAACTTCTTTTCAGAACGTAGTCAACAAACACATCCAGTAGTTAAAATAGATGGTCACAAAGTGCCCAAGCCAAAAACTAGTGCTCTATGCTCTTCAGATAACCTGAAAACCAGCTTAAAAGATTTTTTTCTCTCACACAACACTTGGCGTTTTTTGAGCCCTCCAATTACGTCAAAACAGTGATAGCGGCTATTGCCCGGTTCCTTTGAGTTGCAGTAATAAACGTAATCGATAACCACTTTAGAAAAAAAGCCACGAAAAGCAGAAACGGAAGCCCGATAGATGTGTGGCGACGACCAAACCACTTAGTGGGCTCCATGCTGTTGTTAACTACGGTTTTGACAGTGCTTCTAGACGCGAAGAAAATAGTGAAAGCGTTCATCGGAAGTGTTGGCGGAATAGTTTGGATTTCTGGGCGTGCTCTAAACATGGACATTCCGTAACTGTATCAACACTTTTCGTTACAAGTTAACGCCCAGATCTTCAGCCTCCAAGCTGAATCATCCTTTGCAAATTATTGTTTAAAGGAGCCATGAAGACAAAATACAAGTTGGCTTTATTAGAAAGACTGCTTAGTCCCGATAACGATGATACCAATATCATCGCAATCTTCGAACAAATAATGGAGATATTAAAGAAAACGTGTGAAGCCGTGGCGACCCCCTAGGCAATTTCCCGCAACTTTTCTATGACGTCACGGAACCTTGTTTGTGCGATTGGCGGCCGCCTAACTGACCTGTCGCGACGACACATGACTGGACGTCTGTGATGGGGCCTCTAGTTCCATTTGACCGCATCACTTGAATGCTAACGTGCAGTTAACGCACTAAAAATTATGTTTTATTGTTGGCCCGTATGACGTCATTCTTGCTCATAACACGTCACTGTGGCGCAAAATTTGAAAGTTTTTAAATACTTCTTGCTTTTTTTTCGTTAAAAAAACGCCTTTTGTGGCTCTAATGGAGCTGAGTGAGATACTGAGTCCTAGTGCTTTCAAATTAAAGGAGCTTGTATTTTCTCTTCGTGGCTCCTTTAAGTAGTTCGATTAACTTGAATAAAGGTGCCGTCGCAATTTTCTGCTTCTTAAAGCGACAATGAGAGAAGCTGCACCAGAACACCGGCGGCAAGCTGTGAACTAGGTGCGGTTATGAAAACGAGCGTCCTTACCATGACGGCTTTGCTAATGACGAGCGGAAGGAACGCCAGTGGCAGCCGCAGCGTGTAGAAGAGCATGAGAGACACGAAGGCCTTGTTGGCGTCGAGGATGTTGTTGCTGTCACTCATCACATACGCCGTGAAGGCGATGAGGGACATCTGCGGGAAATGTGAGCTGTTTCAACTTTGGAAAATAAGTTGAAGCGAAGCATTTCAGACATAGGTATATGTGTGGACAACTACGGTAAGCCTATATGCGTCTACGGCATGAACTGCACATTCTTCTCGGCGACGCCGCGTAACTCCTGCTTCAGCAGTGCGCAGCTCTCAATTCTTGCATTCTCAATTCTCAATTCTCTCATTTCTCAATTCTCTCAATTCTTGACTGTCTTGCTCTCCGAGAGCTCGGTCTGCTCTCCAGTCGTTTTTTTTTTTTTTTTCGTCCTGAGCGAGTTTTCGCTCGCTCAAGACGAAGGAACAGTTTTAGACATCACTTCTAAGACGAACCTCCTACCGCACTCTTTTGCAGGATAATCCGTCTGCAGGATAATCCGTCGTCCTCGTTTCGACTTTCTCTCCTAAACTGCGAGAGTAGCCGTGTTATGGAAAAGTTAAAGGTGGAGAGAAAAAAGTCCGAAAAAGGAGCAAGCCCGCTCGCCTTATGCCACACATGTCGGTCATATAGGTACGCCCAGAAAATGCAATAGTGCGTTTGGCTATGTTCACGCGTTTAGCATGGCCGTATTTAGAAGCTTGCCGTATTTCTCCAGTTTTTAGGCAGAACACACCTTACTGGAGGCTTTTCATGAAACATGTGCCTTTTTTAAAAAAAATACTCATTATGTTTCGGGATTATCATTAAATCTCGTCCTGTCACTAAACTAAAAGAAGAAGGACAGAACGATTTCTGGCAGAGCTACTTAAGAATTCTTGACATCAAAAATTTCCATATTTGGGCTGGTGATATGTCATAAATACGTGGACTTTGAGCGGGGAAATTCCCGCAATAAGAGTTAAAAGTTATCTAACAATTCCATGAAACTGTCTCATCCGGCTTACTGTGAATTGCTAAGAACAAAAAACACGCATTTCCACGATGTGAAATCATGACCAGTGGGCGAAGCATTGGGTATCGTTCTTACCGTAAATCGACCGTGACATTGCCCACTCGCGCATGTAAATTAGTGACAACGCGTGCGTACAGCATATACAATTCCAATCCAACCCAATACAATACAATTTAATTTAATTTATTCCAATCCAATCCATTTCAATCCAATACAATCCAATTCAAATCAATCCGATCCAATTCAAATCTAATCCAATCCAGTGCTCCTCGCGCATGCGCAGCACGGCTCTACAAGAGCCACGGGAAACTTCTCTCTCTCTCTCTCTCTCTCTCTCTCTCTCTCTCTCTCTCTCTCTCTCTCTCTGGCCATTTGTGAACTTTTTATTTTGTTCTTGTTAACCTTTCGTGAGCCTTTTGTTCACAGATGTTTCGATCTACACGGTGCTGCGCCGTGAGCACGGACGCCGGACGCCGGACAAGCCTCGGCCTTAAGGTGCTTCGCCCCTAAAATACTAATTTCCAGTCCCAAATATGATCATGATTTCAGTTTGTGAATTCAGGACAATCCGTTGTAACGGTGGCACTTTTTTCGAGGGGCTCATTTTAGGGCGCGCTGAAAAATTACCCTTCCAACACGTTCCTCCTGAACAGAGTGCGTCTGAGACAAGTTCGAAGCCGGGGGCCTAAAAGGCGTGAAACATCGGCTTACCACAAATGGGGCACAGGCGAAGGAAAACACAACGCCGGCATCGATGTACGCTTGGACCCTCAGGCACCCGAGTTCGTCGTTGCGAACCTCTTGAACGCGTTTCTCGAACGCTTCCTCCCAAGCGTACAGTTTGAGGACTTTAATCCCGGCCAGTATTTCATTCATGAGCTTTATACGGCGGTCTTTCTCTTGCATCACCTTCGCCTGCAACGGATAAACTATGCTTTAAATTCTGTATGTTCGAACGAAAAAAAAAGTGTTTGTGCTAAATATACTCTACGACTGTATATAAATCAATTCCGGAGAGTATTTTGTGTCCGCAGAGAAAAATGCCCTGCTGCAAAGCGCTGAAAGGATGGGCTCCGAACCCAGGAGAATGAACAACAAATAGTACAGTAGAAGAAAAGCACCGAACAGGGACGCGTGACCTAAAGCGGCCATATAGACAACATACAAGTTTGTTTTACTGTAAATATTTTGTGCTTTATACCACCCCCCGCGCTTGTCCGGAAGAAAACGGTCGATGCTTTATTCACTCCGAAATTGACCAATTAAAGTTAAAATTCTGATGCTCCCGCCAAAAAGTGTGTTCAAACAGCGTCTGCAATGACATCATAAGAACAGGTCTTCATGCTAAACTTGGTGTGAAGCGGAGACTTGTTGACCGCTAGTCAACCTAGATGGCGCCACCATACCGCAGCGGGCATTTCTGTCTTTGCTTTGTTTTCGACCGTGTTTGTACCTGGGCTGTTTTTGTTCAGGGAGAAAATATTTGTTTCGTGGAAAACGGTGCTCATTCGACAAATATGGTCCCGCAAGACGCCGTCGCTTACGCCAATCGGCCAGTGTCGTATAAGACAAACCCAAAGAGCCGCAGTGCTGTGAAGCTAAAATCATAATGCGCGTGGTACCAACAGAAGTACGCATCGGTATTTCTATGTTTACGCGAGCTTTCGTAACGTCTACTGATAATCCTACAATTCTTACTGCTCTAAAAACAATGTACCCTAAATTTAAGCGCAAACAGCTTGTTCGGGAAGCTTAAAAGTTCTGCCCAATTTGCGTTTGCTTTTGCCGGCATCAGCCAATCGCAGAGCTGGCGCGTATGACATGGTAAGTTCTGTTGCGGGAAATAATCTCGTGGGTCACATGGCCATTCCTTTCTTTTTCCTAATTATATAGCTTGAGTGAAGTTTACGTTAAGAATGGTGTCAGTGTAACTCTAACGAGGCAATCTTTCGAATGAACCAAATTTGTGTTTTGTCTGCATGGTCCCTTTAAGCGCGCACCTTGCATGTTTCGAATCCTGTATAGTTCCTAGACTACCCTTTTCGTTTTAATGAAGAATACGAAAAAACATTTCCCACTGACAAGAAAACGCATTGAGCCCGTGGCGACATAAGTTCCTGTGGTGAAACACGTCCGCCCAACGGTATTGGCGGGTTGTGCATATATAAAACGTGTGGATATATAAAACACATGCACAAGTAAGCATAAGGAGTTCGAAAGGAACGCCCCGTTCCTCCCTAGTTGTCAGAGCAGCCCCTTAGAGTAGGAGGCAGAAACACACAAGGATCTAGGCAGGAGTACTACAGCCCCAGTAGCCTGGTTAATCGGGCATTGGACTCTTCTTCCGGTGGCCATGTTTTGGAATCCTACCCTGGTGCCATGTTTTTCTGCATTCCCTTACTTTCTTTTTTTCTTTCTCTATTTGCAATGTTCAAAAATAATCTATTTCAAAGCAAGAAATGCACTCCTCCTCCTATGCCACATCCTTGACTGCTGCCCTCTATTCCTGTATTCATTCAACTAATAATAATAATGAAACTTTATTTCTGCTCGATAATCACAGACACAGATACATAAACACAGATACAGAAAAAGAAACAGCGGAAAAAAGCTGTCACAGACAGCTTGACGAGGCCGCAGCCCCCTTTTTGCTCAACAGCAGCATCGCGCTAAAGAAAACACAGTCATAAAGACAACCGGAAAAGTAAGAATAGAAGTTAACAATATGACACGTCTTTTTGTTGCAAGTAATACGCGTTGCTTTCAACCGGTATAAAAAGAACAGCTAAACAAAAAGGCCAATGAAAGACATAGAAACGTTAACACATTTTAGTACACATGATACGTAATTGACGTATCATGTGTGCGTACTAGCCCCTCAACCCCAATTATGTTTCGTTCTCTGCATTAAACAAAGTCGCTTGAGTGTCCAGGTCACAACCCCAAGTTTTGACACGTGCGTTGTAGAGGTTCGATGTTTTTCTCTTGCTCCCTGGAAGGTACAGCTTACTTTATGGTTTCAATAACTTCTGTTTCAAACAAAAGAAAAATAGCTTCAATTACATAATTTAGGTAATCTAGGATTAGGGCATGGCGACCATGTTTGGGAAATGTCGATGCGTTCCCCGAACTACGTCACAGCAAGATAGCAAAATAAATGGCCGCGTATCTGCTGTCAACGGCCCGACGACGAAACACGATAGTCGATGAAAAACGACTATCGTCTTTAGATAGTCGTCTTTCGAAATGCCGACGAAAGACGATAGTCGACTGGCGCCGTGCCAAGTTAAATGCTTCTTTTCTCGTTCCCGCTCACCTCTCACCCTTCTCCTCTCCCATCTGGTTCCTCCCAAGATAACACGCTAGAGGTTTGCTCAAGTCAATTTAAATTTACCTTGTTCCATTGCCCTAATTTGGATGCCTGGACGCCAGCGCTGCCGTACGGTGGAGGCGCGCGTGAATCAAGGCACTCTACTACAACGTTTATAGAACCACGTTGCCCCACTGCACGAGCGTTCCAAGCGGAACGTGGGATTGATTTACTGGAGCCCTTCGTTGCTGTTGCCGTTTGATTTGTGATTTGTAGAATTCCGCAAGGAGCTATAGTAGCATGGGCAATAGCAGGCGACGGTTTCCTGTAGTTGATGTAGTATTTAATTTGCTATCGCAAAGACCGAGCATCTGTGTATTTTTCTTAAATACAGGAGCCCTGCAAATAACACTTATGTATTGATTTTCTGCTTCCCATTTGCGTAATGTTTTGTCCTTGTTCAACAATGTTGACAAGTATAATCATTTACACCGCACTTAGACGCTTACATTTGGCTGGGGGTGTATAAGACTATTGCGCAGCTTCTGTTTCACTTTGGCCGGGTGGCTGAATGGAGTCACAGTCATACAGACAGACAGACAGACAGACAGACAGATAGACAGACAGGCAGACAGACAGACACACAGACAGACAGACAGACAGACAGACAGACAGACAGACCAAAATTTGGGCGTTTAAGTAGCCCAAGAAAGACTAACGTCTTAAAAAACGTTCAGCGAACTTAACCCGTAAGGTTACGAGGGGATGCCTAACTCTGTTTACTAACAGAATTTGTACCTGCCATTCAAAGGACCCTGAAAGGGAAATACAAGTTTGGAAATACAAGTTTGACAATAGTAGCAATTTTATCGCAAGCCTCGAAGAAATAATGCAGATAGGACCTCGTTATAACGATGTAGTATCGGGACAGCAAATGAGTTCGTTATAAACGATATTTGTTGTAACAGTAGAGGTAAAAATCGGCTATAACAAATCGGCACTCTGGCTTGCGCAAAAATACTTGATGAAAAACATTCCTCGAGGCATCGAACCCACTTAAACAACCTTCCTCCTTGTTGCACTTCAAGCTCAATGAACCTGAACATGACTACGGGAAATTACACGAGAACAAAGTTCACCTGACAAAACAGGCCTGCTTCTTTATTCATTTGATGAACGATGTGATCTTCGTGTGGTGGCTACTCACAGCACTGAGCAGGGGGGAAGTTTTGCACAGTGCCCACGAAAAAAAAAAGGCCTTCATACTTCTGCAGTTTTGGACTACGGGGGTTTCTTCCAATTAGCTTCTTAGCCTCCTGGTAAAATATTTCGTCGTTATATCCAATATCACGCATGGCTCTCACGGACTAAGTTCGCTATAGCCGATAATTCCCTATATCAGTGTTCCTCATAACGAGGTCCAACTGTATCAGAGGAAACAGATGCTGCAGTGGCAAATGGCCATCAACTTTTTGGTTACTTCTTTGACGTCACAGAATCTTGTTCGCGCGATGTGCGGCCACCCCCAAGAATTATGGCCGGGCGATTGTAGTGGGCCTTGTAGTCCCGATAGACCGTATCACTTGAATGCAAACGTGCGGTTAACTTGTAGGGGAGGCTCATATTACGGGGCGGCTCATATCAGCTAACTTGTAGGGGCGGCTCATATTACGTCTTGACTGCCCATAACACGTCACTGCCGCAATGAATATTACTTGCGTTTTGTTGGTTAAAAAACGTTTTCGTTGCCGGTATGCAGCTAAGTGAGTTACCAAAATCTAGATCTCTCAAACCGAGAAAGCTTTTTTTTTTTCTTTTCGTGCCTCTTTAGTGACAAGAAACAAAACACGGCTAGGATTGCCGCTTTCTCGAAGAAATACGGTGAAAGACGCGCGTGAAGAAGCCAGGTACCTGATACGTGCGTAGGAAACCCGTCACGACGGCGTTCACGGGGAGTAAGGCAACCACTGACGCTAGCCCACCCAAAGTGGCCACGCCAAGCTGTTGCCAAAGGAGGTAGGTGGCCACGACCACCTGGATGGGCGTAGCCCACAATCCATTGAACACCTGCGACGAAGGTGAAGAAGCATTGTGCCTGTGATCCTACTAAACCATGCCAATACAACGATACATCATCCCTGTTTATTGGATCCTCCAAAATTAAACATGAACAGGCGAACAACAAGCAATTAAAGATTTTAATAAATAAACACGGATAGAGCCCCAAACAGTAGTTTTTGGAGGAAATTCAATTACAATATTTCGAAAACAGTAAAATAGTAAAATTTATAGTAAATAGTGTAGTAAAGTAAATAGTATAGTAAAATTTAGTATAGTATAGTATTATAGTATAGTATTATAGTATAGTATAGTAGTATGGTAAAATTTAGTATAGTCAGTAAAGTATTGTATAGTAAATAAATAGTAAAATTTTTCGGGCAGCTGGCGCACGGGGTATGAATGCCTACAAATTCTCTTACTCGTTGCACAATCACACAGGTCCCATTCAACTGACCTGGGTGAATTTCATAATGCGCTGCGTATCAACTGCCATCAGATTTACGATCTCGCCAGTCGTGAAAGATCCCTTAGAGCCACTGGATAGGGTCAGCGCCTGGAACATTAAATACGAGAAGTTTGCAATGACGGCGATGCATTGAGAAAATTTCAAAGGTCGGCTTTCTTACTCCAAAAAAACAATATCCAAACTAATAAAAATGTGAAGCACTTTTCAGTGAAAATTCGTACAATAATGGGCTGAGCCACAGGCCACGAAGTGTTGGCGTTTTTATACATAAAGTTGGCACAAGGCGAAGTAAGTCTCTTTACGCTACTTCTGACCAACGTAGCAACTTGAAAATAACTTTTCTTCATAATTACTTTCATAAAGAACCGTTGATATTCACAAACATAACTGTAGGCAAAGTCCCCGCCACATTATTAGCTTTCAGACGCGGGGAATATATTCGAGCAGGGTGGATTCGAGAAGCCGTTCTTTCTGGTAAGAGGTGCTCTGCTCCCCTTCAGTATTGAAGCGCTGTTGGTCGTGGAAAGAACAATCTCAACTACGTTTCCCGGCAGCAACACATGAATGAGGTCCAAAGGCATGTTTTACGCTGGTATGCATTTATAGTGCCCATCAGTCTCAAAGGCGCACATAGTTTTGCCAACACGCCATGTTGTCCCCCGCGCAAGCTATTGGCTCCTCTGGCGCAGTTTCCTATAATATACATCAACGCTTGCCCCACTGCCACAAAATACATTGGCCTCTTTTTCGAAAGGGGGATGAATAGAACTGTACTGTTCTCTCAGAAGCGTACATGAATCGGCCTCTTTTTCGAAGAAGATGAGTAGATCTTTACTGATGTGTCAGTACAGTACATAAATGGAATGTAGCTATTACAGAAGGGGGTGCCACAAAAATATACCGTTGAGGGATCCCAAGTGTGCTACAGGGCGGCGCGTGTGAACCCTGCTTTGCAATTACCATGGAGACGACCTTTTAGGAAAGTTAGGAATAGATCTACGTCTTACTAAATGTTTTTCTGGAATTAATTTTCGCTACTTTGCACCGCGAACTTGTATGTTAAAGGAGTACTGACACGAAATTTTTATGTTACGTTTTTTTCGCTGCTATGCGTGCCTACCAGCCCACTAATCATAGAATGACAGATTAGACGGTCGAGCGCAGCGTAAACATTCATTTACGGCGTCGTTTATTCGTGCCAGTTTCGGTTTCGACTGAAAAACGCCGAGCGGCCGCCATGACAGCATGTATGACATGACGTCACCATTCTTGCCGTATCGCTGCCTCTCTGGAAGCGCGCTCGAGCGAGCGCACGCGCGCGCCCAGACCGGCCGAGGTTTTCGCCGTCCCCACAGGCCCGGGCAGCATGACGTAAGTCCCAAAACCATGACGTGTACACACGCCCGAGCAGTGCGCGCCAACCACAGCCAGCGCGTCGGCTTCGTCACGGGAGCCCCGACGTCGGCAGTTTGGGTCACGTAGCAGATGATGTCACGTCGGCCCGCTCTGGGCTTTCTCGTGTGGGCGAAGATTAAAATGGATTTTAAATATGTTTCACTGAACGGTTGCTGTTGAAACTTGCTGGGAGATATCTCCTGATAAAAAGGAAGCGTTTTACATAGTTATCTCAGCTTTGAAATTTCGTGTCAGTACTCCTTTAACGGAATTCCTATTTTTGGTGACACAAGCTTCACGCAAGCCGAACAAAGCAGTACGCAAGAGCGAAGACTGTGCCCAGAGAGTTTTCTATGCGGGAGCGGAAGTGTACAAAAGACGTAAAACTTGCTGGAGACTTCTGGTGTAAAAACATCGATGATGTGCTTAAGAACAAAACGAAACATCAAGAATAATGATCGAATACAACATTGAAGGCAGGATTTGACTTCGCGCTATGGAAATCGAGTCCAAGCCTCACCACTATTAAAAGAAAAATTGTTCGGATTGGTCTTTCCGCAGAAGATATCTGATAATTACTTTTCAAGGAGATTTTTTCTAACAGTTATCACGTAGTCATGAAAATTCCGATATAGAGATACATTGTAAACATAAGCACTTTATGTGTGTACAGGGTTGTTTGACAGCGCAAAAAAACATTGTGAAACTAGTTGGTTTTCTTTTGCAGTAATAAAAATTCCGGATACGTACAGATGGCGTTAGACAACCGTGAATCCATCCTAGTGACCAGTACTAATCCTCAATGAACCACACAATTGGGGAGGTGTACCACACATTTAGGGATGAGTTACCACAGGAGAATGTTTACATTTCTTCCAAAAATTGCACTTCATTCAATTGAACCCTAATCCTCTATTTGTATTCTGATATTGTGAGTTGTATAATCTTCCCCTAACATTTTTTTTACCCATGCATTTATGTTGAAAAAAACTTGCTTACCTTTCTGTAGATGGCATTAATCAGCGCTGAACGCATGCGCATGGACACAAGATATATTCGATATTCGTACTGAGCGTTGAAGAGGGACTCCGACATCGACGCGAAGAACATGGCTGTGGCGTACCAGACCCCATTCCAGGAAGATTCATCCGACTTCATGAATGTTATCAGCAAGCTAGACAAAACACAAGGAAGCAAACTGAATGCGACGAAACATCAGTGCACAACTTTCATTGGACCTTGTCAAATCTTACAAGACCGTGTCAGTTCTTTTAATCGCTTTTCCTAAACACAAAGCACTGCTCACTTGGGAAGTGGAGAAAACGTATTTGTTCCTTATTTCAATCAACCTGCAAGGCGAGGGCAACTTTTCGTCACCGAGTGACTGCTTCTCAACACCATGATTTCATTCCAAACAAACGAATTTTCCTATCAGCAAAGTGGCAGTGTAATGACAGTGTCATATTATAACGCCCCACACAGGAAGACGTTTCAGCACAATTGTTAGTGGCGTGGTTCCTGAAATCCAGCAGGGCCACAGCAAAAGTATCCTCTCCTCATTCGCGTAAAAACAAGGAGTAAAATACTGGCTCATTTTCTTGCTTATTACCTTCGCGAATTTCCGAATTGCTCAGCTGGCAGTTATGTGAATTTGCTTAGCTGTGTGGTCGCACTATAATATAAAGCAGGGGAAAAAGTTTACAGCAGTCACAATCAACTTCAAAAACAGTAAATCAAAAAACATTTTTGGGATGGAAAGTGCACGATGGCTTTAGTCATGCAATTTAACAGACACTTGACTTGAAGACTCCCGCAAAACTTTAGTGTGGCGGCAGCTATGCCTTCAATATTTTATTGTGGAGTACATTTTTTCACAACATTTCGCTTACCTAAGTAATTGGCTTTGCTAAATATCTAGTAAACACACGGAGACATTCCTATTTAGGTGATTTTCAGAATCAGAATCAGAATCAGAAATGTGTTTTATTTTCCTCGGATGACAAACGGACCTCAAACAAAAACTGCTCATTGAACAGCTTGACGAGGTCTGAGGCCGTACACACAAAGCGGCAGCGGCATAACCGCAACGTATTATTCAGTTGTGCAAAAAAAGGGGAAAAAAATAGAAAAAAAAGAAAAATTGTTAGTGACAAAAAGGGTGTGATTAACGAAAGAGAACAAAAAGCTTGCATACGCAAAACGTAAACATAACAATATATTACATTCAGATTATATAAACACATGTGCGCGAGCAAAAATGTGTAGAGCAACTGTGATCATGCGTACACAGGCATAAACGAGTATACACACGTATGGCATGTGCACCCAACTCCAGTGCACGAATGCATGCCCGCAAGGCAAATGACAGTTTATCAAAGTCAATTTCACAAATAAAATGACAAAATACTTGGTATATTCATTACAACGAAATAAAAACACAGAATGGGAAGAACCAAACGTTTACATAACGCTGTGAACAACGCGAAAAGAGAAACAAAAAACATACGCCCACGCATATATGACTCTCAAAGGCAAATCCGACGTTTTCTTTTGGACTAACAAACGTAAAACAGTGTATCACGCCGAATGTAACTCACTGATATCTTCAACCCTTAAGAAATTCTGCTTAAAAAGTGTTCAATTAAATCCAGCTTACTTATTTTGGGACCATGAAATAACGTTTTATTAGTGTTGATGGTTCAAGGCATTGCATATTTTAGCATTTGTTGACCGCAGTTGAAGCGCGTTCTTGGAAGAGGACGCTCTTCTCAGTGCCGAGTATTAGTAGCCGGTGTGCGTTCTTTCAACACCGACATTTTGATAAGGACAGTAGTGCATCGTGAGCTTTTAGCAGTTAATAATGATACAATGATGTGTTGTACCATCATTCGCTCGGGTAGAACCTAAAAATCTCTTGCCACGTACTGGATTCATCATAGAACAAATTTAAATAGCGCGCACAAATACATAACCCCCTAGTTTGTACTGCGCTGGAGACGAAACGTGCTCAAAAGGGCCCTTTGGGAGGGACCATGACGTTTCTGCAGCTCACATGAATTGCTTAAGGTAAAATCATTTGTGGTTCGACGGGTCACTACAAATTAAAGCGAGCCGCATTTACTGCCCTCCTTCCTGGAGGGCAGTAAATGAGACTGTAAAAGTGCGAGGAGCACAGATAAATACTTTGCATGGAAGATAGCAAAAATTAACAATTCTGTCTTCTTTGCTTCTGTTTTCGATCTGAACGCTCGCGTTTCAGTTATATCCGTAGCGGTGGCCGGTTGACTGCACCGGCGAGCACTCGGACAATCAATATGGACAATCAATGTTTTCGTGCTAAAGGCCCGTCTACTTTTCCGATCCCCTGAGCACGCTAAAACAATCGGTAGCAACCAATTACGACGCTTCCCATAAGCCAGGTCACGTGCAATGAACCGATGGCTGTTACGAGCAGTTTAGCTGCTTTACACGCTATTATCAAACTTTGCAATAGGGGCAGATTGCATGCCCTTAACGCATGCGTCGTATTACCGGATAATGACTAATTTAGCTCAGCGCGAACGGCTCCACTGAAGAAAACGGGGAGTGGTGCTTCCACTGAAGCCCTGTGGAACATGTGGTAGGGAACATGCGTAGCTTTTAGCCCAACAGACCATCCTGTTCTGTATATTTTCTGAAAAATAAAATTGTATTGTATTGTATCGTAAAAAAAAAGCCCCTTCCCCCACGCACGTCCGTCAGAACGTCGGCGCTTTCTGGCATGCAACGACTACTCGGACGCATGCCAGTGGTGTCCTTTATTGAATAGCATGTCATCCATCATTCCAAAAAAAATTTAAAGCAATTGCACTTTAAGAAAGTCACCAAGTAGCACGATACAACAAAAATGTCAGGCAAATCTTGCGCGCTTGGTGAAGCGAACCGTAAACACGAGCTAAACTAATGCGCGCTGCCAATAATTGCAAAAACATTTTCCTTTTAATAGTGCGGAAATAACAGCTAGCTATACTGTGATAGTTATCCGGCGCTAATTTTCTCCCGAAAACTGCAGTACTTTTTGCCATGCCGTTTCGGTTGTCAAGCCCTTAGTCTGCAACGCCGTCGGAAGCCCGTCGTCTGCTGCAATACCCGCACATATACTTTGAAAATTTATGTGTGCTCCTGCTTCTGTATATCCGAGCTCACACTGCCTAAAGCGGACCTCTTCGTCAGCTGGCTCTGTGGGGCGGCATTGCGGACTCGAAAAATTAGGTGGCTGCTATCACAGATGCCGCAGTAATCACTGCAGTAGCGGTAGTCACTGCGAGAAGAGCAAACCGACCAGAAGCCTAAGACGTCTGCGTGAGCTCCCAGACAGCGGACGCAGTCTTGCAATTAGGAAGTTGAGCGTAAGTAGTAGAAAAACCATTCATTTTTGTTAATTCGGTGTCTAAGAACCAGACAACAGAACCACTACTCCCGACGTTATATTCTGCATATTTGTTCTCGATTCATTCTAGCTGAAAAATTCTTGAATTTGTACTTCACTTACTCTAGCAAAATGGGGTTAAGAAAAGCCAGCAGACTTGCAACAAGCTTCTGGAATGCGCATACAAGGAGTTCATGTCGGAAAGTCTGGTAGAGCGGCTTTAGAAAGTCCTGCTGTGGCGTGGTAGCTGGAGCGCTTTTGACGACGACGCCAGCTTTCCCAGTCTCCCTGCACAAAGAAAATCACATAGCAGTACAAGACCTAATTTTTACTTTTTAATGCGGAAATAGAAGAATTACAAGTGAGATTTGGTCATCTTTGAATACGAACAATCAAGCATAAAATGTTTTATACACGCAAGTGAGCACTACGTTTGCAATTGAGCACTGACTGAAATAATGCACATTATGCACTAGCGCGGATACAAATACAACGATTGAAATCCAGGTATATATTTGTGCTACGAATTTCCGATACAAAAACCTAGATAGCATTCACTATAAAAACTACAATAGATACAGTCATTCTCCCCCCCCCCCCTCGACTGTATCGTCCTTGATAAAAAAGCGTGATTTTCTTGCTCTTAGGTTAAGCCCATGAAAATAGCCCGTCATTTCAGTTTAAATTCCTAAAAACAGTAAAGCGCGATTTTCTCGCTCTTGGGTTAAGCCCACGAAAATGACCTGCATTCAGTTAAAATTCCTAAAAACTGTGCTTTATGTCATTTTAGACGTTTTCACTGGCATGTGAGCTGACTGATTACCAGTAAAGACTGAACACATTGCTAAATGTAGCCTGATATGACAAGCAGGTGATAGAACATTAATACAGCAGCAAAACATAACATGAGAACAGGGAGCTTCGAGTGTGCTACAAGCTTCGAAACGTGGTTTCTTACTTCTGTGGACCACTTTCCAAATCAACCAATGTTAGCTCTACCATTTTTTGACATTCCAGCAAGCTTCATTCAAACTGCCTAGAGCCTGCAGCAAGCGAGGCGGCGTTTGTTTCTTCTTCCATTTATTCGTGATTGTTTTTTTTTCATACTCTGCCCCCTAAATGGCAAATAATGCCCCCTCCCCCCACTTGCAAACACCTAACTTTCTGAGTGATTTGCCGATTCTTTTTTATAGAAACTGCCCTGGAAGGGATTGTGTGATATGGGGCCTACACTACTCTCTGCAAGGAACCACGCATCATGCAAAAGGTACCGGCAATAAGTGAGTGTTCAACACCTCTTCTTCACTGCTTCACTTTCCTCAACTCCAGCCATGCTGCCTCCAGCATTTCAATAAATATTAAAATTTTAATTTATTCCTGAGCATACGGCGCTCTCACCTGCCATGCTCCCCTCCCGTTGCCCGATGACGTGTTTATGGACATCAGTGGCAAATATGTCTTGAGCGCAATTCCGCCTTTACGCTAATGTGATATGCATAATATCAGCCACCACAACCCTTCTTCTCAACTGCGTTTGTCTCCTCTAAACTGTGCCTCAGATAGAACGTAGCCCTCTAATTTTCCTACCCATGCATCGCTTCTCCAGTCCGAAATACAGTAACATAAACACATGACAGACAAAAGTCAAACTCACGTTGTTTCTTTTCTACCACGGTATAACTCGTCAAATTTCTTGGCGATTTCAGGCGTCGAATTAGCCTTGTCGAGGTCCCATATGTCCGACATCTGAAGTGGCTGCCTGTACCCCTTGGTTATAATCCTGAAATAAAAGGCAACGGTCAAAAGCTGAGTTCATGTAAACGGACTGGCTGGCAGTATATGATGCACTAAGTCTAATTGCGAACACTGACAGGACCAGTCGTCTTGAATCGAACCGTAAGACCTTGAGGCGGCACCTTATTTGAATAAGGCGGAAGTGTATTGAGGAGTCAAGGGTTGGATTAAACTTTAACCGGTAAAGAATTCCATGAATAAACAGTGATGCAGTCTTTGACTAGGTCTTAAAGATTGGATTACTGGTACACGTGACATACGTGACTGCAGCCCAGCCACACTCCACTTAAAAATTGTGGCTGCATGGCGAATTTCTTGCATTTTAGGAATACTGGCTGGAGTAACAACCCCTACAGCCACTGGGTGAGGAAGCGAACCGCAGAGTCGATGAGTGCCATAAGGGCTTCAGCTTCTGGCGAAGGAAACGAGGCCATGAATGTACGCATGGCGTCCGCAATAAAGAGAATTAAGAAGCTTAGTTTCCCGAAATCTTGTTTATTGGAGGCTTCTGACTGAGTGTTAAGGCACGTACGATGGAGCCATTTTGAAAGTCCGGCATCACGAGTCTCTCTGGGAGTAGGAACAGTAGTAAGTGTTGCTGTAGGCAGGGTTAGAACTGCGGCTGAGGTTGCAACCGAGGGTACAACTGGTGATGTATGCGCAGGTGTATCTGTGGGGGCAGCTGTATAGGCGGCCTCGAGAGGAGGCTTGGGGTGCTGGTTTTTGTCGTGTAAAGGTTTCCGACTTCCCGCACTCAGCATCATCATCATCATTACCAGCCTATCTACGCCCACTGCCGGGCTAGGCCCTCTCCCATTATTCTCCAATTATCCCGGTCCCGTGCTAACCGCGAACAATTTATCCCCGCAAACTTCTTGATCTCATATGCCCATCTAACTTTCTGCCACCCCCTGCAACACTTGCCTTCTCTTGGGATCCACTCTGTAACCCTTATTGACCAACGGTTGTCTTGCCTTCGCATTACATGCCCTGCCCACGTCCATTTCTTCTTAATTTCTACTAATATGTCCTTAACACGCGTTTCTTGACCCACTCCGCTCTCTTCTTGTCCCTTAATGTTACACTTATCATCTTCCGTTCCATTGTTCGATGAGTCGTCCGCAATTTAAGTTGAACCCGCTTAGTGAGCCTCAAAGTTTCTGCCCCGTAGGTGAGTACAGGTAAGATGCAACTATCATGCACTCTACACCATTCTTATTTTTCTGAATATTTCTGCCTCATGGTTGGGATCCGGAGTAACTACTTGGCCTAAGTAGATATATTCGCTTACAACTTCCACTTCCTCGCCACCATCTCAAACCGCTGTGCTGTCCCGAGGTAATGGATCATTACTTTAGTTTTCTGCGCATTGATTTTCAGGCCCATGGTTTTACTGTGTTTGCCCAGTTCGGTAAGCATGCTTTGCAATTCGTCCCCCGAGTTACCTAGCAAGGCAACGTCATCAGCAAACCTGACATTACTGAGGTATTCTCCATTAACCCTTACTCCCACCTACTCCCAATCCAATGTTCTGAATACTTCTTGTAATCATGCTGTGAATAACATTAGAGAGATTCTGTCTCCTTGTGTGACTCCCTTCCTTGTAGGTATTTTACTGCTCTCCTTGTGGAGGATGATGGTATCTTTGGACCCATTGGAAATATCCTCTAGTATCCTTACATAATGCTCCTCTACACCCTGGTTCCGTAATGGCTGAATGACTGCTGAGGTTCCGACCGAGTCAAATGCTTTCTCATAATTTATGAAGGCTGTAGAGGTATAGTATACTCCGCGCACTTCTCTATCAATTGATTGATCATGTGAATATGGTCCATTGTTGAATAGCCGTTACGAATAGCCTTAAGGTGCAGCGGTGGCGTAGAGCTAGAGCGTCCACCTCGCGTGCCGAAGGACTCTGGTTCGAATCCAGGTGCCGGACAATTCCCACCGGATTAAAAAAAATTCGCGTGTTGATGGAATTGCAGAATGAGGCTTGGGGGGCTGCCTGACCCCGGCGATCATTGCCCGTAACGCACTCCCTCACCAGAGCAGGATTGGCCACCCTGGTGAAGTAATGGCCACAACCTCCCATGAATACACCAATTAGCCAACACCCCGCAGTCTCCAGTGGCTGCGAAGCAACTGACCAAGGCGACGGTCAGACCTGTGATGCAGAAGAGGGTGCTACGAATCCCTGGAGCCGGACAGGGTGCCATTGGAATCTGAACCTGGCAACGTTTAACACGAGAACTTTACCTAGCGTAGCCAGTCTAGAGGTGTTGTTCGAGGAATTTTAGGGCAATAAATGGGATGTAATAGGGCTTAGTGAAATTAGGAGGGCAGGTGAAGCCTTTACTGTGCTGAAAAATTGACACGTCCTATGTTACCGTGATCTAGTGGACAGAAGAGAAGTGGGAGTGAGATTTCTAGTCAATAAAAGAACAGCTGACAACATATAAGAATACTATAGCAATAACGAAAGGGCAGCCGGTCTTATAATTAAGCTTAAGAGGTACAAACTCAAGGTGGTACAGGGCTACGCGCCTACATCCAGCCACGACGACCAGCTAGTTGAACTCTTCTATGAAGATGTGGAATCGGCAATGGCTAAAGTAAAAACACAGTATACCGTAGTTATGGGAGACTTCAATGCTAAAGTAGGCAAGAATCAGGCTGGAGACAAGGCAGTTGGGAACTATGGTCTGGGCTGTAGAAATAGTAGGGGGAACCTACTAGTCGAGTTCGCAGAACGGAATAATCTACGCATCATGAACACCTTCTTCCGCAAAGGGGGGAGTCGTAAGTGAGGGTGGAGGAGCCCTAATGGGGAGCATAAAAATGAAATAGACTTCATATTGTGCGATAACCCTGGCGTCGTGCAGGGTGTGGAAGGGCTCGGAAGGGTAAGGTGTAGTGACCGCCGTATGGTAAGATCTCGAATTAGGCTAGATTTGAGGAGGGAACGCAACAAGCTAGTACGAAAGAAGCAGATCAATGAGCTAACAGGGAGACGTAAAGTTGAAGAATTCAGGATCACGCTGCAAAACTGATATTCAGCTCTTACAGAGAAAGCAGAGTTTACGGCACAGGAAGCCAGCGACGATCTTACACGCATTATCCCGGAGTGTGCAGTAGAAGTCGGGGGCACGGATACTCGTAAATAGCCAGGATACTCGTCAACTTTCCCAGGAGACGAAAGATCTAATCAGGAAACGGTAAACCATGGCAATCTCTACCTCAGCTGGCAGACTAGAACTAGCGGAGCTTTCGAAGTTAACCAATCTAGCGCATCTATAGTGTTAGCGCAGTGCAAGGTAAATGCGCATGCCGCAGCCAGATGGCCGAAACGCTGACATTTGATTGATTGATTGTAGGGTTTAACGCGTCGACGCAACGCAGGCGATGAGGTGCGCCGTAGTGGAGGGCTCCGGATTAATTTTGACCACCTGGGGATTTTTAACGTGCGCCGAAATCTCTAACACACGGGCGTTTTCGCTTTTCGCCTCCATCAGAAAAGCGGCCGCCGCGGCCGGGAATCGAACCCGCGACCTCGTGGCAGCAGCGCAACGCCTTAGCCACTGAGCCACCGCGGCGGGTAACGCTGACATTTCGTGCACTGTCTGGGAGTTGCACTGCATTCGAAGACACGGTACCGTGTGTAACCTATAGTAACGTTCTGCGGTTTCAGCGGCGAATACAATAAGCGTGCTGTGTTATTTTGTAGCGTAAGCTACACTTCCCGAGGTTGAGCAGTTTCGCGTGGACCTTGAAGGGCCGTACTGCGCAAGCGCGAGGAGCATTGGATTGGATTGGATTGGATTGGATTTGGATTCGATTGGATTCGATTGGATTATAGTGGATTCAATCCAATTGGAGTATGGGTGTGTAGAGAATTGGGTTTGCACATTCGTCAGTTTGCGCATTCCACGCCATAGCCGCGGCAGACGCACTGGCGCCGGCCTTTAAAAACCCGGCCTTTAGAGGGGGGTGCACACGTGAACATTGTTGTACTTGTGCAGGCCATTACTTAGCTACCGCTCAGCCACTTAGAACACCCGGTTATTTTAGGGCGGTGCACACATAAAAACTGTTGTACTCCTGCAGTCATTTATTTTGCTACCGCTAAGATACCTAGAAAACCCGTTCATTGCAGGGAGGTGCACACGCAAAAATTGTTGCACTCGTTCCGGCCACTTTTTGCTACCGCTCAGCCACCTAGAAAACCCAGACATTCAAGAGGTGCACACGTGAAAAATATAATCAGCAATCTATACCTGCAGTTTTTCAGGTGGATTTGCATTGAGCAGTGTACAATAAGGCTCTCTATTGCCCTCTGATGATAGCAAGCCTACCATCGTTTAAAAGAAAATCACCTTTGTGTGTTATCAACCAACTGTGTCGCGAACCAACTAGCCAGCAGGTACAATTGAGTCACGTTTTTTTCACCAGTGCTCAACACTTCCTTAACCACGCGTGAGTGCGTGTGTGGGCTTGTGTAAGTGTGTTTGTTTTCGTGCATATGCGTGCGTGCGCGCGCGTGTATGCGCGTAAGCATTTGTAGGCCTCCGCTATAGTTTTCCCCACCCACAATGTGGCCACCATTTGTTCAGCACACCATCATTCTTCAACTACTCATTCTCCGCACAATTCACGAACCTCTCTAACTGGTTACATAATAGTGCACCTCCTCTGCTCTACAGATGAATTGGTGTATGCAGAGGAGTTACTGCAACCTGGCAGCCGCACTTCCGGAATTATGCCGACGCTCCCCATTCAGTAAACTTATAAGATAGGAGGCATTAAAAACTCTTCCAATTGCAATGCAATGTGACTAAGCAGTAGGAATGGTGAAATGTTCCGCAACAGAAATTGCGGCCTGCAAGCAGACCACTTTATACAGTCAGTAAATGTAAGAGTGAAAGAACAAGGCGGTCTCACCCGTTGAACCACCAGAAGATGAGTTTAGACGGGTACGATGCCCTTTGCTCTGGACAGGCTCCCTGCGTACACATTGCGCAACACGCTTTCATTCCACAGCGTCTGTTACCACTAAGCCATTGTGATTTCGCTCATTGTTACAATTGCAACCGTAACAGTAATTGTGACTAGTTGTAAACATTTGTAATTGTAACAATTGTAATTGTAATTTCAATTGTAGTTGTAACTGGTGGAATACCCTCGCTGAGCAAAACTCTATGCTTCGAGATGAAATTTGTTAAGCACATGCTGTCTCGTTGATACAACAGCAGCCGACGGTGCAACAGGAAGTGGAATATCAGTGAACGGGGAGAGAAAACGACCGAGCCTATATAATGTGTCCAGAGCCATATACAATGTGGTGTAAAAATATCCTATTGTTATCCCTACATTGTTTCAACAAGCGCAAGAAAGCAAATGTTTGTGGTCATCTATAGTATCGCATGCCTTAATAAAACTCTCAACTCTGTTATACTTATTGCGGAGGTTTTTTTACCCCTCCTTGCTCGAATATTCTATTTATTTAGAACCGTTGTTGCCGCCACGAATTTAATAATGGTTTATGGAAGAGCTTCCAGTCAACAAGGCCATTTGAAATGAGGCTTCAGTTCTTTGCAAACCTCGCAAAATTGCATAGCGCCAATGCGCATAATTACCAAAAAGATCCGCGTCTGGGGTCCTGTGGGATGCGTAGGGTTTTCTGGGTAATTTGTACCCGCTTTTGTAATGAGACTTGAGAATTTGAAAATGCAGGTTTCCTCGCACCATTATTTCGACCGATTCGCTGACATCGGCTATGGTGGAGCACTGCTTATATTGTAGGCATTGTCAGCACATCAATCATTTACAACCTGTGTGTGATAAAACCCGCAGGTGATGTTACCATAAAAAAATAGTGCCCTTCAATTCTGCGAATATGCATGACCTGCAGAGCTTGCCGCGGAATGCACGAAACAAACCACGTTTGTTTGTAATTTGCGATTGAGAATACTTCCTTGCCAATTAGCGTAATGAAACTTCGGAGAACTAGAGCTTTATTCTAGCGAACAAACATGGGGCTGTCTATTTCCCTCCCCCGTTGCACCTTACTGTCTACGGAACACACAACCCAATCCGGTCGACCAGTGTAGACGCAAGACAGGTCGCCTTCCCCTGTTTGACGTCCAAGTGTAAGCCTCCCGCCAGCACAACGGACATGTCATCAGTGAGGGCATGAAACCTATAGCTTCACGTGCACGCCCCTCACCCTTTCTCCCTCCACTTCCCGCCCGTTCGCGCATAAACCGGCAACCGCTCATTCCGCGTATGCTTAAACGTGAAAGAAATCCGCAAAAAGGAACGCCGGAGCAGCGCCGCGTAACGCGGCTTCACCGGAAGAAAACGGGGGAGGGGGAGGGTAGACATATATACTGCTTCGCACTAAAATGTGAAAACAAATTTCAGGCAGACATGCCATGCAAACACACTGCAGACAAGTAGGTGTCATCAATTATTAATGTAGTTATCGGGATTGTGGGGGACGGCTAGAGACGTTTTTTGTTTTGCAATAAAGTTTAAACGAATGCTTTTTTTTACAAAATCATCTCTAAACAAATTGCATGGATTAAACGGCACACGCAGGCCAGACTCTGACTCGGAGGAATCCATTCACGCGATTCAGCAGACCGCTGGTGTGAATGCCTTTCGTGCAATGGTAACGAAAAAACAAATGACACTGAACACGACAAGCAGAGCTAGCTACGCAGCAGTGTTTTATAAGAACGTTCCGTGCTATCAACGCTGTCACCAGGCGAAACATCTGTCCCACGCAAGGCATATCCAGATAGCAGAGAGCTGAAAAAATTGGCCTGTGTCTGCTAACCTCGCGGTTAGTGTCGTCGAAAGACGATAGTCGTCTGCGGAGCGTACCACATAAAGGCCCCTCCCCTCCAACTCTTATCCTCTTACCCTCCCGTTTCGCTGCCCCTGCGGTAAATATGGTGAAGGTTTTCTCTCAAGTGAATTAAAATTTCCCACGTTCCACTTCCCGCGTCTCATCTACTGAAACCTTTTGTTACTGTTTGAATTCATCGAATGCCGCCACAAGGTGTAGGCTAGGGTGCGAACGTTTTCATATTTTAAGTCAAAGCATTGTTTTCAACACGTATTTTATTATTTGATATCGCCAGAATTAAGGAGGGTATTGTCTATAAAAAGAACATTGCAAATACCACGTATGTATTGATGTTTTGACTCAAATATGCCTAATTTTGTTTACTGAGCAATGCTGATAGTATAAACATCGCTATCATATTTAGTAATTTGGAAATAATGTTATACCTATATAAGCGTCTCGTTCAATAATTGTTTTAACTTCTTTTCGGGTAGCTGAACCGAGGAACAGAGAGACAGACCAAAACTTTTGGGCTCAAACAAGGCAGCAAAGACTATTGTCTTTTTAAAAATTACACGTTCCCCATACCTACATGTCAACAAAAGATGGCAGCATTCGCCTAGTAAGCTTCCTACCTTAACTGTGCATTGCATCGCTAGGATCGACACATGAAGCCCAAAAATAGCCAGAACTTTCTTACCATTAGAGCAAAGCCCTGACGTAACGAACGCAAACTTTGTAAGGAACAGCAGCTTTTACCGCTTTCAACGGCTTGTCCGAAGTCCCGTAAGCGAAGAAGCTCAGCACGAATTGGCCCCACGTGATAAGGAAGTATATGCTGTGGATGGTGAACAGGAACCCGAGGTTGGCGACTCGATGTTTTTCTTCCTATAAGGCAAATATAAAAAATTAATGCCGTTCCACTTAACGTTAAAGCTGTCGGAAGTGCAGAGAAGTGATTCGCCATAATGGGCTGTGTAGCGCCGTTATCCGCTCACTGCTACCACCCAAAGTAATTCGAATTTCCCGCCTTCGCAGTGCTCGCTCACCCCGTGCCTGAAACAACGCCAGCGGGAGTTCTGCTCTTTTTGAGCTTGCTTTTCCTACCGCCCGTGCCGGCATGGCGCTGCCACCTTTTTAAAGACGATAGTCTTTCTTGGGCTACTTAAACCCAGAAATTTTGGTCTGTCTGTATGTCTGTATGTCTGTCCGTCTGTCTGTCTGTGACTCGATTCAGCCAACCGGCCAAAGCAAAACTATGCCTGCGCAATAGTCTTATATAGTCACAGCTAAATCTACCCGTCTATGTCCGGTGTAAGGTTCATACTTGTCAACATTGTTGAAGAACAACAAGACATTACGCAAATATGAGACAACCAATCAATACAGAAGTGATATTTGCAGTGTTCCTTTATAAAAAAGTCGAACATGCTTGACTTTTGGGAAATTAAATACTTCAACTGCAGAAAAAAAATTCACTCCGCCGTCGCCTGCTGTCGCCCGCGCCACTATAGCTTCTGGCGCCATTTTAAGAAATCAACCGGCAACAGTTACGCAAGGTTCCACTAGATAGGTTTCACGTTCTGCTTGCAACGCACGTGGAGTAGGGAAACGCGGTTCTATAAACGCTGAAGTAGGGCGCCTCAATTAACGCGCGTGTTCGGCGTACGGCAGCGTTCGCATCGAGACACCCGATTTGGAGCAGTGGAACGCGGGAAAGTTAAAATGATTTAAGCAAACCTTTGGCGTCTTTACCTTTAACGTTTTCACCCCCAACACTTGCAAACAAGTTATTTACAGGCATCAGCTTGTTGCACCAATAGACATTTATAGCAGAGTGGAGAGCCGGTCTTGGTACGGTATCCTGTACACTTGCGCACCACCAATTTTTTCGCCTCTGCGCAGGCGCAGAGCCGGTCGCTTACCGGGCACCCTACCGATCCCGGTTCTCCGCTCTACTCAAACTCTCTAATGTCTATAAATTACTACACCGAGAGTCGTATCGACGACGTTTTGAGCAACTGCGCTTGTAGCAACGAAGCATGATATAGAAGATAGAGTTAAGGTTTTTTCGCATGTGTACAGCCATGGACAAATCGAATCCAAACCCGAAAATGTGAACCAGAACACTTAAAATTGAATAATATTGTTTACTGAGGTCCAATAACGGCGCGCTATTGGTATATTCGGAAGACCTCACTTCCCAACTTAGTTTTTTTAACTGAGCCACGCGTCATTTTGACTTTCTTGGAAAGAAATCGCGGTGTTTTGGTTCATATTTTTGTGTTCACGTTTCATTTGTTCATCACCGTACACGCAGGAATAACTTAGTTGCTCGTATCCCTCGGTACATCACCCCACACCCAAACCTGCTGGACACGTCCTTGTCCAATCTCGGCACAAGAGGCGGGGAAACGCCAGGCAGGCAGCGGGGAATTGCCGGACTGCGTTAGGGGAGCTACAAAACCACAGCCACGCGCCCCGCTGACTGTTTTACTCAAGGTTAAAATAGATATGAGATTATGGTGTCACAAAAAGGGGCAAAGCCTACTCATCGGCGGATGCACCGAGACTTGCGTAGCATTACTACACGCAACCGACATTTGCCTGCACGCACAAAACGTTGAACTCCAAACAAGGCTTTTAAATGCCATAGCTCATGCTTCGTCGGTACCGAACGCTCAATTTGGAGCAGTGTTGTACGGAACGGCGTTCCTGGAACTATACTCGGTTACAACTCAAGAACGGCACCACATCATGTAGTGTATCACTCCGCCAAAGCGCCAAACCCGTGACGTCAGTGCGCGCGTTTTGAAAAGGGTTTGCTGTGAATGCGTGATATCGTTTGCCTTGTCTCACGCAGTTTGTTTGTCGTCACTGGAGTCGTTTATAAGCATATTAAGCCCAAAAAATCACGGGAGCGGCTCACGCCATGTTAAAAATATTCCCAGTAACGCCCTACTTGCGCCGCGCGGAGAAACATCCGGCTACGGTGATAAGGCACAGCGGCAACTTCCGGTGCCGTTCATAGTTCCTTTTTGAAGGAAGGGAGTAACGCCACCGTTCCATTAGGGGTCGGTGGAACTGTAACGGTAACTCGTTAGGTTTATGAAGGAACGGCAGGAACGGCGTTCCTTCTGCAAACGTTACATCGCTTGAATTTGGCTGTTTTGATTCCAAGGCTCGAGTAAAAAACTCCCCCCACCTCCCCGAAGGGGATCGTGCGGAAATGCGAATGCATTGGGTGCACCGATGAGTGCTCTGCGGCAAGCAGTCACGGAGAGAGGCGCGCGCTCCACTGCATTTATATATATTTTTCCGAGAGCAGCGAGCGGAGAGAGGGTACGCGGAGAGGAGAGAGAGACCCGCGCAACACGCCCGCCCCGCGCGCGAGCTCTTTCCGCCGAGCTCCGCGATGCGAGCGCCCTCACACGCCCGAGCGCGTTCCTCCTCTCCACTCACTCTCCGCTACTCCGCCCGAGCTCCGCGATGCGAGCGCCCTCACACGCCCGCGCGAGCTCCTCCTCTCCCCTTGCCCTCCGCTACTCCCGCCCGAGCTACCATATGCTCCGGTTGCTAGGCGCGCCACAGCTGTTGCTAGGGGCGAGGAGAGATAACACCTGCGTGCAGACGCCGATGGACGCACGACAACCCCCGACTAAGAAATGCATTCGCATTTAAAAATCCTCCGCAAGTCGCGACTGTGTTTCTCTTCCTGTAAGCTGGCCAATATCCCCACCCTTCAGCGGAACGTGCTTCCTCGAAGGTGAAAGGCAGAATAACCACGCAGCGGGCCGCAGCTTGTGCTTGCTTCCATGCTGGTTGAGCTTACGCGGCGTTCGACGGGTTAATAGCGGAGCGGCAAGAATGCTTTTCACCTTTAATAATTTGCCTGGGGAGGCCAGGATGCGCGTCTGGCCGATATAATTATTCCCTCCCGGAGAAAGGTTTTCTAAGTCTGAGCGGCGCTGAAGGTACCTTGTAAAACCACCGTTTGTGTATGTTGTCAGGGGTAATTACCGCATCAGTGCGCGCGATGTGTGGATGCGTTGTTGTCGGGAGTGTTGCGCTCGCAGTGAGGTCATTCGAAGGGTGACCGGCTATCAATAGAGCTGGGCGCGCCGCAGTGTCTCGGGATGGTGTACTGCTCAAAGTTACAGAGTACGCGCGCAGTTCGTCACGGCGTGGTATGTCGCCGATCTGGCGGAAATCGGTCAACAGCAGGGACAGGTCCTTTTTGTATTGCACGCGACGTGTTCACAAAAGACAGGAATTTCGTTATTGATGGGCCTAATTTCGCCGCGAGCCGTAGAGAGACCCCTCAAGGTCGACGGCCAGCGTTCAGAGTTGCTTATCGAAGAGGTTTGTGAAAATGAAAATCCTCGCCGCAAATTTTTGTGGATTTGTTTTGTTTTTTCGTTGTCGCGCGTGTGCAATCATATGCCCGTCGGTATTTATGTGTGTTTCTGCGTGGAATAATAGTTAGTTGCGAGTCCGCACAAGTCCTTGTGTACTTCTCTCACCTGAGGTGTCTTCCTTAGCGCAGCTTACACCTTTTGATAATGTGCACCGACTCGCCCAACAAGTCCGTCTAAAGTAGTTACTTGCATCGGCTTCTGATGTGAATTTAACCAAAAATAGAGATACACTTTTTCTTTAAAAGGTAATTTGGTTTTGTTTTAAAACAGCAAAAGGTTAACGATGTTCTGGACGCAATTACGTTGTTATCTTGCGATTCGCCGCTGCTATCATTGTCGAACGGCATTTTTTCGCCATGTAGACCCACATGGCAAAAGGAATGTTATTTACAGCTAATTTCGTTCGCGTTGAATGACATTAGAGACCTATGTATAGTTCCTTTCAACATGGTTTCTTATGCAAGACATTTAATTACGTTCCTGCATGTGAGTAACTTTCTATTTGCACATCTGAAGCACAGTAACCTTACTCGCATTTCTAAGACCGAAGTGGAAAGTGTCATATGTGCTAGACCTATAATATACGAGCACCAAAGTCGCAGTTAAACATGTCTGGAGTTTGTCCGGTGCCCCCTGAAAAAAATTTGTCCAAGAGCCTTTCTTCGCATTCTGTTTGTCTCCAGATAATCCGCTCCTAGCGGTGTTCATATTCGTATAATTTACGTAATTTGGTGTGAGTTTTACATTTCTCACTTTATTTCGCTTCAGGATCATCCGACACCATATTTTATATTAAAGAATTAATTGTAACGTGAATGTAACGACAGGTTCCAATGACCGAAGTGGAACTGGAAGGCGTTCCTTTCGCAATAAAGGAACTTGTAGAGAGAGAGAGAGATGAAACGTTTATTTGAACTGAAAGGTCTTGATTGAACTAGGGTAGGTTCCCTCCTTCCAGGGCCCCTGTTTCCTCTGCCCCAGTCTTGGCCCTAAATATCAGGTACTTCTGAACCCCAGGGTCAGAGCTGGCCAGAGCTGCCTCCCATAGCTCATATAACTTGGTGTTGGTGTTTACTGAGGGCCATATAGTACGACAACCCCAGGATGCATGGAATAGGGTGGATATTTCACCGCACTTATTACATGCGTTTGTGAATTTCTCGGGGAACATCTTCGATAGCCTGAGGATGTTGGGATAGGTGTTCGTCTGTATTTTTCTAAGAGACTTATGCTCTGCAGCTGTTAAGCTTTTATCTGGTGGAGGAAAGAGAGCTCTGGCTTTTCTTTGAATGTTGAGTCGCTCACCGAAGGTAATTGGGAGAGGGATGAGTAAGCTAAGACAACTGGCTGAGCGGTTAGTAAGTTCTCGCGCAGCTTGGTCTGCTCTCTCATTACTTGTAACAGGAACCCGTTTCAAAATTGGGAAGGAACGAGGAACGAGCTTTCGTTCCTGTTTTAGAGGAACGTGTACAACACTGATTTGGAGCGAGACAACCGCGTAAGCGTGCACGACGTTCGTGATTTGGTCCGTCACACTAAAAGACTACCAACGGCAACTACTATAGGCGTTTATTTTTCGTGCTCGTCAACTTCTTGCGTGCGAGAGGTCTGCAGCGTTGGGAAGCCTTCCCTATACGATTTCGGTTTCACTAAAATTTGCCCCCAAACGAAGTACCCCTAAAGACACAACCTTGCGAGTCTAAAATCTCAACAGGAATGCCGCAAAAACATAAGAATTTCTGTAATACGACAAAAAAAAACTCTGTTATGCACAAGTTCTGTTGTTACGACAAAGTCATCTGTTGTTACGACGCACATTTCTGTCGCAAGAGCAGAGTCAATTTTTCTCGACGACAAACATTCCTGTAGTCATATCAAGACTGCCATTGACGCTACTCTTCACAACGGGCAATAACATTCAAACCATGTGCAACAACTGATAGGACATCAGGATGGCGACAAGACAGGAATCCGGCATGATGGAACATCCAAATGAGGACAGCAATACGACACACGGCAGGACATCAGAATCCCGACGCGACAAGAATACGACAAGACACCAGTACGACACGCGAAAATACGACGAACTACACAAATTTGTCTCGTAAATTTCAACTGGGAGTGCGCCTCCTGGGCAGTTTGTGACATGCATTTCGAATCTTGTCAAAGCCGTTCCCTTCGGCCGGTGGTATTGAGCCGGGCGGATCACTGTCCTCGCAATGATAACGTTGGGTAAAGTTTCTCCGCGTTATTACAGCAATCAGAAAGGTCATTCGTACCTCGATGAAGGCCATCAAAATGACCGTCCTGAAGCGTATGGTGCTGGCAATTGTCATCATCATCCAGAAAAGGAACAGCGGGGCCGATGTATAGAAACCGGCAAGCCGACCACCTCGCACCAGGAACATCGTCAACACCTGAAAAAGCAACGACGCGCCGTAATGCAGCTTCGGCCCGAAATGTGTGGTCCAGTAGAACATTTCAGAGTTGCCTCATCAGAATAAAACACATTCGCACCCTTTTCACCTCCCGCATGACAAAACCCAAGGTAAAACTACATACGTCCTATATTTCATAAAGGTATGCTTTGTGTATATTTAGCGTCTTGCTTTTACATTCACGCTTCAACAAACCCTTCCTGGAGAAAAATCTAGAACTCTGCAAAGAACAGCCGTTTTAAAAAAAAATTGTTCTCGAACTATAGAAACTGAGTGCCACGGCAGTGCGAAGCTTGGAAGAAACTAGCTATGCAAGGAACGAGCACATTATTGAGAACTAGAAATTTTGAACACCTCGCAACTGTTTGTGGGTAAATCTATTGCCGAAACCTTTTAGACATCATAGTTCCTTGACGCAAAGATAGAATTTCACCTTGGTTGCAGCTATGGTCAGCCTGCTTCCAGATTAAAGTTTACGTGAGGAACAGCTCACTCTTAAAAAAGGCGGTGCATTTACTAACAGAACACTAACCAGTTACTTGTCACAGTATCCACTGGGCGCTTGGTGCTTTTACTACATGGCCATGCATAACCCAGTGAAAGCTACGAGTCGCAATGTGGATTAGCTGAGCCCGAAACGCGACAAAATAAATTGAGCAAGAAAACCAACGGAATGCACGGGGAGAGCGAGTGTAATTTAGTTACCTTAGAAATACAACTGCTCTCCTTGCTTTTATACGCAGCAGCGAAAAAGTCCTCTGATAGAGTCGGTGGGCTTGTCACAAAAATCAGATATTTTAGCAAAACTTTTATAATTATGCCTTTTAATGTGAGCATATACAAGTCATCATGTGGATTTGAAAAAAAAACTATTTAATCGTGAAGTGGAGTGAGAAAAGTGCTGTAAGTATGTTCAATACCTCATATAATTTTGTTACTATCAATGAATGTTAGTATCAAACAAGCAGCAGTTACTAGACTACTAACTATAGCAATTAGGGTCCATACTTAGTGCTAGCACCTACGTACCATTCTGCTGGGGTAGTAAAGTTCGTAAGGAGTTAAATACGACCCGTTACGACCTTTTTAATAGCCATTTTAAGAGTGCTGATGTATAACCCACCGCTTATAATTTTTCGGAAGAGCACTTGTTCGTTAATTAAAGTATTAAAACACGCACAGTCAATTTCCAGTAGGAAAACACTAGTTTGTTCACAATTTCTGCACCAAAGTAAGGGAATAAAGTTTACACTTCATTCTATTGTCTATTTGATCGCCTCAAGACTACGTAAGCCTAGATCTTTTAGAACACGCAGCTGCTTTGTAGGGCTACATACCCTAGCTGTATTTTTAAGATGTAATTACGTTCCGATGCAGTCTTTCTGTACAATCATCGCTGCGTAAAATGAAGCACCTACTTTGTCGGAATTTACTTCAAGAGCGCGGCAGCTGGATTTTCATGTTCAGCACAGAATGTACTAGTTAGGCTGGTGATTCACATAGGGCACAACTTGGTTTTGTGTGGCAGAGTTGTGATAATATTCTAATATTACAACACCTCCTCGTCTACTCTTGGCTTTTCACAAGATTTATGTTTTTTTGTAGAAATCAATCTCTATAGCGGAAGTGACCATACAACCGTATATTACAAATTTTTACCAAGTAAAGCTGTCGACTCAGCTAGTTGGTTACTCGTAGTGGCGATATGTTGCACAGAAAAACCTTCGGGGACAAACAGTATACACACGGACAGGCGCCAACTTTCATTGGGTGTCTTCGCTCTTTCTCTGTCGATATTTTGGTCCTGTTTCTATTGTGTCCGTAAATTCAAATGCATCTGCCTTTGGAAAAATTTTTGCAGAATTTAAATTGATTGTGTTATGTCAGTTTTGCATAATTTCAATATCTTGCTGTACTTATTATCTATTATGCCTAAACTTTATGAATAAGTGAATTTAAATGTGTTGTGTTTTTATATGTGTTATTCTGTGCAGAAAAGTGTTTTGCATTCTATGTACCAACCCACTCCTGCGATAGCCCAATTGGGCTGCAGTATGTATAAATAAATAAATAAATAAATAAATAAATAAATAAATAAATAAATAAATAAATAAATAAATAAATAAATAAATAAATAAATATTTGCAGTCACATGAATGAAGAATCAGTTGGAAGTTAGCGCGCGTCCGTGTGCATACTTTTAGACCCCGTGTATTTTTGCTGCGCTACATATCACCACTTTTACTAAGCAAATGAAGTTCAAGAAATTTGGCGACTTCGCTTACTAGCACTCCGTCCCCCCAGAAAAGGGAACTTTCCGGGTCAAAGAAAACTCAGTTGCCCATTGGCTAAGATGGTGACGCGTCGCTTTTGCCACGGACGTGACAATCGAGACGTAGCAAGCTGTTTGAGGAAGCTTCCGTTGTCGCTTCAAGCTACAAGCGGGGATACGCACATGACACACGTGCTTATCACCCGTGCAGAGGACAAAGCTACAGCATTTTCGGATGTAAATAAACTTATTGGTTTTACCACCCACTCTCACTGCTTTTAATTTCGGTACACTGCGAAAGCTTTCACATTCCCCTTATACGCCATGGTGTGGCTGCCTAATAAAATTATGAAACCAAACCGTTTATAGAATCCCGCACAGCAATGAACGGGAGTTACCCGCCAGCCATGCGCACTAAAAAAGCGAAGCTATATTTCAGAGGTAGCCGAAAAACGCGGAAGGTAGTGATTACAGTCCGATGTTCGACACTATCTGATACGTCGTGGCAGACTATTGTTTCCTTATACAAACAAAACTTAATTGTGTGCTCAGTGGCGTTCCTATTGTTTCTATATTTCATTTCGAACTGCACGAAAAAAAAATTTACCGTATTTACTCTATTCTAAGCTCCCTTTCTTTGCACCATCGTGATGCCCGAATTGCTTCGATGCTTTGATTGGAAAAACCTAAATCCCCCCCCCCCCCCGCAACTTCTTTCTTGGCCGTATCTCAACTAAATGGACGCGAAGAATAATGTTTCATTTCGCGAAAATTCAGAAGATAAATATGTAGCGGCAGTGAACCCACCGCGTACGTATGATACTCGGTCACCCTCACTGCGAATCGAGTCCATTGTGTTGCTTGGGCTACCGCATTCAGCATCCCCCCGCAGGTCGTATTCTACTCCGTTAAGTGTCATTTAATTGAAAACTTCGTAAACGACTTGGCCACAACGTCAACTCCAACCCGTTCCCACGTGTCTGAAATCCATCGTGCGATGGTTGCTTAGAAAATTCAGTGCTCGGATTCGCATGCTAACTTTTTTCCAAATTTTTTTTACCGAAAGTAGGGGAGGGTGCTTAGAATCAAGGGGTGCTTGGAATCGCAACAATACGGTACATCAGCTCGTTCATTTTTGTACGTTCCCAAACCCGACTCAGAAGCAAAAGTGTCTGTCAGACCAGGAAGCCCAGCAACAATTCACAAGCGGCCTGAAACAAGTGTATGTGTGCAGGTACAGTGTGATAAGACATCACCCCTCGTGATATAGTTGACGCTTACCGTAGTACTTCGCCACCTGATACTTACGTATGCAGCGATGCGTACGGGCGGTGCGACAAAGTGGACAGGGAAAGGGGAGGCACCAGAAAGGAGTTCGGAGAGCCGAAGCACAAACTCGATGCAAGCCACTACAATCAGGAAAAGAGACAACACCTGCAAAGGAAGTGGTCCTCTGATCATTTGCTAACCGGCCGTGCGGGCGCGGGCTTTAAAGGAATACTATGACTCAGTCATTTCATGTTCATACTACACCGTGAAAATACCCGGGGGCTATGATCGATTTTATAGTGTTGTGACATAGTGTTGAAAGGAAGTCGTCTTGGGACTTTCCTTGCATTCGTATTTTTGCTCTTTCAATTTTTCTTGACCCCATAAAATAACATGGAATTTAGTTCTCTTACCACAACAAAAGGGAACGACTTTGTGATAATACTAAGCTGATCGTGAGGTTATAATTAGCAAAAACCATGTTCGTAAGTGGGCAAATGCAGATGCGCAACAAGTAAGAATATCCGGGTGAACTCGATCCGGGATTCGGAATTGTTTACATGCATTGATGTCTCTAAGTGTACAGAAAATGTAGGTAAGCATGCAGAGGTTCTGCACCCTTAGAACATTTTCATTGACCATGCCACTGGCATTGTGTAGTTGGGATTTTCTTTAAATGCAGCAGAGGTTTACCTCTCCAACAGCAGCTGTGGGACGGCAAATTACGTTTCTTGCCAGGGAATATATTAATAGTTCACGCTCATAAAACCTCAAAGGAGCAGCAAGATTACTCTCGAAACAGTCAACGCAACGCCCGCAGCTCGGCAGCAACGCGACTGTAGTGAGGACAAACACTCTGATCCTCCATTAGGTTCACTAGACACCACATTTTGTGTAGAAGTTGCACATCATTTTGAAGGAGCCACGCAAATGCCAAGATCTGAGGTGGAGCAGCCTGTCGGTTTTACGTTCCCTTCCCTCCAGATACTACTACAGACTGAGGTGGAGCAGCCTGTCGGTTTTACGTTCCCTTCCCTCCAGATACTACTACGGTCTGAGGTGGAGCAGCCTGTCGGTTTTACGTTCCCTTCCCTCCGGATACTACTACGGTCTGAAATGGAGCAGTCCGTCAGTTTTACGTTCCCGTCCCTCCGGATTCTAGTACGGTCTGAGGTGGAGCAGCCTTTTCGGTTTTACGTTCCCTTCCCTCCGGGTACTACTACGGTCTGAGGTGGAGCAGCCTGTCGGTTTTACGTTCCCCTCCCTCCAGATACTACTACGGTCTGAGATAAAGCAGCCTGTGGGTTTTATGTTCGCTTACCTCCGAATACTACTATGGTCTGAGGTGGAGCAGCCTGTCGGTTTTACGTTCCCTTCCCTCCGGATACTACTACGGTCTGAAATGGAGCAGTCTGTCAGTTTTACGTTCCCGTCCCTCCGGATTCTAGTACGGTCTGAGGTGGAGCAGCCTTTTCGGTTTTACGTTCCCTTCCCTCCGGGTACTACTACGGTCTGAGGTGGAGCAGCCTGTCGGTTTTACGTTCCCCTCCCTCCAGATACTACTACGGTCTGAGATAAAGCAGCCTGTGGGTTTTATGTTCCCTTCCCTCCGAATACTACTATGGTCTGAGGTGGAGCAGCCTGTCTGTTTTACGTTCCCTTCCCTCCGGATACTACTACGGTCTGAAATGGAGCAGTCTGTCAGTTTTACGTTCCCGTCCCTCCGGATTCTAGTACGGTCTGAGGTGGAGCAGCCTTTTCGGTTTTACGTTCCCTTCCCTCCGGGTACTACTACGGTCTGAGGTGGAGCAGCCTGTCGGTTTTACGTTCCTACCCGTTCGAATACTACTACTATGGTCTGAGGTGGAGCAGCCTGTCGGTTTTACATTCCCATCCGTCAGGATACTACTGCGTCTCTTTGTGAGCAGTGTGTCGCCGAGGGCAACGCAAGCACATCGATTGTGTCTGCGTGTTTTATCCTCCTCAACAAAGCCTGTTTTAGTGTTTTTGGTAGTGCGGAATTTTTTTAGATAGTGCTGTGAAATTTTTGCAATAACCCGAAATATCAGAGACGTGGTGCGTTGATGGGAGTGGCAGTTGGTAGAAACAACATTAAGTGATGGGGGCGCCAGCACGGCTTTTCGGTCCCTAAGGGGCCATGAAGGCAAAATCCAACTTGGTTTAATTTGTAAGAAGTAGCCTTTGGTAATTCACCCAGCTCGATTGCAGGTACTAAAGAATTTTTAACTAAAAAAAAAACAGAATAGTTTTGAATTTCGTGGCACACTGACGTCATGCTTCTTGGTGGTCACTCAGGTCAATGGCCGCACACCGCACAAAGTATGTGACATTCGAGAAATCACCGAAAAGTGACTGGGTTGTCGCCTCCGCTTAGGTGTTTTCCTTGACGTATATCCCTATTACGGCTTGAAACTTGCGACAAATTTGGTAGCATTGTTATCCTAACAAAGTGGCTACTTTAGTGAATCAAACTTCATGGTCCCTTGAACCATGGCGTCTATATACTTTGACGATCAGCCTATTCATCGAGGTACAACTTTTCTGAACTCACCACTTTCGCGGCGTTCAGGGCAGTCCAGGGACGCTCCTTGCGATCACCCTCCCTCATGGCGCGCGCTTCGAATGGTGCGCATAGCCACAGGAGGGAGCAGGGCAGCCAGAGCAGGACGGTGTCTTGAAAGCATAGAGACAGATCGGCACTTCTGCCGGATGTTGTCGAATTACTAGTCTCCTGGGAAGTCAATAAAGGCTTCAGATGTCGAACCACCGAAAAGGGTAATGTGCCCTCCGTTCTAAAAACGTTTAACACCAACTGTTACTGAACTTGTTTGGATTATAAAGTAAAAAAATTAGAGAAGCTTGTACTTACGCGCAAAACTTGAATGGCGAAGCTGTTGTACGTGATCATCACTCTTAATAAAAAAGTTCGTAAAAAGGTAGTAGCGGCCGTGTTTACTAACTCCTTACGAGCCTTACTACCGCGCGGTTTTGTACGTAGGCTCTGCCACTAACAAACGCATGGTTAGGAAATTAACTGAGCGTAGGAAATAGGTAGCACTAGATTAAGGTAGTGCTTGTGACTAGGTTATGCATGGCCAGTTATAAACGCATGCAGCTCAGAAGAGTGTTATCGCTAGGACTTTACTAGGGGAGGTAGTGGTACTTACTGCCTGCTTCAATTAGTACCCCTGACTAGTACTAAATTTACTGCCTCCACTTGCTAAGTACCTAGTGTATACTGGGACAAGTAACGTGTTAGTGTTCCATTAGTGAATGCCTCGACCTTCTCACTTTTTTTAAGAGTGATTGACAGACACAAAGTTGAGTTTTAGGGTCGTTGTAGTGTCCTGGTTGACGTAGGTGGCGTGGGATTTCATTGACCTTGTGTTGAGCAAGGCCAGAGTGAGATCTTGGTCGTTTTGGTCTACGTTTTCGTACGCCACGCTGCAAGCGCGACCTATCCTCTCTAGTGGATGCTTTGCACGCCGAGTCTCGCGAAGCGGAGCGGCCTTTTCCCCCTCGGCCGTGCCAAATATCCGCACAGGCGGGGCCATGTGTAGACAATGATCACTTACAGCAGCTTCGACATTCAAGTCTTTTGTGGTACAGAGCGCATGCGCACGACGACACGAGTACCAACGAACGACGCCATGGCGTGTCATTCTCGTTCCGGGGAACCGTTCCCGTGACAAGGCGATCGCTGGAGTTTTTGTTGTTTTTAAAGACGATAGTCTTTCTTGGGCTACTTAAACCCAGAAATTTCGGTCTTTATGCCTGTTTGTCCATCTGTCTGTCTGTCTGTGACCCGATTCAGCCACCCGGCCAAAGTAAAACAAGGCCTGCGCAATAGTCTTATATAGTCACAGCTAAATCTGCCCCTTTAAGACCGGTGTAATGTTCATACTTGTCAACATTGTTGAACAAGAACAAGACATTACGCAAATATAAGACAACAAATCAATACAGAAGGGATATTTGCAGTGTTCTTTAATAAAAAATCATAGATGCTTGATTTTTGCGAAATGAAATACTACATCCACTGCAGAAAAAAATTCACTCCGCCGTCGCCTGCTGTCGCTCGCGCCACTATAGCTTCTGGCGGCATTTTAAGAAATCAACCGGCAACAGTTACGCAAGGTTCCACTAGATAGATTCCACGTTCTGCTTGCAACGCACGTGGAGTAGGGAAACGCGGTACTATAAGCATTGAAGTAGGGCGCCTCAATTCACGCGCGTCTCCGCCGTACGGCAGCGCTGGCATCGATGCACCCGGCCTGGAGGAGTGAAACGCGGTAAATTTAAATTGACTTGAGCAAACCTTTAGCGAGTTTACTTTGAGAGGACCGCGACGGAAGAGGAACACCATGAGAGGTGAGCGGGACAGCAAAGGGAGGCATTTACTTGGCAAATGTCGGCAAAGACTGTCGTCTTTTGTCGACATTTGCAACGAAAGGAGCAAATACGCGGCCAATTTTTTCTTGTGCCCAAAGCTGGCCACTCTCCCTAAGTGGGTATACTTAGCTTGACGATTGTGCGCTCTAGGCACGCGTGCACGAGCCATCGGCATTTTCTTGCTATTTTTAAAACCGGGCACCATAAACGAGTGATTTGCTCATTGGCAGCATCGCTGTTAAAAAAAACTGTTGCTAAGGTTGTTTGCTTCTGAATTTTAAAAAAAAATGCAAGGTGCAAAAATGGCGGAGACAAGACGAGCCACCAGGCGTCGCATACGAACGGTCGTAGTAGTCGTGCTGTGACTTCCTTTGTGTACGTATATTTGCTCTTTAATTTTGTATTCACATCCTAAAATAGTTTACACAGAATTTTATGTCTCTTACCACAACAAAAGAGAACGACTTTGCGACACTACAAAGCCGTTCGTGAGGATTTCATTTGCAAAGACCGTGTTCGTAAGGGGTGCAAATGCAGATACGCAATAAGTAAGAAACTTGGCCTCGTTAGGACGCTAAGAAGTAACAATGCTCCCACAACGCCAGTAACTAAGAGCGGTTATGTGTTCTCTATTTGAGACCCGCCGCGGTGGCTCAGTGGCTAAGGCGTTGCGCTGCTGAGCACGAGGTCGCGGGTTCGATTCCCGGCCGCGGCGGCCGCTTTTCTGATGGAGGCGAAAAGCAAAAACGCCCGTGTGTACGAGATTTCGGCGCACGATAAAGATCCCCAGGTGGTCAAAATTAATCCGGAGCCCTCCACTACGGCGCGCCTCATCGCCTGCGTTGCGTCGGCGCGTTAAACCCCACAATCAATCAAATCTGTTCTCTATTTGAAGCCGCACCTTCGGCGGTCGCAACCAGTCCAATGGTCGCCTCAACCACCGTGGCGATTTATCTTCGAAGCAAACGAGGGTTACAGAGGTTACTTCACGACGGCTACGAGTACGACAAGCAAAAGTGCTACAACAAAAAGGTACAAAATTGTCTACATTTGTAAAACGTTGACATACATGTTTTATTTATGTGCATACATGCTATTTCTTTGCGCTGATTACCTAAATAGGTGTGGCTGATTAATTTTACAGATTTACTGGCAATGTAGCCAAAAAAAGACTGCAAGGCACGAGCCCACACAGTTGACAGATATGTGGTAGCAACTGTGAACGAGTATACACATGCCCCAGGGCCAACTGCGACTCGAGGCAAAGCTGGCGTATGCCGCAATAAAAGAAAGGGCCCAAATGACATTTTTCCAGTAGCGTTCTGCGCACGCGCAGCTCTCGCTCCTAGCGACCGATCCGCCATTATTGGGGGGCAAAATGTAAACAACATGACGCCACATTGGATTAGCCAGTTGCGAACGCCGAGCCAGCTAAATGCTGCGCCGTTTTCTGATCCGTGAAAGCGGCCGACAGGTAGGC
This sequence comes from Haemaphysalis longicornis, assembly GCF_048455015.1. Lineage (NCBI taxonomy): Eukaryota > Metazoa > Arthropoda > Arachnida > Ixodida > Ixodidae > Haemaphysalis > Haemaphysalis longicornis. Next base: position 60,055,826 of record NW_027526407.1, on the reverse strand, counting down.
GCTGCGGCTGCCATCGAAAGATTTCTCTGGCACCAAAACCATGCGCTGCGCCTGAGACGGCGCCGTCAACTGCGCAGGGCAAGCGAAAAAAAAGGGGGCGTATTCTTCCATAATACCCCAAGTGTGGTTCGTGCGTTTGCCGCAAGAGGGCTACGCTACTTGAACAAGGTTCATTGACGGAGGAGATGAACCAGTCGATAAGCAGCAGCTTCATCAATGAAATCACTCAGGAAGGATGCAGCCATAGAGTTTCTTAGTAAGTATACTAGAGAAGAAACTGAGCCTGGTAATCCATGTCGTCGTGGGCGTTTATGGGAAGACCCCCCGTTTTGGTTTGGGCTTGGCATGACCATTGGATTCTTAAAGGAGCCATGAAGAGAAAACACAAGTTCGGTTCATTCAAAATATTGCCTCGTTAGAATCGTACTGACACCACTTTTAACGTAAACGTAAAGAACGCTGAAAATCACAAGAACGCTGACAGGAAAATTGGAGATCACAAGTGAACAATCATTGTAAAAAATATATCTGCATGTAGGTTGCAGAAAACATTGCAGATAGCTTTGAGTATTATACAAGAGCCTTTCCAACTTTCAATTCACAAAGTGAACCCAGCATAGTAACTGCAGACGATGATAAGGCCGCAAGAGAAGCGTGCGACAAGGTACAACAAGTGCCTTCCGTAATGCATTGATAATATCACTGTATGTGGATTGCGTTATCAGGAGAAAGCAACGCCTACAAATTTGGAATGCCAAAAAATTCCAAGATCTTCGTCATTCCGTAAGTTTGAAAAACAGCTGGTTCTTTTGCCCCTGTGGTAGCGCTGAACTACCCAGCTATTATTCTAGTGTCTCGGAAGTGAAAAAGTCGCTACTGCTGCTGATTTTTTATTAAAAAAGCGAGAAGAAATGCATGAGGATACCGTCGCTGATCTGTTTTATAAAATACTGGTGCTAGTAGGCCGCTAAAAAACGAAATAATGAACAAGCTATACATTTTCTGGCTATTGTTCCACAAACGTATAGACATTTTTTGGCAAGGTCGCGTAAAATTTCACTTGCCTAAAAAATGCAGAAATACGAGCAACAACAGTTCTAATAAACAGGTTTGATTTGCGTACTTGCAACTTCCATGTCAAAAACCGCTCGCGAATGTTGCTGCCTCAAACGCTCGTTTTTGTACCGAACCGTCCTGCACCAAACCACCCTGTACCCCGTGTCCGGTACCGAAACGTCTATGTTCCGCAACGCCCGTGTCCAGAAGGTCCGCGTACCGAAGCGCCTTGTACCGGAACGCCCTGTGCCAAAAATTGGCCGCGTATCTGTTCCTTTTGTTGCAAATGTCGACGGGAGACTATAGTCGACTGGCATTCCTGGCAAGTAAATGCCTCCCTTCGCTTTCCAGCTTACCTCTCATGCTGTTCCTCTCCTCTCCCGTCTCATTCCTGTCAATATAACACGCTAGAGGTTTGCTCTAGTCAATTTAAATTTACCGCGTTCCACTGCTCCAACTGAGGTGCCTCGATGCCAGCGCTGCCGTACGGCAGACACACTCTTGAATCGAGACACCCTACTACGACGTTTATAGTACCACGTTGCCCTACTCCACGAGCGTTCCAAGCGCAACATCGAACCTATCTAGTGGAACCTTTCGTTGCTGCAGCCGTTTAATTTTTTTATATGCCGCCAGGTAGCGCGGGCAACAGCAGGCGAGGGCTTTCTGCAGTTAATTGATTTAGCATTTTATTTGCTATCGCAGAAACCAAGCATCCGTGAATTGTTTAATAAATGAACACTGCAAATATCACTCATGTATTGCTTTTCTGCCTTATATTTACGTAATGTCTTGATCTTGTTCAGCAATGTTGACAAGTATGAACGTTAACACCGCACTTAGACGTTTAGATTTGGCAGTGAGCATATAAGACTCTTGCGCTTTTTCTGTTTCACTGCAGCCGGGTGGCTGAATCGAGTCACAGACAGACAGACAGACATACAAGGAGGCCGAAATTTCTCCGTTTAAGCAGCCCAAGAAAGACTATCGTCTTTAAAAGACCTAGATCCGCCAAGACAGGTTTTTGTATATGCGCTGTCCGGGGGAGCCACAATTCTGCTGCAAGGAATTTACCTGTCAAAGCAATTTTTCGTTTAGAGCGAGAACTATTCCCGGAAAAACGAAACCGTATGTACGAAAGGGAGTCAATAATTTGTTCCGCGAAAGAAACGCTATGTCGTCAAAGGCAGACACATCTTATTGAAAGTTAGTCTTAAATTACAACACGTGGACAAGGCTGTGATTCTGAAATGGTAAATGTTTAAAGCGCAACTGAGCCAGTCAAAAAGGGAAGAAAAAGGTTTAGGTACCGGTGTAAACAAGACAACTCACCCAGAACGGGGTACCACAAAACCACTCCATCGCTGCGATTCCTCGTAGCTCAGTCGCGATGAGCGTTCAGTCGCACTGGGCACGATTGCTGACGTGTTTCCACGACATCCCTTGCGGAAGCCCACGCTCCCAGCAGTCAGCGGGTCACTTTCGCTTTTTTGCACACACGGGCCTGCAACACAAATTTTCAGTATACTTTCCGCCCAACGCTTCCTTAAAAAGTGCTGCGCCCTCGGAAATGCCACAGCTTCCCTTAGAAAGATTCTCCTTTTTTTTTGGTACGCGATAAATCAGTGGGCCATCCTGAATGACACCGAGCTGCATAGGTGGTTTTGAAATCTACGTGCTCTGTTTACGCAGTCACTATAGTCGTTACAGTTGCCTGACTCGCCGAAAGTTGTTTGGGGCGCTATTCGTGCAAGGGCAAGCTAATCCACGCGAAGTCCATTTCCAGGGTAATCACTTACCAAAATGGAGCGTTTTGACTCCTCCGGCGGGTTGCTAGAACGGAATTCGGAACCCACGCTTATGGCTCGGCAAACATGCTCGTCCGGAGAATTCCACAGGCCTCACTTGCAGGAATTATTGAAGAAATACGACCGTTGGATCTGCACATTCCACGAGATTATTGAGCGCGGGGCTTTTGGCATCTTCTTCCTTCTTGAGGGTATGACCTCTGGGGGATTGGCCGGCGTTTATTATGAATGCGAAAGCAATATTTGCTGTGTTCGAACAGAGTTACTGCATATATACAGTTGCGAAACTCCCCATAGGCGCCATGTACCAAAAGCCGGTGTTCGGTTGCCCCCCCCCCTGCGCCGGGGCAAGAACGGGACAAGACGCTCAAGAGTAACGACACTGACGAACGGCCGCAGCCATTTTGGTGCCTGACGCCAGGGTGGCCAGCTTTATGCGCCCTATTGCGGCTGACGTTGACGGGCGGAATTGGTCCGGGCGCGGCTTGGCAACCATGGCAGCTGTGTTTACTTTTCGAAGATTAGAGACAGCGCGCCGGTGCGATGGGGTCAGGCTCGGTTACGCTAGTGTAGTGCTCTAGGTTACGCTAGAGACACTAATTAAGCTACGCTTTTTAAGCGGCTATAAGTTACGCTAGGCCACTGTCATTCTTTCCAGGGTGAAGCGAGGCAGGCGTTTTCCACCTTCCCGCCGGTTGAAACAGCCCAGTACAGGGCAGCACGGCATCGCTACTCTGTCTGGGGGCTTGCAAACTCACTCTCAACCTGTCATACAGCCGCACTTTGCTCCGAAAATCACGACTTATCGAAGAGCGCGCGCGCGGCAACACAGAGGCACCAAAATGTCAGCGCCCATGGGTCTTCCCAGGGTACGTGACGTGGTTCGACCAATGGCCGCTGTCGGCGGCATACAACAATGACAGAAAAGAGTTCCGATACTCTGAAACCTCATCTAGTGGCTGGGGCAAGTTGACTAGCCTGTAGTCTGTCGGCAGGGCGTTGAAGTAGTACTCAAGTGCTCGCGGCTGCTGCCGTAAGTCATAAAAAGAAAAGCCGCAAAAACACAAGTAAATTTCAAGTAATTTGTGTATTTTAATTTAAAGAGCAATCTTTATTTTACAAAAAAAATTTTGAATGAATAGTCTGGCGAAGTTTAGTTTTCGTCTCCTAGGTGCCGTGCGCGTCGACTTGCCCCTCAGCTTCCACGGAGTAGGGGGGCTAGGGCCACCCGGATCTGAAGCGGAGTTTCGCAACTGTATATATTGAGTAACTCTGGTTCGAAAATCCAAGGGTATATGGCCCGCTAAAAAGAGCGAGTGCTCAAAGGATAAAGAGCGAACGAAGTCTTGAAATCACGCAGCATTTCGCTGGGAAGCTCCTATAGGTAGTATTCATTGAAAAGTTTAGCTGTCAATTTCTTCTCTTGGCAACACTGGAAACGACCATAGTCATGGCTGATGCGCCACGGACATGGCGCGGCTTGGGCCACTGCGTCCGCGCGCCGATTAAAAAAAACACCGGCGTGCGTCGTCTGCTCCGTTTCAACCCGATTCTCAACGGTGGTGTCAACAGAGATGTTATTAATCGCACTCACAGTGGATTCGAGGCAATGCTTTGCGTTCGGTGAGGTAGGTTTTGTAACGTGCAACACAGTTATGTGCTTAGCACGGACAAGTACCGCCATCTCGCGGAGCCCGACGTAACCAGTGTCGCCAGTGAATACATGCAGTACGGGTAACTGTACGTCAACCTGAAACCAAAGGAACACTCCAAACTCGATGCACTAATTCGAAAAACGCAGAATTGCTCTTGGACGCCCTGCATTCAATCCTACCATGCACATACACCGACTCAGCCTTCACAATTCCCTGTCTGAACTCCTAGAAGCACAGCAAGTCGGCCAGCTCGCTCGCCCATCCCTCACCCCCACAGGCCGCACCGTTTCGACACACCTGGGTCGTTCCGTTCCTACTTCATGGACGCACCACAACGCATGACCCCCAAATCCACACAAACATCAGACTCACCAATTCCGCGCCATATGTGCCCTACTTACAACGTGGGCCCAAGACAAGCACGCGTTCGTCTCCTAGAGAAACGATACTTGAACCGACCCGACACCTGATACACGGACGTCGCAATCTGCTCGCACCGAAGAGCCCATGCAATGGTTGCCCTCAATTCTCAAGGCTCCATCCTGACATCCGCCACCATCGCCGTTACCAACACCACTATTCCCGAAGAGGCAGCCATAGCCCTCGCAAGCCACCATGGCTACTACTGGCTATGTAACCATCCTTACCAACTCACAGCAAGCTTGCCAGAACTTTCTGACAGGATGCGCTTCCCCTCCCCCTCTCAAGCTTCTCGAGACAATCAAGACCCTGCCCACATCCAAATTGTGTAGACTACAGGCCATGCCTCACTCCCAGGGAATGAGGCGGCGCACGCCGCTGCCCGCGATAACACTCTCCGGGCATTCACATCGGGGGCGGGCGACTTGGCAGCACTCCCCCCCTCCAACCTACCAATTCCCAGCCACTATACACCGATATACTGCACCACTAGGTCCACTACCTTCAAAACCACCGCCATTACACACACCCTCTTCCCCCCTCAACACTTGCGACGCCCAAATATGGCGCACTACAGACGCGAACATATCTTAACACCCCTATTCTTCATCATATATCCCCCACTACGTGCCCTTACAACTGCCCTACCTGCCATACTCCCAATACGACTTACCATCTTGTATGGCCATGCTCCGATCACCCGAACCCCCTCCCTTTCCCCATCCTGGAGCAGTGTTAGTGCGGGCTGACCAGCTCTCACCTCGGGACTCAGGAACCCCTGATCTCCCGTTATTCGACTCGATATGCAGACGCGTGCCCATTGTGCCATCAAGAAAAACCCACCCCCGACCACACCGCACGGGAATGCCAAAGCGCAACGGTTGTCCCCAAAATCAGAAACCCTAATGCGGAGCGACGGGAGACACAGCTGGCCAGCGACTGCTGTGAACACCAGATCGGTCTGATTCAGTGGCCAAAACAGACGACTGGGCGAGTTGGTACATTGTCTTGCTTGGTAACAGCGCAAATAAAACAGGACACAAAAGGAAGAAGGAAGAAGCGCTGTGTCCGTTCCTTCTTCCTTTTGTGTCCTGTTTTATTTGCGCTGTTACCAAGCAAGACAATGATTCAATGGGCACGCAAGGCAGCAGAGGCCGTTGGAGCCCTGGAACAAAGGTACCACCCCTGCTGACCCCGTCGGGAAGCGTATAGGCGTTTCCTAGTCAGCACAGACAAGCGACACATGGCGCCATCTAGAGGCATGTTTGAAGCTTTAGTTCATACCACAAGCTAGGGGCAGCACTGTGGAGGCTACATTGTGGTCAACAGCCCGCCCCCTCAGGACGCCTAACTCACCGCGAAGGAACTCGGCAAAAGGCGCCGGGGCCTTGCGGTCCCACTTGCCGAGAGGGGAGAAGGGAATGTCCTTTCAGGACCCCCTTCACGGCGAGTTAGGCGCCCTCAGTGGGCGCACTCTTGACAACAATGCAGCCTCCACAGTGCTGCACCTAGCTTGTGGTATGAACTATAGGTCCACGTGCATGTGGCCCTCACTTTAATCGCGCAGAACTGCTTGGTGTAGTAGTGCAGCATTTAAAAAAAAAAAGGTGTAGTAGTGTAGCAGTTTCGCTCCTGCGAATCGGACATCCTAAGCCGGGTTTAAATCCCGTGTCCGCTTTTCTATTTCATTTTCAAGGGTTTGTTATATTTGAATATTAACATTTTTTATCTCGCATATAATTTATTTATGACACCTTTATGCATTATAAATGGGAGATTGGGTATTTTCGTTGCCTTTTGGGCAGTTTCAGCTACTGCCTCTTGTACGTTTTTGCGGGTTTTCCCCTGTTAGGTCGGTTTCGGCTGTTTCTGTTGAATATTTTTCAACACTGTGGTTTTCAACAATTGCAGGTCAGTTTTGGCTGTTATTTATTTCAGTTCGGGTAGTTTTGTATGCTTCGGGTACTTTTAAGCTGTGATATAATCCCCATAAGCAAGCTCACGTGACGGCTGGCTGTACTGACTAGGAAACGCATATACGCCTCCCGGACTAGCGCAGCAGCAGTCGCTCGTGGAATTATAAACTGAGAAGAGGCCACCATCCTTTCTTTTATTTATTCATTTATAATGTTGTTGGTGCTAGTATTCACACCATTGGGGACATTTTAACAAACCCGCGCATTTCGGTTTCCTCATCCGTTCCGTCGTGGTAGTGATGGTGGTGCCAGAAGTTATGGCTCATACCCATACGGGGGATTGGCCAAGAAAGGGGGCGCTCACGGAGAGATTGATTGATTTCAGCAAGCCAGTATTGAGAAGAAGCGACAAGTGGCCCAACGACACGCCCGCGGCTGAAGCGCTTTCTAAGACGCAAGTAACTCCACGGAGAGAACTATATACTCAGTAATTAAAGAAATGGGAGTAATTAAAGAAATGCATTTAACAAATACATTTAAAATATGCGTTTAGGGGGAAATATATAATCAGAAAATAAACTACCCGAACATGAGATGTGGCACCAAAAGTGCTGAAACCAACATAAATAAAAAAAAAATAAAGAATAGAAAAAAAAACATGAAAAGTATGTAAAGAAATAAAACAAGAAGAGAAGTTGGTGAAGGAGAAGCAGTGGGCGGTAAGGCACTGATAGCAGTGATCATAAACGCTGGGATCTTTTTTGACGGAAGCCTAGGCCTGCATGGGGCTCGCACGGGAGACGGCCAGATTCCGAAATGAGTAAGCGTGCGGCAAAGCAAAGATCTGCGCGGTTAAAACCCAGCACATTCACCCCGAAGGATACTATTAGAGGAACAGACAGTGGGAGGGCCAATTGATTAAACCTGTTTTCCAAGTATCTTTTTCGTATGGTGGAGTACCGCCGGCAGGAGATGGAAAAATTCTCTGTGGTCTCTAATTCGTTGCAAAATGCACAGAATGGTAAAGGGGCAACATTGCAGCGGTACAAGCAATAATTTAAATTTGGGACACCACCGCGAAAGCTAGTGAGGGTAACTTCACAAGCCCTGCCATGACTGACTAATCCGGCACTTCCATGAGTGCCGGAGGTGCTCGAGGTCAGAGCTTACGTACTCTGATTCAGTCATGCATTGTAGCAGGCTTCATCTTCGAAAGCGTGCCGAAGTGAGAAAATTTATTGGCGGTAGAATTCCTCCACCACTCGGCCATCCAATGCAGCTCAGTGGCTAAGGCGTCGCGCTGATGAGCACGAGGTCGCGGGTTCGATTCCCGGCCGCGGCGGCCGCTTTTCTGGTGGAGGCGAAAAGCAAAAACGCCCGTGTGTACGAGATTTCGGCGCACGATAAAGATCCCCAGGTGGTCAAAATTAATCCGGAGCCCTCCACTACGGCGCGCCTCATCGCCTGCGTTGCGTCGGCGCGTAAAACCCTACAATCGATCGACCAATCAATCATCCAAAGAAATGCCCGCCAGAGTGTCTGCCCATTCGTTGATCCAGATGCCTGCTTGTCCAGCCACCCACACCAAACAGTTTTTGTAAAGACGGATGCCGCAAATACCCAAGGGCTCGATGCAGGGGAGATGTCTTTGTGCACGATAGAGCAGCGCAAACAGAAAGAGAATCTGTAAGCCCAATTGCGTGTCAGCAGAATCTAGCTTTCTAAGGGCCGGGGCAATCGCTAAATATTCAGCATTAAAAGAGGTAGTAAAGTCAGGCAATCGGGGGGAAAAGGCCCAATCTCATACTGTATGACCACAGGAGCTTCTTTTTCAGAGCGTCCAGCTCCGCCCAAAACGGAACAATGCTGATATTTACTGCAAGAGGCATCCCTGAAGAACATCTGCCCAGAAAACTAGCAGTTTTGTAGTTGTTCTCAAGGCGCTAGACAACATTTCGTGTAGTGTCGTCAAATGACGATCCCTGTGCCGATAGGTTTACGGCAGTCTGAGAATAATTTTTCGGAAATGCGACCTGCCCCTCCTATATGTGCGCGTAAGCAGGATTTTCTGGAAGATAGATTAAAGGAACCACGTCGACAAACTACACCTTTCTTCAGTTTCAAACAAACAGTCTTTGCTAGTTTATTCAGCTCCATCCCAGCTTCAGAAAACATTTTCAACAGAAAAAAATGCAAGAATTTTCGCAAAAAATTCAAATTTCGCGCTGCGGTGACATAGTATGGGCAGGAGGGGCGTGATATGGGAAGGCATTCAAATCATTGTCATTAGCGTGTTAACTGCGCATTAGCATTCAAGTCATGTGACCAAACGTAACGTGTTTCTTGGTGGTGGCTTAGGTCGGCAGCGGGCAATCACACAAACAAGATTCTGTGACGTCATAGAGACCTCGCCAGAAAGTGGCGGGAAATTCGACGAGAACTCGCAGCGGCTGGAACTATTTAATTAGGTGGGCCGACAGGCATCCCATAAAACTGCGACACGCCGCCGTCTGCGCGTAGGGACGCTTGCCGGAAGGGAAGTTCTGGTATGATATGTGATAACCCGTGGTAGCCGTATACGATATATCTCATATGAAGTTCCTTTAATAGCTCAGTTATGCGGCACTCCTAGCAGAATGATAACATTTCACAAAAAAAAAAAAAAAACTCAGTAATGACCTCATTCGGTCATTACTGAGGTCGATCTGTCCGTCACAATTGTGTCGTAATGCCACAATTACTACAGAACGGTTTTGTCTAAAAATGTATGTATGTATAAATACTTATTAAGAAAAGGGATGGCCAATGGCCAAGGAAGAGGAGGGGGGGAGGTTGAAAGGGGGTGCAAAAAGTGCTCTAAAATTACCCGCAGTGGCGAAAAGTGTCGGTCGGATGAAATACGAAAGAAGGCTGTCAGTTCTGGAGGTTATGAGCGAGAGGCCGGCAGGTGGTGACTTCAGGCGATTTCAACCGCACGCAAACCTGGCATGAAAAATTTCGAGGGGGGGGGGGGGGGGGGGGTGCCCCCTTCTCTGCCCCCTGGCTACGCCTCTGTATCAGTGGCATCTCTAAAGCATCCCTACGTCACAAACGCTATCACTGTGCTCTGGCTGTGCTCTGGCAAGACGGAGTAAACATTCGATGAAGTGGTTTTCGATGAAACGACTTCTACGAAACAGCGTTCGACGAAGAGTCCAAAACCACCCTACTTTCGGGCATGTATTTAAATTTGGGCGGAATGCTGCCCGCGGATCATTGAATGATTTCCGTCTTCATTTGTTCAAGTACCTCTACTGGCTGAGAGCGCACGCACGCCCAACGTTTTTAGAACAATTCAGTTTCACAGCTTCCCATAGGCGCCCACTATCCGGCGCGGCCGCATAGCGTGTCACGGGCGCTAGGGGCGCTGTAGGCATGCTTTGCTCCGCACTCCGCGCGTCGTCTGCTACACCGGAGGAAACGCGGTGCGGCGCGACCGTGTTACCGCTCGCATTTCAAAGCGTTTCGCTTTGCTAGCGGAACAGTTCGTGCCAAAGCAGCAGTTTCTTCGTATACATGCATTTCATTGTTGCTGCGCCCGTTTTCATCTGGTGGAATTACGTGTCTGGGCTACATCTATAGCTACTACATTCTTATGTGGGCATAGGCGGCCTCGCGCGAGCATAACTGTCAAAAAAAACCCTTCAAAGAAAACGTAGCTACAGTAAAACTTTTTAAAAGCACAGTGCTGCTTTCTGATGCCACATAGTCATGCGCCGTTTACCGAACAGACTCGTCAATCCGATTTCGGTGTTTTTTCCTTTCCCATTGCCGTGAATCTTATTTGAAGATAACATGGTGAGAATAATAATACTGAGAAAGTAAAAATGGCAAATACAGAAGGAACATATATTTTCTTGCACATCCAGAATAGTATTGCATCGTTCCCTGGGCAAGAAAGGCAGCTCAAAGCAGCTTAGTTTTTTTTTCCTGCATTTTGAACTTTTTCTGTGACAGGCAGTTCACGGTTCTTCTTTCGAGAGAAGAAGTGCATGCGCATCAAACAGTAGCATTTGATTATCTTTGCGGTGAGGAATTCATGGTGCTCATTACAATCAATTACAGGCAGGGCAGTCGCATGAAGCCTGTCTAATACCACCCAGAAAATATCCCCGAACACTGCCGACGTTTCAAGCGTATCGTGCACAACCTCTTCTACTTCCTTAATTAATGCGTACAGCCGAAATGAGGCCTCTGGAAGGCATTCTGGCTTGAATGACCTCAACTCAGTCAGGCGCCTCTGGTTGAGCTGTGTTTCCTCGGAGTTGAACTGATCGGGAGCGGTTGTTTCCCGAACCATCACTCACAATGGAAATGACTGTAGCATTATGCTTGTGAAGGCGCACCACTGCTTCCAGGACTAGTTCCGCCAGAATTTTGCCAGGAGCAGCACATTTTGTCGCGAACGCTGCAATTGGCTGGACCCAGGATTCAAACAGAGGAACAAACATCAATACTAGTGCATGGTCGGCTAGCTGATTGGTTCCTTCATTCGTGACGCCTCCATAACCAACAAATCCATCCATCTTCTAGCTGCATTTGTTGAAGTCATATGCCTGGCGCAACTTGATCTCGTCTAAGGTCAAAGACCCCAACCTTTGCTCATCTGCTTTTCTATGGAACTGCTTCTGTATGGCTTCCAGTCAAATGGGGTTGAAGCCGTACTTGCACGGCAAGCCTTTCAAAATTTGTGTCAAGCAGTTAAGAGAAGGAAGGGGCAACATTTTCATCTCGCTAATCAGCTTGTATGCCCGTGGACTTGTCATTCTCAGGATCAAGCAGTTCAAAATCCACTCAGAATTATACCGCATGCCACACGGAGCTTTTGCTTTGAGTGACTTCAGTGCTGTCAGGAATGCCAGGCGTTGCAAGTGAGGAAGGCTACTTAAAGCTTCTTCTATTCCTTGGTAAGAAGCCTTCGCGAGCTCCTGTTTGAGCAGTGTGATTTCTTGCTTCCCCTTCTCCCTTGCAGCTGCAGCTCGGAAAACTTTTTTGGTCAAGTTTCGCATTTTTTTGCTTTTGTTCACCGCTGCCTTCATTGGCTTTCTTGCTCGCATTTGCCTTTGAAGGCGTAGGCACCGAGCACACACAGGTCGGGTTGTGAGGACAGAACACTGCTTGTGATGGACATTTTCTAATTTTCCTGTCACACCAGTGTGAGCTACCTGAATGCCTGAACAGATTTTCAAGCTGTCTGTCTCATTGAGCAGGTGCTCGACGCTAGCAGTGCTGTCTACAGTCTTATGCAGTTGCTTGTGCATCTTGTTGTAGCAGTTCACAACACAGCTACCATCATTTTTCACAATAACGGTCTTGCTCACTTTAAGCTCCCCTGCCACAAATCACCCGTCGAAAAAAACACCGCAAGTTTGCCCAGAACATTCATCGACGATGAGTTCAAGCTTCCAGTCCCTACTAGGTAACGGCACTGTCACCAGTTCATTCAGACAAACACCGGAGGAGTTAGTTGCTGAGGTGCTAGGTGGTGGCGTGATGCCCTCTGCTCGGAGCGCATCGCCTAAGGACAAAGAGGCCTCTCCACACGAGTCACTCGAACAAGACGCACTTTCCGCCGATGCTTCAAAGCCGATTTCGTGCCGCTTTTTCGGTGATTTTCGCGTGCATGTCGTCGTTCTTGGCTTCGCTCCGGCAAGCCAGGAAAGAGACGCGGCAACGCTCCTGGCACTAACTTCCAGATTACCACGGAGAATTAAAACCTCCTGGCCCTTTACAACATGCTTGAAATACTTTACAGTGTCTTGCTCTTCGAAATGTCTCTCACATACCTTGGATTTTTGAGTAAGCCGCCTGTCCTTGCGGTGCAGCATTTGTTCCCATTGTTTCGCGTTCGATTCCCGGCCGCGGCGGCAGCGGTTCTGATGGAGGCGAAAAGCAAAAACGCCCGTGTGTACGAGATTTAGGCGCACGATAAAGATTCCCAGGTGGTCAAAATTAATCCGGAGCCCTCCACTACGGCGCGCCTCATCGCCTGCGTTGCGTCGGCGCGTTAAACCCTACAATCAATCAATCAATCAATCAATCAATTGTTCCCATTGTTTAAACTCCGTGGCCTTACGTGGTGGGGTAAAAAAATGATGATTTGCGGCGTCAATTCTGTAGCCACTCGTACATCCCGGCGCAAAACACGAAGGCATTTCCACTACACAAAAGCAAACATTCGGAAACCGGATAATTCACGCGCACGAGTGGGGAACGAAATCGCTTCGAACGACGCGCGCCCGCCAAAGCGCGCGCCTGTCCGCGCGCCCATGCAGGAGCAGGTGAAGAAAAGCGTGACTGCAGCGCCACTAGTTCGCGTGACCGCCACCACGGCCGCCTCGGGAGCGGAGCTGTGAAACTGAATTGTTCTAAAAACGTTGCGCACGCCAGACTCCAGTGCGCCTTTCATCGACAACTCATTTAAACATCCCGCACGAACTCTATGATGATGATAATGATGGTAGCGACGAAGTTGTTACATGTGTCGCCGCCTGGCAGCAGGTAAGTGCGACCCCTGCAACAACAATGGCCGCGCCTCGCTGAGGGCGAATTACGTCGCGGATGCAGTCCTGATAATCTTTGTCGCTTCCATTTGCCGGAAAACCTCTTCCTGGCGGGCCCGTAGGCACAACGAAGTCTCAAACGACACCATGGCTTCCTCCGAGATGACCTGCGAGCTCGAAGAAGGTGAAATAAGTGACGACGCCGAGGAGCTTGGCGATTACGATGCACGGACCGCTCGGGAGCCTAGGCCTCCGGCCAAACCCTTCGGCATTGTCGTCGAGTCTTCGCAGCACACGCACAAGCCGCGCCATCGCGCCAAGAATTCTGCCCCGCCGCCTTCACGCTACTACAAGAAGCCCCTGGTCACTTTCAACGGGCCGAACGGGAGTCACTACGACCGAAATGGCCAGGGACACCCTTGGTCTGCCTCCAACGGCGTCGTACGTCCGTCCCTACGTTCCGCCGTGATGTTTCGGGGGCCACCGCCGTCACCGGTTCGCGGCGGTTCTTCCCTGCAGTCGTACGTGGTGCGAGATAGCCGGACTTCCGCCGCCGACGATCGCAACAACCGCCGGACGACGTCGCACCTAGACCACTACTCGTGGTTCCGGAGGTCGTCGTCGGGCGGTGGGGGTTCGACCCGGGACTCCGAAAAATTGTCTTCCCATGGTCGGTTTCCCCCGCCTCTGCCGTCTTCACAGAGGTCCCGGCCCGAGCGAAGCTCTTCGCCCAAGACTCCGCATTCTTCGAGCACGAGGAAAAACCGTATCCTACGATAGCTGCTGGTTTTTCTACGTGGCCTGGGGTGGTTTGTGTATTTGGTGGTGCTTGTTTTTCAGCCAGTTGTTAGATTTATTCGAGCCGCCGCACAAGTCGCTCTAAAACAACGCCACAGCCCATTAAGGAGGCTACTACTTATTAAAAACTTCATAAGCTTAAGCTACATAATATTACAAGCCACACGATACATGAAACTTAATTCTACCAGCGTTATTATGCGTACATTGGTTAGCCCAGCGTTTTTTCTCGAAAACTAGCCGTATGTCTGGTTTCGCTGTTTTGTTACTGCTGTATTGACAGCCATAGTGGAAGAGCGTGACGTTGGGTGCCCTTTCGCATTGCTTTGATTTATGACGGGCCCCCTAGACAGAAGATACGGCCACGTCATGTCGCTCGTCGCACAAGTCTGTGCGTCACATGTGCGAGCGACACGTCATACAGGGAAATTTAATTGAAAAACTCCTCTTCTCAAGTTTTGTGTCGTGCACAAAATGGCATGTAGCAGCACTGTTTTTTTTCATTGTCTCGTAACTACCGTATTTATCGAATATAAGGCAAGTTTTTTTCCAAAATCCGTATTCTCAAAGCCATAGCCCACCTTATATTCGAAGCTCAGTACATACACACGGCAATTTTCTTGACTCCCTAAAGTTGCACCCTCGTCTTATAATCATGACCGCCTCATAATCGAAGGAATACGGTAAATGTGGCATGTACTTAGTGCTTTGCTGGCAACTTACAAAAAAAAAATGTCGTGTGCTCCTTTCAACCTAAACCACTGTAGCATAAAGCTTCAGTCATCAGACGTAACTAGCCAGAATTATCATTCGCAACACCACTACATTCGGGTTATATAAAGCATTTTTTTATAAAACTTCTTAGTCACAATGTTCATCTCAAGTACAATTTAGCTTTCATGTTTTTGATGGGGGACAATTTTAATTTATAATTTGTGGTGCTTCCCCCATTCATTTAACCCATAGAGAAGGAATATTTTGCAAACGCCACTTTAACTTCATTTTTCTTTTCCACCCTGGATTTTATGCAGCAGATCATGTTTTGTTGTCAGGTCTCTGTTAAAGTTTCAGCGAATCATATCCATATTGCCGCCACGTATGCTGCCTTTAAAGGAGTACTGACACCAATTTTTGGTGTTAATATTATTACAGAGTTCGCTTCCTTTGCACAAGAGAACACCCTGGCTGAAATATGAGAGGCCTGCGAGGCGTGGAACATACTTCAATTTGGTCCGATTTATCACGCCGCCGGAACAGCACGCAGCTAATGGACATCAGCGCGACATCACTTCGTGAGAGGGAAAAGAAGTGACGTGGCCATCTGCCTCCGACGCTTGTCAGAAACTCGTGACGTCACTTCACGCGCGCGGTCCGGCGAGCTGCGATTGGGCGCTTGCGCATTCACTATGTGATGCGCGTAACCAGAGCTACAGGCATAACTGCTGCCCAGAAAGATGCTCTTACCAAAAATAAAGTTTTACATGCGGGAAAGGAGCCGATAATAAAGCCCAGAATCGCAGCAGAAGCGGCCATCTGGTCTTTTATTGAAAGCGGTCATGAAATTTGCGCCAGAATGCTAGGCCTAACGCCTCCAGGCAGCTCATCGCTCAGCTCCGGCGGGCGGGGCAGTCGAAACAATGCCTCCTCCAGCCTATGCGGTGTTATGACGTCAGGTCGTTTTGGGATTCTTTCACACGCGCCCTCCGGGTTGGAAGCGTGGGAGACCAAAACGGAGTTTTCATGCCGTTCAATGTAATTAACGTGCGCTCAAGTATTTAATGTGCTGTTTTGTGTTCGCCAGGCCTTTTTAAGCATTGATAAAATCTATAAAAAAGGAACATAAATTTTTGGTGTCAGTACTACTTTAAAGCTTTTAGAAACCCTTTTTAGCAAACAGTAGTAGTTTGAGAATAAACAAAAATTGATTTTTTTTCTTGTCGAGCTGTTTTCTTCAACAGCTCATGGAACGGGAGTTCAAAAATGAAGTGAGTCAGGTTGACAAGTCTGCTGCCGCCATTGCAAATTCAATAGACACAGAAGAAACGGCCAATCTCGATCAGCCAGGACTGCTTGAAGAGCTTGTGTTGCACCAAACCTGTTTGCATTTTTGTCACCTGGCACCTTGGAAGACCCCTTGACGCTTACGCGTGCCTCCAGAATCCCAACCAAAGTTCCTGCAGAACTCCGTCAGCAATGAACCGTCGTATGAAGACCTGCTTGCTCAGTACAGGAGCATTCAGAATCAGCTGGAAGATCTCAACAAGCACGTGAGTGTTCGAGACGGGAGTTTCTGCTTGTTTGGCATTGTTTGTAGCTGCATGTACCACAAGTGACCGCTTGTTTGTAATCTTATCTCATTTGCAATCTCATGCCACATGTGCATGAAAAATGGCATTAACTGCCTAATGCATTAAGTTTTAATGTCATTAATAGCTGCTACATGCAAAAGTGTAATGCCATTCGCTTTAATGTCATCTTTGTTTTAAGGAGTTCCGCACAACTCATTCGCCGTCACGAATGCCTTAAATCTGCTTACTCTCGAACGCGATGAGCACCAAATGAAACCAACGAAACTCTCAGCACCGGAGTGTTGATGTAAAAACTTAGCTGAACTTGGAAATAAGACGATTTTTTTTGTGCACTCTTGGTGATGAAGTTCTCAAGAAGATGAAGTTTACTAAAACAGCGGAAAAACAGTCAGTTTGATTTTTTTGGATTCGGCTACTGCTGGGAGGCGACGGCAGCTGACGAAGCCACTTTTAGAAACACTATTTTTTTGAAAACATTATTTGTCATAACGTTTTATTTCACAAAAAACAATTCTAACCCTTGTAAGACTTTTTTCTCTATGTTATAAGCTTTTAAATTACAAGTGCATTTCTCTGTGTGGTCATTATCACCATCATGCCTATCACATTTAATGCCTGCATGTTTTCGCGTATAGCACGGCCCACCCAAATAATGTCATTCGGTATTTAAGGCCTTAAAGGAGCCATGAAGAGAAAATGCAAGTTGGTTTTATTCGAAAGATTTCGTGTTTTATAGTGCCCCCAGCGCTTGTCCGGATACAAACGGTGCTTTATTCACTGAGAAATTAAATAATTTAGGTTAAAATTTTGATTTTCCCGCTCAATCGTGCGTTTTCGTGGTCCCAAGTGACATCACTGGAACCGACCGCTCTGCAGCCTAGAGTACCTTCATTCACGCATCCGCCGTACAGGGTAGAGACACGTATACGCTGGCGCCGCCATTTTCGGTTGCTCGCTCGCCGCCGAAGCAAGTCATTGTGTCAAAACCGCGCTAAAATTATCGCCGGAACGCGGTTTACTGAAGAAGTTTGAATCATATTGTCTGTTTCGCGTTGCTAGGTCTCGTGGGAAACGAAAAGAATAACGCGTTGAGCCCGTTGGCCCAATTGCGGCGGCACGGGACCGTTCAAAGGTTGTCTCCACCCTGTACAGCGGTGTTGGTTTGTTCCCGCGTTTCTTTACGTTCCGTAACCTAGATGGCGCCACCATACCGTGGCAAGCGTTTGGTTTGTTTTTGCCCGCATTTAAACCTGGCTTGTTTTTGTTCTGGGAGAAAATATTCGTTCCCTGAAACAGTGCTCGCTCGACAAATGGGGTCACGTAAAACACCGTTGCTTGCGTCAATAGGCCAGTGTCGTCTGAGACAACCCCAAGCCCCGTAGTGCTGTGCAGCTAAACAAGCATGCTGTGCGCAGTACGAACAGCAGAACGCATGAGTACTTCTATGTTTACATGTGCTTTCGTAACTTCCACTGTTTGTCCCATCATTCTTATTGCTTTGTAAAGAATGTGCCCTAAATTTAAGCGCAAATCGCTCGTTCGTCTAGTTTGTAAGTTCTACCTAATTTGCGTCTGCTTCTGCCAGCCTCCGCCAATCGCAGAGCTTAGCTCATGTGACGACATAGGTTCTGTTGCGGGAAATGAGCTGGTGGTTCGCATGACCGTTCCCGTGTTTCCTAATTATGTAGCTTATTTGAGTGAAGTTTACGTTAAAAGTGGTGTCAGTATGATTCTAACGAGACAATCTTTTGAATGAACCAAACTTGTGTTTTCTCTTCATGGCTCCTTTAAACGCATAATGTCATTTTTCGTCTGCATGTGAAACGAGTATTATTCCACGAGTGCAAGTACAGGCACAGCTCGCAATTCACAATTTTGAGTCGCATAACTCTCAATTTAGGTGTCCTTTTGCCCTTGTGTTTGATTTTCAACGGTTATAGCTGCGCATAGAGTAAATCACCGCTTAATCTCGATCTCATTACTTTGCGAATGGGACCAAAACGTGCGTACCGAATTTCGTGGGCTTGATGAAAGGGAAAATGATCGAAGTAGCCTTCAGAATACTCTTTATCGTGTATGTCTGCGGGCGTCTGCATTCATAATATCCACTCTGCCATCCTCTTTTATGTGTGCTATGCAAAAGAAGCGATCGAAAGCTGTCATGTCAGGTCAGACTTGCAGGGTAATTCAGATGTACTGAACACGAAGGAAATGGGATCTTCAAATAGCAAAGAAAGAACAAGCAGCTGCACTTTGAAGACATGGCACCTTAATTCTGGAGGATATCGCCCTTTTCAGGAAATAATTTGCTATTGCGTTAGCAATCGATGGGCCACATGCCAAGAAATTTGCACCATCGATTCGCGGACAGAGAGTGACAGGACAACAGAACGAAAGTGTGTGTCGAGAGGGTGATGTCAGAGGGTGAGGGGGCAAGATCCAAAGGAACGAGAATGAAAGCGATGAAATACCGATTACTGGTGGACGGGAGCACAAACCAGGGAATGCCGCTGCTGAAGCGTGCAAACGGGACCACTGAGACAGTAGAATGCAAAGCACAGTTGGCGCGCTGTGCAAGTTGGGTGCAAGAAATGCCTTTTGTGGCCTTAAGTTCGCGAAATGCGCCGCGGTGGCTCAGTGGCTAAGGCGTTTTGCTGCTGAGCACTAGGTCGTGGTTTCGATTGCGGGCCGCGGTGGCCACTTTTCTGATGGAGGCGAAAAGCAAAAACGCCAGTGTGTTCGATATTTCAGCGCACTTAAAGATCCCCAGGTGGTCAAAATTAATCCGGAGCCCTCCACTACGGCGCGCCTCATCGCCTGCGTTGCGTCGGCGCGGGAAACCCTGCAATCATCAATTGTTGAGCTTACCATTGAAGGGAAAGGGACGCTGTAATGCATCTGTTTCCAAAGTGGGGATACTCTTCGTGGAGACATCTTTTGAATTTCTAAAAAAAGCAGTTCCTTTTAAGTGTGAGTCTCCCGTATTATGTATTTGTGTGTCAGTTTAGAGCTCACACTGTTTCTTTTACTCATAAAGTTGTGGCACGGTCGACTTTGTTGAGCTGGTCTGCTTATGTTTGCGTTAATGGATTGGGATAATTTGCAACCACGTGTAATGACTAGCTGGTGCAATTCTGCTCCTGCATTGTTGAGGCAGTATTGAAAGTTTCCTTACTCCAGAGACTTGTTTTCATTTTTTTTTTTTTTTTGCTTTTACAGAGCTTTGAAGAGCACAAGTCAACGCCATCATCGAGTCATGAAAAGTCTTCCTCAAGGAAAAACGATGCCAAGAAGAAGAGTCACAAACCCAAGTGCCGGAAAGCTCGAAAGGTGCGGTGTTGGGTTTTGAGCATTTTAAAGCTGTCGCCATAATGAGTCTTCTTTTTTTTTTTCCAAGGTCGATACAAAATAAATGTTAACGTTAAGCCTACATGTGCTAGTCAGTGTCTGCTAGTCAAGTGGTTCCAGCATTACCATGTCTGGTAAAGGTGACCGAAGCGCCAAAGTCTCGGATTCAAAGCTAGCTTGCTGAGATCTGACCACCGAAAAATGCAACGGAGCTGTAGTTATTGAAAGGCCACCAGAACGCTGCCGTTGAATCCGTTTTTTTTTCTTTGTGAATGTAGTCGTTGGAAATGTGTCAATTCGTGCATTCATTTACGTGCTGGATTGATGCATTCCCTTCCTCACTAACCTTGCAACCTTTTGAAGTTGTTCTAAATGAACATAAAAATCTGGCTATTTTCATTTCAGTTAATGATCTGACTGATAAATTTAATTATCCGGCCCACAATGTTTTGTTAGAACTGTCCTGAAAAGTTGCGGTAATGCACTGTATTTTGTCAACTCTAAGCATACCTGCTTTTATTTTTCACACGAAGTGAATTCTGAATGGTGATGCATGCTTCGATTTAGAGCTTAACTGGTTTGAAATGTTGAGCTTTTTCTTAGACATCTTTTTTTTTAAAAACAGGGCAGGTGTGCTTGGGGTAAGGGTGTTCTTAATCAAGAAAAACACAGTGTGCGACTTGCAACTAACAGTGCGCTGAACAGTGGTCTCTACTTGTTATTCACTTCTGGAATCAGTCCTGAGGTTACTGGTTACTGCCACAATGTTTCCTAGGCGCGCTGGTGGTTAACTATTCGCCTTTGTTTTTCTAAGTGCAGAGCACTTAAGGGGCTCGCCTTGTCATCCTAGCTTGCTCACTGCACTTAAGTAGAGCCTCACGGCATTCCGTCGTAGCTGTGTAACCCATAGGCGTTGAAAGCCAAGTGGTTTATATGGTCATAAGCGTTTGAAACTCATGAACAGCTGGCGCTGGTCATACATCTCCCCATTGTTTAGTGCAAAGAAAACTGCAGGTATATTTGAGGCAAAATAAAATATGCCCGCGTTCACTTAGTTAGGAATGCTCGTTGGGTTGATTTTTACAATAGTAAGCGAAAGAAAGCGGGCGCGCAAGAAATAAATAGCGCATTTTTTGAAATGACGCAGAAAGGCTCCAGCGATGCATGAAAAAAATGGCGCGTTCTAAATGTCACAAAACAGCTCCAGCATACGAAATTAAAGCAAGCACAAAAAGAAAAGAAATCCCTCTGCGCAGTTTCAGGCAGGGGGCACATGAGCACTGCGAAGGCAGGAAATTTGAATTGCGTTTGTTGGCCGCAGTGAGCAGATAATGGCGCCAAATCCCATTATGGCGAATCACTGCACTGCACTTCTGACAGCTTTCACGTTGAGTGGAACGGCTTTAATTTTTTACCCTTGCTGTTGACCTTACTACTTTATTTTTCTCCCTCAAGAAGTCATTCTCACCTTTTTGTCTCAAATGCAGCAGAGCCAATCCGAAGACAAGCCGAGACAAGCCTGCGCCGAAGAAGTCAAGGAGCAGGTTCCACCGCCGCTCGAGGCGTCTCCCATTCCGGTGATCTGCTCCGTAAACGTAGAAAGTCATCCTTCCCCGTTAATTTTGGAAGAGATTTCGGCTTCCCCACCACCTGTGCTTCCTGAGACCAGCGATGCCGCTGGCGAAGACAACGATGACGACGACGACGTGAGTTCCTGGCTGTTTGGGTTTCAGCATTTTGTATCGAGTGGTGTTGACGCACGACTGCAGCTTGTGGGTTTCGGGTGTACTTAGTGTAGAGGCTGTGAGAAGAATGCCGAGACGAGATTGTGTCATCATCATCATTGTCACCAGCCTATCTACGCCCCCTGCAGGGCAAAGGCCTCTCCCATTAATCTCCAATTATTCCGGTCTTGTGCTAACTGCGACCAATTTGTCCCCGCAAACTTTTTGATCTCATCTGCCCATGTAACCTTCGACCGCACCCTGCCCCACTTGCCTTCTCTAGGGATCCACTTTGTAACCCTTAATCCCTGACCCACTCCGCTCTCTTCTTGTCCCTTAATGTTACACCTATCATCTTCCGTTCCATTGCTCGCCGAGTCGTCCTCAATTTAAGTTGAACCTTCTTAGTGAGCTTCCAAGTTTCGGCCCCGTAGGTGAGTGCGGGTAAAATGCAGCTGTCACACACTTTCCTCTTCAGGGACAATGGTAGGCTGCCATTCATTATCTGAGAATGCTTGCCAAATGCACTCCACCCCATTCTTTTAAACCTTCTAATTATCTGTCTACAAGATCATATACAGAGCTCAATTTCCCAAGTGGGATGGATTTCACGGTAGCACGGACATCAAGGGAAGATAGACGGAGAGAGCTTTTGTGAGATTTTGGCTCGTTGTTTAGAGTGGCATCCGCAATTTCGTCTGTGGGGTGCAGTGCCTGGGGCATATATCTTTTAAAATGTTGCTTTCTTTAGCTTGTTTGTTTCAACGGGTAGTGTGTGGATTGTTAATCTTTAGCCGCTGACAATGCCCATTAAGGTTCTTTTATTTCTTTTGGGGGCATTTTGTTAGACTAGATCTGCATTTTCTGGAGGGAGTGGCAAAGGGATTGAGAAAAGGGACCTAAGATTGCAGCTAGGGATAGTATAGATCCCTAGAATAGGGATCCCTAGCCTATACTAGGGGAAGTTAAGGTGATGTTTGGGAACAGAGCTAAGCAAGGCAGCGTGGTGCATTAATTTCCTGCTGTTACCAAAGCAGTTGATCAGTCGAAAGTGGTACAGTGAGATGGAAAGGGCAAGGCTTTTAAACTTCAAAGTACCTGAGCTGCTGCTAGGCTTCCTGTAGGTTGCACGCTTTGAAGTAGTTTAGTGTGCTTATGACTAACCTAATAGTCACTCACTTGTGAAGATGCAGAGTCTGTAATAAGTGCACTAACTCTGCCAGTGCGCAAGTCAGCAGCAATTATTTTATAATAGGTGTGAGGTGATTATAAGTGGAACTGCTATAAGCAGCCAAATACAGTACAACCTCTGTTACAAGAGACACTTGGTTATAAGAGACACTTGAAGTAAGACGGTTTGGTCGGCCTTCTTAGGTTTGCCATGTTGGCAACATTGCATACAAGAGACCTTGATTACAAGAGACAAGGGTGTCTTTTGTAACGAGGTCTTATTGTGCATACCCATTTGAACTTTATCTGGCTTCTATCACAGTGGTTGTCTAGGGACCGAGCTCAATTTGCGCTTTCATCCTTTGGCACTGTGAAACAAACTCTCCCAAAAATTTAATTCCTAGTTGTGACGTGACACTTTAGCTTTGACATTTTTTTGTCCTGCGTCAGCTCTGCTCCGTGAAAAAAAAACATAGGTGGAGTGAAGGGTTCGGTCATCCACTGTTATGCCAACTGAACTGTCACTGCCACTAACCTTTAAATAGCATGCCATGCCATGCCTGATGGAAGTATGGGGAACCTGTTTTCTGTTGGTAGGCAAAAGTACAAATTTATCCTTGCGGTGGGCATTTATGAATCCGTAAAAAACAATAGCAGGGGATTTGAACTGATCTTTCGAGACTTGATAGTTCTGGTGACAAGAAAAGGCATCAGGAATGTGAAGTGTTTGAGACTGTGCTTTGGGTTGAATCTTATATTGCATCTGTGTTAAACCTCTTGGCCCTGTTTATAAAGGGGGGAAAAAAACTGCTATTTGAAGTATTTTAGAAATCAGTAACATTTTTCTTGCCTGACTTTTTATTTTTCGCTTTTGAATATTGCAGGACCTTGATCTTGTCGAGCTACGTCGGAGAGCTCTGGAGTCCATCAAGACTACAAAAGCACCACCCGTGGTTCAAGAAGAGAAGCCAGCAGGTAATTTCACCGTGGGTCCGAACTCCCTGTGGTGTTGGCTGGAGCTGGAATTGCCAACGGTCTTTTGACTGTGGGAGGGTCTGTCACTGTTTTCATAAGGCGTGAAAAACTAGGCTTGTGCGAATATTCGAGCACTTCGAATATTCGAACGAATAATACAGTATTCGAATTCGCTTCGACCCGAATTTAAAATTTCCGATATTTCAAAGTATTTGCGGGGAACGAATATCAAAACTGCGTTAAAGTACTGTGAGGAGTTTTGGTTTCGTTAGGCAAGCTGCAGTGCCATTGACATCAGGCCTACATCCTGACTACCTGTAGAGTCAACAGAGGCTGGGCCACATTCCGAGCGTTGTCGTAGCCATCCTACGCGCGCACGTTCATCAGGGTAGTCAAGGCTCCTGTTTCATTGTTTCATACAACGAAACAGGAGACAATGAAACATTGTTTCAAACAATGAAACGGTAACGAAACAATTTGTTTGGTTATTGTGCGGCACGCGTGCAGTGATCATGTGTTGATCGCTCTCCGCGCTTGAACTTCAGTGGACGTCAGTTGCTTCAATCAGTCAGGTGACATTGTTATTGCGTCTATGGGTGCCAACCTGATATAGAACTTTTTTTTACGAAGGTCGCGCCAGGCCCGGAAGCTCAATGTCTCAGTGACAGGAAGCTCAGTGACACCTGACAACTATTCGAATTCGCTTCGCAAGTATTCGACCCGAAGGACTGTTCGCTTCGAATTCGCCTCGAACTAAAATGTTACTATTCGCACGAGCCTATGAAAAACGCGTTGCCATGTTCAATGTCAGTGGGAACGCACTAACTCGACGAGACTATGGTTTCGTGCAAAAGTAAAGTTTGTATTGTAAATTGTTATTGTTTGCATTGTATTGTTTGAGGTTTGTAGTGATAACATTCACAGTAAACAAGGTAAGTTGCTGTTATTCTAATGCGTCATCTTGACGCTGGCATTGAGTACAGTGGGAACTCGTTAGTGCGTACCCACCTAATTAAGCTGTAGTTGGATGAAGTAATGTCAAATTACCAAGCCGTTATTTACAACCCCAGCTTAACGATCTCTTTTAGCGTAGTATCATATTTTCGCGCGTATAACCCGCACCAAAAATGCGAAAATTTCAGGGGTGAGGTAGAGGTGCGGATTATATGCGAGGTGTTTCCTTTGGTGCAGCTTCACCCCGATGCGCGTTGGGCCATCATGCCCCTACAGCAGTAATAGTGACGGAGCCACTGTTATTCCATTGACAGTGCTTGTTTCACACGCACACAGCTCAACAGTATACCAACCTGAAAAAAATGTACGTGGCAAGCCTTCTAGTTAAGTAGTCGGCTGGGTCAATTCTTTTGCATAAACAAATGTGTAATGTTGCTTGAGTAGTAGCTGCGACGGAAAGTGGAGGCGTGGGTTATATGCGGGGGCGGGTTATACGCGTGAAAATACGGTATTCATTTTCGGTTTCACCAGGTACAGTTTAGCGAAGCAGTTCTCTTTCTTGTGTAAGAGGTTATTACGGTTACTTTTTTGGGGACTAGTTACGACGTTAGGCGTAAGCGGCTTGCAGTGAGTAGGCTAAAGAGGATCAGAGGTTCATTGCCTTGTGCCATTTTTATTCGCAGAAGATGCGGAGAGCGCATCGGTTCTTCCATTCGAGGTTCTTCCGTCGGATCTGTTGGAGGCGGACCGCCCCATTCAGGAAGTCCAAGAGAAGCAACAGGTGGGGCCTCAATTTCTTGCAACATGTCGTCTTGCTGACTGGTGAACAACCAAGCTACATTTTAAAATCACTGTAGCTGAGCGACTTGTTGTCTATGTAGCTGCAGAATATTTGCAAAGCAGTCTTGCCCAGAGTTGGGACGATTTGTATTCATTTTCAACGGCCCATTTGCTGTTTCATCAATCTCTGCCTCTTTGTAGTCCTTACTTTAGGTGCTTCTTTGGGCTGGCATTTTTTCCGCCGGTCAATTCTATTTGTGGAATGAGTTTTGACCTCGTAGGGTGTGCTGCTTGCCTCAATCTTCTCTCTCCAACCTCTCTACCTGCTGTTTTAACTGCCCCTTGGCCTCTGTGTATGGTTCACCTTTGTATGGAAGATTCACCTTTGTATGGAACGCTTGGTTGCAAACCCCATTGTGCCTCTGACCTTTGACCTTGCCCTGACCTTTCCCCCACCCCCTCCCTCCAATCTTTGCACAGGTGAACGACAAACCGGGAGTGCCCCTGGGACATTGCTTGCATGCTTGTGTGCTTAGCGCGTGATATTGACACCGCCTGTCTGTGTGACGCCAACCCTTTGATGTTGCATCACTCACTCCTGACCTTTGACCTCTGCTTCCCTCCCTCTCTCCCCTGGTGGCTAAATACAGGTCAGAAGCACACCCAGTACTCTTTTTTTCTTTTCTGGTCTAGTTACTGCTTGTCTAGTACTTGCGGTAATGGGGCCTAGACACATCTCTTGTACTCCTCTACCTCCTTACTTACCGTATTTATTCGAATATAGGTCGACCTTTTTTTTCTGAAAATGTGCTTAAAAATTGAGGGTCGACCTATAATCGTGACCGAAGAACCTCGACCTATAGTCGTGATCAAAAATGGCGAGCGCACCGAGCGATCCGTTTCTCCGTCGCGCCCGGCGCTCCTCAATTTGAGGCGGCAGCGCGGAGCATCTAGAACAAAGACAGGCAAGAAAATAAAGGAAAAAATAACAAAACAATCACCGTAAGAAAACCACCCACAGTCACTGCCGGCTATCGCGCATTACCTGCGGCCGAACCGGACACGAGCGAGTTGACGTACTGGCTAGAGAGCCAGATTGGCATGCAGATTGGCTTGGCTTGGTGTCTTCGGAGCCGCGGTAGCGGCTAGCGCGAGGTGGGGGTAAAGGTGACTTTCGCCACCTAGCGTAGCCACCTCGTGAACGGAACGGCGTTGCCTGCTTCGCTCGCTGTCTCTACTATCTCCCGTTCTCCGTTTCATGCGCTTTCTTTGTGTTTGCTTCATTGTGATTTCCGCACATAACGTTTTTCTCGTGCGCATTTCGCGATGTCACGTCGGACTTTAAGCGGCGGGTGATCCTGTTTGCTGAGAACTTGAACAACTGCGCCGCTCAGCGAGAGTTAGACGTTAATGAAAAGCTGATCAGGGGATGGCAGAAACAGCGGGACGGACTTTTTGCTTGTAGGGGACTGCGTCGTGCGTTTCGTGGCCCTACAATTGGGAGGCACGGTGCTCTCGAGAAAAAACTCCGGCTGCACGTGGAAGAGGAGCGTGCGATATTCAGACCAAAGCTCAACAGTTAGCGCTGCGAGGCAGGATTGGCCGTTCAGCCTTCAAAGCCAGTCGGGGGCGGGGGTGGGTAATGAACTGCGGCGCATGCGTCGCAAGTTTCGACGACGACGCAGTGTGTGGCTCCGACCAGTGAGGTGACCGCGTCACCGCGTTGTAAATAAATGGGAGTTTTAAAAAGTTTCCTGAAGTTTTTTCTTAAAAGTATGGGTCGACCTATAATCGAATATATTATTTTTTTTTTCGGCGACTTCAATTTTTAGGGGGTCGACCTATATTCGTGCTCGACCTATTTTCGAATAAATACGGTAGTTACTGCTTGTCTAGTGGTTTGGCAAACGGGCGCTAGACACACCCCTGGTACTCTTTTACCTCTATACTTAATGCATGAGCCACTGAGGTCGCACTAATTTATCAAACCTTTGACCACAGTGCTTCAAAAGTCACTTTTGACCTTTGACTTCTTACCTGTCTACTTGCTGTTTTACCCTCTGAACTTGCGTGTATCTGCCAAACCTTTGGACAGGGTGCTTTGATTGCCCTACCCTTGTCTCTGACCTTTGACCCTGTACCGTATGTGATGACTGCATGTTGCTCTGATACCCCTGGTACTCCTTTGCTTCTCCACTTGTTGCTTTAGCCACAGATGTGCTCATTCACAGGGGTGAGACAGCTGCGCATATTGCGCACTTTTGATACAGACCTACTTTCCTGCGCCAGGCTGCTCCAAAAGCTCTAAAATTGGAAAAATTGCGCCAAACTGCTCCAAAACAGTCTGAGAGCCAAGGATTTTAACGCTCCCGCGAGTTTCAGTGGGGAAAAATGCTTACTCACGGCATAATTTTCCAGCACGCCCAAGGTGATCCTGTTTGTAAAGGTTTAATTGATTGACCATTCAATAAAAAAAAAACGCATAAAATTGTCCCGAACATAGTTTTTTCGAAGGTCACCATGTCGGGTTGCACATGTTATATTCTGTGAGTTTTTTAAAGTTTTCCCATGGGAAACAATTGCAAAGTCCTGTAGAAAAAATACGTATGTGTACTCAGGCGACAAACTACTGGTGAAAATTGATGAAAAGACGGCAATTTTCGGAGCGCCGTATCTCCAGAACGACATTACTGGGCGCTGCCATCTTGGTGTGGTGAATATTGGAAAACATGGCTGCCGGGCGAAGCAGCCGAAGGAGTTGCTCGTTGTTCAGGCAGAGTGCTCTGTGCCGATTTCTACTGTGGTTTTGGTTATGGGGGTGGCTGGGTTTTCATTTAGTCGTTTGATCTGTTGAGGGAAGTTGCGTGACTCGAACGGGAGTTCATCAAAAACAACGTGGGGCCCGTGAATTCGCCGTGTTTCGGCCTCGAGTGAGAGGCGCGGTGCGTGCTTGAAGTGAAATTTCAGACTCATTGCGGTGTTATAATAAAACGCTGAGTTATTGCTGCCTTTGACAGCAAGCTTGCGAGTGGCGGAAATGGGACGATCGACACTACAGAAGTGGCGCGGCGCAGGCTACATCGCCGCAAAATGTTCAAGCAGTGGCCGATAGCGGGACGGGCTATTATTGCATGCTAGTAATAATGGTTTATCTATCTGAAGTGAAATTTAATGCCAAGAGGGAGCTGGCTAAACATACCAACGCTATTCAAATTGCGATCGTAGTGAATGCGCACCATGGGGATTGAAATGGGAGGGCCGGAGGGGAGCAAAGATTGTCACCTCGCTTTGCGCAACTTTTGCCATGCCTCTACAATTGTGTGTAAAGCTGAGTCTGGGATTACAAAAATAATAATTTCAGCGTTCACATGATAATGAAAATGCCTTACGATTGCTTAGTTTTTTGATTCGATGTTTTCAATGGCACTCCATGCTATCTATGCATAGAGCCCAAGAATTTATAAATGGCTTGTAAAAAGATAGTACAGTTCTTGCCTTGTGATACTCTATTAGGAAAAACTTCATTGAAAGGCTGTTTCAGTGTTATGTACGTTCAAAACCAATTAAAAAGTGCACTCCCCCTTCCCCCCGAGTTGCCAAAGATTTGATTTTTAGGCTCCTAAGGTGACATAGTGAATGTCTGCTCCAAATCAAGGTTCTTCTGCTCCAAAATCGAGATTTCGCTGCTCCAAAAACTGCTCCCAAAACTGATTCAGCTGTCTCACCCCTGCATTCATCAACCCTTTGACCAGCGTTCTAAACGTCTTTGACCTTTGAACCCCTCACTGTTTCCTATGGCTGAACAAGTTCCAGGCACATCTTTGGTACCCCTTTACCTCCCTACTTGCTGGTTTAGCCATTGACGTTGCGCTCATTCATGAAACCTTTCACCACTGTCCCTGACCTCTGACCTTTGCCCCCTTGACCTTTCCCCACGGCAGCTGAAGAAAGGCCAGAAGCACCCCTGGTACGACCGGGAGCTGACGCAGCAGATGCGGCGCAAGGACCGCGCGTACCACAAGTGGAAGCGCCACCCGTGCTACGACAACTGGGAGGCCTTCAAGGCCCTGAAGCGCGAGTACACGCGCATGCTCAAGCGCAAGCGCACCGCCTACGCTCAGGAGACGAGCCAAGCCGAAGCCCTGGAGGCTGCCGCCGCCACACCGGCGGTCGATGGTGCCGAGGTGGCCGTCCCTGAAAGCACCGCGGTTCCAGCCGCTGTGGTCTCGGACGGTGTTGAGTCTTCCTGCGACAGTGTCCTGCTTCCTCTTGATGTGAGTCGGGGAGAGCGAATAGGTTTATTTATTTATTTCAAGAATGTGCCAGCTATGTACAGGCCCTTTTACAATGTAACGTGCACAAAAGTAAAAATCTGCACAATCGAAAACGCTGAGTAATGGTTGCATACAAAGCTTTTAGAGTGGTTTTAGTGTTGTTGAGATGGCATTATTGGGAGCATTTGGTGCATAGTTATTTATTTATTGCAAGTTTCTGCAGCTTGAATGTAGCGTAATTACAGGGGTGTATTTGGTACATAAATGTGTCTGTGAAGAACAAATGGCCATTAAATGCATTATTAGGCAATGCAGCTATGTATAAGGTTTGTTCTTTAGCATTTTGCGACTTGTTGAAGCTTATTTTAACAGTGTCAACTTTTTAGTGTTAGCAACAGTGCTAACCGTGAACTTCAAATAAGATATTTGTGCTGACGAGTTGCATGGTGTGGTGTTGCCTGGCTTGCAGAGCATCCCGCTGCCAAATCCCCAAAGTGAGGACAACTACGAACCGGTAGAGATGGAGGTGGACAGCGATGACGGAACGCAACCGCCCACGTTAGGTGTGTAGTCTTTCTCCCTTTTTTGCATTTCTTCTGCACATTGGCCCTGTGGGGAGATTATCAAAGGCTTTCATAAGGCGATTAGGCGTTGTTTCAACAGTTTCATTAGACAGTTTTAGTTGAGCGCACGGAGCAGCTCTGCGAATGCAAAGAACTTGCGGAGGCGTGAAAGCGCATGCGCAGTACGTACGCAGCAGCCGCATGCTTTGTGTGCACCTGCAAGTTTGGGATTCTTGCGTTACGGGTTTTCCTCTTTTTCCGGTCTCTCTTGCCCGTGAACGAAAGGAACAGAGGAATGGCATCTCCCCACCAACTGGTTTACGGCTTCTTCTGGCTAGGTTTACGTCTGGCGCTGGCCGACAACCACATGTTTCGTTCGCCAATCTGGCGTTCAGTGGCGCTGCATGACACACAAAGCGCGCCTTTCAGCGCTACTGGTTTATCCACGCATCAACTTCTGCGTGCGGTCAACTAAAACTGGTTCTTTGCGAAAACTTTGCTGCGCGCGCTGCGCTGCCACTACGTGCGTGTGTAACTCTGCGTACGCTCAACAAAAAGTGTCTATTGTTTGTTATCCAGCTGTGGTGACGCCTGCCAAATCATGGTGTTACATCTGATGAACTGCGACCGAGTTTGCGTGGCGGAAATCGGGTCTGAACAAACGTCGAATACAAGAATAAGGGAATCTGGAGAAAGACAGCGGTAGCGTCGAGCTGCAGGATGAAGCAGTTCGCGTTTGTTGCAGTAGGCTTCTCTGTGTGGCTGTAAAAGGGAGCTAAGGCTCTGCAACATGGAATAAATTAGTGGTATAAGAGGTTGCGCATAAAGAGCTAGGGCAACCTAAATTAAAAGGAAAAATCACTTTACCGTCTTTTTACCGAAAATGCCTGTTCTCCCTTCATTGCAGAAGTGGCTGGCACAAGTGAGGACGAAGATGAGGAGGCCCTGCGCGCCCAGCTGCTGCAGGCTGTGCTTCAGAAGCGGCGCAAGCCCAGGACCTCTTCGGAATCCCAGCAGCAGCAGCAGCAACTCCATCAACATCAGCAGCAATCGGCACAGCAGCAGCAGCAGCAACGTGCCAACCACCGCACACCCCTGTCACCATTGGACAACGCATCTGCGCTCGGCGGGGTGAGTCTTTGCCCCCCAGTATGGCACTGCATGGCAAAGCAAAGCGTGATAACCGCACTGGACAAGCAGAGTAGAACCATGGGCCTGAAAATTAATATGCAGAAAACTAAAGTAATGCCCAATAACCTCTTTGAGATAGGTGGCAAGGCAGTGGAAGTTGTAAGCGATATAATATGTCTACTTAGGCCAAGTTGTGACCCCGGATCCCGACCGTGGGGCAGAGATAATTAGAAAGATAAGAATGGGTTGGAGTGCATACAGCAGACATTCTCAGATAATGACCCCTGTAGAGGCAAGTGTATGACAGCTGCATCTTACCGGTACTCACCTACGGGGCAGAAACTTGGAGGCTCACTAAGAGGGTCCAACTTAAATTGAGGACGACTCAGCGAGCAATGGAACGGATGATGGTAGGTGTACCATTAAGGGACAAAAAGAGAGCGGAGTGGGTCAGAGAACAAATGCGTGTTAAGGACATAGTAGTAGCAATTAGGAAGAAGAAATTGGCGTGGGCAGGGAAAGATAACAAAGCAAGATAACCATTTGTCATTAAGGGCAACAGAGTGGATCCCTAGAGAAGGCAAGCGTGGCAGGGGGCGGCAAGAAGTTAGATGGGCAGATGAGATCAAGAAGCTTGTGTGGATGAATCGGTCGCAGTTAGCACAGGACCAGGATAATTGGTGATCTATGGGAGAGGTCTTTGCCCTGCAGTGGGTGTAGACAGGCTGATGATGATGATGGTGATGGCATTTATCTCTTTAGAGGGTTTCCTTTTACGTCTTGCTCTGCTGTCGCAATCGTGGGTTGAGTTTGGAGCCGGGGATTGAGCCAGTGTATTCGGGAATCACAGGGCAACCAAACCTAACGGTTCGGTCGCTTGGGCTCATGTAACGCGTTCTGTGAGTTTTACTAAAACCTTAGCTCGCGCTGGGAGGGAGCTGATTGTCTCGCCAACTATTTTCGGTCTCTTAGAGTAGGTACAGTGTAGACCGCTTATAACGTATGTCGCGGGAGCCGCAAAAATCTGCACTATAAGCGGTACCGCACTATAACCAAAACACGCGCGAATTCAACCACATCGCCACCTATTTCTCAAGTCAACCTATATTTATCATCACTGAAACGCACAGCACTTAAAAACGAAGGCACGGTCTATATTTCGTGTTATTTTTAACATCAGCTGCTGCTGCAGGGCAAAAGCGCAGTCTCACAAACGGCGAGCGCGGCTTTAACTTCCGTTGTGTTTGTTTTGAGACCATGGCTGCGTTTTTAGCGTCTATGAACAGATGCCGCAAGACGTGATAAGACCGCCAGCGGGATTTTTTTTTTTTTTACCCCACCTTGTGTTCACGATGCCGAAGGCGGCTGCTTATCAGGGCAACGGAAATCTTCGGCTTCACGCGGCTCGAATGTTCGGAAAGGGAAAGAGCGGTGGCTTATCAGCAACAACGTTCTAAAGCGTGAACCGCGTGGTAGATTTGGTATCGCGAAAACGTGCAGTGCACGCCAGCGCGGATACAACTGGCGTGGTGTGGGCGGCGCGGTAAGAGGCGGCAACATGGCGTCGGCACTGGCCGTGAAGCGGTGCAGGCAGTTCCAGTAAGTTCCAGCGACCGTTTCTAACCGCTCGCTAAAATGCCGCACGGGGCGCAAGCGAAGATGCTCATGCAAGAAAGGAGCTAATAATGTGGGCAAAAAGTGGAATATAAACTGCCATCCACGCTGCTTGTGAAAGCGCCCATCAAAAAATACCGCGGTGGTAAGCCTAAACATCTCTGGCGCGGCTAGCCGGCTCGGAGCGCTTCGAATCTCCCGCCATTAGGTGCGCGTCTCCCCATTGGTGCAAGTCGTCAGGCTCCTCCCACTGCCACGCGAAGAAGCCACCGCGAGCGCGGAATCGTCGACACGAGCACGAAAAAAAAAAAAAAAAAACCCTCATGCGCAACGCTGATGTGGACGATTCGTGCGCGAAAACGGGCCTGCGGTTCACGATTAATAAAATCAACTTGCCGCGCGCGGATGGGGAGACTGTCGCTATCTTCCGAGATGCATCAAGCAAGGTCAGTTGTGGTTATCAGGTGCGCACGAACTAAAGGGTGCCTATTTTTTTTCTTTGGGTGTCTACGTTAGAGGAGGGCAAGGGGTGCACGCTGCGTTAGATGGCCGATTTCATCCTTTCTTTTTTCTTTTGCTACCCTAAAACGATGCCTCAGCTGTGCCGGTCGATCAGCAGACCCGCCGAAAAACCGCACTATAAACGGTATTGAGCTTCGGCCAACCGCATCTTAAGCGGTATGCTTATGCATTGAGTTCTATGGGAGGCAAACCGGTGGTCGCAAAAACCCGCGTTATATCCGGTCCCGCACTATAAGCGGTTACGTTATAAATGGTCTACACTGTATTTCCGTATGCAGGCCTTGTTCGAATGCGCCGAAGTGGGACGTGCTCCAAGGTAGCTTGGGGGCAGTGTCTGACACGCATATTTAAATGAGTACTGACATGAAATTTTGACCGTGTATAACAACGTAAAAAGCTTCCTGTGTATGTGGAGATGCCTTCCAGGAAGTTTGAGCTATAACTGTTTTCCGATAACGTATTTGAATTTGGACATGCCCGAGAAAGCTGAGAATGGAGCTGTTTGCGACGTAAGCATCTGCATGTTGCACTAACGGCTCGGCCGCATGAACTGTTCACGTCAGGCCGCACATGTGACGCAGCATGTCACGCTCATTGGCTATGCGTTTTTGCTGCCAAGCCCAAGGACGTGGGTTCGATCCCAGCCGTCAAGGATGCTTTTCTGATGAAGGCAAGAAGAAGGGGGGGGGGGGATAAGAAGAAAGAAAAGGAAATTGTGCTCACATTCTTATCACGTCCCGCGGCATCTGTTCATAGATGCTAAGAAACGTAGACTCGTTCCCTCAAAACCCAAACACAAAAAGGCGAAGCCGCAATCACTGTTTGTAAGACCGTGCCACAGCTTGTAAACCCTGCAGTTAGTGTCTTGTGTGGAAAAAAAAAGGCAAAATAAAGTAAAGCTGTAGACTGGGATAGTTGGTAATTTATAGGGATCAAATGTAGCACAGCAGAAACACACGGGACGGAAAGAATAAACACGGACGAGTGCTCACTTCCAACTGATTATTCACATGACGGCAAATATATTTGCTTAGCCTGAGCAGGAACAATAAAAAGGGGAAAAAACAAAACAACAAAAAATAAAAAAGTAAAAAATACTGACAAAGAAAGAGCGAGTATACTCAACACGCGCCAAACATTTTGACTATCGGAGTGGCCTGTCGCGTATGGCATCACATTGCAGGAAATGTAATTCACGGTCAGATAACGCGACCGACTGCAGGAAATGTAATTCATGGTCAGATAACGCGACCGACGGTTTGCTAACACAGTCGTTCCTTTCACGCGCCATTATCTCGACTACTGTGGTGCCAGGGAACTGCAAAATAAAGACCACGCTGCTATTTTTAAAAGAGGCCTTCCTTTCAGTATGATAAACAAAGAATGATTGAAAGGCAGATAGTGATGTGATTGGGTTCGCGAATGTTTTGTTTATAGTGCGATATTGCTTACAGCGACCGCTGTAGGCAGGCTGGCAGGCTGTTGACTGGCTACTTTCCCGTACTAGAACTACGCCGCATTGCGGAGCACTTGTTACGATTGGCTGAGGCTTACAAAATGAAACGCTGATGAGACAGGGGCTATAAGCTTGCGAAACCGGCTATAATTGCTTGGGAAGTTCAGTGCGTGTTCTTTTTATAGCGGTGAGAATAGTGGCGTAGATTGTAGGAGTTTGGAACGAACACTTAACGTGTCCGCAGCCTCACCACGTATGGAACTACTGCCGGCCAGTTCTGCGACACTCGGCTGTCGTGCAACCGATTTTCGGTCACGCGACGGGTCCTTGGGGTCAACGAAGTGTGCCGCACGCCGTCCTGGTTCATCCAAGACCTCGCTTGGTACGCCCACGCATTAACAACAGGCCGTGCCGAGCAGCACCTGGTTTAACGCTCGAAGTTCGTCGTAGTTTCTGTCCGGAGATTAGCGTTCACGTGTTCGGCATGTCCGACGCGACACGGGCCAACTTGCATATGCGGCATTGCTACTTGCGTGACCTTGTTTGTACAGTCATACCCAAGTAATCACGAAACGATTATGCTCAACCGAAACGAAATAAGGGACATACAGGTCTGACCCGATGTACCGTATTTGAGAAATTCTGACGCAACCCCGATTGTGTAACACAAGTTTGCTGGTTAAAATTCGAAAAAATAATTTGATGCCGGTTTTTCCATGCAAATGTGAAAAGCGTGGTACCACGTACCCGGCAGAAGGCATTTTAATTAATGCACGCAACTGTGGTATTGAAGATCCTTCGCACTTCATAAACTTGCTTATCCAGCTCCTGTGGGCCTAAAAGCAACGTTGGAAGCGTTACTTCAAGCGTCTGGACTTTCGAATTTCGGATGTTACGGGCGGTTGGCTCATTTGTTGCTGCTATACCAATTCTGGCTTCGTGTCTTCAAGTTCTCAAGAGTGTGTGCACTTGGACCGGTGAATACTTTCCTCGAAGCCTTGCATGAGAATTTCACTCTCCCATGTTTACACCAATCGCACACACTTCTCTGGCACCCCCAGTGCATGTAAAGTAACCTTGTTCTCGAATTGTGCTTTCGAGTGGCACCTTTTCCAAACCATGACTGAAATGAAAGGCTATTTGCAGCAGTAAAAGCACCCTGTGCAACACCTCACTAAGGCAGGCCATAATTTACTTGCGTGATGTTGGCGGAAGCTTTTGGATCGGATTGGATTGGATTTCAGGAAGGTTTGGTGTCTGTGGCGATACTGCTAGCCGCTTGGCAGTCGATTTCGCTTTTGAGGCCGATTCTAACGAGCACACAAATTATGAAGGCTACTTTTAGCGAAAGTAAGTGCGCGTTAGAATCGTACAAATACGATAAACTTAGCGCGGGAGTGGTGGCTGAGGACATCGCTGGGTATGTAGCAAGGTCGATGGTAACCAACGGGCGCGTTTTGGGGATGCATTTGCACCTTTCCACTGCCCCATCGGATGTGTTAAATCGTCATTTTGCTGGCGAATTCGGACAGGGCGTAACATTTTTCCAAAAGGCTGCACTAGGCTATCCAATGGAGCTGGTTACATTGCCACTTGCTGCCGACTCATATGTCGCACGCGGTACCAATGCCTTGGTGTTTGTCATTGTGGGCTCGCCATTTTCCCATCCACCTTCATATTTTGAAACTCTACACACTCATGCTTTATTGGCAGCGATCGTTCACTTTTAAAATCATCAAATACAAGCGTAAGCTCTTGTTTAGAAGCTGCATTTACCGTAGTAGGAGAAGGCTTGATGATGGGTGTAGTAGTAGAAATTACTATTAGGGGCTCGGACTGTTGGCGTCTCCTGTCATCTTCGTAATCATCGTTTCATGTAGTCACGGTACTAAAACACCGGCACACTCATTTACGCCTCGCGATAGAACGCTTCGTGCTTCAAAGACAAGAGACTTTTACGGCATAGCTGTATACCCCCACCCCTTTGCCGTTTCATCGCTGTTGGCAAAAACGCGAAGGTTCCTAGAATACACTTGTACACTGCATGCAGCATGCATCGCCCCTCCCTAGTTTTTCACGTTGGGGGAAATGGCCCGGGATTTTTTTTAAGCAGTTTTGATTCCTATTTGACTGCAGCATTTGGATGCTACAAAGTGTCAACGTACTAATTGTCCTTTTGAAGTACTTGCCTATTGCTGATGCAATGAACATGTGATAGTGCGAAAATTGAAAGTTTTCTTCAGTCCTTGCCTCTAATACATCATTGCTTATGCAATAAACATGCGATACAGTGTGAGAATTGTAAAGTTTTCTTAAATTGCTTGATTCTTTCGGCCAATAAAGCGTCGTTTGCTGCCGGACAAGCCTTACTCTGAGCACTTTTTTTTCTCGCAGAAATTTCGCAGCACATTTTCTTGTGTCCATTCCTTGTCTTTCTATCCCTTTCTTTTGTTGGCGTACGATTTTGGATTTTGAGCATGCCTGTGTTGTGTATAATTTCTTCGAGTTGAAAAACTGCACGAATTGGCTCTTTTCTGAAAGGAAGTTTAAAATTAGCCAGAGGATCGGGAACCTTTAATTGTGCATTTTATTTCATTTTTGTTCTTGGTACAGCAACTGCTCGAAGCGACGGGTGCCAGGTTACCCAAAGCTGCCCAGCCAGGCGCCTTCACCACGCCCAAGACAAGACATCAGGTGCCAAAGGGGGCGGAAGCTCCATTCATTGACACCCGAAAGGTGCTGTTTGCTGTTACCAAAACAAGCTAACAACCGTTTTGACAAAGAGGGTTGTACGGGACACTGCCTGCCTATTTGTTATTGTGGGTGACTTGAATAGTTCCACTGCGAGATCATAAAAGCAATTGAGTGTTTTTGAAATAGGCTTTAGGAGGGCTGGATTGGTTTTAAGTGCAGAGCACTTTAAGGGCTCGCCTTGTCGTCGTAGCTCGCTCGCTGGACCCAAGTAGAGCCGCACGGCGTTCCGTAATTGCGGTGTAACCCAGAGGCTTTAAAATCCACACGGTTTATATAGTCATAAGTGTTCGAAACTCGTGAACCGCTGCCGCTTATACATCTCCCTGTTGTTTAGCGCAAAGAAAACTGCAGGTACAGTTGAGGCAAAATATACGCAGTTAACCGGCACCGCCTGTGTTCATTTAGTTAGGAATGCTCGTTGGGTTGGTTTTTGCGAAAATAAGCGAAAAAAGTTGCAGTGCAACGCCGGCACGTGTGGGAGGAAAAGCAAGCACAAAAAGTAGAGAACTCCCGCTGGCTCAGTTTTAGGCAGGGGGTGCGCGAGCACTGCAAAGGCGGGAAATTTGAAACATGTTGGGTGGTAGCAGTGAGCGGATAACGGCGCCACAGCCCATTATGGCGAATCACTGCTCTGCACTTCCGACAGCTATCACATTGAGTGGAACGGCTTTCATTATTTACGGTTTTCCTAGTGTCATGTGCTTTCAGGTGAATCTGATCGATGAATCTAGCAAAGGCACAAGAGGTAAAACTTACTCTTGTAAAGAGTTGAGAGGCTTGTCATGTTTCAGGATTTTGTAAGTGTGTCTATTAACGTCTCACCTGTTCCTTGTGCAAGAAATATTGTCCTTGGCTTAAGGGAATGGAGTGGCAGAGACCTATCCTAATGCAGTTGAAACAACCAGCATACTGCAACAGCATAAGCAGCATTATGGTAGAGAGGTGTTGCTTTGGATGAACTAACCAAGCACTTGTATTTTAGGTACCATGTTTTCTGGCGTACAGGTTGCACTAGTGTGTAGGCCACATCACCTCACAGCAGCCCATTCCATTTTAAAGGGTTGGTAGCTAAGTGACACCTTTGCATAAGCCACCCCGTCCTCAAAAATGTGTAGATGAGTTCTACCACCTGGGGTTTCAAAAAAAGCTGCAGGCTAGGAAAGGTAACGGCAATTTAACAGTACAGAGCAGACAGTCCCTAAAGTAACAAGCAACAGTCGTTATTAGCATAAAATTTCATACTAATATTCGCTGGAGAAAAATCTGTTTCTCCAATCGTGCGCCATTGTCGTGGGCGTTGCCATTGTAACTGGGAGCATTCCTCTCTCACTTGGCTTGGCTAACTGCATAGCTTCTATTCGCTGTTGAAGCTGAAATCAATGAAAAAGGCTATTTTCTTGTTCGTATTGCTTGGAAATTCTAAATAATCCCGGGCAGATAAACCTTCTGGAGCTCCGCTTACATAATCCTTTAAGAATACTGTTATTTTTTGCAGCAACAAGCAACTTAAGAGCTTATTCATGGGCCATGCCAAGTAACGGTAGAATGCTTCTCCACTGTACATGATGGCACAGTGTCTTGGCAGTCTCGCATAGACACTGGCGCCAGATTTCCCTCTGGCATATACCGTATTTTCGGGTGTATAACCCGCCCCTGCATATCTGCACCCCCACTTTCAGCCCGCCGGAAAAGGAAAAAAAAAAAAAAAACCTTGCGTATTGCTCGCACATTTGATACATTAAAGGCTGCACTGAAGCTACTGCTCAAGCAACACATCACATACTATGTAGACAGAAAAAACATGTATTTAGCGAGTAGAATACACAGACTTCAAGGCGAAAGTCACAATTCACTTAGTGTCACTGCTCTCGCTCTATCACTTGAGCCACAGCCCTCACTGTTGAACACAAGGTCATCTTTGGTTCTATCCATGTTGCGTTTTCTTCGTTGTCCTTCTATGTTTTGCGCAGTCGCTGCCACGGAAAGCTTAGTCAGTGTTACTGCATAGGAGCTTCACGGCCGTGAAGCTGCACTAAAGGAAAAACCCCGCATATTATCCGCGCCCCTACTTTGCCACTGAAATTTCCGCATTTTTGGTGCGGGTTATACGCGCAAAAATACGGTATTAGGAAACTCTATGGCTAGTAACAAGAGAAACTGTGTTTTAATGATATTTCAAGGGTGGTGTAGCTTACGAGCGTGTGGTCAATGCAGCTAACCGAGCCGCTGGTTATCAACCTCGGTGAGGACGACACGACTTCGGAGGAGGAGGATGAAGAAGAGGACGAGGAAGAGCCTGAGCCAGCCATGGAGAACAGCTTCTCCCTTGGGCTTGACAGGCTGCTCAAGGAGGCAAGGCAGAAATCTCAGGTACAGTTTCCGCTCAAGAGGGGACTGACATAAGCAATGCTGATAACACAAATGTCCGCAGTTGACTAAAATTGGCGGGAATAGAAAAAGTTGCTGCGTATCTGCTTGCTCTGCCGCAAATGTCTCGAAAAAACGATACTCCTCTACTGCCCCTGTTGCGTTAACTCCCTCTCTTCTCATGCGTGTCGTAATGAATGCAGTGGGGCTTTGCGTAATTCAATTGAAATGTTCCGCATTTGCATTGCTTTTGCGCCGTTTGTTTGGAGCAGTGTGTGTTTGTCTTGTTTTTGTTTTGTTTCAGACAGCATGAATCTACATTTCTTTTCATGTTTGCTGCTACCTTGCGTCTGTTCAGCATTATTTTCAACATGTAGTTTTTCATTTGCCATTGTAAAAGGCAATGCAACGTGTTTTCGTAATTAAAACTGGTACTTTCAGTTATGTACTCACAGATTTTGCTTCAAATGTTCCCGGGGCGTCCTTTGTGTTGAATAATGGGGTAATGTATGAGCCGTGTCATCAGTTTTAGTAATTTTAATGGCCTGTCTATTCACAGTAAACCCTCGTTGTAAGGACTCAATCGCTTTGTTCGGTGTCCCCTTGCATTCGACGTATTTCACAGTCCCAACTGAGTGCTTGGAGAGCAAATCACCCCCACTTTTGACAAAGTACCGTTTGTAACGATGTCAGTTTCCTAAGGGCTTTGTCAAAGAAGGGTTTACTGTATTCTTCATGTTTAAGCACTTTTTTTTTAACTTTGGCCGAGTGGCTGGATTGAGTGACAAAACGAAATTTCTGCATTTGGGTAGCTAAGAAAGATCATTGTCTTTGAAAAGAACGGCAGCACGTGTCTGTTCCGGTTCACAGTTCTCTGCTGTGGCACACGTGTCTGTTTCCAGGTTCCGGCAGTGCCGATAGCTGTGGCTGCTCCGGCACCTCTGGGTTCCACACCGGTCTCGGTGATGAAGCTCTCCCAAGCCCAGCAGCTGGAGTACCGGCGCCTCAAGGCCGAGATCGCTCGCCGAGAGCTGCGCTCGATCGTCGGGGCGACCAGCGAGGCGCAACAGCAACAAATCCTCCGCGCTCGCCGGCTAAAGCAGCAGGCGTCGGCAAAGCGGTCCCTGGAAGCGCTAGAGAACACACTGCACACGGAACGGTATGCCTTTCGAGTTGTCACTAAGCGATACCCCTGTCACGTGGAAAAATCTAATGACATTTAGTTGGCGCGGGCAGTCCACTGTAAGAGTACGCGACACGCAAGTGCAGCTTGTTTTGCCAAAATTAAAAGTAAAAGAACTTCAAGGACACGTTTATGTTCTCTAGTAATTCGACTCATTCACGTACCATCACTAGTATCATTATCAGTTTACATTTCCTTCGCCGTCTAGACTCACACAGTGAAACCATATGTCATTTACAGGTAATGTTGTTCGCTTTGAGTGACATTAGATATGCTTTGTGACAGGGGTATAAGCTTCACTTCAGAGTAACAACACTCACAACAGCCATATTGGTGTTCGTTGGCTCACCTCGCAGTGTCAGTTTTTATGTTATCAGACTAAACTGTGAGGGGATGAAACTTGAGGCAGCCGACTTGGTACTTACGCTACGCTGCTTTTCAGAGTAGGCACTTGCCGGTATTGTTTGTTTCCAGATAAGCTGGCATCAAAGTAATGACATTCAAAGATGTTTGGGGCCAGTACTGATGAGTGGAATCAGGTCGAAGTGGATCGAGGATAAGTGAATTCTTCTTCTGGTTGCATAAATGACAATCATGAACGATTTTGGCTTTGAGAAGGACCAGTGCTGTTCCCCCTGCTTTTTCACAATGTGAAAAGTGGTCTAAGGAAGGATAAATTCTTCTGGTTGCATAAATGATGATCTTGAACGATTCTGGCTTTGAGAGGGACCAGTTATTCGCCCTGCTTCTCACTGGCATGAAAAGTGGTTAAGGAAGGATGAATTCTTCTGTTTGCATAAATGATGATCACGAACGGTTCTGGCTTTGAGAGGGACCAGTGCTGTTTCCCCTGCTTTTCACTGACGTGAAAAGTGGTTTGAGGAACAATTTTTCTTTGCTGCGGATTGTGGGGGAAAGGTTTTAACGGGAAGTGTTTGTTTGCAGTTGCTACTAATCCCGGTTTCAAAGACCCATCTTTCTTGCCTCGTATCACAAGCACGCTCAAATTCATCATATTTGGTGCCGGTTGCATTTTATTTTTCGTTCACGTCCAGGGCTCGTGTATTGGTTGATGCCGGTGAGGTAACAGTAACTCTCCCAGGCTAGCGAAGGCCTCGCGTCTAAAGACAGCTGTAGGAGATTTTTTTTTTGAAGCGAAGCGTTCTATGTTTCGCTAACAGCTTCGAAAAGCAGGAATGGACTGCGGGAAAGCCAACTTTACACAATGGGTTTCACAGAACGATGATAATGATAGGCGAAGGCACCGCTCTTTAAAATGCCGCTCAAAGCACACACGAAGTGTTGTGAGCACTAAATGAGCTAATAAATTATGTGGGCGAAAATGGTGCTATAAAACGTCATCCGCACCGGTAGTGAAAGCACCCATGAAATATGTGCCGGGGTGTTAAGCCTAATTTCTCTGGCAGAGCCAGCCGGCTGTCTCGAGCGCTTCGAAACTGCCGCCATGAGGCACTTGCCTCCCCATTGGCGCAAGTCATCAGGCTCCTCCCACTGCCACGCGCGTTGCGCGTCATTTTCTGATTGAGGCACAGGTGACCACGGTCGCGGAGTCGCCAAAGCGGGCGTGAAAATATCGCGGGCGGAACGCCCACGCGCAGGAATCGCATGCAAAAACGCACCTGTAGCGAGCTTGGGAACCGCGAGTGTGGAAACAAAAGTCCAGAAAGGACTGCTCTAACAAGTGTGGCTATGAGCAAGGACTTTGAAACACAACATATGGCCGTCCAGCAGGTGTTGGACGCCCTCAAACGTCAGCGCCCCGAAAGTGCTGTCTCCACCGGAGGCGTTGCATGAGAGGTGACTGACAACGAGCGGCAGTCCGACACGACGTAAGGCAGCTTCCAAGTTGCAGGACAAATAAAGATGTTTTCTCTCTCTCTCTCGGCGATATGTAGGTTTAAAAAAAGCAGAAAAATGTCACGGGTTTCTTCTTGCGAAAGTAAGAAAAGAAATAAATGAAAAGTTTTTTTATTGCTCAATTTTTTGGTCTGTGTTGGTTCATGCAAATTTCGGATGATGCGAATATTTTTCGCGGTCCCGCGAGGTTCGTATCATCGAGATTTTACTGTACAAGCTACTAGTGTTAACAGTTCCTGACTGCGGGTGCTTTTGCTTCTTTGACCGCGAGCAGGAAGGCTCTGTCGCTGGAAGGGAAGCGCATGAACACCCTCAGGGCGGAGGTGCTAACCAAGAAGTCCGCGGTTCGTGGCACCCAGGTCCGCATCCAGCGACTCCGCGAGCAACTGGCGACACTGGAACGCCTGGTGGCTGGACACGCCACGGGCATACGCAAGGCCAACGTCCAGGTATGCCGTGTTTGATGAGACGAGCGACCTCGCATGCAAGGCGGAGGAGATTGTAGTACAGTTTGTGAAAGGATGAGGGTAGGGAGAAAGTTAGCTTTGTTTTCCTGGGGAGACATGATGGGGCTACTTTTAAGATATGAAGATGCACCACTGAACAGTTGTGCGAACGGGCTTCAGGAATGCAGGCAGCGGAAATTGGCTTATTTGCCCACATTAAGGTCTTTTGACCTGTTATTTCAGTTCACCTGCTTTAATGAGCCTGTACGATGTCTCTCGGTGGCTGTGTTGGGTTTGAAGGCCAACTGCACTCAAAATTTCAACCTCTTGAAAGCGTCATTTTTGTATTGCCTGCCTAAAGACACAAGATACAAAATACGGCTGCTGAAATATGCGTATCCGCGGCGCAAACAACCATCAAAAATTGGAGATTTTGAAACCGAAATGGAGAAGAGTGCGGCCATTACGGCCGAGCTGAAGTGACGTTCCAGCCAGCTTAGCCGGCGAGCGAGCGGCCGCACGCGGCCAACCGGCCGAGACAAACCTGTGCGCAATGCTTCGCCCTCGCCACAGCCCTAGTCAGAGAAG
This sequence comes from Haemaphysalis longicornis, assembly GCF_048455015.1. Taxonomy (NCBI): domain Eukaryota; kingdom Metazoa; phylum Arthropoda; class Arachnida; order Ixodida; family Ixodidae; genus Haemaphysalis; species Haemaphysalis longicornis. Next base: position 60,011,595 of record NW_027526407.1, on the reverse strand, counting down.
CACACCCAGTAGAGTGCGACCGGTTTTTGCTGACTGGCCATAGGAAAAAGCGCAGGGCCGGCTGCTGTGTCATTTCCGCTTCATGCTGTTTGCGTGATCCGTTGGCAGGTGCACCATCGCCTGCAACGGAGCTATTTTAAACGCTTCTAAATAATTAACCACGCATTTTGCAGGGCTACCACTCATGTCTCAGTTGGTTTGGTGGTGCGTACTGTACGTTCAAAGTAAAGTTGGCTGAGGTGAAATTTGAGTGCAGTTGGCCATTAATGAAGGTGTGATCTGGGAACTTATGTTTCCTCTGGTAACAAGGGATCCTGCAAAGAAAGACAAATTCTAAGTTGGGTTGCAGCCCTGACCGCAGCAGTATTCTTCTGCCGCACGGCTGAAAAACGTTGGATGGTTGCCAGGTCTATCGGCTGACTGGCTGTCCTTGTCCTTCAGCTTCAGACTCTGCAGACAGCCGTGGACAAGCGGAAGGGCCACATTGCGGAGTTGGAGAACCAGTGCCGGATTCACGGGAAGATTCTGTACGGTGCCAAGTACCAGCTTCCCGAGACGGCCGATGCTTTGGCCAGTGGCTCCTCACCGGGGGCGCCGAAACGAAAGATATCAATCTCTTCTCTGCAACAGGTACGTGCGTTCCTTTATTTGAGGGTGTTTGGGATAAACTGCGATCTGTGGTATGAGCCGCGTCATCTTAATTTAGGGCAAAGCACTACTTGATTAAAAGCATCGTCACTGCATAAGGGCTGGTCTGCCATTTATCAAACTGTTGGGGTAAGGGGGAGTGAAAATTGTAATTCGTGTCGCTGCGGGGACATCAAACCAGAAACCCTCAGTGCTACGACAAAAACTTTGTAGTTGCGAAGTGCGAGGTGTTTTCTTTCTTTCTTTTTTTTGCTGTAGCAGAATAAATAAACGCTTTAGCATTATTCATGAGCTAAGTTTGCATTACATGAGGGAAAGTGAGCACATTTGGAGGTTTAGCTTGACCTATTTGCAATTACTGTCCACCTTTGCGTTTTCTTTTTCTTTTTTTTATTTCTGAACTCAGGGGATAATGAGAATCAGCTTACGGCTGCAACAAATAAGCGTTTCACTGAGCTGTCCCAGAGTAATATGAATTCTGGCGCCTCATAGTATAGGCGTATCTTTGGCGCATTAGATGCCAACGTTCTGAATCCTGAATTTTTCAGGTGCAGAAGCGACCGCGTATCACGGGACCGGACTCCACGGACGGAGCAGCGACTGCGCAGACGAGGCGGACCGACGCGGCCTTTCTCGCGGAGAAGATCCGGCTGCAGAAGCTCGAAGCAGAGATGCGTCTTCGCCTGCAGGAACTCAAGCAGGGCTCACTCTCTGTTCCGTCTGCTCCAACTCCCCCCCCGCTCCAGTCTTCCGCCACGATCGCTCCGGAGACCGTCGCGACGGCGCCCACGTCGCCTTCCGCTGGGTCGGCGTCAACCGCGACGAAGGCGGTGTCGCGAAAGGTCGTGGTGTCGACCGGAGGCAAGGACGTTGCAGCAGTGGCGGCCAAAGCGGTGGATGTGGGCAGCGGCACGGTGACTTCGGCACCGACCGTGACAGTCACCATCACGGTCGGCAATGATGTAAGTCTGTTTCAGGCTGTTTCAGGCGGACGGTGGTGGTATCGCTTTTCTGGTTTGAACAATTACGCGAGGGTTCCATTTCCATATTCCAGTAGGATACAGTCTTTGCCAAAAGTTTTTAGACCATGTAAGAAATTTCTGAGTCACAGAGAATTCAATGCTTACTGTTCAAGTGTGGCCGAACTACTTTATGACGGTGAGGAGGAAGAAACAGTTATGCAAAGGTACCTTTTTCGAGTAGGATACAGTGTTCGCCAAAAGTTTATAGACCATGTAAGAAATTTCTGAGTCACAGAGAATTCAATGCTTACTGTTCAAATGGAGCCGAACTACTTTATGACGGTGAGGAGGAAGAAACAGTTATGCAAAGGTACCTTTTTCGAGTAGGATACAGTCATTGCCAAAAGTTTATAGACCATCTCTATCATTGCAATCAGTGAGAAACTTGTAGGCAGGCACTCCACGTTCGCATTTTCACACCAGCATCTAGTAACCAGCACACACACACAAACCAGCAGTAACCACCAGTTCGCACTCAGCAGTTCACAGTAACCAGTAACCAGCAGTAATCACAGTAACCAGCAGTTCACACACGAAGGGTGTGCCTTGACCAATTGCAGCATGCCACTGCATCACAAGAAAATGGCTGCCACGCCACAAACCATGCTGCTGGTGTCATTTTGAAAGCACTCAAGTGAGAAAAGAAGAGTTTACGTTCAAGACCACACCCACAATGTTTGCCACCAGCTGTATGGGGAAGTACTGGTGACAGTGTGAATTTTGGCTTGATTTTCATGTCGTCTCATTATTTTGAAGACACCCAATCATCAAAATTTTTTTTAATGTTTTCCTGTGATCTAAGCGCTGATAATTACACGAAAAGCAGTTTGTGAAATATTTACACAAAAACAAGGTTTCTAAAAAATAGACTTTCTTGTTATTTTCAGGGCTTCAATGGTCACGTCCTGCATGAAATTTTGTCTGCTGTAATTGATGGCTTGTTAAACATATATTCATTATCGCTGGAGCGGTTTTTATTTAAAATATATAGAGACCAAATCGGGATGGGAGCAATGGTCTGTAATGGACGTAAGCCAGTTGAAGCTGGATCCGTTGTCACAGGCGTAGGCTACGCTCCTGTGATCTTCGTGATTTTGACGGGTGGCAGGGGGTGCTCGACATATTTCCGAAGAATCATTTCTGATTAAATTTTGGTGCCACAAGCGTGAGAAAAACCTCAATGGTCACGTCTTGAATTTGACTCGGCTTTCTGGCATCTTTCAAACTTACTATTTTACCCGCTGCATGCCACGCCGATGCTGCAGCTGTGACTGGCTGCCCGTTTTCTTCACATGTGCAACAGTTTGGAAGCTTCGAGGTAGCATCGTACATAATTAGGTGCCGTTTCTTTTTCTTTCTTTTTTTAAGCAAAGGCTTTGAGTTGTAGCGAAGGTGTCCTGTCAAAAAGCTACCGTATTTACTCGCATGATGATCGCACTCACGTAATGATCGCACCCCTGAAGTTCGTCGTCAAAATATGACTTTTTTTATTTCCCGCGCAGTGATCGCGCCCTGAACTTGCCGCAGCCATACGTCGTATGTGTGCCAAATCTAGACGACGATGGTTGTGCTTACGTTACTTCCCTTCTCTTTCAAAGCGGACATGGCTACGTTATTGCCGCGGACTTGATGATATTAGCAATATTGGCGAGCGTGCGTGAGTTCATTACTGGTGTGAAAGAAACTTAATGTACTCACAAAACAAAAAAAAAAACGCGCTCGGCTTGCTGTGTCGGCAGCCGTGTCTTGATGTCCCACACTGTGACAGCAGCAGCCACTTATTGGTCGACCTGTTCTCACCTCACAGCAAACTCGTTCCGCAATTCCGTAATTCCGGCGCGTTCCGTTATGAAAACACTGCATTTTGCATCACTCGGTGGTCATCGGTGGTCAGTGGAGATTTTATTATGGTTTTATTTGTTATGTTTATTATGTTCCTGACACTTATCGTGAACATTCTGACCTGCAACTTTCATTTTCTGCGCTGAAACTCTTTTCCGGAAAAATTTACCTCGCGTAATGATCGCACCCTCAACTTTGCATCATATTTTTGGAGAAAAAAAAGTGCGATCATTGCGCGAGTAAATACGGTAATTCATTTCTTCGCATATTGGCTGGTCGACTGAAGAGCTCCGATTAGCTCTCTGGACACACAGCGCATGCATCAAACTGGGCTTCCATTGTGCCAAATCGGTGACTTGAAAAACGCGAAAAAGGAACGGTTGTAGACGAGACGGTACACGCATCAATCATGAAGAAGTAGTACTATACCTTTATCTCATAAACCACGTATCAGTGTACATTTAGATCATTTGTGGATGCGTTTACTTAGTGCACAAAAAATCGTCGTGCGGTTTTGTTCTTTGTTTTCTATTTGGGTCTTTGATGGTTTGACGATCGGTTGGACACACTTTTAGCTTTTGTACATCCTTCAACTTTCTTTAGGAAGGGATGGATGGTAAATCTTTGCCTGAAACATGCGGGAATGTTTTCTCTCAGGTGCAGGCGACAGAAGAACCTCCGTCGGAGCAACCGCCTCCAACTGAAGCGTCGGAGGAGCCCACTCTGGGTAGTCACCATCGGGCGGCCATGGAAGCCATGTTCCTAGACCACTGCACCAAGCAGCTGCGGGCTCGGTGCAGCGAGGTGGCACTGTTGCCGTCGTCGGAGTTTGTGCTGCCTCAGAAGGACGAAATGACGGTGAGTTGGCCGCATTTCTGCCGTTAGCATGCTTTTTTTGACAATAGGTGACCGGTAAAAAGCGCAAAGGCTCATGGGGGCGTCGTCTGCTCTTGCCACTTCCGGTTCGAGATCTCGCCTGGCCTCCCGTACGCCGATGGCTTTTACGCGCGCTTGTGCATGTTGTTTATTCGTCACAGAGTGCTTACCTTTAAGAGAAGCCCCTAGGATTCATCGTTGTTATTCATTAAATGCGCGATGCATGAGCTTTTTTTTTTTTTTTTTTTTTTTTTTTTCCCCTGCCGGAAAAAGATAAACAACCAGCACACTCTCGCGTGAAAGCCGCTGGCCTACGGGAGCCAGGAGAGCTTTCGAACCGGAAGTGGCGGGACTCCGCGGGAGCAGACAATGCACCCATGAGCCTTTGCACTTTTTACCGGTCACCTATTTCCTCCCATTGGTCGATAACGGCATTGTCTGCCTGATCTGAGTGCTTTTTCCTGATGTTTGGGAACGTTGTGGCCACGTTAGCTTCAGATATCTATGTACTCACGAGATTTCGCTTGAGGCACTTTGGTGTTGTTTTTTTTTTTTCAACACGAAAGTGTTTTATTCCGGGGTACACAAGCATTTGAGAAACGTCATATCCGTCACGGAAGTGACGCCAGTACAACGAAGCAAGCGGCCTGTAAAGGGTGCACCCCTGCACATAGGGTCTTCTCGAGGGGAAGCAACCTTTACTACTGCAGAGTACATTATACTTAAGGTTGTTCGTTTTCGGGTTTTATATGTTAACACGAAAGTGTTTTATGCCGGGATACACCAAGATTTCACTGACATGATATCTGTCATGGAAATGACGCCAGTACACCTTTGCCGAAGCGACCCGCCAGTAGGACGTTGCTCGCCAAGCACACCCACAAGACAGCCGCCGACCCACAAATCATGCTCAGCTGCAGATTTCGGTGCACATTTCACTTTCGTGTTTTACCGATTGCTATGACAGAGGCATCAACCAAATTTTTTTTTATTATGATTATAATCCTTCGAGAGTGATGTATTGAGCATTTGTAAACCGATGTTATGGGTGTTTGGAAAGGGGAGTGGGCCGCGTAAGGTGTTGCATTCTGTGAGACTGGAGCTTTCGGTGCTTCTGCTTGTAAATTTTATTTGTGACTGATGCTATAATTACCACGGCATGGCACTTCCTTTTCGTTGTTAACTGAGTGAGTTGGATAGGCTCGCGATTTCGGGTTTTACCTTTTCAAGCAATAAGACTCAGTGAAAAAATGGCAAAGTGCGTGTAAATTGTGAGACTCATTGGTGTTACTATATCTCTATACCATTTCCTCTTGGTTGTCTTGTTAGGTTTAATCTTATTTATTTATTTTATCAATATTGTAAGGCTTGTCAGGTTCTTGCAGAAAGTGGGCGCTCGCTGCGCGCTACATGCATGAATACAAAAATAGGTGCGCTGCACATCGGTACTTATGAACAGTAAAATAAAAAAGAAAACATTACAAATCGACCACGCCATTCCCAAAGCACGCAAAAAAAAGCATGCGCTTTCTCAACTGTACCAACCAGCAACAAGGTTAGGTACGTTTTTTGTCAAACGTTTCTAGGCCGTGCCAAGAGTTAACACGCATGAAAGAATTCAACACACAAGCTTACCTTCAAAAGAGACTGAAATGTTGTACACCAGAAAGCTGGCAAAAACCTCTTTATTTTTTATCGTCATAAAGTAGTTCTGCCGCACTTTAAAATTCCGCTTTCTATTTTCTATGGCCTGGAAATTTCTCATGTGGCCTAGAAACTTCTAGCAAAGACTGTATCCTACTGAGAAGAGGAACCCCCACGTAATTGTTTCTCTTTTTGCACTATCACAAACTAATTCAGCCACACTTAAACATTAAGCATTGAATTCTCCGTGAAATTCCTTACATGGTCTATAAACTTTTGGCAAATACTGTATCCTACCGGAAAAAGGAACCCTCGCGTAATTGTTTCTCCCTCCCCACCATCATAAAGTAGTTCGGCCACACTTGAACATTATGCATTGAATTCTCTGACTCAGAAGTTTATTACATGGTCTATAAATTTTTGGCAAAGACTGTATCCTAGTGGAAAAAAGGAATCCTCCTTTAATTGTTTCTCCAACCCCATCGGCCACACTTGAACATTAAGCATTGAATTCACTGTGACCCAGAAATTTCTTACATGGCCTATAAACTTTTGGCTAATACTGGAAAAAGGAGTCTTGGCACAATTGCCTCTCCTTTCCCCCCGCATCTTTCAGAGGCTGGAGCTGTGCCTCCTGCGGCATCGTAGGGACGACGGCGTGGCACTGCGGGGCCCCCCCCAGCGGTGTGTGGACGTGTCCGTGCCGTACGTCAGTCCCCTGCTCCACCTGCGGGGTTACCGCCTGCACCCCAACTTCCTCAAGCAGGAGGGGCAGTCGCTGGACAGCACCTCCTACTCGCACCGCATGCACAGCCGCATCCACCTCTGCCGCTACGAGCTGGGCGGGTCATGCTACGACGCCCGCTGCAACAGGTAGGGGACAAGGGTTGGAAAGGGGAGGGGAGGAGAGAGATGGAGGAGAGAGAGAGGAGATGTGTAAGAAAGAGTGGGGACAAGAGAGGGAGAGGGAGACAAAGAGAGTGAAGGAGAGGGGGAAGGAAATAAGACAGAGTGGGAAGAAGAGAGGGAGAGCTGCGTGACTTTGACGAGGTCTGCTATGATGCCTGCTGCACCAGGTTGGAATGGGGGTTGAAAGCGGAGCGAGAAGGAGATATGGAGAAGAGGGAAAAGAGTGGGAACAAGAGAGGAAGAAGGGGACAATGAGAGTGAAGGAGAGGGGGAAGGAAAGAAGAGAGGGGGAGGGGGCGAGCTGCAGGACTTCGAAGGGGTTTGCTGTGATGCCCGCTGCACCAGGTGGGTGTTGAGGGAGGCGATATTCCATTTCACAATAGGTACAAGCCAGGCACTTCCGGTGCAATGCAGAAAGTCAAATGTGTTGGTATGCTGCGCTCCGCACCTTAACCAATCTTGAAGGTACCAAACCACCCTTACTTACAGAAATAATGCGCAGAACTGGGCCAAATGAACATTTTACAGTAAAGAAAAATCGCCTGTCCTGTTAAAATTTTTGGCACGCCTTGGGCTCGAACCGGAGTTCTTCAGGCCTAAACCTGTAATTCTGCCTCCAAGGCTACTGAGGCCAAGTAGCGGGCTCTTGTAGAAGTTGCTCAAAACAGTAGGAGTGTTTGAAGCAGACTAGTAGATGGTGCTGCGTGCGTACTGGAAGTGCTGGGCTTGTACCTACAAGGGAATGAAATCTTGCTTGAAGGAGATAGAGTGGGGGGGTTGGCAAGGGTCATGTCACGGTTGTTGGGTCAACGTCGTTCTGGCACTGGGCAGATACGATGGGGTCATGTTGGTTGGTGGTCTGCAATACGGTCACGACAGGGTCTGTTATGGCGAGCACTGCATTGGGTGGCGATTGAAAGGGAGGAAGAGAGGGAGGGAAAAGGGAGAAAGAAAGTTGGAACGGGTGGCACACCAGGGTTGCCATTTTGGTCAGGACGGGCTAGTTCAGGCACAGGGTGGAGGCAGTGGGGTCACGTGGCTTGGTGATTGCGTTACGAGCGTGACAGACCTGGCTGCGATGAGCGCTACCAGAGTCCTTCAATGCGTCTCTGGTCATGAAACTCCCGGCCAAGTTTCGTACGGGGACAAAGGCTACCGCGAGGGGCGCCACCGCCGATCGGAGGGCATCGGGCGGCCGCCGCTGCTCTGTAGCCAGACCGGCAGGCACGAACGCAGTAGCAGCATGCCCGTTCGGACCAAATTTTTTCGCCACTCGCAAAATGATACGTCCATTTGAGCGGCCCACGACGCGTAAAGCGAAAGCGCACTGCTGATAAGGCGGCGAGCGTCTGTATTATCTTACTCCGTGGTCCGTTCCCTGCCAAATGCGCTCTGACCATGCCCCCAGCTGCCCTCCGATCAACACCAGCGCCGCGGCGTGGCAGCATACGAAGATCTCCCATAGCGTGACGGCGAAGTTTCATGATCAGAAAGGCATTGAAGGACTCTGGCTCTACACTGGGCAACCAGCCTTTGGGAGGAGGTCTTTACCAGTCTCCTCATTCTTGTCAAGCCTGGTCATGACATGCTCCCACAAGTGCTGCATCAAGCACGACGGGGGTGGAAAACAGATGTCACCATCGTGCTTGGCCTTGGAAGGCTTGGTCACGATGAGGTCATTTCCAGCACTGGGTGGATATAGTCGGGTGGTCATGTGGCTTGCTGATTTCTATTCTTGGCGATTTGCATTTTATAATAATGTAGCACAAGAGTTTATTCTTTACGACAGTGTTGCGCAGAATCTGTTAGGGCCTTTAACTCTTTCGGCCGGAAAAAGTGATCAAAAAGGGAGGTCTCGGTACAAATTTTTTTATTACATAAAGCAACGGCACCATCCTGCCTTAGCACATACCAAAATGCAGCTAATTATATGTTCTTTGACATACAATACCAAGTTATACTTCAACACTGACGATAGAACCATGAAAAAATCTGAAAGTAAGAACAAAAGCGTAAATATAAAAATATTAAAAAAGAATAAAATTATTTCAGGATATACAAAATCTAACGCAATGCTTTGTTTCTTCATCGTGAAAGTTTGATGCGGCTAGGTGTAACTGGTTTTTTGTTTTGTGCGTGATCTCTTTGGTACTAGGGCCATGGCTATGTCGTCGCCCAGGTACACGCCGGGCTGTCATCTCGGCGAAAACATGATCCGTTTCTGCGCTGGTGGCAGGAGATCACTACCATAGGCAGTTAACACCCTAGCGAACAAATATAAACCAGCCAGAACATATTTCGAGCGCACATACCTACTCCAGAGCCAATTGAAACCGAAACCAACACCCACCTTTGAGCGCGATTTGATGTTCCAGGCTGATCGACACCCGAATCCTCACTCTAGCTGAAATCCGATCTCTAAGGCCGCATTCCAACTCTTCACTGCCCCTCTCATCGTTAAAATCCACAGTAGAAGGCGAAGATATGCGAGGCGAGGCGAGGCGGATTTCTTATCGCACTCGCACAAGTATGACGCCATGTTTGTTTACATTTGAAACCACTGCCCGTCAGAATAAAATATCTGATGCGTGGCCATCTGGCGATAAAAAAAGAAACTTCACAAAAAAGAAAACTCAAGTTTTCAAACTATCTCCTAGATGTCGCTAGGTGTTCCATCGAGCGAAAATTTGTATTCTGCAGGCTCGCGAAACCATCGATCATATGTGATCGATGGCCTATGGAGCGGTCCTGAAAGAGTTAAGGATTGAGTGGCTTTGCTTTCTTTCCTTAAAAAATGTTTCCGAAGTGTTGCCTGATCTGTGGGCGATTTGGTCTTGCAGGCAGCATGAGAAGGACTACAAGTGCACCCCAGACGAAGTCCTGATGGACTTGGCCTTGTACTCGCCGACGCTCTTGAAGATCTCTCCCTCGGACTCGCCTCAGCAGTGGAAACAGAAGGCCGGTAGGTGGCTTATTACTATTTGTTAACGAGCATCATGTATTGTCAACTGGAATCAAAGCCTTGTCAATTAGGAAACGCCACAAATCCCTTCTGTCGATAGCTGATCTTTGAGCTGGTTGTTCTAGCGTTGCGACTATGAGGCGAGAAGTAGTCCATTGTGCTGTTGCAGTCCGAATGCGATTTATGCAACCTGCAGGTGTGTACAGGTTGCATCTTCTGACGTTTGTGCAGAGATCTACGTGGCAAACATGAAGCGGAAACACCAGGGATTGGACACCGAAGCCTTGTGCCGATTGATTGTCACCGACGTCAACCGAAGCCTCAACAAAGGTTCGCTCGTCTCTTTGTCTCTGGTTTGATGTTCTCGAAAGAGACGACTCTCTTAATTTGACGCTTGAGCTACGGTGTTTTTCTCTGGGAGTAACGTATCCGTAGTAATTTAAGCTTTGAGTATATTTCAAACTGGCGGCTCTGTTAGCAAAGCATATGTCTCAATTGTGTGTTCGAGCCATGCAACTGTTAGCAACGCAGGAACACGTGGTTTCTGATACTTGTAGTGCATGCTGCCGATTATGGGTGTAATTAGGTCGATGAGACGTGTTTTTTACAGCACGTATGGGTGGCTGGTGGCCTACTGGTTGTGTGTGACGTAGGCACGTGCTCACTTTTTCTTGCGTGCTTGGTAGAACCAGCATCAAGCAATATTTCCGGATATTTGTGCGTTGAACGTAGGTGCACAATACAGTGAAAGGCTCATTAGAATTGTGTAATGATGGGAATTTGCCAGCTGTCTGTTTTGAAAGTGCGGCACCTGTGCCATTCTGTTTCCTATGGTGACAGTTGTACCCCCGTCCTTGTGCACATTAGTTTTGCGGCAAGAATTGTAAGGTCTTCGGAAAGACACAGTCCTTTTCTATCACTGTTACTGGCGTTTTTTTTTTTTTTTTTTTACAGACGATAGTCTTTCTTGGGCTACTGTGAAATTTGAAAATTTTGGTCTGTCTGTCTAGCCCTTGATTCAGCTGCCGGGCCGAAGGTTATAAAATTCTGAAGCAAGAATTTTATGCAGGCAAAACATTTTCAATCCACTAAATCTGGAAAACATTCTCCATATTCGTCAACATGTCAATAAAAAAAAAAAAAAATGCCCACGCACATTAGGCACATCATCAATACATAACCTGTACCTGCAGTATTATTTTATTAAAAAATAGGTGTGTGCTAGATTTTCAAATTTTAAAAAGAAAATGCATCGAAAGGAATGTTCTAACCACAAACTACGAAAAAGGTTTGCACCCGAAACTTGTGCCTATCCATGGCTCATCGAAAGGAATGTTCTAACCACAAACTACGAAAAAGGTTTGCACCCGAAACTTGTGCCCATCCATGGCTTGAGTGCCAAGTCCCAATAGTCCTTGTGGCGGCCGCTTTTCTGATGGAGGGGAAAAGCAAAAACGCCTGTGTGCGCGAGATTTCGGCGCACATTAGAGATCTCCAGGTGGTCAAGATTAATCTGGAGCCGTCCACTGCGGCGCGCCTCATTGCCTGCGTTGCGTCGGCGCGTTAAAACCCTACAGTCAATCAAGTCCCAACAGTCCAAACGAATGGTGCACTAGCAGCGCGAAGGGAAAAATTGAATTTCGCAAACCTCTAATGGGTGGACCAAAACAGAAAAGGAACATCGTGTGAGAGGTGGGCAGATGAGACAGGAGAGGCATTTACGTTGCAGAGTTGGCAGAGGGCTGTCGTTTTTCGACGACATTTGCAGCGAAACAAGCAGTTACACGGCCATATTTTTAAAGAGAATGCGTGTATCGGTCTTCTTTTTCAGCTGCCCCATACTACACAGCCGTGCAACGGCGCGGATGGTTTCCGCAACAGTCACAGAACTCGTCTCGCGTGCTGAAGGCGCTTGAGGCACTGGAGAAGCCGGCCCCACTGACCACCGAGAAAGGTGGGTGGTTCTTACACAAGGTGGGAGGTTGCCCTTGAAACCCGACTTCTTGCACATTGAGTGTATATCTGAGTGAAAGGTTCAAGGTGGGTTCTCAGAGTGCTAACATCAGGTTGGCTGGGTTGTTTGAAAGAGGTGTTGGGCACATCAGTTTCTGTGTTAAAGGAGCACGGACACGAAAATTTTATGTTACACTTTTATTGCTTTTATCGATGCTTAAAGGTCTGGCAAACCTGAAACAGCACTTCAAGTACTTCAGCGTGTGATAGTTAATTACAGTGAACGGCCTGAAAATCGTTTGTTCCAAATTCCCACGCTTTCATCCCGAACGCCGCATATGACAGAATCCCGGCCTGACCTCACCACTTTGTGCTGACGTCACCGGCGCCCGCTTGAGAGGGTGTTGCGCCTGCTCGCCGCTCGCGGCGCCACGCGCGTGAAGTGACGTCACGAGTTTTTGACAAGCGCTGACGCGTCACTTTCTTTGGCTTCACGGGGTGATGTCACGCTGATGTCTATTTGCTGAGTGCCGCTCCACGCGCTGCTCCGTCGGCGCGATAAATGAGATCCCATTGAACTAATATGTTCTTCGCTTCACAGGCCGCTCATATTTCAGCCAGGGTATTCTGTTGGAGTGAAGGAAGCAAACTGTGCAATAATATTAACGCCGAAAATTGGTGTCAGTGCTACTTTAATCACAGAGCACGCATGTTTTTTTCAAAGAAGTTGTGGAGAAGTTCCAAAATGTAGTAGGAGCTGAAATTAGTTAATTCCTTGAGGAAGGCCGGAGGGGAAGAATGAGCTTTCATTTAATTTGTTCAAAACTTTTTTATGCTTGCCTGTCGAAGGACACTGTTTATATGAGGGAAAGAAAAAAAAAAGTTTTCTTGCCGCAGCAAGGTTGTTTGGGAACAGACTGAAAGAAATGCGTAAATCTAGCTAGCAGATTCTTTTTATCTTCTTTAAAACTCACCTGTGAAAAAAATCCGTTGTGAGAAAACAGCCAATGCTAACACTTTTATTAACATTTCAATTCTTGCTTCAGGCTGAAATTTATCAATTCTTGCTTCAGATTGAAATTTAACGTAGAATGCATTAGTTTCTGTTTTCTACCTGCTAACATTACCACGGATGTTTTGTGGGACAGAACGTCTCACTTTGTGCGAGGGTTTACATGTTTCGGTGGTCACCAGAACATCAAGCGTTAATTACAGTAGTCATAATTAACGACTATTCGTTAGTTATTCTTTTAATTGCCTATTTAATTAAGGAACATTTTCATTTTGGGAAACCGGGGCCAGCTATAATAAAACAAAAATAGCCTGCTTAGCAGAAATCCCAGATCTAGTTTCTGATGTGGTCAGAAGAGTGGGTTCCCAATGTAAACCCTTAAAAACATTACAATTCCAGCTCATATTTTGCTGCCACTGGTTGCGGTATGACTTGGAATGTTGGCGTATTTGAGGTTTTACTGAGGTCAAACTTTTCCGGATTCACCGTTTCTTGGTGAGGAACTCTTCAGAGTTAGCCCAAAGGCGCGATTGCTTCGGACTGTCACTTTGCAGTTCTTGAAGAACCGATTGGAGGAGCCGGCCATGTTCTTTTTCAAGAGGGCAGGCGTGGCAACAAACGGCCTTCTCCGTGGCCACAGATTATCCATGCGGAGGGGTTGCCTCTAGGTCTCTTAATTGTTTTTGTAGCAGCACCCCTAGGAGGTGATTCACAGTTTTTGAGAAGGCCTTCAAGGCATGCATTGGCTTTAGAACAGTTTGTCGTTAACCCTTTCAGACGCTATGTACACAACTGTGTACATTTCAATCCTGTGGTTTCATGCAAAAATAAATACCAGAACTGAAACTTTTCGCTAGTTTAGCATAATTTTGTATCCTTTGTATAACGATGAAGATTTTAGGGCCATCAGGTGGCTAGTAAGTTTAATTTAACCGTAAACAAACAAAATGGTCACGCAGGCGACGACTTTAGCGGGTGGGCTTTTTCAACTCTTTCTCCTTGTTTTTTTTAAAGACTTGCGGTCCTAAAAATATAGAAACAATGTATATTACACAAATATATACGTACGGGGAAAAAATCAGCGCTACTTGACGCTCCTGACCTCTGTGACGCTATCTACACAATTCTGTACATGACTTAAAAAAAAAAAAACTAATATTTGGTTGGTGTCAGTAACTTGCCGATTCATCTTATTTGGTGAGATACAGAGCATAAAAACAACAGAAAAAAAATTTTAGGGGGAAATAGTGAGCGGCGTCCATAAAGGGTTAAGCGAACAAATGTTTCAGTGACCCTGAATCCAATTCAGGATTGGAGAATGGATGCAAGAAAAGCTAAGAACGACTAGTTGTAATTAGTGCGTGGCCTAAAGTCAATTATGTTTCGTGGTAGCTGTGCATGCAATTAGAGAGTGCAGTTAAACATTTAGTACAGGTGACCCAAATTAACGCGAGGAAAAAAGTGCATAGTAGCGGTATAAGCATTAGCTAATTGCGCTGTGCATGGAGTCCTGAAAATTCCCTTTTGGACGCAGACTGGCAGTCACTGCTCCAGCAGCAGCGGGTTGATACGGACGACCCCGAGCTCATCGACTTGGACCCGGAGGTCCGGTACTTCGACTCGGCGCACCTGGGCACGGCTGCCCTGGAGGCCCTTGTGTCGGAGCAGCCGCACAACGTGGGGCTCTGGCTACGGCTTGCCTACCGGCACCTCCATGGCCGGAAAAAGTGAGTTGTGGAGGGGGGAGGGTCGTGCTCTTGGCACCTTCGCTCGCTTGGTGTCGTAGGAAGACTCCCCATCTCAGCGGTGGTGTTGCTTACCATGTTAATTAAGGAGTTGTGATGTTGCTTTTGATAACGGTGTTCGATGCGGTGGGGCTATATATAAAAGTCACTGTACTGCTGCTCTTGAACGAAATACCTTCGCGGATGTCGCGAGGGGCACCCGGAAATAAAGAATGAGGCGGAAATGTTGTTCTCAGCTTTTGCCCGATCGCTGCTGCTCACATTGGAGGCCATCGGTGATCATGAGCGCTGAAGTGAACTTCCAGGTTCTAGGTCTTGGGTGGGCTGCCGGATGAATTGTAAGGGTTTTGCCCTTTGAGTGAAAGTTCCGATAGCACTGATAAGGGATTCAAGCGGACAAAAATGCCAGTGATGAAACCACATTACTGATAAGCCTTGCACAAAGCGTTGCTTTGTAGAAAATTATTGAAATTGGGCGAATTGGTTCATACCAACTGCAAACCGGCACCTACTGGCACTTCCAGCTTGAACGAATGAGCAGGATCTTAGAAGGAAACACAGACACAATGCTTTGTGTCTGTGTTTCTTTCAAACATCCTGGGTTTTTTTTTTTTTTTTTTTTTTTTGTTCAAGCGGAAGTTTGCAGATGGTTTGCAGTTTTGTCAGCTTTTTCGCCTCAATTTTAAAGGCTGGCCTCACTCCAGATTACGCATTTGATGCGGTTCTTGGTTCGTGATGCGGTCAACACTGACAACGACTTGTGCCGACTGCAGGGACGGCGACGATGACGAGGAGGAGGAGAAGGAGGAGGAGAAAGAAGGTGGTCGCAGAGACGACCCGGAGGCCCGTCTGGACCAGGCGCTCAACGTGTTCTCACAGGCGCTGGAGAACAACCGGAGCAGCCCCGAGGTGTGGCGCCACTACCTGGGCTGGTACGCGGCCCACCCGCAGTGCCAGGACCTCGACTACCTGTGCCGCAAGGCCCTGGACTACTGCAGCCACAACGCCGTCTGGTGGAAGGTGAACAGGGGGGGACACAGCATTGGGCCTTGGGGTACTCCGCTAGAAAATTTCCTGCCCCGTGACTGTGCGACCCTTTTTCTTGCTGATGTAGTATGACTGCATTGCTCACCTCTTTTGGACTGCACGAAGAGTGTGTCAGAGGTTGGACAGATTAGAGCTAGGAAGTATGAGTGGCTGCAGGCGTATGGATAGGATGCCTGGACAATTAACTTCACAGCTCCATTGACTCGTACTCCAAATTTGGTGCTCAGGGGACTTGCTGGGAACTTTCAGGGAACTTTTGAGTGTGAAGGGCACGCGTTAAATCGACTTCTGGAACAAAAATGGTTTGGTGGACGACCAGAAGTAGGCGGCTCCCCGGAAGACTACAGCTTGAGGTCAGCTGAGGGCAGGGTTGCATCGGCTGACCTGGTAGTTAACATAAAGGAACTTACTTGTGTCTTGCCCCACAGGCGGCAGTGAAGTTAGTGGCCACCATGTGGAGCGTTTTGCTTGCATCTGGTGGAGGCAGTTTTTAGTTAACAAACCAATCTGGCAGTTGTTGGTGGGGTAAATTGTGTTCTCCAACGTTTGGCCGCTAGACGTGAGAAAAATGCTCCACGTGGTTGCCATCTTAAATTTATTGACGTCTCGCTGATAGTGTTGTTGGTCCTATTGGTTGCCGTTTATCCCCCCCTTTCCCTACTGCTGCGCAGTGTGCAGTTCTGGTGGACTCCCTGTCGTCCAAGTGCCAGCTGTGCCAGCAGCAGCTGTACAACCTGACCCAGGGCGTGTCGGGGGGCAAGCAGCCGGACTCGCGCTGCATCCTTGAAGTGATCCTCTACTGGGCTCGCATCTGTGCCACTGCCGGCAACATGCCACTTGCATTCCTCATCCTCAAGGTATGCGCCCTCCCCCACCTCTTCCTCCCCAACCTCTTCCTCCTCCTCTTCCTTCTCCTCCTCCTTAAAGTGGTTTTGGTGCACGGTAAAGCTCACAGTAGAGGCAAGATACCTGTTGGTCATTAAGGGGGGACGTGGCTTTCAAAATCAACTTTTTTATTTCTTTGTGGATTTTAATGAAAATTGGCACAGCAACTGGAAATGCTTCCGTGATAACACCATAAAAATTTCAAACTAATATTTTGAAAACTTTTTTATGTATTAAATTTTCTTTGTTCCGCTTGTACCGAGCTTGAGCGGCTTATAAAACATGATAGAAAATTTGTTCAAAGTGCTTTGCATTCCCAAATGAATGGACGAGGTCGTGACAGTTTTAGAATTTTTTTTTTACAACACAATGTTTTTTAGTTCTCATTTTTTTAGAGGTTAATGTGCAATAGGCATGTTGACTGTGAACGATTATTTGAATAAAAAAATCACAAAAAACAAATCTGGAAAACCAAGAGTGTCACGACCTGAACTGTTCATCAAGGAATGTAATGCAAGAAACGGAATCAAAATAGACCCAGCGGTCACAAAGAAATCCCTGGTACAAGCGACACAGGTGGCAAAAAAAACTGTTTTGAGAAAACGGCTTCCAAAGTTGCAACATAGGTTTCACTTATCAAAAGTCGTCACGGTTGTAGCCTTTCATGTCCTTTTGAACATGGGGCTTCTGGAATGCCTTGCCTTGAAATTGGAGTGCCTTTTACAGCCTTTCTCTTTCCAGAAAACATCATTTTCAGCTCCTCTGTGAAGAGTACATACCCACTTTGCAGACCAAATGAAGGGGGAGATGGGTTTCAATGGGCTTTCAATGCAAAGTAGGTTAGCTGGTTGGCTGTATCGCACTGAACAGCCTCCTTTTGCAGTGTTGTCACCATGGCAACAAGTTAAGCATTTTTTTTACTTAAATTTGAACATTTTTGGCTTTTTTTTTATGTTTTATCATCTTGCCTGGCACAGCAACTTAGTACTCATACGTGCAGGTGTTCATTGCCAAAACTTTGCATACCACAAGGATGAAAATGAGCTACTTTGAAGCTTGGTAGATTATTCTGCATAACTCCCAACTTCAATGCAAGAGCATACCGTATTTACTCGCGTAATCCTCGCACTCGCGTAATCCTCGCACCCCTAATGTGAGCCACCAAAACTTGAATTTTTTGGTTCCTCGCATAATCCTCGCACCCCCAACTTTGCAGCGGCGAAAGTTGCCTGCTCGCGAAACCCGCATGGTGCACGCGCTCTCCAACGCGCGCCCTTCCCCGCCGCCTCTCCGTTCGGCGGAGAGCGCTGTGTATCCAAGGCCATCCAGGCGCCCTAACAACCTGCATGGCTACTCCCTAACAGGCGCCCTAACACGCTACTCACACTGTCCTTTAGCCGGTTTCGCGCATGTTTCGCGTGCGCGCAACTAGTCGGTGTTCGCGCAGCCCGCTGTCGTGTCGTCGTGTCGCCGTCGTGGTCCCGCCGTTGAGCGGCAGCAGTCAGTGAGTCACTCGCGTCAGTGGTGGATAGCTCGCTGCCGTTTTGAGAACTTTTTGATCTAATTGTTTTGTGCTTGGTGCCGCTTCGCCATGGGGAGGAACGCCAGCTACACTGCCGCTTTCAAACTGAAAGCGAAAGAGTACGCGATCGAACACGGCAAACGTGCCGCATGCAGGCACTTCGGCGTCACCGACTTCAACGTGCGTTACTGGAGTAGGGCACGCACATACGACGACGAGATAAGGCGCGCGCCAGAAAGCAAAGGCGGCAATTTCATGATCGCTGATCGACGGGAGAATGTTTACGTTGTAAATAATAAAATAAAAAGAAATAGCTGCTGTTGGCAACACTGAGCTTACCTATACAAAAAACGACCGCTACATTTAGCGGGATTGGCATAAGACAAATTGGCAACACTGTGCACCGGATTTTTTTTTTTCCCGCATAATTCTCGCACCCCTAACTTTGCATTGACTTTTCCGGAAAAAAAGTGCGAGGATTATGCGAGTAAATACGGTATTTTTTTACTACTTTTGACATTCAAGGCATCCAATATTTCTCGCAGCAAAGCCAGTATGCCCTAAGCAATGGTATCAATAATTTCACTAAAAAATCACTGTTAAATGCTGCGACAGAAACGTACATTTTTAATGCAGAGAACATATTTTTATTCCTATATTACTAACTCAAACCTGTTTGCATGAAAATTACAAGTGCACGGGAAACGTTGCGCAAGAAAGGCGATATGGCTCGCGCGCATCGCAGCGCACGCTTACCGCGACATATCGAACTTTGATTATAGCTGATATGGCTGGTCAGGTCGCTTTTAAGATTAAATCTAACGTCGCAGGCATTAATTACAACTACTGGCGTTCAATCGTAACCGGTTGCCCAGTCATGTGCTGCTCCAATGCGCGTCGGCTATGCCGTGCGCGCCGCAGCGTTTGACGCGTCGACCGTTTCTTTCTCAAGGCTAGCGAGCCCACAGTCAAAACACAGCAATAACTAAGCGTGTAAACATCGCAAACCCGACCAAAAGTTCACTTCACGAACCGCTATCGCAAGCGCGCACACCGCGTCACCCTCCGGGGTCTGGCGACGGTAGAGTCACGCGCACCACGAAGCGTTCGATGACCTCCTCCTTTCGAGCCACACAACTTCCCGTAATCTGGCTCGTTATCTCCGGCATTCCCACCGCGATAACGTCCGTGTTGAATGCCATAGATTGAACAGAAACTCGGCCGAGCGAAGCGGCGAAAATGAACTCAAACCGCTCGCTACGCAGCTCAGGCGGCCGCCATCTTGCGTTGCGCCCGTGACATCCAATCAGGAGGGTCGTTGTTCTGCGCCCCGACCGGAGGACCAATAGCGCTTCAGCATCTATTTCTAGCTTCGTTTGTGCGTCGTTTCTTTTCTGCCATTTGTGCGTTTGTGAATGAACGAAGATAAAAGAGACGAGCAGAACCGGAAAGACGATCGCTCGGCCAATCTAACCATATCAAAATGGCCGCGCCCGGTGGCACCGGTGCGGAGATAGAGCGCTCCGAAAATTTCCGTTTTTTCGCCCTTTTGCGCTGATAGTTTGTCACCGCGCCTGACAAAAGTATTTTTTTATGCCACTTTGCGACGCTTTTCAGCCTAAAAACTTTGCAGACGCATAGAATAGGAAACATAGAAGCCGAATATGTGGGTTTCAAAAAAACGATGTTTTGGTCATTTTTCCGAAGTTGAAAGCCGCGTCCCCCCTTAAAGGCAACAGAGTGGATCCTTAGAGGAAGCCCAGCATGGCAGGGAGTGGCAGAAAGTTAGATGGGCAGATGAGATCAAGAAGTTTGTGGGGATAAATTAGTCACTGTTAGCACAGGACTGGGATAACTGGAGACCCATAAGAGAGGCTTTTGCCCTGCAGTGGGCTTAGGCAAGCTAATGATGATGATTGTGATGATGAAAGCTCACCCAGTGGCTTTGAATAGACGGTGCAGACTTTCCATTCGAAAAGGGGGTGCACGTCTTGCTGTGCTACGCCTTGTTTGGCGGGAACCAATGCTTCCATTTCAGTTGAATTTGCATTTCGGGTTATCGGTGCCTTAAAAAAAAGTCTAATGACATACTGAGAGCTGCTCTAATGACATACTTGGGGAGCAGATGAAGACGAACACTTGTCTATTTTAGATTCGGTGCAACGGGAACCGGAAATAGAGCGATCGCCGTTTGACCCAGTATGAAACCGGTAATCCTGTATCTGTGGACTTCTTGTTTTGGGACGGTGAACTTCTAATGGAGGTTTCTACTGGGCCGGAATTGCGCAAGCAGAGCTCAGAACCCTGTGTGTTCCAGCGAGGAAACCAGCAACCCAAGTTCTGTGTAAATGTATTGCCAGTGTCTGGTCTTTCTGTTTCCTACGGAATCAACAGATCAACATGCCAGCTTGTTTGTCGTTTGAAACGTTGAAAAAGATTGTATGGAATATTTGGAATGCAGATTTTAGTTCATCATTTGTGTCACGTGCCCATTCCAGTACAGTGCTGATGGTGTCACTATTTGGGAAGAAACATGCGTGAGGAGGTGGCAATATTGTTTTTCATTGTGGCCAAAAGCAGATACGACAACAGGCGAAAGGGAAAGGTAAAGGGTAGATAAGAAAGAGAGCTGGGAGACCGATAAAAAAGTGCTGAAGCAGATAAGAGCCGTGCTCTTTCAAAGATCACTTTTAAAACAGCACGGGGATGAATGAAGCGAGCTTCTAGGAAGATGCCACAGATATCAGGATCTTCATAGCATAGAAACCTTGCCTTCGGGCATGCATATTTGAGCGGGCAATGGAAAGCACGCGGTGTGCCAGCAGTGCTGAAAGAGGTTGCAGCATCGCCTCGTGCAATGTTCTGTTCCAAGGTGGTACAAGCCCGATATTTGCGGTGCGATGCAAAAGGTTTAACGTGTTGATATGCCACGCCCCACCTCTAAGCTGACCTAAAAACTCCCCCCACCTCCCCGAAGGGGATCGTGCGGAAATGCGAATGCATTGGGTGCACCGATATATTTTTCCGAGCGCAGCGAGCGGAGAGAGGGTACGCGGAGAGGAGAGAGAGACCCGCGCAACACGCCCGCCCCGCGCGCGAGCTCTCTCCGCCGAGCTCCGCGATGCGAGCGCCCTCACACGCCCGAGCGCGCTCCTCCCCTCCACTCACTCTCCGCTACTCCGCCCGAGCTCCGCGATGCGAGTGCCCTCACACGCCCGTGCGCGCTCCTCCTCTCCCTTTGCCCTCCGCTACTCCCGCCCGAGCTACCACCTGCTCCGGTTGCTAGGCGCGCCACAGCTGTTGCTAGGGGCGAGGAGGAGCGCGGAGAGATAACACCTGCGGGCGCACGCCGGCCAACGGACGCACGACAACCCCCGACTAAGAAATGCATTCGCATTTAAAAATACCAAACCACTTTTATTTATGAAAACGATGCATGGAATTGAGCTAAGAGAATGTTGTCTCGTAAAGTAAATACACGGGTCCTAAGGAAAATGTTAACATCGTTGGGGCTCGAACTCTGGCCATTCACTCCAAAACCCGAGATTCTGCCCTTAGGCTATCGAGGCGGAACAGTGGCGCTCTTTCAGTTGTCTTTTAAAAAGCATAGAAGGAGCGTTAAAGCAAGCTATTGTACCCACCGCGAAACAAAATGTCGCAGTGCGGAAAGTGCTTCTACGTGTTGCCGCCCTGTTTGTTTGTCCTACGTAATTTCCTACTCATTGTTGGGCCGGTGTGTGCAGACTTCGTGCAAGTCGGCGATCGAGTTCGAGTACTTCGTGGACGCCCGGGAAGCCGAAGAGCTCTTGGACACCACCACGCGTGACATCCTCCAGTGTGCCAACATGCTGCTCTCGCCAGACGACCTCTGCTTCCTCTGGCTCTGCTACTTGCACTTTGCTGAGTTCCGGACCCTGCCCACGGGGCTGTTTTGCGTCGAGCGCGGATCTGTTGGCCGGCTTTGCTCCACGGTATGTCTGTTGGACCTTTGGTTCGCTCTTGGTTTGTTGGGGTTTTTGTCTTTCGAGAGCTGGAGGGTCTTGGGAACGTGGCGCTCTGCTTTTTGGGAAAGGGAGGGCTTTTGTGGCTGTTCATCTTGTCCATGTCTTCATCATCGTCGTCGTCGCCATTGTCCTTTGAACACCGACTGCAGAATGGAGGCCTTTCCAACTTGCCTCCAAACGCGTTTGTCGTGTGTTGGGAGAAGCCATTCCTTACACCCAATACCATCATTTTACACCGCTCTTCCAAGCGTTGTGCTTCACTCTTTACGTCTTGTCATTCGGGAGCTGTAGTTTTACTCTTTATTTTACTCTTTTTCTCTTTACTCTTTGCTTGTTACACAGTGTTCTTTCTTCCTTCACCCATTGTGTGTGGCCTTGCTTTTTTTCCTCTTCTTCTTTTTCTTCTACCACACTTTTTATGAACTAGAACATTCTCCACCTCAGTTTAGTAATTGATTCATTGATTCATGCGGTTGTCTCTTTATCTTTTTACTCTAGTAGCTAGATTTAGTTCTGCACAAGAAAATAGATGTTACAAAACTACGCACACCTTTTGACATTTTTTTTTCTCCCCCCTTGTGATAGCGGTATTGCACTCAGCCTAAGGCATGGTCTTGAATGTTTCTGTACAGACATCATACTGTTGCTGCGAAGCCCCATCCACACAATGAACCAAGTGTGGAGGCAGTTTGATCACGGGACGAAAGATGTCAGTGCATTCAATCGTCAATGCACCGGCGATGCTAGGCCGTTCAGCTTTTAACCCTTGACAGTCCAACTTTAACCACCTGCAGCCCTGTGCAAGGACTCACCTCATTGCTATAAGACCATAAGTCTACCCACGTCACTACTTGTTATTGTATTATTTATGATCACTACACTTGTATGGTTGGCAGTTAACACAAGGGGAGTACACTTTGTTCTTGCCAGTCGGCTGAAAGGTGGGTTCCTTTGTGCAGGACTGCTTCGAGATTCCCTGGGGTGACCGTCAAACGCTGACACAGTCGTTGGACACCCTGGTTTGTGCCTTCCACGAGGGCATGGACGAGCTGGGTGGACCCGAGAAGTGTGTTCCACTCTTCGCTAGCCACCTCCATCTCCTTGCCAGCCATGCAGAGTAAGTGTTCTGCAGTTGTGACAAGCAGGTTGATACACCGTTGAATATCTGGGAATTTTTATGAGCTCTTTGGGAGTTTATTTTGTAAGGGAAGCTTGTATGGCGTGGGTTCCACATATTCGTCATAAAACTCCCAAGGCTCTACATGTCTTTAAAGTGCATGCCATCCTATAGTGCGAGGCAATGTAAAACAACCGTCCAAATGTGTGTGGTACTGGTCTGCAGTCCCCGCCAAAGTAGCACACCATTCAGAACGATTTGAACTTCAAGCTTATACAGTCTACGCCCGTTGTATAGGCATCTTGAGTAGATAAGTTAAAAACAGGCATTGTTTTCAAAACCAAAACAAGACTTAGTCCACAAGCTTATACATCTCATCTTATACATTTTGAATAGATTGGTTATCAGTGGGTATTATTTGCAAGATCAGTAGAGTCAATAAAAGTTGTGCGTGTGTGTATGTGTCTTTCTTAGGGATGACTTGTCAGCGCTCAAGAGAGATAAAATCTTCTCATACCTTTGACATAAGCTATGTATCACTTAATGATTTACCTAAACTATGTCGAACGCTTCTCACTAATTACTTGGGGAGGGGGATAAGGAAAGCGAGTGTTTTTGGGACGGATATGTGAACAGACGGAGACCTCAAACTCTTTCTGTGAGTGCTTCTGGAGACACTTTAGCCCACAAAACGTTGACACTAGCTTGGGTCTCTTTCCTTTCTTCCCTAGGGTTGTGGACGCAGTGCTCTTGTGCAACACTGCCCTGGAAGAGAATCCATCCTGGTCCGACGGCTGGCTTCAGTTGGTGGCTCTACACCTAAAGTCTGGGGACTTCGAGGAAGCCTGCAATGTGAGCGGTTGCTTTCACTCTTACCAGCTCTATTCCACTGCATTTCTATTTTTCAATTCTAAGGAAAAGGGAGTGGTGAGGTGGACCATGGAAAAATATATGACATTGGAAGAGGACATTGATGGGCATCTAGTTAAATCCTGCCCTTCATGCATGGGGGGTGAGAGCAAAAAAGGGGGGGGGGGGGGGGGGGGGGGTGTATCAGCCACGTGAAATTTCTGCAGCATCAACCAGCTGGCAGTATGGACTCTCCTTCTTATTCATCGACGCTCCTGCAGCGCTGTACTCTATTGCTTTTGCCGAATCGGTTCAATTTGTGATTGCATTAGTGTGAGGAGGTTTGGCTGCTGGCAATGAAACTGCGTAAGGGAAATTGGTGTTATTGTACCTACTGAGCTTAGTGCAGAGCTGTAACCGCACGGTTGTAGCGTGCACTGGGGATTTGGGATTTGGTTCTTGTTTTTTTTTTTTTTCCCAACATTTATTGAATTGTAGAAAAAACACCCGAGGGTCTCTTGCTAGTGCATAGGTGTAGCGATGAGTTAAGGTTCACGATGGGTATGGGTGGGAAATAGCAAGGGAAAAATAGTGGGTTGTGATATGAAATGCAGGAGAGCCTCCCACACTGCCTTCGCTAAATTAGGTGGGTAGGACGGACGCAGGAGATCATTTAAGGAATTTGGTCGTAAGTTAGCGGGAAAGGGTGTCTAGGAGAACCTGTCTTTCAGTTTGAAATGGAGGGCATGTCCAAATAATGTGTTCAGTGGTGTCCAGAATTTCACAGGGGATACACATGCCTTAATTAGGTGTTGTTGGGGTGAATACTTGACCTTGGGAAAATTGTCATTTCTCATCATCATCGCTCTCCCCCTTTTTTCTCCTCCTCCTCCTCATCCTTTTTTTTTATCCTCATAATTGTCATTTTTTTGCTCCATCATCCTCCCTTCCTCCACCTTTACGTCCTAGTTATCATCCTTTCCCCATCATCCCTTTCCTCTGCAACAATTCTCATTTACCGTACTTACCTGATTCTAACGCGCACTTTTTTCCCAGAAAAATAGGTAGAAAAATCGCATGCGCGTTAGAATCGGATCCGAAACCGAAACTGCCGAAACAGCAGAAATTTCGTCCCACCCATCGCCATCGCCATCTCAGATGGCGCCAAAGCTTTTAGCAACAATTTTTCGGACGCAGGAAGCATAGCCGCCGAGGCTTTTCTATCGGCGTTCACACAAATCGTCAAATCGTTCCACTTGCTCGCTTGATAACAGCAATGGCAGCAGCGGCTCCCTCGCGTTCAAAACGAGCGGTCGGCTGAAGCGTGCGCCTCTGGAGAAGCTCGCGGGATGGGCGTGCGAGGCGTGGGCCACGATCCCATTGACCATGGTTGAACATTCGTTCAGAAGTGTGGCATTGCGAATGTGTTTGATGGCACCGAGGACAAAATGTTGTGGTCAGTGGAGAGCGACGAGGAGTGAGATGAGTGAGATTACTTCGGGAAATAAATCGCCCGTTTCTCTCGCATTCGTTTTTCTTGCTCAAAGTTCCGTGCGCGTTACAATCAGAGGTGCAAGTTTTTTTCGTTTTTTTTTTTTTTTGCCAGGAAAATCGGGTGCGCGTTAGAATCGGGTAATTACGGTACCTCATCATCACCATCATCAACTTCCTGATCATTGTACTCCTTTTCCTCATAACCATCCTCCTTTTTGCCCTATCACCCTTCTTTTCCTCATCATAATCATCACCCTTTTCGCCATAATCATCATCCTCTGCAACAATAATTCTCATTTACCTTATCATCATCATTACAGGCCCTGCAGAGAGGCCTGTCCCAGCTCCCGACGGATGCCCGGCTCGTGTTCAAGGCAGCCTCGGGGAAGTTTGGCATGTCGGACATCGTCCTCCGACAGCTGCTGGACAACTTTGTGGTCCACCACTTCCACGTCGACGAGGACAATCCACTCAGAGGGGAGCGAGACGGGGCCAGAGAGTGCGTGGTGCTCTTCTTTTGAGTCATACCCATCTCTCTCTCCTGTGTCCTCCTTTTCCCTTCTTCCCCCCCCCCCCCCCCCTCTCTCTCTCTCTCTCTCTCTCTCTCTCTCTCTCTCTCTCTCTCTCTCTCTCTCTCTCTCTCTCTCTCTCCATTGCTTCTATCTATTCTCTTCTGTTCTTCTCGTTCTTTTTTTTCTCTCTCCTCTTTCTTTTTCTCTCTGTCCGGTCTGTAAGTGAACCAGTCGGTTGTTTATGTTGAATTCCAATGGCAGATCCGGAGCACTTTCGGAGCAACTTTTTTGCTCCATCTGGAGCAGGGCGCATTGCAATGGCAGATTGGGAGCAACCAAATCCTGTTGTTCCAATGGCAGATCGGGAGCGCCGTCGCAGCTAAGATCGCTCCGTGGAGCAAGAAAAGTTGCTCCGCCAAAATCGGCAGAGTCGGCCGAAACTCACTAGGGCGCTTACTTCTGTTGCGTGACGTTGCCAATGTTGCCATCGTCTGCTTTCGGCCAGTGCGCGCTTCTCCGCCTCCTTCAGCCATGGCACCCACTCCATTGCTGCAGCAGAGTGGACTAGTACATTTAGTCGTGGACTGACCTTGGGGAGCTTGCGTGGCTTGCTGCAGCATTGACGCGATGATGTGACTGACAGCATGCGTGAGGTCCGTATCGGCAGCCAACAGAAGATCCACAGCGATCGGAAAAAATCAGCGTAAAATGAGCACGCCCGCGGGAACCAGATGATTTCGGGAATGCGCGGTGCAAAGGATGCTAGGGATTGCCTGTTCCGGCCACGGTTCCTGCATTTTGCTCTGGCGGGAGCGGCTGTGTTCCAAAGGCAGCTTTTGGAGCATCTGCTCTTCGAAGAGTCTGCGCGCTCAGCGGAGGAGCACAGTGACCACTCTGGATCTGCCATTGGAATTCAACATTAGTTTTAGTTGTGCATGGCTTTTGGGGCACAGCTGGGAAACCGTCTGATGCAGTGTAGCACAGCCAGCCCTTCAACTATGGAATTTCAGGAAAACAAGGTTGTGAATAGTTTTGGTGAACCTTCTTAGCCTCTTGACTTCTTCTCTCCACTTTTCTTGTTCTTCTTTTCGTTTTTTCTTTCTTTAGGGGAAGCACTTGTTTTTTTGGCAGTGGGAAGGTGCCTAGTAGAAAACTTAACCGAAACTGTTTTGCGTGCGGTGGGTTTGTGACTGGGTTGCCTGTTTCCTTTCAGAAGCAGTGTTGTCTCTTTCCCGAAGCTTGTCAACGAAAACGACAGCCATGCCACCTACGCGCGGCTCAACTTTATGTGAGTGCTGTCTCAACTGCTAACTTATGATGTGTGTGTGACATTGCATTAGTGGAGGCACTGTGTAGAGACATATACTGAATACGAGCTTTTGCTCATTTCAAAGGCTGCCTGTCAGAATAACGGGCAGCCGTGCCGGTTTGTAACGGAACTTCAAGAAGTTAGGCGGGACTCACCTGATTGCATTTCTCTGGGGGTTACTAGTAAATGACCCACGGGCTTAAAAAGCATCGTGTGCCGATACAAAAGCTTTTACAAATCTATAAATGTTCCTAATGGGCTAGTTTTTAGAAATATACCGTATTTTCGTACGTATAACCCGCACCAGAAATGCGAGAATTTCAGTGGCAAAGTAGGGGTGCGGATAATATGTGGGGTTTTTTCTTTAGTGCAACAACCTTGCAACAACCCTGTGTACAACAGTGAGGACTGCGGCTCAAGTGATAGTTCTAGCGAGAGCAGTGACACTGAGTGAATTGGGACTTTCGCCTTGCAGTCAGGGTATTCTACTTGCTAAATATACGCTTCTTCTGTCTACGTAGTACGTGATGTGTTGATTGAGCAGTAGCTTTGGTGCAGCCTTTCCTGTATCAAATGTGCGGGCAATACACGAGGATTTTTTTTTTCTTTTCCGGTGGGCTGAAAGTGGGGGTGCGGTTTATATGCAGGGGCGGGTTATACGCGCGAAAATACAGTATCACTTCTTTGCCAAGATGCAAAATAAACAAGAAACTCATTTTAGTTTTATGCACTTTTCACTAGGTGGCACTAGCTATCAAGCAAGCAAGAGTTTTGTTTTCTTATTTCAGTACAGAGGTGACTTATCTCTAAAATAAGCAAACTAGGCTGTTGGGAGCATTGCTATGCATTCGTATGGGTTTTTGTACAGTAGAATCTGGATGATACGAATCACTCGGGACCGCGAGAAATTTTCGTATCATCCAAAATTCGTACGAACCATGACAGACCACGAAATTGTGCACTGAAAGAAAGTTTTCATTTATTTCGTTTCTTGCTTTCGTGTGAAGAAATCCGTGATGTTTTTCTACTTTTCTTTAACCTCCATGTAGCCGAGCAGTCTTTTCTGGAGCGCGTAAAACTTAGCACTCGTCTCATTACTCACGGTGCCCATGCTCACTACAAGCCGCAGCAGTCAAAGCACGAACCGCACGGTGCGTTTTTGCGCGCGATTCGTGCGTGTTGGCGTTGCACTTGCGATTTTTTTCACGCCCGCATCCATGATTCCGTGCCTGCGGCAGCTTCTGCCTCGATCATAAGATTACGCATGACACTTGTGGCAGGGAGAACCCTGACGACTTGCTAATGGGGAGGCGTGCACCTCATGGCAGCAGTTTCAAATCACTCGAGACAGCCGGCTGGCTCTGCCGGAGATGCTTAGGCTTACCACCCCGGCAGATATTTCATGGGCGCTTTCACTAGCGACGCGGATGATGTTTTATAGCACCGTTTTCACCCACGTTATCAGCTCCTTTACCGCACAAGCAACTTCATGTGTGCTTCGAGTGGAATCTTAAAGGGCGATTAGAAGCAGCCACTGGAGCAAGCCGCACCACTTCATGGCCATTGACAATGCTATGTTGCCACCATTGACCGCGCTGCGCGCAGAGTGCGAGTGGTTCTGCGGTGGCATCAGCGCGCCTGTGGCATGCGCGGCACGTTTTTGCGAGCAGACAACAGCAGCCGGGCCGTTTCTGGAGAAAGAGTGACAAAGAAGGGGGAGAGAACCCGTAAGTCGCCGCTGCTTGCTCACTCGGCGGTCAGGCGCTTCTATGGCTCGTTCGAATCATCCGCTGAGCCGCGCAGGTCTGTTCGTAGCATAAGAAATTTTGCAGGACTTCTCAGAAGTTCGTATCATTCCGAAATTCGTATCATCCAGAATCGTATCATTGAGACTCCACTGAATATATTCCTTCTTTTTCATAGAGACCAAACGTGCCTGCCTTGCATGATATTCGAGGTCACGTTATTTTTACGTGCGAGTACGGTACTTTTTTTGTGTGCATTTAGGTGTGCTCAGCGTGAGTTCTCTGCTCTCTTTTTCTGCAGTGAACTGGTGAAGTTGTCCGGAGCGTCTTCCAGCGATGTTTCCGAGCTGTACGAAACTCTTGTCACAGCCGCGACCACGACGTTCGACGTGCAACTGGCCTGGTGGTGGTGAGTTTGGGGTCCTCTGTAGGGGAATTAAGGGCACCGTGACGAATTTTCTATCGTTGACGCGCTTTCCGTGAAGTCCAGTGAATGGGAAATGAGTAGGGTGTTTCAGCAAAACATTCTCCATGGTCTGCGCAAGCTAATTGGGTACTCGTAAGAGCCGGAGAGCTTCTTTTGGAACCGTGAATTCTTTTAAAAGCGTTGTTGCTTTATTTTTTGACATGGTTTTAAACATATACTCATTGCAGTCAAAGAGCTGAGCAAGATTTGTGCATGACAGTTGGCCTACAGAGGGACTGGATGAACATTTTTGTATTGTATGGCATGGGAATTCGTGAAATACAGAGGGACTGGATGAACAGAGGGACTGGATGAACATTTTTGTATTGTATGGCATGGGAATTCGTTAAATACTCTGGTTGCCTGAAGATTGCTTCATATATGAGTGGGTTAGAAGAGGTTATGTGAAGTTGGATACAGTAAAATCTCGATGATACGAATCTCGCGGGACCGCAAAAAAATAATCGTATCATCCGAAATTCGTATGAACCAACAAAGACAAAAAAATTGAGCGTAAAAAAAAAGTTTTCGTTTATTTCTTTTCTTACTTTCGCGTGAAGAAATTTGTGAAGTTTTTCTGCTTTTTTTTAACCTCCATGTCGCCGAGCGGTCCTTTCTGGACTTTCAAGATAGCTCGTGCACAAGATACTTCGTGTATGCTTTAAGTGGCATTTTAAGAGCGGTTAGAAGTGGTTGCTCGAGTGCCCTGCACCACTTCGCGGCCAGCGCCCCTCGAAGCGTGCTGGTGGTTTCGTGGCGGCGTTAACTCGCCTGTGGAGTGGGCGGCGTGTTTTCGCGAGCAGAAAACAGCCCGGCCGTTCCTGGAGAAAAAGCGACAAAGAGGGGAGAGAGAGCCCGTACGTCACCGTCGCTTGCTAGTTCAGCAGTCGGGCTCGTTCGTTTCATCCTCTGAGCTGCGCAGGTCCGTTCATAAGAGCGGAAATTTTTCCAATTGCAAACAATGCAATTTCGCCGGGACATATCAGAAATTTGTATCATCTTGAAATTCGTATCACCCAGAATCGTATCAATATTCCACTGTAGGCTTCTGAATAGTGAAGGATTGAGGCTGCTTACAACTCAACTGAACTGCAGAGGAGACAGTTCCGGGCGTTTGCTGTGTTTGTGAGTGGCCAAACACAATAATCTCAAGTCTCAGTTGGGAAAAAAAAAAAAAAAAATGAATTCCACACAAGGGTGGGAGGTTGATGTGAAGTGAAGCTTCAATTGCATGCTGTTTGACTTCATCGCTCACACGGTGCTTTTCGAGGTGTTTGCCTGTGCTGGCAATGAAAGTGCAGCCAGTGGTGCTTCCGTCGGTACCGTGAATCGGTCCGGCCGGGGACGGAAGCAGGGTCAGTGTTTAACGCATGTTGGGTGGTGCTTCCATCAGAGCCATCAGCACTGCTAATTGCTCCATCCAGCGGAAGCGTGGTCAGTGGTGCTTCTGTCAACATCTTAAATAAATTGGTTTAGTCTGTGTCAAAAGCGGTGGTTAGTGGCGCTTCTGTCATCACCATGAATTGCTTTAGTCAGTGGTGGAAGCCCAGTCGGTAACGCTCCCATTGGTACTGCGAATTCGTTGAGGCAGCGACCGAAGCATGGTTGGTGGCACTTCCGTCAGCGCCTTAAATTGGTTTAGTTGGTGGCCAAAGCGCAATTGGTCACGTTTAGGAATTGGTTTAGTCGGTTGCGGATGCATTGTCAGTGTCACTTTAATCTGCACCACGAAATCGCACGAGATGCTTGCGTGACCTTGTCTAAGCTTGGGTGTTAGAGGGACACTGCCAGTCGTTCCCTGTGTCTGTACCTGGAGTAGCTTTGCTTTAAAAGAGCTCAGTGTAAGGCAGGAACTTCGAATTTCCCCCAGGTACCTGAATTATCGCCTTGACGGTGCCATTCGGCGTGAGAGTGGGGCGGCAGCTGCCCTGAGTGCGCTGGTAGAGCGCTGCCTGGAGAGCACGCCCTCTCGGAGGCCACTGCCTACAGAGCCACGCAAGACGTGGGACGACCACGGCTTCGCCAACCACGTGCTCGACCTGCTGGCGGCGCACATGACCTCGCCGCGTGACGCCGCCGACCTCCTGCGCTCCTACCTGGGCGGCGACCGGGCCAAGCCCAACTCTGCCCTGGTCCAGAGGTGTGTACATGTGTACCGCATATATGACAGCTGTGTGGGTCTCTGCTTGTGTGTGTGTATATAAAATTGGCTGCAACTATGCTCACTCCGCTGCAGATGTCGCCGCTGCCACGTAAATGCCGCCCTTCTCTTTTTTGCTCGCCTGTCATGCTCTTCCGCTTCTGTCTTGCTCCTCTCAGGATAAGCACAGTGGAGGTGGAGGTTTGTTCTAGAAAATTCAGGTTTCCCACTTTTCACTACCTGCGTGCCATCTTTTGTAACCTTTTGTTGTTAAGCATGGAAAGGCCCCTGCGTGAGCTCTTTCTGTATTTTAGGGCCAAAATATTGGTTTTAACGTTTATGTATTTTTTTGCTCTCACAGCTGTAAAGCACACGTCTATTTTCAATTAAAAGAACTCTGCGAATACAAGCTGTGCTTTGGGGCTGTGGCTCAAATATGCCTAATGGTTTTTTTTGTTTGGTGTTGTTGTTGTTGCATGTTGATGCATGTTGACAATTGTGAAGCGTGGGTCCTGATTTAGTGGATTGGGAAATTTTTCCCTATATAAGCTTCTTGTTTCACAATTCTTTTATCTTTTGGCTGGGCGGTAGAATCAAGGGACACATGGACAGACAGACAGACACACCAAAATTTCTGGATTTATGTAGCCCAAAAAGGACTATAGTCTTTAATACGTACTCACAGGCAGGGACAGCTTGCAAGTGCCCATGTCGGCAGTTCGCACGCACGGCTGTACAAGACGCACGCACGGCTGTACAGGCTGTACAAGACACGGCTGCACGCACGGCTGTACAAGCGTGCACGGCTGTACAAGACATGAGAAGACCCGGAAACGGAGAGGTTGTTGCTGCCTGCCACTGGTGTGCTTGTGTGTGGGAAGGCAGGGAAAGGGTGCAGCAAACTCTCACTTCCCTCTTCACCCTGCAGGTGTTTAGCACGGAACGTCTCCATTCTCTTCCTATGGTAGCGTCTCCAATTTCCTCCTTGTGACAGCATAGCTGCCGCTACTAATTGTATTGATGCCCTGCGTTCAGTTTCCTTTGTGTCTCGCCCGGCAGTGTTGGCATTGAAAAGGGGGCTTTTCTGCATGCCAAACTTTCTTGTCTTTTTTTTTTTTAATTTTAATTAATTAATTTATTTATTTATTCATTTATTTACTTAATTATTTATGAGCCCCCCCCCCCCCCCCCCCCTTCTTATTTGCGCACTTGTGATTGTCTGATGCAGTCAACATTTTCGATGTCTGCCAGTTAATTTCAAGGTGCAATCGGTTCTGTTAAAACGAATTAGGGCAACATTTGTCTTCGCAGAAATGTATTCCCACGCACCCTCTGGGACGTGTTTTTGTATGAGCCACCGTACTTGCAGGCTTCACTGGCTGGTCGAGACTTCCTCGCAAGCCCTGTTCTTGAAGTGAAGCACTCTTCTCGGCAGGGCTTGATTGCTCAAGGCCGGTCGGTCTTGCTCCCACTGCTCGAAGCTGCACTCTCGCAGAAAACGCACGGATTGCTGGTGGTCAAACCTAAAATGAGGGCACTAGTATGAAACTGGGACTGTTTCGTGTTGCCGTATTTACTCGAATCCAAGCCGGCCCTGATTCTAGAGCCGATCTCCGAAATTCAGAAACCAAGAAAATAGAATTCCTCGAATATGCCGCATTGCCGCTTTTTCTGGGGATTCGACGAGTTCGAACCTTGGTGGCATCAGTGGCAAGGAACCACTTCGAGTGCCCATTTCAAACGCCAAAGTTTTATAAGCTGTAAAACTAGTTCCAAGTGGTGCATCAAAAAATCGATTCTCGTACTGCACTCACCAGGGTTCGTAGTATTGGAAAATACGATGAAGATTACAGTTTTATGGCCAACACTGTTTTGTCTATTTGACGAAAAGTGGCTAATTACCTCAAAATATCTTGGTAACTAATTGACTGACTGAAAACATAATTTCATATTTGAAATTAGTGGGGGAAAAGCAGCAAGACTGACAAGTTTCACAAAGTTTACTTCACAATTTAAGAAAGCTGTTCTAGGAGCAGTGTCCCCCCTTTAGTAGGCTACAGCTGAGAATGCTATTGACTACAATGCCTTCTTTAGCAGAGCCTACAGGCATTGCTAACTCCACACTACTTTCCAAATTTGGAGGAGTAGTTGGACTGTTTCAGTATAAATCCTTGAATCTAAGTCGACCCGTAACTTTTCTATCCAGCTGTTCAGAAAAAGTATCGGCTTAGAATCAAGTAAATACGGTACTCATGAATGGGTGCCCACTGTTGCATCAGCGAGTCTCCGTGTGCCTTCTGCGTCGCGTGTGTGCTCGACGGGGAGCTGCTATGTTCGTGGGGGAATGCTTTGCCCGCTCTTGTTTTTGTTTCTTCTTGCGTCCCCTGCAGGGTGGTGGAGCTGTACCTTGAGGCCGACGACCGGGACACGGCGGAGACGGTGCTGCGGGCAGCCTTGGTCCCGGGCCTCCAGTCACAGCGGCTCTGGCAACTGTGAGGCCTCCCCACCCTCTCCTCAGCATTCCAGTGACCCAGATAGCGCGGGCAGTGTGTTCGATTGGTTCGGTTAACGTAAAAGTGCTTTGGCCATGCGAGTGGGCAGCCCCTCTATTTTGAAGGGGGTGTGTTCAGTTGGCCTGTTCAGCGTAATACTTTTTCCGGTTGGAGTTGGCCTTTGATTAGTTTGTTTGCTTAATTAAGGGAGGACGTGGCAAGTCAAACGACATTTTTACTTATGGACCAAATTGAATCAAATTAGGACATTCATGTAACTAACCATTCTAACAGCAATTGGCTGTAGGATACCTTCTATACTTTTTAAGTTAGGAGACTAATTACCTGAAACTTGCGTTCAGCATAATTAACTAGTTAGGCAAGAAGTCAACAAGGTGGCCACTCGCGGGACCATCAGTGTGATCAGAAATGTCTAATCTGTGCAGGGAAGCTATTAGGCTATTGCGTTATGTCCTTCAGGCATAAAGAACGAACAATAAACGTTTCACCTTCCTTTCAAAATCACAAATAGCTTCATGTCAAAAAGAAGGTGAAACTTCTGTATTTATTTTTGGATACCTAAAACAAATAAAACAATAATCTAATAGCTTCCTTGCACAGAATAGACCTTCCTGATCGTGCTGACATAACAATCTTGTTGAGTTCTTGCCTGATTAGTTAATCTTAAAGCAGCTTAGTAAGGTAATTAGTCGCGTAACTCGAAAAGTAAAGAAGATATTTTTAACCTGATTTAGGTTTTGTTATTAGGTTAGTCAACTGCATGAATTCTCCTAATTTGACTTAATTTGGTCCATAAATAACAAATATAGTTTTACTTGCCACGTCCCCCCTTTGGCAGTTGACCCATGTGAGCCCACTGCCCGTATTCTGGTTCGCTGTTGACCTGCCTCTGTTTTGCCTTATTTTTACTGATCACTTTCGTTTGCGCTAAATGCAGTCACGACTGCTGCTTTATTCGTAAAAAGAAAATTCTTGCTAAGGTCTTGGCAGCTAGCCTGTTTGGAATGTCTGGCCATGCCTTGTTTACTACTAGATTAGCCATTCAGATAGCAATTGAGACAAAACAAACACTCTACAATGTCTGCCTTTCTTTTTCGCAGCCGTCTAGCTTGCGAAGGTTGTAGAAGCCCACTGTACTTCTGGTGCTATTTCTCTCGTACTCCTCCTTGCTATGGTTCTAGGTTGCCGGTTAGGGTGCTAGGGGGACATTTTTGCCACGTTGAATTGCAGCATTCTATAGTGAAAACATTGCACTAGTTTTTCTTTGCTTTATGCAAGTCTTTTGTCAACCTTTAGCTTCAACGGACGATGATGATGTCAAGAAAATTGGCCGTTGGCTGGACTACAGGTCACATACGGTTGTCATGTATGGTTGTCAAAAAAAATAGATGGCAGACCAGACGAAAGCCACAGGATAAGCACTGAAAACTCTC
Source organism: Haemaphysalis longicornis (assembly GCF_048455015.1). NCBI lineage: Eukaryota > Metazoa > Arthropoda > Arachnida > Ixodida > Ixodidae > Haemaphysalis > Haemaphysalis longicornis. The sequence continues at coordinate 59,975,946 of NW_027526407.1, read as the reverse complement.
GGCTCTTTATGTGGCTCGCACGGTAATGCATGAAAATTTAGCAATTCTACCTGCACAAAATTTCGGTACATTACTGAGTGTTAAATAAACTTCGGAACTTAGCACTTGCACCTTTCGTGTGGTGTGCCATCTGTTTTCTTTCCGCTGTAAAATACTTCTATTTCTGCTTTAGCGGGGAGAATCTTGCTTCTGTGTTGGGCAGCCGCGTGAGATGAGGGCCTTTTGTGATGCTGTTCTTATTAACTTCTGTGGTATGTTGCTGGAGTTTTTACCTCGGAAGTAAATTTTAACCGGAATATTTTTTGGGGTTTCAAGTAGCCAAGGGTTGGTGGCGTGAGGCTCTAAACTGTTGCTATGACAATGCTGCAGTAAAAGGATGAAAATCGTTTAGCAAAGCTTTTATTAATGCTTTAAAAATGCTTTATAGCCTTTTTTTTGTCAACTGATCTATAAGACCTTAAATTACCGTGCACTGCCTGCTTGGTTAATTTATCCCAAAAGCGTTTATTGTCCATACTCCCAGTGTTTTCAATAATAATGCTGAATTTTTGTACGATCAAATTTTTGTAAACAATCCGCAAGAACCCGTATATAATGTGGACCCACAAATATTTTGGGGGTGAGATTTGGGGACAGTGAGAAGCAGAAGAAAACTTTTTGCCCACGTAAAATACGAGGAGGCAAACTCCACGAAAACATCTACTTGCATCACACCGTGCGCTTCAGCAGTTGTCGGCTTCGATTACGCTGTCATCGGACGGTTCATTGGCAGAGAGCTCTTCCCACAGAGTGCATTTGAAATCGTTTCTCTAATTTAGGGAAAGTGTGGGTAACAAAACAGAGGTATCTTTTTAACAAAACCAAGTGTTTGTTCTGGTGTGCTGTCATTTCCTTAAACACTTTTCCTTCAGGTGTAAAGGAATCATGCCCGGAATCTTGAAGAAATTACCAAAAAAAAAAAAGCAGAGTTGAAGCTTCTGTGGAAGCTGAACTAAAGTTGAACCTCGAAGGTTTAACTTTGTTCCCACGCATTTGTTTGAACCAAATTTTTCGGAGTAGTTTTTTTTCCCTTAAATTACATTACTGAAGTGCTCTAACATTATCGGCTCATTGCATTTGTCTCCTTGCTGTTCTTTTTTCTTACTGTCGAGTTTTAATAAGGAAGCATTACCTTTTTATTTGATTTAATTCGTTGCTGATTTGTTTTTTGTGACCAACTTAATCGAAACACGCATTTTTTCGTTTTGCCTCCGTCTGGCAAAAGGAAACGAAATGACATTGCTGTTTTGTTTCAGTAGACCTAATGTGCCTTATTACTAGGCTTAAGGTTTCATTAGGCCTCATTTACATTGCTCAAAGATTAGGTCTATCCAACGCTCTAACTACCCGGGATCACGGTGGTCTTGGATTTGAATCCTGAACCAAGACAAATTTTTCTTCGTCTGCAAAGTTTCTGAGAAAGCTGTAAAGCTTTCCTTTGTAGCCATTCGCCTGCGTAATAAGGTTAAGTTTTCCCTTTGCAGAAACTGTGTGGTTTTCCCCTAACCTGTTCAATTAACAGGCTATCTGTTGTTTTCCTGTTTTTGTTTCGTTTTGTTTCCTTCTATGGCAAGGTTGTCCCTTTCCTGGCAACCTGTGATTGGCAGTGATGCTTGTGTTGTTTTTAAAATTTCCGTTGCTCCCGCTCTTTTCTTCCCTTTCCACCAATCGTGATCTCTCACCCCACCGCGGCACACACAGTGGCATCCAGCTGGCCGTCACTGATGGGGACAGCTACGAGGTTGGTCTACCCTTTGACCCTTGTGCGCATTGACTGTCATGCAGGAGGGCACTGCTGCAAGGAGGGGGCATGGGTCGCGACCTTTATCTTTACAGGTGCATCGGCTCTTTGAGGCTGCTGTGCTCAGCATGCCTTACCATGCTGACCTGTGGTGCCACGTAAGTAGCCCGACGGCTGCCATCCTTTCTCAATCCTCCTTTTGCTCTTTTCCTCCTTTTTCTCATTTTCCTTTCCAAGCGACTACGGGACATCTTTTGGATGTCCGACGTACGTCCGTCCCAGATGTCCCACGGACGTCCGCTCCGGAGGTCCATGGATGTCCGTGGTTTCTTCGCTGCTTTTTGCCTCCTGAATTCGTTCCTTTGTTTTGCCTTGTGTTTCTTCCGTTTAGTCCTTTCCTAATTTCTTTTTGCTTCTGTCATTTCCTCTGGTCCTTTTTATTCCTTTTTTGTTTTTTCATTTCTTCTGCCTTCCGTGGTTTCTTTGTTACTTTCTACCTGTGTTGTTCTGCTTGTTTGTCTCTTCCATTCGTCCTTTTTTTACTCCTTTCTTCTTGCTCATTTTTTTCTTCCTTCTTTCATTTTTTTTTTTTTTTTTTTCATTTCTACTGCCTCACCTCACTTGTTTCGTTTTTCTTTCCTTTGTGTCTTGTTTCTTCCCGGATGTATTTTTTTCCTCGCTCCCTTCCTTCCATCCCTGCTGTCTTTTTCTCCCAGTGCATTTATTGACAGTGTTGATAACATTGTTAACCATGACATGAGTGTCTGTCAACTTTGAACTGTCCCCTCTGGAAAGCCCTCCTACGGCACCATCCTGCTATCCACCCTCTCAGCGAGCAGTGATGTTGACCGGATTGCGTTATTCCGTATCATATACGGTAAAGAAGTGATAGCACTTAGCGCCCTCTACTGAATCGCTTAGGCTGCTGACTGCACCTAAGGCAATCGAATACACATCACACCACTTTTACCTGCTAAAAAAATGGGGCAATTATTGCTGCAGAAAATTTTTTCATGGAAATCACTCGGCTGAAAAAAGTAGAAAAAAACATGCACGACGGTAGGGGTTCTAACCCTGACCTTTTCAGTACAAACCAAAGACTCGACGTCATAGCCACACGGTTCGAACAACGGATCCTTTTCGGAGTTTTGTTAAAAAAGAATGTCACTAGCATTAAAAGCAATTCAGTAGATGGCGGTAGGTGCTTTCGCTTCTGTACTGCTTATGAAACGGAATAGCGCAAACGGGCTTGAGGGAGTTGTGTGGGTACCGGGCATGTCCTGTGTGCGCCCCTGGGAATCCCGGGCCTTCACTTCCCTGCCGCCGTTTCAGTTTCTGATCTACGAGCTGACTCAGGGTCACGAGGAGCACGCTCGCAAGGTCGTCGAATCGGCCTCCAAGTACCAAGTGCCGGGCACCCAGGAGATACTGGACAGCTTCCTCGCTAAAGGTTCGTGGTCGTCTGCTGGGACGCACTTGCTTGCGGGAGCAGGACAGCAACCGATGCATCACGACTTCATTAGTGGCTTGGCTCGCTGCCAATTGACTCCGTTGAACAATAGTTAGGCTTAACATCACGTTTTGAGGTCTCTACGCGTGAGGCACGAAACTTTCACGTTAACCAGCGAATTAACTGCCTGCCAGCTTGTGGAAAAGACAATGATTAGAAAGAACCTTGTGATAGTAACAGGGTGCCGTATAACCATGATGGTTAGGACTTATTTAGTTTATTTTGAATCATTGCCTGGTTGAAAGTTTGCACGTAGCCTGCAGTCTTGTGGAAATTTGTGAAGGATTCGAACTTGTTTTATTAAGTTTGATTTATTGGTTTATCAAAAGTTTTTGCGTAGCCCGCAATCTTGTGAAATTTTTTTTTATTAAGTGTTATTTATTTTATCAAAAGCTCTTGCATCGCCCGAAATCTTGTGAAAATTGGAGAGGATTTGAACATGTTTTGTTAGGCAAGTTAATTTTTTGGTTTGTCAGATTCTTGCATAGCTCGCAATCTTGTTAAAATTGGGGACGATTAGAACTTGTTTTATTAAGTTTGATTTTTTTGGTTTATCAAAAGTTTTTGCGTAACCCGCAGTCTTGTGGAAATTGGGGAGGATTAAAACTCCTTTTACTTAGTTCTATCTATTGGTTAATTGAAAGTTTCCACATAGAGTAGAGCTAACCACGCTGTCTGTGTGGTCTGTGTGAAACATAAGGGTTACCTGGGTTGGGAAGTGTGCGCAGCTGTGGGGATGCTTTTAATTAAGAAAGCGCTTATTTGTCATGGACGCTCGGAACGAGCCTCCCTGTTGAGGCCGGGGTGACCGTCTTGCCGATTTCAGAACTGACGGAAGAGGAAGCCCTGAACCGCCTCGGTGTTTTCCTACTGCCGCCGTGAAGGGCCCGCGGCGGTGGCCGCGCCACAAGAGAGCTTTCCCTCTGCGGGGGTGTCCGCAGATCGGTCGTCTGCTGGGGGCAATGTCATGACACCCTCAGAGACGGCCTATCGTAAGTACGTTTACCCCCCCGTTGTGACGAGATTAGCTGCACAGAGACTGCCCCCTTTCCCTCACCCTCTCTCCCTCGCCCTCACCCCTTTCCACCCACACACCCCCCTCTCCCTGTAGTTAAAGCTCCCTTGGTAATGGATTCTGCGCTGGGTCGCGTTCTTATCACTGTCGGCATCCGGGATCCCTGTCCAATCTGTCGTTCTGGCTATCAGCGGCGGTGATGGTTTGCAGTTCCCTTGACTTCTGTTTTTCTTGTCTACTTATGTGCATTTTTTTTTCTTAATTTTCTACTTTAAGTTTATGCCCAATTTAGTGCACACATCCCAGCATGCCTTGATGCTACCGCCTTTCCTTTCCGATTTCCTCTCCTCTTTTATACGCGCCTGTCGTGTCCTCCGGAAGAGGAATTTTCGTGATCTTTTGTCATTCTGGAAGTGCATCGGATCTGTCGTTTTCCACTTTCTTTGCGTTCTTCCATCTTTGATACGCGCATTTTGTCGTGCGAAAGTGTGGAGGAGGAGGAGGATGAAGGCAGAGCTGCATCGCAGAGAAAACAAAAAAAAAAAAACATTGGTGGACGATTAAATTGTGAATAAAAAGAAGAAGAAAATGTGGGGACAAGAGCACGCGGACAGTGGGGGCGATTCGGACCCTAGCGGCGGCTCAGACGGAGAGGAAAAAAAAAAATGCAGCGCGGACGCAAAGCGGACGATGCCACCGGCTGTCGGCGATCAACGTCTGGACCTGCGGCGAAGCCTTCAACGAAGTGCATCTGTGATATATACATATACGCCGTGTATATATATATAAAAATACTGGACTCACTGCGCCAAGCGGACCTCTCCGGACGGCACCAACCATTTTTCATGCTGCGCGTCAGGCTCATCTGCGAGATTGTGCGTGTGATTGCATGGCAGTTATATATATAAGTGTGACAATCAACTCTTCCCTTGCCAGATTTGCTGCCACCCAGCTTTCCATTTTTCGACAAATGAGAGTGAATGGGTTGACGGAAGTGTAAATAAAGCGTGCAAGTCTCACTTCGAAGCGGTACCTATCACGCTTCGATAAATTTTAAGGGTTAACTAGTCCAGTAAATTTTGTTTAATAAGTCTTAGTCATTTCCATTTGTCTCAATGCGATATTGTGTAATTTTCTTTTTTTTTTTTTTTTTAGTTAAGCTGTTCGAAAAAGTTTTTCTTCCTTTGAAGCTAAGTGCCATGCAAACACACTTTAAAGTGATAGCTGCCAAATTAGCACTTTGGATGTTGTCTTTTTTTCCCCATTGATTTTTCTATGAAAAAAAAAAGGCAGGGGGCCATTTGGGTCATCCCAGAGTACCTTTGTATTCATTTTTTTTTGTCTACTCTTGTGCCAATTAAAAAAAAAATGTTTGTAAATCTTTTGTGTCTTCATTTTGTCCTGCGTGGTAAACCATGGCACCTTGCTGCTAAGGTTTGCCTGCAGAGAGTCGCCAGTGCTTACACGAAGCTTTCACGGTATGGCAGATCTAATGGTTAAAAATGAAGCTGCATATAGTTTTTGTTAGCAGTGCGTAATTGATGAAAAATGCGAATAAACCTAAAATGAATACGCCTTCGCAGTCTTGAGCATTGTAGGAGGAAGTCTGTGGTACTAATTCACGTAAAATGCTCGCCAATCTGAAATGAATGCCTGTTTGCATGCCGAAGCATAGTAAAATACAGCTCGAAAGGATGTGGAGAAAAGTAAGTTTTCCCAACTCCTGCCTTTCTTTATTCATAATACGTTAGACGTTAGAGCGGTCATTGCGCTTTTCTTATTCTTCAAAATTTCTTTGCAGAGTAACTCCAGATACTTCTTTTTATTGTAGAAGTTATTGCTTGCTTCCAATCACCTAAGGTGCCCCAGAATTTTTAATTTGTCCACGCCCGTTACGCGGGTGGTAGAGGAGGGGGGGGGGGTGCCTCCCTCCCCCCTTCCAAGGTAGTACCCTCTCAAAACTGCACGTTGTAATGCAAGGACATTATAAAAAGGTGGTGGGTGCAGCATCACTGAAAGGCCTAGCTGCTAAGCAAGGCTTGCAGGATTTTCAGGACTGTCGACTGTCCGATACGATGACCACGAAAGGAAGAACCACCAAGCTGAAGTAAGACGTAGGTAAAGCATGTTGAAACATTCCATCTAAATATGCCTTGAAGAGTGCAATAAAAGTACTAAAGGTTACAGGTGAGTTGAAAAAATTGGGCCCATCTCCCCGCGAGGGGGACTCGAGTAAATGCGTCGCATAGGGGGTGGGTGTATTGCGTTAACGTTTAGTGTTTGGGGAGTTGGTGGTAGTGAATGCGTTGTATCAGCAGCTTCTTGACGTAGTTTGAATGAGTCAAGGATATAAGGCGCGTTCGTAGCCTCCCATTCTGTGTCGGCTTTATGGCGCAGTGGGTAGAGCACCATGTACATTGCGTTCCGCCCGCGGGGTCGAGGGATCGAAACCAGGCGCCGGATAGTATTTTTTTTATATATAGTGTAGGGGGAGGGGTGCGGACTACGACTACGGACGTCAACGCGGGTGACATCGTGAGTTATGCTCTGCATTTAAAAAAAGGGGGGGGGGGGGGGCAGCTTGCACTTGTGGTGCAATGCTAGAGAAATGGCAGAGCTAGCGGCCCCACCCTTCGTCGGAGACCCGGCGGGTGCACCTCGCATGGTTTTCCGAACTTGCCGCTGAAACGTCTCCATGACTGGCAGGCCCGGATCCTTTCGTCCGCAGGCTTTCACATCTTCCAAAGTGGACAGCATTCGCACGCGCCAGAACTCGCGGCAACCGGCGTCGCGAACAGGGTGTCTGTGCCTCCCCACTTCATGCGCGAACGCACGTGAACTGGCGGGGAGAACAGCACGAGAAAGATCACGCCACGAACGCTGCAGTGTCCTCGACGGTCGAGCTGGCCGATGCCGGACGCTCCTCACAAGGCCCACGCTCACACGCGCCCGGTATTTTTTCTTGGTAATTTTGTTTGTTTTTTTTTTTTTTTTGGTAACGCTCGGCGGCGAACAGTGCTGAAGAAAAGAGTGCTGTTCAAGGCAAGTCCCCGGCAGCCTACAGAAAGTCCCGTTTGGGCGTAGTAATCGAGCACATCCAATAGTACTTAAAAAAAAAAATGGGCACTTAATTCTGGAAACGTCATATTTATTTCTCGTAAAGATGGTTTTATGAAACATTTATAAACTTGGATAAGAAATATTTTTTAATTACAATAACAATGATGACAGTATTGTACTTTGGTTAGTGGCGCCATCTATTTGCGTTTAGTTAAACCACGGCCTCCGCGATCGGCAGCCGGCGGCGCGCCGTTGCTCCGGCCGTCCCATTCGGCGCGTCCCCCAGCAAAAAACATGTAATTTGGCTAATTCCGCAACGCGCCGCGAGGTGGCGGTGTTAGCCGATGGTTCGGCAGCTTGCACCGACTCCCCTGGCCGGCTTTGTGGGGCCTGAGTTGCTGCGTGTTTTCACGGCCGGAATTCGCGTAACTGTGTTGCAGCTTTATTTTTGTTGAGCTGACAAACTGAACTACCGGGTCATGAAGTCCGCTTGTCTCAGAAGCTTTGAGGAACAGCACTGAAAAGTTAATCGCGCTGTGATTGCTGCGCTTGATCGGTGCAGGACATTTCCGTGCGGACATTCAGGTGCGCGGATATTTAGGTGCGAAAACTTCTCGGCTACAGAATTATCGTGTGCTTGCTTGTTGGAACAGCAGTTATATTTTTGTTCCCGCATAGGGTGGGTTATGGACAACAATCGAGCGCAGTGGTTGCATTTTTATATTGGCGCCGTGTTTGATTTTGCCAGTTATTTTTAGAAGTTGAACATTTGTTTATTTTTGCTTGATACCTCATCGAAGGAACACCTGTTATGCAGCCTATTGATTATAATATTATTACACACATGCCTTTTTTTTAATTTACAAGATTTCAATTTTAAATTCGCTTTTTGCGGCGTGCAACTCGATTAGCCGCCGTTTACGATGGTGTTATTCCTTCTTTATGCAGTTTTCTCTTAACGAAAGACACACTGTCACTATCTAAAGAAAGCAGCATTACAAGCATTTGGTTGCCCCCCAAAACGCAGAAAATCTTACGAGGAGTTTTATGCAGGGTGTGCGCTGTCACACTAAAATGATTTTGCGAACACTGTTGTCGCCACCTTTTTTTTTTTTTTTTTTCATACGGACAAGTCTCGCGTATTTTCGTCTGGAAGAACGGGCCTCTGAAAACATCTGCAGTGTGTACATGTCCAAAGCAAACATGAAACCTGTCATCATTGCTTTACACATGGATGGGCTTCGATATCAGTAACTGAAAATTTAAATGTCTTTAGTCTTGGGTCCAAAACAGTGGAAATTGGGCTTGCCTGTGGTCACCGAAATACGTTTAAGAATACAATGAAATCGGGGTGCATCTGACTTCAAGTTGTTTTATTTGTTGCGACTGAAATTGAAACTGTAAATTGCTTAACGCACATGTGTAAAACAGATTGCCATACCTTTGAGGCTATCGCTCAACGTAATACTCGTTAAACGTGTTAATCCTAAAAATATCACGGGTGCTTCCACCCAACAGGCATTAATTCGAAGGCCAGATAAGAGCGCAGCCATCCGTCGTGCGTATGACGTGATCGCACCCCGCGCTCTACTGAACTGCATTGACCATGCAGATTATATAAAGTACGTAAGCCTGGATAAGAAATACCTGAAAAATAAGCACCTTTTAGCGAACCGAAAGTTATTTAAGCACCAGAAATTTTCCATTGGTAGTAGGGAATATTGTCCGTGTGTCGAAGGCGTCATGCGGCACATGTTAAAGAAGTCGCATAGCTGCAATCGTAGGTAAAATAAATTCATTATTATCAGGTTCTATGAGTCGCTTTGCATCCATAACATCAGATATGCTTTCTTTTTATTGCGATACGAAGCGCCAAAGTTGACGAAACGCCATTTCGAGAAGCGTTGCAGCATACCCGGCTTTCGTTTCAACCATCGGCTCCGCGCGCCGCGGTGCGGCGGAAAACGGCGAAACGGCCTCTTCGGAATTACGCTCTCTTCGGGCGATTGGGACGGCCGGAGCAACGGCGCGCCGCCGGCAGCCGATCGCGGAGGCCGTGGTTAAACTCTGCTCGGTGTGCCTCGGCTCCGTAGATGGCGCTACCGTTCCGGGTTCCCAAAAAAGCGTTTCCGTCCATCCGATCGGCGAGGCAGTGCAGTGAGCACTCTGCAGGGTGCCGCTTGTGACATGGTGCGCTCACCCGACCTCGCTTTGCACCCCGGGTTCTCGGCCCCGGCAAAATGACGCAAGCTTTGGTGACCGTGGGTTTCGAGAGACCCGGCTACAGAGCGCCGCATCCGTGTGCACTGAGTCGATTCAGCAGGAAAGCGCGCACTGCGGCCGACAAGCCGGCCCGTCGGCGCAGCTGAGGTGCATATTCCATCACCAAGCGACAGCAGCTGTGCAAGTGATCCTCCAGAGCTTCTAGAAAAGAGAGCGCGCAGAAACGGTAAGTCAGAGTGCCGCGGCGCATACTTTGTGGATGGCAGCTTCGTTTTGCGTTACGATTCCAACCGCGTGTCCTCGTGCGTTATCGATAGATCGATTTTCGACAGGCTCACCAGACAAAACTAAACCCGGGCAGCCGACGGGGTAGAGTTTCGGCGATTCGGGTTTGCACCGATTGCATAGTCACGCCGTCCGACATCGACCGGATGCGTGTTGCAGTGGCGTTACGGCTCCGGAAAGTACACTGCTGTCATCTCGTTCTAAAAGCGCGTGTGATCAATTACGCAAATGCACGCGAGCCCCCGTTTGCAGTGTTCGTTTACTTCTTCGACTGTCATCGCTTCCAGCCCCAAGAGCACCTCACGCGGGACGCATAATGTAGCGGAAAAAAGTGCGAGGCGAGCGAGCTCGTTTCCGCTTCGTCACGCGAGCCGTTGAATTGATAAATAGCGCGCGTTTAGGGACAGGTGTTCTGATCACGTTGTTTGAGCGACAGAGCGCAATTAATCTAGTCGCGCTTCGATTGATGCGGATCGGTTTAAATCAAGCGGGATTAATGTTGCGGAATGACTACAGCTGTGTGAATTACCGCGCATGCATAGGACGAACTTTGACGTTGCATTGGGTTGGATGACGCAGATGGTTGAATTGCTAGAGCAGTTTGGGCAGACAACCGCTTATATCGAACCCGGATATTTCGAATTATGTCTACGTAGGGGCTCTTCGATTTACACTCTTGGACTCACAACGGATAGTCGGCGGGTAGTCCGAGGATTCCCCGAAGCCATAGGGACACATGGGAAAATCGAATGCCGGACAGCTGCTTCTCGGGGAGTCCGCGGTGAGTCCGAGACTGTAAATCGAAGAGCCCCATCGAGTGGTCCCGAAATTCCCTCGAAAAGTACGCTTATTTCGGACTTGTGTCAACGCCGGCAACCGATATATGGAATATCTATACTTAGCTCCGAGGAGATTGTTTCCAGATAAGGGTATTTATAGCTTTGAAGACAACCTTTAATCTGCGAATCCGGGCGGTCGTTTCCGCGGGGTTTATATATTAAAAAAAAAAAAAAAAACCTGGGGATGAGACTCGGGTGCTATTTTCCAAACTGACAATCGGGGAGAAGTCGTCCTTTTTTTTTTTCGTAAAACCATTTCTAAATCCGGGTTTTTTTTGGCTTAAATCTGCAGATGTACAATTATGAGAAGGTATTACGAGCCTCTTAATTTTGACGCGTTCAAATTGTTCTTACTTTCAAGCTAGAAATCGGGGTTTTCTAGCAAATACTCGAAAATGTGCCGGAATACTCACAAAAAAACTGGTGATCGCTTTTTTTTGCACATCCCTTGTTTACATGCATTATCATCTGCATGCGCAACATGTCGGTCTCAGCTGGGAGAAAGCTCTCTACAACGCGGCAACCGATAACTCGGCACAACAATGTCAGTACAGCATTTGCAGCCTGGGGTAGCGAGCGTCAGAGAGAGAAAGAGAGAATAAACTTTAATGAAATCCCGAAAATGCTTCAGAGAGGCGTCCTCATTCCAGGATGCCTTGAGCTCGGGCCGCGTCGACAGCCCTTTCGATCAGGCGCAGCTGATCTTCGAGGCCGGAGCTGGCCAAGGCTCTCTCCCAAATCTCCGTGGAAAGGTGAATGTTAGGGGGGTCTAGGGTAGACTTATCGCAGCCGCCCACTATGTGTCTGAGAGTCCCACGCTCTCAGACACAGAAGCGGCAAAGTGGAGAAAAGTGTGTCCGGTCAGAGAGGTGAAATCTGGTGGGATGTGGGAAGGTGTTGACCTGCAGGGCACGCAGTAATCTTTCCTGATCCCTCGGTAGCGATTTGTGGGGTGAAGAGTAGGTTTTACGGGCGTGATTTCCTGGTAGGTGTCAAGAGGTTGCGTGCGCTCGGGCTCGGCTTCGGCCTCACCAGCGGCAGAGTCATGCCAATACTCGATGAGTTCGAAAGCTGTGTCTGTGGGGCTTGCTTTCAGCAAGTACTGGTAGAGAATGATTGTGCAAAGCGCTACTTTGTGCATGATTGGGAAAAACGCGCTACTTTGAAAAGGTCCATCCGGGGATAAAGCGGGTTTGACCCTATTCTCCTGAAATATGTTCGGGGTGTACGGGTAAATCAGGGGTTACCCGATAACGAACAACCCCGCGTATGCATATGACCCCGGCGTCGCGGTTTTGTGCAAGCTGGACTGTTGGGACCGTTTGACAGCAGTCAGATGAGAGAGAGAGAAAGCTCTTTAATGGGAACTGGTGAGGTCAGCCCTGCTATGCACAAGGCTTGCTACACTAGATGGGGGGTGACTACCTTGATGAGTGGTGCATATATCAGACATTAGGGTTACAGCAGGAAGAAGACAGACATGAAGCGTTGAAAAAAAAAAAAGGAAAGTAAAAACAAGACAATGCTGCCAGCAGAGTCCGGGCATAAAAATACAATTGAAAAGAGAATCGTTAATGCAAACACTGAAACAAAATTAAAAGTAAATGACGCAAAAAAAAAAGAGTAATAGCACCAACCCAAGAAAAATAAATAGATGAACGCCAGTGACAACAACACATGCAAAGTAATTGAACGCCACAGTGCGATGAAGTTGACCATGGTATAAACGGGTGAAAGGACAAGTCGTGTCTTGTTGTCCACATTACTACATGTTTCTACGGCTTTGCCAAACTATAGTCTCAATTCTGTACCGGCGTAGATCTTCGATTACTGCCTTTTCCGTCATCCAGCGTGCTGAAGGCTTTTATGCCTATTGATTTGTGTACAAAGTGCTCCTGCTGGTGCCGTTCTGAGCTTTGGTCCTTTTTGATCAGATGCCCTTTTAACCGCTGAAAGACTGCTTTGTCCAGTGAGGACTAAACATAATTTTCGTGCCCTCATTCCACCAAACCTATGCAACGACGCATGGATAGACTGCCTTGTCCAGGGAGGACTAAATACATTTCCCTGCCCTTGTTCCATGAAACCTATGCAACTAAGCATGGATACACTGCCTTGTACAGTGAGGACTAAATATATTTTTCCTGTCCTCGTTCCATCAAACCTACGCAACTGCGCGTGAATATACATTTGCGGCAATGTATGAACTGATTAATCGTGGCCGGATTTTTTTCTTCGCCAAAATAATTTCTTGCTTAGCTGTTCTCTGAGTTTCTTTAGATCTTGTCGCAATAGAAAAAAAAATGACGTGGAAGAAGGTGTTGCTTTTAGGTCTTATATTAGCACTATTTTACCGGTAGAATTTATAAGTCGAACTTTTTCCGTACCCTTTTGGAATTCGATATACGGTATCGGGGTTCAAAGCGTATACAGTCAAACCCGGTTATAGCGAACTGTAATATGCACCACGATTACTTCGATATATCCAATAGTTCGATATAGCCGAACCCGTCTATAACGAATTTTCTTGTGACGAGTTCGCAGTACGCGGGGCCCCCCCCTGCCATTCCCACGTTGTAGAGAAACAAACGCATAAATTATGTCATTACCTTACACAAAACAATCCATTTATTGCATGCACCAAAGCTACTTTCCGCCTTAACTGCCTATTTCACAAAAGAGCGGTGATTTTTGTTTTTTCTTTCGTTTTGGCGGAGGCGTCGTTTTCGCCAGTTCAAGGCCGTGTTCTTCAATATCGAAGTAATATTGGCAGAGCACATCGACTGGCGAAAGCGCTTCATTAACCTTCATTAAAGCACCGAAGAGACTGAGGATGTCCCTTTTGACATTTTCAGTCTCTTCGATGTTTTCAGCCGCAGCAGCAGCAGCTGCCGTGACATAGTGACGCTGTCTGTGCCTGTGGCGCTCACAGGGACGGCAAAGCCGTCATTGACACTCAGGAGACTCTCAAAGGACACTCCTTTAGACACAGCATCTGGAACGTTGGCGAGCTCTTCGCGCAGTTTGCCGATGATGCCGTCTTGGTCCGGACTCGCAGACTGTATGTGCTCCGTCGGAAATCCCGTGTGCCGGGAACAGTTACGGAAGGTGTCAGGCGTTACGTCGCTCCACGCGAGGCTCAACATCTCAATCATGGCCAATCAGCATCTGAATCTGACCATGCATCTGAATCTGACCATGCATTTCGGTGGCAATTGTGGCGCCCTGAGTTCGATATATCCGATGTGAACTTCGTTATAACGAATATGTACGTTCCGCATGCATTTTCGTAACGGATTTGCATTTGTTCGATGTATAGCATAATTCGCTCTATCCGGGTTCGTTTTTATCGGGTTTGACTGTTGTAACGTGGCAGGTAGTAACCTGGTAGATGGCATTAATGCCAGTTGACTCTAAGAGCTATATACGAACGACGAAGATGGAAAATTCAAATGTGGGGCCAGTGGCGTGACCAATCGGGCAACGTTCCGCAAGAGACGCAGGAGAAGCACCTATGGGAGGGTCATGATGAAGAAATGCCGGGATAAGACGGAAGAAAGGATTTATTCGCGGGGCTCAAGTTAGGAGGACACAGAGGTGACGACAAGTAAGTAACTTGTGGAGGCACCACCCGGTTCCGGAAGCGTCGGCATGCAAGGTGGGGGCCGTCGAAGCGCCTGTCGACGCTGCGCTGTCGCTGCACGAAGGCACTAGCCCGTAGCTTGACGGGGCCGCCAAAACGCGGGTTGGCGGTGCGTCGACGAGGCTAGACAACACCACCTAGGTGGTGTTGGGCTAGACCGCTGCGCCGTCCGACCCGCTGCCGCCCAGGAGAGAGAGAGAGAGAGAGAGAGAGAGAGAGAGAGAGAGAGAGAGAGAGAGAGAGAGAGAGAGAGAGAGAGAGAGAGAGAGAGAGAGAGATTTTGTGCCCGGTGTGATGTCGAGGGAAAAGAAAGAGGTTGAGGATCCTCCTCAGTCCTCTTCTCCATTTTAGGCGGCAGCCAGGAGTCGTTGGACCCGGGCGGCGTCTTCAGCCATCCGGACTACCTAGTTGGACTTGCACTTCGGGATCGGAGCTGGCCAGTGCACTCTCCCACGGCTCTACGGTTATAACGTCTGAGAAAAGCCATCCTTTCTGCTGTACCTGTTTGCTTTTGAGGGGGGGCACGACCAAACCATGTGCTGGAGGTCCGCTCTGCCTCTACAAATTTTGCATCCAGCGTGGGTGCAGCCCCGGGTAACAGCGGCTGTAGGCTGCAAGGTTAGGGAACTTGTTGGTCTGGGGCAATTACGCCAAGCTACCGATTGCCAGAGTTCTGTGTGGTGCAGGGGCCGGAATGTTGTCTCTTCGTGCCGCTCATGTCTGTTTCTCTCGTATGCGCTCTCCTACCATGAGCTGTGCACTTTTAAAGGGGCTCCGAAGAGAAAATACCGTATTTATTTGAATACAAGGCTAGGTTTTTCTTCCGAAAACCCTAGTCTCAAAGTCATACCCCGCCTTTTATTCGAAGCTCAGTATATTTATATGGCTATTTTTTTTACTCTCCTAACTGCACCCTTGTATAATCGTGACCGCCTTATAATCGAACAAATACGGTACAACTTGGTCTAATGTGAAACAACTGCGCTTCAGTACCTCACTCAACTCCATTCCAGCCACGAAAGAGGTTTTTTAATCGAAAAAACCAAAGAAGTATAGGGAAACTTTTAAATTTCGCGCTACAGTGACATGTTATGAGCAGGAGGGTCGTCATATGGGCCAGCCCTAAAAACTTAAAGGAATCCTGTAGTGCGGGTACTCGAAGCATGCTTCTCGGTGATACTAACATTTGCTTCACCGCCATTAGTAATACCCCTTGTGCTGGGATGCACACTTTACAGGCAAGCAGGTGGTAGAAGCTCGGCGTAGGAGGCTAGATAGCCTGACAGATATCGCAGTTTATAAGTTGAAAAATTTGTTTCCCGATCCCTTTAAGCAAAGTAAAAAGGATCGTGCAAGCAATTTCATAAACGTTTTTTCGAAACCTTTCAGCTTTCAGAAAGCTTTCAGAACAAATTCAGCAAGCGCATCCAGTATTTACATCATGGCGGCGACAAAATACCCCAGTTGAGTAATGCTGCTCTCCACTCGTCAGATAAAGAAATTTGCCCGAAATACCGTATTTTCGCGGGTATAACCTGCCCCTGCATATAATCCGCACCCCCACTTTTAGCCCGCCGGAAAAGAAAAAAATAATCCTCGCATATTGCCCGCACATTTGGTACATAAAAGGCTGCACCAAAGGCACTGCTCACGCAGCACATCACACACTATGTAGACAGAAAAAAAAAGCGTACATTTGGCAAGTAGAATGCACTGACTGCAAGGAGAAAGTCACAATTCTCTCAGTGTCACTGCTCTCGCTAGAGCTGTCACTTGAGCCGCAGTTCCCACTGTTTTACAAATGGCCATCTTCACGGCACAACGCGCCTTGCCGTGAAGCTGCACTTACGGAAAAACCCCGCGTATTATCCGCACCCCTACTTTGCCAATGACATTTTCGCATTTTTGGTGTGGGTTATACGCGCGAAAATACGGTATTTCTGCGAGAAAAGAAGTTGACAGTGGCGCGTATCGCCAAATGGATCCATCTCTGACGACGAATAATCAGTGCGTCGCACGTATACCTGGCGTCGATGCTGTCATGGATGCATGGCCAACATCATGTAAACACACCGCTTCAACATGACTTTAATTGTACTCTATTCTATCGAAAGCGGTCTATCGCGAGTAGTTTAGAGCCGTGAGTCTGCTCTCTTCAGCCAACGCGGCCTCTCCCGTATTCTCGAGGGGCCCACTGTTTCCGCTAGAACTGACATCCTACTTCAGGATGTCCCAGGCCACAAACTCCCCTCCTTCGACTACAACTTCCCCCACGCGACCTATAGAGCCCTCCTGACAAAATAAAAGCTATCTCTCTCTCGTTTGTCTTGTCGCCGCGTAACATTTTTCTGTTTTTCATGGTCTGGGCTGTTCTTTTTTGCGTGCCCTAATGACGTCACTCGAGCGATGTTGCGGCTGTTGGGCACCTTAGTTGCAGTTGCAGCAATAAACGCATCGGATTGCCACTCCAAAGAAATTAGAGAAAAAAAGCAAGGCCGAAACTTGGAAAAACGTATCTTTTACGGCTCGCAAACCACGTAGTGGCGCTGTGTGCTGGTTTTCGAAGTGCTTTCGATCGAGGAGCTTTCGAAGTGCTTCCAGTTACGAAGCAAAGAGGGAAAGTGCCTATCGGCAGCGCTGCAGGATCTCTTTAATGAAACGGGGAGGCCGTCTTGAGAAAGTTTTCTGGCCAGCTATTCCACATTTGTGAGGGAGAGAGTGGGACCAAAGGCGGGAAGATGTGGGGAATGTTTATGGCGCGGAGAGCAGGATGATCGTAGAGAGCGTCCACCGTTCCATTCCACTGTGCTGCAGGAGCTGCTGTAGCGCGAAGAGAGCTGCTTTTGAAAGGGGAGAGAGGCGTCTTCGCAATGCTGGCCTCGTTGTCATGGAGACGGCAAGTCGAAGCGCGGATCGCGAGCTGCAGCTCGGCCTCGACGGGTCTCGCGACTCCCGCCATCTCTTGTACGCGTTCTAGAGTCTGCACCCAGTGCGGGCGGAAGCTGAAGGAGGAATGGGCATTACGGCGAAGGAATGCCGATTCTGGTGGACAACAACAGTTTTGAAGGGCAGGAGCTACATCAAGCTAAATCGCCGAGCCTCAAGTTCAAGAGGGAGAGGGTCCAGAGAGGGACGAGATGCACACGCACTGTTTAAGATACCAGCGTATCATCGAATAATTTTAACACGACAGTGTTTTATGCTGGGGTACACTAAGATCTCACTGACGTCATATCCGTCACGGAAATGACGTCGCCAGAAAAAGTGCCATTGACGCGGCGGCGCCCGGAAACGAGCCCACGAGCTTTCTCGCCGCAACGGGAGGTACAAGGCGCCCTGCCATCTGCGCTATGAACTCAGACGTCAACAGCTCTACGAACGCGCCTTATGTCCTTCCCTGTGACTCATTCAGATGGTGCTGCCGTCTAGGAGAGGCGAAGCGAAGTAGTGCATCATGACGCTAATGAGCGCCGACAGTTGGCGCCTCGATGCCAGCGCCTTCGTGTGTGGGGGACGCGCGTGAATTGAGGCACCCTCCGCAGTCGCGTTGTTCTCATGACCGTTCTGTTTCAAGCTGCTGTTTTTGTGCATGTCATTTTTGACCGGTTATTTCTTTTTTGTTGTTGTTTCTTGCGTGTCGGCGTCAGTTCGTCTGGCGGGGTCAGGCTCGCGAATCCTTTGCACATGAAGGAGGTTCCTTCAACATCCAACTGCTCCTGTGAAGGCACCTTTCACATTCGTGTTTTACCGGTTCCTATGAAAGAGGGATCGACCACAATTTTTTTATTCCTTAAAGGGGCCGTGAACACAAAATACAAGTTTGGTAAATTAGAACTTATTGCTTTGTCCGCTAGCCGGTTTCCGGCAACTTCTTATGACGTCACAAAATCTTGTTTGCGTGATTGGCGGCTGCCGAACGAACCACCGCTACCATATATGAATGGAAGATTGTAATATGGGACGTCTAGTTTCGTTTGATTGCATCACTTGAATGCTAACGTGCAGCTAGCACTCTGAGAATTACGTTTATAGTGCTGGCACATAGACGGCACTCCTGTCAGTAACACCTCACTGTAGCGCGAAATTTGAAAGTTTTTGATTACTTGCGTTTTTTTTTTCGATTAAAAACGTCTTTCATGGCTAGAGTGGAGCTGAGTTATGGCCCCTTTAAAGGTACCGACAACCGATTTCTGTGGAGTGCATGTCGTCTAGCTTACATGAAAGCCAGTGTTGTATATTTTTCTTTGTTTCTTTCTTTCTTTCTTTCGTTATTTATTTATTAAACTTCAAAAAGCCCAGTGCGGGGTGTTACATGAGTGGTGTGCATTTTTACAGGCGTTCTTCGACGTGCGTTTTGAAAAGAATGGGGCTGGTGTGTTGCACGACGTGGGGTGGAAGGCATAACTGCGGGAATTTTTAAATAAACAGGCGAAAATAAATTTTATTTTGCACTAAAATTTTTGAAGTCTGAAAGGTGGCGCCACGTGGCGTGTAAACGTGACACTACGTTACGTGTTCAAACAGTTCCGTCGGTTTCAACTTGTGATTCAGAAACCGCGTAAAGGAATAGGAAAGGTTGCACACTATTGTTGTTCTAGCCGGGGACAAGTTTGTAAATACCTCTTTTAATCTCACGTGCAGTTAGTTAAAATTACGTTGCCACACAACTTACTGTCATGGTTGATTGATTAATTGATTGTGGGGTTTAACGCGCCGACGCAACGCAGGCGATGAGGCGCGCCGTAGTGGATGGCTCCGGATTAATTTTGACCACCTGGGGATCTTTATCGTGCGCCGAAATCTCGTACACACGGGCGTTTTTGCTTTTCGCCTCCATCAGAAAAGCGGCCGCCGCGGCCGGGAATCGAACCCGCGACCTCGTGCTCAGCAGCGCAACGCCTTAGCCACTGAGCCACCGCGGCGGGTTTACTGTGCCAGCACTCCTTTTGGTGCGATACGTAATGCTGGTAGAGTGAAAATTCACATTTCAAAAGTTTTTAGGGCTCTACCAGGTCAACTGTTTCGAGTTGAGGTATTTTTTTTAATAAAGAAAATTTACTCGCGATAAATTGGTTGTCTGTTCCTTTAAACTGTAATAAGATCCGGATATGCGCTGGACCTTGTTGCGCATGCGCAAAAGAGACGATCCTGTCGGCTGCGCCAATTCTCGCGCCGCCAGCACACTCAAGGCCGCTGCCAGAACGAACAAGCTGAGCGTGTCCGTAGTAAGAGGTCCTTAGTACGCAGGCAATGTCCGGTCCTTAGCTTCCGATAGTCTTTCTCGGGCCATATAAAGTACTTCCCCTTTTTGCCGTCGCGAAGCCCCGTCTTGTTTGGGCTGTGGTGGCTACTCGCGGTCGTGGTGTCCTCTCCCGAGAACGGGGCCTTCTGAGAGCCCAATCAAGGACACTCCCAGCGCCCAATCGCATTTACGTTAATGCAGCTGGAGTGCCGACTTTTATGGAGGGCGCGTTTCTTCCGAGTGCGGCGCATCGTCGACCGTACTGCCCGCATGGCGTCGCCACGGTCGCGGCGTCCTGTCGTTTCATCCTGCGCGTGCAGTCTTTGTCAAAATTTGCTAGGCTAAACCTAAGCCTTCCGGACCACGAATGGTATACGCTTAACCTTTAACTTCGACACAATGATTTTATGACAGCAAGAAAGAAAGGTGTTTTCTCTAGCTTTGCGGCATAAAACGTTTTGGCCTAGCTCGAGACGTAAGGTTGTATACTTTGAATTTTTTGCGCCCTGTGCACTTTAGTCTTGGCCTAGAAAATTTTGACAAAGACTGTACCCCACGCCGCGTAGTTTTCACTGTAACCCACTCCACGCTGACATGTGGTGATTGGAATGATGAGAGGCATTGCTGTTTTGGTTCATTCAAATGATTGTCACGTTGGGAAATAGTCGTGTAAACTTTAAAGGGACAGGCAATTGTTTTTTGTGGAGTATGCGCTCTATCCCGAATGAAAGGGCATCGCCTGAAGCACCTTGAAGCGAAGTGGTGTCCCTGATGGGGCCTGGAACGTTTGAAAGGGGAATTTCGAGATCTACCCCGTCATGTTGCTTGGCACCGGCTGCTGTCGGGGACCGCAAATCGCACAAACAAGTTTCTGTGACGTCATTGAAAATTGCCGGACAGTGGTTGGGGAGTCGAGGACCTCTGCTTCTATATTTTCCCTAATATCTCGATTATTCTTTTGAAGTTGGCGATGAAATTGACGTCGTCGTTACTAGGACACACCAGTCTTTCCAATTAACAAAAATTAGCAGTGACCCATCTCGGCTATGCCAAGGTAAACGTAGAGTGAGCTAAGGTTCAGCTGGTTATTTTTAGGTTTCCTGGTTGTCTAGGATTAGCTGATTATCGTGCTTACTGATGCTAAAACGATTTCAAATCCATGCAATCCAATCCAGTCGCAGTGGCGGCGGCGGCTCCGGCGCGCTAGCTGTGCGCCGTGAGACGTCACTGCTCCTCGCGCATGCGCAGCACGGCTCTCCAGGAGCCACGCGAAACTGCTCAACCTCGTCCAGTGTAGCTCACGCTACAAAACTTGTATTTTGTCCTCAGGGCTCCTTTAACGCTTTAACTTAGAGGGACAGACAACCGATTTTTGTTGAGTGCATGTCGTCTAGCTCATAGCAAATCCAGCGTTTTATATACTGGGCAAACCGCAAGGAATTTCTAAATAAACTGGCGGAAATCATTTTAATATTGCACTAAAATGTCGGTAGGCAGAAAGGTGGCGACACGCGGTGTCTAAACGTGACACTACCGTACGTGTCCAAACAACTCCGTCTTTTTCAACGCGGGATTAAAAAACCGCATGAAGGAATAGGAAAGCTTGCACATGCACATAATTGCTGTTTTAGCCGGGTACAAGTTTTCAAATACCTCTTTTAATCTCACCCGCAGTTAAAAGTGTGTTGCAACACGGCCAACTGTCATGGTTGCCAGCATTCCTTCTGGCGGGACACGTACGGCTGGCAGATTTCAAAATTCAGATTTCAGGAGTCCAACTGCGCTATCAGCAAATCTGTTTCGGGTTAAGGTGTTTTAACTGACGCACTTTCATTCCGGATAAGGAAAATATACTCGTCAAAAAGAAGCGGTTGTCTATCTCTGTATAACGCTTTCAGGTTTAACGAGATCACCTGCAAGGACTCGGCGCGCCAACGTCCCCCTCCTTTCAGTTTCCAACCTGTTTACCCTCTTCATTCTGTCCCCCGACGAAGTGCGCGGCAGTGCCGACGACGTTATCGACCTTACTAGGAGGCTGTTGCCATCGGTTTTGTAGTTCCGCGGGGAATCGCTGGGTTCCAAGTGGATTAGCTGAGATCTCTCGTGGGGTGATGTTTCGTTTCGATGCTAGAAGCAGTGGGTGCTCTTCAGTTCTCTCACTCCCCCCTCCCTTCCTCTCTTGGAATGGGGCTGGGCTAATCGTTGCAAGCGCAAATCCACCCGCGGAGTCCGTAACAGGCGCAAGTGTAACGTCGGGTGTAACGACCTTGGTGCAGTCTCCGAGGGCCGGACGGATCAACATTTGAATTTGTGTGCGTCGGGGGGCTCGGTCCCCTGCTCCGTTCTGCTTCCCCATTGTACTTGGGTGCAACTTACAAACGTCAACGATGATGATGATGATGATTGCTATTGATTTCTTCTCTGTAGCGGGGTAATGACCTGTCATTTTACAAAAAGGACGAATATACCTATGTTTTATACGATTGGTTTAATACTAGCGCTGCTTAGGGCAAGCACAAAAAGCTTATTAGGCACAAAATACTTTTTTTTTTCTCCCTCTTACAGGTGGTAACTGTCCTAGGCAATATTCCCCTCTCTGCTTTCCGTCCACCAGCATTCTAATCTTCTTTTCGTCGCCTCGATAGCCTTGAAGTTAACTTCCTCTGGGCTACCCTTAAATCCTAGGGCTTCTGGAAGCCCAATATTCCCTTCATGTAGATTTGGATGGATACCCTCACATTCTAACACTATGTGCCGCATAGTTTCTGTTTCTTTTCCGCAGACCACGCATACCCCATCATTTTGTGAATACTTCCCCACAAAGCTCTTATTTAGCAAGCAACCTGCTCTAGCCTCAAAAAGCAAAGCACTGCCCTGGGAATTATCGTAGAAATTTTCCTTTCTGATGTTCAATTTCTCAGCCGTGTACATCTCTAACGACGTTTTAGCGCCATTTTTTCTTTCCATTTATTCGTTTCAATCTGCCTTGCCTCTTTTTTGGTTACCTTGGCTGGTTTGGATTGGCCACTGTTCTTTCCGTATTTCATCGTTAGCCTTCTAGTCTTTCTTAACCACTGTGTGTCCACGTTTTTCAAGTATAGGTACCTAAAAACCTTAGCTGCCCACCTTCGTTGATCCATTGCCCTCAACCTCATCTCAAAGCATGTTTTACTCTGTGCTTCTCTAACTTCAAACGACGCACAGCCCATATCTCCCTGAACTGCTTCGTTAGTTGTTTTTCCATGCGCGCCTAAGGCCAAACGTCCTACCGTTCTCTGGTTTACTTCCAGGCCTGGTAGAACGTCTGATTTTAAGCAGAGTACAGCATTCGCAAATGTGAGACCCGAAACCATTACTCCTTTCCACGTTCCTCTCACTACTTCATATTTGGTATACCCTCACAGAGCTCTATGCTTCATTATAGCTGCGTTTCGCTTTCACTTACTCTTATGTTGCTCCTCGTGAGTTCTTAAGTAGTTATCCCCTACGTTTATCCACAGTACCAGATATTTATATTCTTTAACTCTGGGTAATTCGCCGTGCTGGATAGACACTGCGTCAGTGGTAGCGTCATTGAAAACCATTATTCCCTATTGTTCTGCGCTAAAATTTAACCCGAGGTCGGTTGCTTCCTGGCCGCTGCATCAGCCGTTGCATATCGGTCCGGTTATCAGCTAAAAGAACAATGTCGTCTGCGTATAACATTCCTGGCATATGCTGTTGTACCACTTCGCCTTGCAGCTAATGTGTTAGGCTGAAGGCTACTTGGCTTTCTTCCAGTTTCTTTTCTAACCCTGCCATGTAAAGCATGAACAGTATTGGGCTCAAAGGGCATCCCTGTTTCAGTCCCCGATGGGTGTTGACCCGCTGGGCGCATTTCTGTCCTTCTCATGTAAGGTGCACTCTATTGTCTTTATAGATTGCTATAAGGAACTGTATTAACTCGTCATCTAATCCCTGGAGTTTCAGCATTCTCCACAGCACTTCTCTGTTTACGTTGTCATATGCCCCTTTAATGTCCAAGAACATAATCCATAGTGGTCTATTCTGTGCTTTTGCAATTTCAATGCGTTGCGTTATCAAGAACAAATTGTCATCCAGTCGCCTGTCTTTTCTAAATCCATTCTGCAGTTCCCCAAGTATTTCATTTTCTTCCATCCATGCTTGATTTTCTGATTTTATCGCCTGCATTACGAATCTATACACCACTGACGTTACTGTGAGTGGTCTGTATGAATCAATACTGGCTTTCTCATCTGCCTTTATATATTAAATTCATCCTACTTTCCAGCCAGTCCTCTGGTATTTTTTTGGTTTCTATCACCTTATATATTGCCCTCATAAACGATTCCTTACTTTTAGTTCCAAGCAGCTTTATCAGTTCCATTGGTATCCCGTCCGGGCCCACTGCTGTCTGGGGGGAAACCTTTGGCTCTGCTTTTTTCCAATCAAGGTTGCTCAAACTTATTTCCCTTTCCGCAGTCTTCTGTGGTTGCTGATTTTATCAGTGCAGGCTTCCCTACCACTATTGCCCCAAAATTCTCACTAATCACTCGATGAATATGCGCCAACGCGTGCTCTCCTTCTAAATGTTTCACCTCCTCATCAATCAAGAAATTTTGATGGATATCGTTTTTCGAGCTTAGTAATTTTACATGGTTCCAAAACCTCTTGGATGCGCTTTTTTCCCTCTTCCGTATTTCTGCCATCCATTGTTCGCTTTTCTGCTTGATCTTTGCTTGCACCATTTTCTGCACTTCTAGTTTCTTCCCCCGGTAGATATCCCATTTTTCCTTCACTACCTCCGGTTCCATACCCGTTCTTTTTGCTTCTCTATGTTCCCTCGACGCCTTTCTTCGCTGGTCAATAGCCTCTTTAATTCCTTATTCCACCAGCTCCTCGGCTTTCTCTTCCCTTTCCATCGGTTTCGTTGCTTTGCTTCATTCATCTCACCCTTTATGAACGCAATAATTTCGTCGTAATCCCAATTTTTGTCTGTGTCTGGGTATTTGATTTCATCTTCCATTCTATCAGCGATTATCTTTAACTGCTCATTCTTCAAATTAGTTCCTCCGATTGTACCTATTTCTAAATTTTTCCGGGTTGCGCCTCCAAAGTGCAAGGTAAGCCGCTTGGGGTCGCTTCCTAAGCTGCCTGTTCCATTTTCATCTATCCTCATTTCCCGCAACTTTTCGTAGCATGGCACTGATCGTGGTGCGTGATAACGATGTCCACACCTCGATAGCGGATGATGTGGATGACACCGTTGAATCAGTGTGCAGATGAGTGCGTTCTTTATAATCAAGAGCGAAAAACCTCAGGACGAGAGCCGGAACGTGTTCGTTTCTCGTAATGCCGGGAACAGTCGGGGTTTTTAATGTCGGGAACATCCATGGCGGGTGCTCAGGCGGAGCTGGTGGTTGGAAGAGTTGCGGTAGCATGACGCGCACTTCTTTTGTCCAGTTTTCCGCTAAAGGATGGCCGCACTGTCTTGCAACAATCCGTAGACGCGCTCGAATCAATTCCTTCCTTCCATGAGAACACGTACAGTCTTGGTCAAACTTTTGTAGGCCATGACGAAAGTGCGTAGGCTTAAAAAAATTCAGTGTCAGAGCTTATTTCTCGAGCGAGGCTGAAGCGTTCATGCCGGAAAGGTAGAGAAAACACCTTCCTTGCTCACTGTCGTAAAATAATTTGATTACAGCTTAGGGTTAAGGTGACTCTTTGAATTCTTTGTTGTCCAGAAGCCTGACCTACAAAATTTCGGAAAGGGCTGCGTATCACTTATGGTGCAAATTAAGCATGCCTACCTTACTGGCCAATTATCCGTATGAACACACGTAATCGCACAGTTATAAAGCTGACAGCTCCCGTGCAAACTTGGTGTTGCTTACCGTTTTGTAGTAATTTGGCTCAGCCCTCTTGAATTTGTTATTCTTGACGTCTGGAAGACGCCTATAAGGTCTGATTGAATCGTACTGTATAATTAAGTGTTGCCAGGGTCTTTTAGGCTTGTCCTTTTTACACAAACTGCTTTTTTACACAAACTGCCGCTTTTTACATAAACTGAAGCGTGAAATGGTCAGTGGTGGCACTTCCCTGACAGGGGAGTACGTCCCTTTTCCGTCACGCTCTGTGACCTTTTGCTGTACGAGATTTGGCTTATGTGACACAGCGTCTGTTTTAAAACAAATGGCAGCTCTCTCTGCGCATGCGCCTAATTCAAGCGCGAGGGAATGCATCAAAATTTTTCCCTTATTTTTACGCATCTTGTTTTCTCGTTCCTAATTTTTCTTCAGAAAGAAGTAGGGGTGTCCCCATGGCGTTGACATGTTCTGGCCTCTTCGATTTGTCACTTTAGACAGCTGCGAACTGCCCCAGAACAGCTCCGCGTGTTCTTGCCCGCTGAGTTTCTATTCTGAGAATAGTCCAGGACTGCCCACGACCTGCTCCGAACTGCTCTTGACAACAGACAAATAAAATAGACCATTCAGTTCGGACGGCCTGAGCGTTTTGGAGCACCTTTTTTTTTTGCGTCTTATGACGCCGTCATGATGGCAGGCCGACTGCCCCGCTTTCTCGCGTATTTCCCGAGGGAGGACGCCCCGCGAATATGCAGCCAGTCTCGCTTGGGGGAAAACCAACGTTTATGTTCAACTCCCACCACGCGGGCGATAAGCGCTGAGGCTGATCGAGGAGCAATGTGGGAAGTGATCAGTTCGATCAAGTCCATGTGGGTGGAGGAAAGGGGTTACACGTGTAGTCTATATATATAATCGATGACGGCTTACACCGTGTCCGCACGTCCTCAAGAGGCCAGTTCCATCAGCACCGGCAAAAGAAGATCAAGGAACGGACAAATACCGCGTGAAGTTAGAAAGAGCAAAACGGGATGTTGCGGATGCTCAAACGTGTCGTCTGGACATTTTTACTTTGGTGCTCCAAACCGTGACGGGACTGGGGTGCTCTTCTGACAAATGCGCCGTGCGGTCGCTGAAGAAGACATCGATGCGCTTTACGTTGGCGCCTTCCGAAAGACCATATCGATACACGTTCCAAGCGCAGGCGGATCCATACTGTGCCTATAGGGAAGACGGAGATGGCGAGCTTGTAGGCCTAGTAGTGCTGCTTTCGATCGCCCGTTGGATCCTCCACGGGTTTAGTAGTGCGTGGTCGGCGCTCCTGAAGGGAATAAAATAGCAAGGAGCACTTTGCGGACCATCCAGGGGTGACCGTTCAAAGTGGCACGGGACACTGGGGTTGTGTGGTACCGTGCGCGTCCTTCCGTTTCGTATGCGATACAGAAGTGAAAGCACCTAGCGCCATCTACCGGGTCGCTTGCAACACTAGCGACATTCTTTTGAACAACTGTTAAATAGCTTGACCGTCTGTTCGAACTTAGTGGCTTTGAGGTGGGGTCTTTAGTTACTTCTAACCAAAGGGTTTCATGCTAATATATATATATATATATATATATATATATATATATATATATATATATATATATATATATATATATATATATATATATATATATATATATATATATATATATATATATATATATATATATATATATATATATATATATATTAGAGGGAAATCTTGCGCCACTGCAGCCGCTTCAGCCAGCGTTCCGTTATGTTTTCGGGCAGGCACGTTCCACTTGTCCTTGGCATGCATGAACAGGTGAAAATTTGCCTCTGGCTGCAAGAAAGCAACAATATTACTGTAAAAGAATAAATAAATTCGTTTTGTTATTGTAAAATTGCAGCTATGCTTAAATATTTATTTGTTAGGGGTTATTTAGAAGTTTCATGCAAGACCAACGAGAAAAAGATGCTACCCTTTCTTGTTGAGTTTGGCTTCGAGACAACAAAGAAGCCTTGTGACTAGCCAAGCGAAGTAGGCGAGGAACGTCGCTAGCTAGAATGGCGGCGCCCATGACGGCCGGCTACTGCAGCGTCTCATGTTTCTCTAGTATATATCGGTATTATGCTTGTAACGTTCTGGGTGCGAACCCCCGCAATCCTACTATACTCGGTTACAACTCAAGAACGGCACCACCTCATGTAGTGTATCACTCCGCCAAAGCGCCGGACCCGTGACGTCAGTGCGCGCGCGTTTTGAAAGGGGTTTGCTATGAATGCGTGATATCGTCTGCCTTGTCTCACGCAGGTTTTTTTTTTTTGTCGTCACTGGTGTCTTTTATAAGCATATTAAGTCCAAAAAATCACGGGAACGGCTCACGCCATGTTCAAAATATTCCCAGTAACGCCCTACTTGCGCCGCGCGGAGAAACATCCGGCTACGGTGATAAGGCACAGCGGCAACTTCCGGTGCCGTTCTTAAGTTGTCACCGAGTATAGTATTTTTTTCAATCCGACCGATACTTGTTTAAAAATGCTCTAAATCAATACTTGTACCCACTTTTTTGGGGAATAACAGTAGTTCGCTATGTTTTAAATTGCTTTGAGCGAAATGTGCAGCATGTCACCCTGCTTAATTGATGCATTCCGCCGTACAGGAAGTTCTGCTTCTGTACGTTTGACGAAACGGAAAGTCGCCGCCGGACGTAACCAGCATAACCATCAACGTCATCAGCATTGACGTCATAGACGGCGGACGGGGGCGGTTCACCAACAAAGCTGCCACTGCGTTACAAAATAGGCCTAGCACCGCTGGCACTGCAGGGAAGCGAGTGTACTGCGCGGCGTGGGAAGCCTTTGAAAAACTATTGGAAGCTCAGTCGAGCGGCGCTATTCGTAAATATTGCGGGGCGGATTCTTATGAAAATTATTTCTTCGAAGTTATCGCCGTCGGTATCGTAACTCTGAGCAACAGTCTGCGAACGATGTCCTAAACAGCAAAAAACTGACAAGCTTCAAAAAGTACTGCGGGAAGCTTTTCTTCTCCTCACGGCGCTTCTGAACAAGCTAGATAGATGTCAACAAATGGTGTCCGCTGTTCCGAGTGAAGCGTCGGCGAGGAAGACTCCTAGGAGCATGGCGGGAAAGAAAAAAAAAAAAAAAAAAAAGAATCCCCAAATTTCATCGAGGGAGGCCCCACAAATTTCGGCTTGTTTCCGCATCGAAATCGCTTAGACGGAGTTTAAAGGTTAAGTGTGGGTCTTCATTCGCGTGCGTACTGAGGAAATTGCTTGGAGCAAAATTAATTAACCTTGGGAAACCAAAAAGAAAAGCGAGAATAAACTTGATGCAGCCGGCCGCACTGGGTGTGTTATTTCTAAAGGGCGTACGGCCGCGTTGAGCTTGGAGGCGACACGTGGGATGGCAAGGAAACATTTAGGACAAAAGTTAACGGTTCATAGCTTGCATGGCCAATCCAGAGTGACCAATCTCTTGAGGGTACGCGTTATATGGCTACGACAATAGGACCGTAGACCACCACTCTCATCATCATCGTTATCGTCATCGTGATAGCCTTATCAAGACGTGTTCTCTTGCACTCGACTAAAATCAGTTGTATGTCCCTTTAAGCGAAAATAATTCGTTCTGCAAGCTTTTAAGCCCTGAATAATTTGCGTTTGCTTTTGCCGGCCTCAGCCAATCGCAGAGCTGGCACATATGACATCATAGGTTCTGTGGCGGGAAATGAGTTGGGGAGGTCGCATGACCATTCCATTTTTTCCTAATTAAATAGCTTATTTGAGCGAAGTTTATGTTAAAAGTGGCGTCAGTATGATTCTAGCGAGGCAATCTTTTGAATGAACTTGTGTTTTGTCTGCATGGCCGTTTAAGGCCACGTGACGTCGACCATCATTATTGACGAAGGGGAATAATTTTAACGAATCAGACCAGCAGGTAAGCGCGACTTAAGAAAAGAATGCGGTGTTTTTGGTGCCCCTTGAGGCTTGGATACATACCGGCGGAAGGCTATAAATGTATTAAAAAACACAGGACGGTACAAATCGCTGCATTTATTGGCTGCACGGTACGAAGAACTCCATGAACAAAATCCAGCGCCTTAGTGAAGACTTTATCCGCGTTCTTAGCGCGATGTGCATTGTTCTTTTCCTGACCAGCCATTCGTTCTACTTAACCCAGCAGAAGTATCTCAAAAGATACCCATAGAAACGCTCTGTGTCAAAAGAATGGCGGTGCACCTTCTTGTTTATAACTACTGTAGTGTTGGACGTTATAGTTTGTGAAATGTTACGGAAAGCGTCGGAAAGTTTTTCCCTAATAAAAAAGAAAACAGGCAAGGGTTGTACTTCCAACTCAAGCTTTCCTAAAACTCAACGGTTTCCTTTGATGAGCGCAGGGCGGTCGAACTGACTTCAGTGACGTCATCTGGTGTTTTCGATTAAAGCAACCAAACTGCCGCTGAATTGCGCTTCAGCGCCTTCCTTTTCGCCGCTATTTGGGTTCTTGTTTTCTGTACGATTGACGTCATCAACAACGTTCCGTGGGGGGGGGGGGCGCTCCTTGTTGTTTTTTTTTTTTTTCCTTTTCTTACCTTGTTTTTAGAGTGGCCCGCCGCTCGCTGGTTCGATCCAGGGGCGCCTAATTACCGCGATATCAAGCTCTGGCAACCTTTAGCAAGCACCCTTTAATTGAGTTCCGGCTTTCGTTTGCGCATAAACTAATTAAGCGAGCGCGTTGAAAGGGAAGTCTGTGAAGCTGGCGAACCGTGGGCACGGCGGCTAGTTTACGCTTAATCATTTAAGCGGAACGCAGAGGGCGGGCCTGCGAGAAGCACGCGATTCTGGATGTGGTGCTCCGTTTACGTCTTTCGATGGCTTCTTAAAAAGAGGAGACGAGAGAAATCGAAACATTTTTCTTTAGGGGGCCATGCAGACAAAAGACAAGTTTGTTTTATTCGAAAGATTTGGTGTTTTATAGTGCCCCCAGTGCTTGTCCGGCAGCAAGTGATGCTGAGAAATTAAAGTTTAACTTAAAATTTTGATTCTCCCGCCAAATTGTGTGTTTCGTGACGTCTGCCATGACGTCACAAGGAAGGTTCTTCAAACGAACTTCAAGTGCGCTGTTCAGCCTGTGGCGGACTGCGGCACGGCCGGGCTAGAGTGGAGGCGTGCTGTGTTGACACCGCGCGTGGCCTCCGCGATCGGCTACCGGCGGCGCGCCGCCGACGGCAGCAAATCGCGGAGGCCACGCACCGCGGAGCATTGTTTACCGTCAGTCCTACTAGATGGCACCACAATACTGCCCCGCTAAGAAAAGAGGAGTATTTGGTGCCTAATAAGTTTTTTTGTGCCTGCCCTAAGAGCTGCGCTAGTATTAAACAAAGAGTGTAAAACATATATTAACTTGTAGTAATTTTTTTGTAAGATGACGCGTCATCACCCCGCTACAAGAAGGATACCACTGTCAATCATCATCATCAGCAGCAGCACCGCTATGCGTCCTCGATCTGTTTTTGACCTTATTTGCACCTGGCTTGTTTTTGTTACAGTAGGTAGTAATCGTTTCGTCGAACCTGGGGTATGTTCGACAAACAGGGTCACGTAAGACAATGTCGCTTACGCCAATCGGTCGGTGTCGTCTGAGACAACCCCAAAGCACCGCACTGATGTTCAGCTGTAACAAGCATAGTGCGCGCAGTAGCAACTGCAGTACGCACTTCTTCTATGTTTACGTGTTCGTTCGTAACTTTAATTATTCACCCACCATTCTTAGTGCTATAAAAAAAAGGGTGTACCATAAATTTGAGAACAAATAGCGCGTTTGGCAAGCTTAAAAGCCCTGCCTGATTTGCGTTTGCTTTTGCCGGCCTCAGCCAATCGCAGAGCTGCCACATATGACGTCATAAATTTTGTTGCTAGAAATGAGGTGGTAGGCTGCATGGCGATTCCCTTTTTTCCTAATTATGTAGCTTATTTGAGCGAAATTTACGTTAAAGGAGCACTGACACCAATTTTCGGCGTTAAAACACTTCGCTTCCTTCACTCAACAGAATACCCTGGCTGAAATATGAGCGGCCTGCGACGCGAAGAACATAGTTCAATTGGATCTCATTTATAGCGTGACATCAACCCGTTAAGCAAAAAGAAGTGACGCGCAAGCGCTCGTCAAAAACTCGTGACGTCACTTCACGCGCGTGGCCCCACTGGCGGCGAGCGGGCGCAACGCCCTCTCACGCGGGCGCCGGTGACGTCCGCACAAAGCGGTGAGGTCAGGCCGGGATTCTGTCATATGCGCCGTTCGGGATGAAGGCGCGGGAATTTGAAACAAACGATTTTCAGGCCGTTCAATGTAATTAACTATCGTGCGCTCAATTATTTCAAGTGCTGTTTCAGGTTCGCCAGACCATTAAGCATCGATAAAAGCAATGAAAGTGTAACATAAAATTTTCGTGTCAGTGCTCCTTTAAAAGTCGTGTCAGTGTGATCCGAACGAGGCAATCTTTCGAATGAACCAAACTTGTGTTTTGTCTGCATGGCCCCTCTACGAGAAATATGGTTAAAACGTGAGGCTTTCTTCCATGCAACCTGCGCGAAGTCCAAAATTCAAACTGCTTCGACCGTGTCGTAATCGCGCAATCCGGTAGACGTCAGCTTCATAGCGCGAGGAGGGACCCAAGTTTGGTTCTGACCACGGGAAACGTTTTTGTAGCGTAAGCTACACTGGCCGAGGTTGAGCGGTTTCACGCGTGCCGTGAAGGGCCGTCCTGCGCAAGCGCGAGAAGCATTGGATTGGTTTGGTACGGATCGGATCGGATTGGACTGGATTGGATCGGATTGCATTTGATTTAGATTGTATTGGATTAAATTGGATTGTGTTGGATTGAAATCCAATCCAATTGGAGTACGGGTGCTGAACCTTAGCTCACGCTATGTATATCCTGGCATAGCCGAGCTAAGCCACTATCAATTTTTCGTTGAGGCGCTTGATGTGCGTTAAAGCGAAGTGTAATGTTGGATTTCCTGTAGGGCGTTTTGCGCGACGAACGACGCCATCAGCTGGGCGTAGAAAGCTTCGCTTTAAAAGGTGAGATTTCGCATCCCTTTGCGCGATATGTTGCTTATTTACACTTGGACGCCTCGCATCAAACAGTTTGTATTGTACAAGTTAAATTGCGCTACTAGTATACGTGAAGGGCAACGTATGCTCTGCCGTACGTATGGGTTGTATTGATTTTATCTCGAGGTAGTCAAAATTAATCCGGAGCCCTCCACTACGGCGTGCCTCATCGCCTGTGTAGCGTCGGCGCGTTAAACATTAAAATCAATCAATCAATCAATCAATCAATCAATCAATCAATCAATCAATCAATCAATCAATCAATCAATCAATGTATTGATTTTCCTGAGAAGTGTAGGGGAGTGATGCGTGTTTGTGCGTTCGGGCGTAAAATAGAATAACGTAAAGGGGAGAAGCAGGAGGAATGCCTTTAATGAATGAAGAGAAGCCAGCCTGGCAAGCGAGCTTGGCTTGCTACTCCACATGAACATGAGAGGTGCGAAAGTGAAGGGAAACGAAGATACAAAAACTCCTACAGACACTACAAAAGCAAATAAGCACACAAACTGGCAAATGCAGGATCACGCACACGGCGCACAAACAGAAGACAGCGCTCACCATGGGTGCGGTCATGCCGTTCAACGTAGCCGTCATGTGCTGTTGACCAAGATATGATATTACTTTTCTTAGCGACGCTCTAACGACTATTACCAAATGACATTATGGACATTACAGTGATTTATCTCTTTTTCCTATTTCTTCCTCACGAGCTACCTTTACTCGTGAAAAAGTAAGGCGGATGATATTGTCGAGGCGGATGCTAGGTTTATTACGGTAAAACAGTACCAAAGGACGAAGGAATAGCATAAAGCGGGTGCCGACCCTCAACTGAATTTTGACGTTAAACGTTTTGGGCTACGTCATTTTGAAAAGCAGAAGCCCGTAAAACTGGGTCGCCTCAGCCTTCGAGTTCTCAGACCATGTTGTCGTAGCACGTCTAAGTCAAGCGTAAAAAAAAAAAAAAAATGCGCGTCAATCCACCGTGGGAAGGTGGTTGGAAATCTGAGCTGGAAACGACACCCACAACGATTACCCATGCTACGTCACTTGAATTCACACACACAGTTGTTTCTCCTCGGTTGAGTAAAGTTGTAACAGGATTCGTTTCGGCATCATCCGCGGTATAGCAGCGCGGCGGTGTAAACATCTTTCTCATCGTCAGTCGTCGTCCGCAGAGCAAATTTCACACGTCTGCTACGTAAGTCGTCTGATTCCGCGTCTGCCATCTTTGCCCGAAGTTCCAACCGTCGCTGTTGCAAGACTCCGTCTAATGAGGCGACGCCTAATCGCCGGTGACTCTTCCGTGCTCCCCGTAGCACCGAAATAGCAACGCCGCGCTTCGAGATGAGGAACTGGGGAGGTCGAATCGAATTCCTCTTTTGCGGCAAAAAACATCTGCGACCGGCCATCGCTGGCCGTCTATATACGTACACGGATTCGATCCGATCGGCTTGCTACATTGATTCGATCTCCGTGTCTTTTCTATCCCCCTCCCGCCTGTGTTTCTTATCCTTCCATTTTTTTGTCTCCATTTCCAGCGGGCCGCCTAAATGACTTACAGGCGCAGGACGTCCTTTCGTAAAGGTCAACCGGGTAGGGGCCGGTCCATGCGGACGACTTGTTTGTGGTGCCGTTTGTTGCTG
The DNA here is from genome assembly GCF_048455015.1 of Haemaphysalis longicornis. Taxonomy (NCBI): domain Eukaryota; kingdom Metazoa; phylum Arthropoda; class Arachnida; order Ixodida; family Ixodidae; genus Haemaphysalis; species Haemaphysalis longicornis. Next base: position 59,941,702 of record NW_027526407.1, on the reverse strand, counting down.
CGATCTAATTGATTGGCAAGGCTTAGTTTTTCCTGCTTGAAAGTCTTGCGTTGTTAGCGCTAAGGAATTACGAAGAGTGGCGAAACACGTATCGCGTATGGTTCCGACGGCATTTAGCGAAAAGCGTTGGACTTAGATTTAAGACTCGTAGTAATTGCCACTGTGGAAAGCTTAACGCTTGTAAAGGTGGCCGGTAAAAAACAAAAGGAAACAGCTTTCGCTGCGGGAACAACAAATCTATCTACTGTGGCCATTAGGACATGAAAGAAAAAAAATGGGATCGTTACAACGAAGTCGCTTTATTTGAAATCTCGCTATATTCGAAGTGTTTCGTGGTACCGCTGCCGTGCGTTGAGAGCAAACGGTCTCCGCTTTTATGGCCGTGTGTTCACGGCTGCGACAAAGTGCCTACTTTGGTGCACTAAGATTCGATGCACCTTGTAGATAGAAATGCTCGCATTCATTCATTCATTCATTCATTCATTCATTCATTCATTCATTCATTCATTCATTCATTCATTCGGCCAATGCGCTGATCGGCAGCCTAGATCACGACGGTGGACAGCCGGCGTACGTTCGGCGTACGTTATCGGTACCGTCTAGAGTAATTAATGGATTACTCAGGCATTGACGGTAATACGTGTTGACGTCGGTTTTCAGACGCGTCCTTGGCGTTTTCGCTTCATTTTTTTTCCCGAGAGGAGATGGGGTGTGATGGTTGAGGCGAAATAAGTAAACACTTAACACGAATCAAGCTAATTACATTCATGCGCTGGCATTTACACACTGCCATTCTACACTAGTGAGGTCATGATTTCCCGAGTGTTTCAAGGGATTTGGACGTTCAACTATAAACTGCACGTCCCCATTGCGATGCACAAACGCGTACGTGCGGTGTAAAAGGCGCTCCTGTCTGTCTGTTGCCGTGAAATGCAAAGAAAAATTTGGCCGCGTATCTGCTCCTTTCGTTGCAAATTTCGACGAAAGCTACCGTCTTTCGTCGAAATTTGCCAAGTAAATGCCTCCCTTTGCTTTCCCGCTCACCTCTTATGCTGTTCCTCTACCGTCGCACTCCTGCCGGATAAACACGCCAGAGGTTTGCTCAAATCAGTTTAAATTTACCGAGTTCTTCTGCTCCAAGCCGGGTGCCTCCATGCCAGCGCTGCCGTACAGCGGAGACGCGCGTGAATCGAGGCGCCCTACTTCAACGTTTATAGACCCACATATTTCCTTACTTCACGTACATTCCAAGCGGAATGTGGAACCTTTCGTAACTGTTGCCGTTTGATTTCTTAAAATGCCGCCGGAAGTTATAGTGGCGCGGGCGACAGCAGGCGACAGTGGGAATTCTTTTTTCTGCAGTGGACATTTACTATCGCAAACATCAAGCATTCATAAAGGAACACTGTAAATATTCCTTGTGTATTGATTTTCTGCCTTATATTTGCCTAACGCATTGTTCTCGTTCAACAATGCGGACAAGTATGAACATTGCCACCGGACTTCGACGCTTAGATTTGGCTGTGAGTGTATAAGACTATCGCGCAGCATCTTTTTCACTTTAGCCGGTTGGCTGAATCGAGTGACAGACAGACAGACAGACAGACAGACAGACAGACTGAGAGACAGACAGACAGACGGACGGACGGACGGACGGACAGACAGACAGACAGACAGACAGACAGACAGACAGACAGACAGACAGACAGACGGACGGACGGACGGACGGACGGACAGACAGACAGACAGACAGACAGACAGACAGACAGACAGACAGACAGACAGACAGACGGACGGACGGACGGACGGACAGACAGACAGACAGACAGACAGACAGACAGACAGACAGACAGACAGACAGACGGACGGACGGACGGACGGACGGACGGACGGACGGACGGACGGACGGACGGACGGACAGACAGACAGACAGACAGACAGACAGACAGACAGACAGACAGACAGACAGACAGACAGACGGACGGACGGACGGACGGACGGACGGACGGACGGACGGACGGACGGACGGACAGACGGACAGACGGACAGACAGACAGACAGACAGACAGACAGACAGACAGACAGACAGACAGACAGACGGACGGACGGACGGACGGACGGACGGACGGACGGACGGACGGACGGACGGACGGACGGACGGACGGACGGACGGACAGACAGACAGACAGACAGACAGACAGACAGACAGACAGACGGACGGACGGACGGACGGACGGACGGACGGACGGACGGACGGACGGACGGACGGACGGGCAGGCAGACGGACACAGACGGACGGGCAGGCAGGCAGGCAGACGGACACAGACAGACAGACACAGACGGACACAGACAGACGGACGCACGGACGGACGCACGTACAGACGTACAGACAGACAGACCAAAATTTTCCCATTCCAGTAGCCTAAGAAAGACTATTGTCTTTAAAAGGGTTTCTGGGGGAGTGACGAAAACAGCGCTTCCTGCTGCTATGCTCGCGGAGCCGCTCACGATCTTCAGTAACAACTCGAGCGAGCAGCGTCTCAACTCGATAACCCCCTCCTGTCCCCTAATGAAATGTGGCGTTCGCCATTCTGACTTTGTATACGTACCGCCGGAACCCATACAGATGGACGAGGCTCAGGAAACGAAGGAACGGCTACCGGAAGAGAAAAAAGGAATGGGTAGACGGAGAGTGCAGCGGCAATGGTCTTATGGCAGAAGCCGCGTGTGTCGTTGTAGCAGAGCACCGGGCGAAGGGCATAAATAAAGAGATCGCGGTGTGTCGACGAGATTACGCGTTCCGCCGTCTCTTCGTTGGCCGCGGCGGCGTCGCGCGGACCGTGACAGATAACTCGATTCGTCGTGGCGGCGGCCATGGCCCTGTTTTATGTCCTTCCGCTGGATGCGGCGGAGGCTGCCGCGATGCTGCCGCGTTTACGGTATCGCGCTCGGCCTGCTTGCCGCCGGCTGTTCGGCTTCTTCCGCGAGAGAAAAAGAAAGCGCGGGGCTGTTCTCAACGCCCCGTAGACGGTTGTCGGAAGGATCAAGGCCCTGTGGTGCAATCATTACCATGTGGCTGGTTTGTTTCTCTCTTTGTGGAATTCGATCGTCACAATATATATATATATATATATATATATATATATATATATATATATATATTGTGACGATCTATATATATATATATATATATATATATATATATATATATATATATATATATATATCGGTTGCGACTGGGACTTGTCACATGTGCCTATAACCAGGCGAGGGCGTTTCCAAAGAACATAAAACAAAACATACTGGATGACTTTAGGCGCTAAACACGAGGACCAGAAGCAACACGTTGACACAGACGAGGCGGTCTGCGCCTCGTCTGTGTCTACGTGTTGCTTCTGGTCCCCGTTGTTTAGCGCCTCAAGTTATTCGGTATGTTCAACCAACAAGCCCTGGTCAGGCTTTTGTTACGTAACAAAATATATATTCTCGAACAAACACTCATGCAGACAATTATAACTGAAACTCACGCCAACTGTCCATGGCCCTAAAGAATACCGAACCTGAAAAAAACACTAAGAAATACCCCCACAAAATGTTCGTCGTGATGAGGCGGTGCCCACAGGGCGTTGATGTTTCCCGATATCGTTGAACCAATTACTTTTTGTGGTGTGCAACTGGATTTAGTTACGGGTCTTATGTCATAAGGTATACCATCGCAAGTAAAAAAAAAAATGGCGCACCTTGAGTTAGTGGGGCAAGGCTGGAAAAACAGCAGAGCTGGCGGCCCCTCTCCCTTCGTCGGAGACCCGGATGTTGCACCTCACATGGATTTCCAAACTTGCCATCGAAAGTTCTCCGTCACTGGAAGGCCCGGATAGCTTCGTCCGCACACATCTCTCTCAAAATGGACCGCATTAACATGCGCTTGAAGCTGCGGCACCCGTCTTCGCGAACTCTGCGTCTGTAGCGCGGCCACTTCAGGCGCGAGCGCACGTGATCTGGCGAGGAGAACAGCACGCGAGAGGCCATGCCACGAACGCTGGCCACAGTGTTCTCGAAGGTCGAGCTGGCCGACGCCGGGCGTTCCTCACGAGACGCACGCTCACGTGCGCTCGGTATTCTTTCTGGGTACTTCTTAGCGAGCTCCTCACGAGGCGCACGCTCACGAGCGCTCGGTATTTCTAGTGCACAGCACTTTGGCGACTGGTACTGGGGTTTGACATCGGCGCCGGCGTCGTAACCGAGTGAACGAAGACAGAAAGAAAACGGCGGAGGAAAGTGTGGCGAAAGTGTGAGGGGGAGGGCAGTATGCTGAGCCCGCACAAACGCTTTTCGGCGGCGACGCTTGGCGAAGGTATGAGGGGGAGGCAGTGAGGCATGTCGGGCGGTGGCGACGCGGTGCGAGTTGACGCCATAACAGCGCGTGACGGCATGCGCTTGGCAATGATGTGCGTTAATGGACCTCTCCCGGGGTACGTCACGCGGCGGCCGTGACGTCACGGAAATCGCACGTGCTGGGCGTGGCCGGGAGGGTGGTTGGCAAAACATTCGGACCGGCGCGCGGCGCGTATGCAGTGAGGCTGCATTAGACGCGCGCAAAAGTGGAATTTTTGTTTACGTGTTGGCTTTTCTGATGCCGGTGGGCTGCTGTGCTCTCGGCTACCCAAATTTTGCGAGCAAAATCAGCGGCATCAGACTTTTCGGAGTCCCCACAGAGGTAAATTCGGCATGTATTGTGGATGCGCGCAATGTGCCGAAGAGGCTGGCAGCCGAAGCAGCGACATAGTCTGCTCTTACTCGTAGCAACATTTCACATTCTCGAACTTCAGCTGTTCTCCAAAGCGCAGTCATACCGTCTACATTGGCAGTCCGCGCTGATTCGTGCAATGAAATGATACTGTTTATCAACCATCTGCTATCATGCAGCGCCAGCAGAAATTTGCTCAAGTGAAATAGGGGGGGGGGGGGGGAAGAGGGGGCAGACGGAAATTTTCTTGCTGGGAAATATTGTCATGTTTTGAGGAGGTATACATCACTGTATTAAAAACACAATGAATGCCTAACCTGCTTAGGCGACGCGAAATAAATGTTTCGACGAGGGATCCGCGATAACCGCCTGATCGACAACGACAAGTTTGGTCTTTTGTTATGGGGGGATCTGTTTAAGACGAACGAAATTCATTGCTTGTAAGTACAATAAATTTTTACCTTGATCAATTATATTCTGCCTTGAGGATGCCGGAAAACTGAGATGCTTGCCGTGCTCACATGTAGCATCGTGCCTTCGGGGCGAGATGGGCCGCTCACGCGACTTGAAAAATGTGTTTGCCCTTAGCGAGCAGACTCAGTGAATGTATTCATTTGTTGCGGCCTCCCGACGCTGGCGTATGCAGCGGGCGTACATGGACACTAACTTTAACTATCATGAAATAATGACTACCGAAAATATTTCAGTGCACTGTCGCAAGATATACGCACTAACCATATGTGGCTGCTATGTTACTCTCACAATGACGATGAACCATTTCGATATTTCACTGGGGTAAAGGTAAGCAAACAATCGGTAAATCTCGTAGAGAACGACATCATCGCGATATTTTTATTGGAATAATTTTTGCCTTTTGCTCTTCATATTTTTGTTTTGTTGCTGCTTATTTTACTATTTAATCCTTTCATGCTTTACCTTTCCTTTTTCCCCTCGACATGAAATCGTGTGTACGCCACTGTCTCCGGGCGACGCAAAGAGACCAAGAACAGGAAGCGTTTAGCTGCCTGAGGCACCGCGCTTAGCTTAAGCGGACCTCGAAAGCAACAATAAATTAGCTTTCCTTGGTATGTGTCCGAACACAAAGAATCTTCAAAAACATTTTGGGATGCGTCGCAACAGCACCAACCATCAGAATGACTCGTTTAGGCTGTTCTGCCCCGCACTGATTATCCGAAAGCGTCGCCGTTCAGTTGACCGTACGGTAAACGAAAGTGTTGCGGAGGTTGTAGATGCGGAAAGCCACATGGAGGTGCGACGGCCACAGCTAGGATAGCTAGACCCCCCCTGCAATGTGGGAAGCCAGTGACGGCCCGAACCAACGGCACATCGTTCCTTTCGGTCGCCACGCGGCCAGGCCGTGCCGTCGGCGCAGGCGCTTTCTGCCAACCGCCACCTCACTTCGCGGCCGCCAGCAGGCGCCACCCGTCGCGCACGTGCGCTTAGTGACGTCACGTTGTTTACATACAGGGAGAGGTCCATTCACTTCGTGAGACGCAGTTCGCTATCCCTTTTCGAGACGCAGTTCGCGCCGCCGACGCAGAGGCTTACCGTCGCTGCTGTCGAGAGAAGTTACGAGTGAGTGCTGCGCACTGCAGCGCTCAGGAGTGAGTGCTGAACAACGAGTAAGGCAACCGGTGGATGTGCTTCGCATCCTCCGCGTTGCGTGGCTCATCCGAACCACGCGACGTTTGCGCGGGAGGTTCAGACACGATTACAACGACATGCTCGGCGGCGGCGACGACGCGGTGCGAGATAACGGCGTGGTAGCGGTGCCGCTGTGCGTTCGCTGATCACGCGATCACTTCCTGAGACGCAGCCGCTATGCGCCGTGACCGAGAAGACTGCAGTTTGCGCTGCGCACAAATTTCGCATAAGGGCGTAACGCCAGCCATTTTTTTCTTGGTATTTTTTGCGAGCTGCTCATGCGGCGCAAGTCCACGCGCAGGCCGGGACGACGCCGGGCGCTCCTCACAAAGCGCACGCTCACGTGCGCTCGGCTGGGCCGAGTTTTCTGGTGACGCTCTACGGCATAACCAGCTTAAAAAACAGCTCTTACATTAAGACGAATTCAAACAAACACGTTCCCATCATCTATTCCCCACACAATACTCCCCGGAGTGTGCGTTTTGCGGCAATTCAGGCACACTATACCACATCGTCTGGGAGTGCGACCGAAACCCCGACCTTAATTCCCCCCTTTTCCAACCCTTCCCGTGAGCAGTGGGAGAGCCCAGCTCGAGCCTCGACGACCAGATGATCTTGGTTGACCGAGCGGACAGAGCCAGGACTGAGCAAGCCACCCCACAATTTATTTTTGCTCATAAAGTTTCTCTCTCTCTCTCTCTCTCTCTCTCTCTCTGCTGTTAAAAAACAATCCCGGGCCATCTCCACTAACGTGTAACCTGGAGAGGGGCGAAGCATGCAGTGTGTAAGTGTATTCTTGGCGCCTTGTCGTTTTTGCCAACGGAGATGAAACCGTTGTGGGGTAGAGGTATACAGCTTCGCTGTAAGAGTCTCTTGTCTTCGAAGCACGAAGCTCTCTTGCGTGAGGCGTAAACGCGTGTCCCGGTGTTTTTTTTTAGTGCGCGTTACGTCCTAGGGCGAGGCGCAAACGAGAATACCCCGGTGTTTTAGTACTGTGACTACATGAGACCATGATTACGATGACGACAGGAGACGCCAATGGCCCCAGCCCCTATGGGGCTTCGCCCCTAAATGTTACGGGTCTGCACGGATGAACAGTCCTTTTAACAAGGCAAATGTATGGCAAGGGGGGCTCGCTCGTTGAAGCAGATGCATCACTTACCACAGGAAAGCAGTGTGGCTAGCGACTCCACTCATAGGATCTTAATTAGCGTACACCGTCCTCTGATGACTTGCCCAAGCGCTCTTAAGGGCTCCATTTGGTATCGGAGGGTCCTTTTGTGTTGCGGACAGGCGACCGCGGTTACATGCCGGCTAAAGCAATGCTTTCTCGATAATCAACCACGGAGCTGCTCTCTCGAGCCCTAATCCCCGTCTTTCGACGCTGGCGTTCTTTTCAATGCCGCTCATTTGAAGGAGTGCTCGCTCGGGCAGTCGACCTTTTTGGCTACGGCTGGGAAGATTCATTTCCTGGCTGCTAGCGTGACTATAGGCCTGTGCCGACATTGCTGCGGGGCTGGCCAATGTCAGTATACAGTCGTTAGTTGGTTTGTTTTTAAGCTTTGGCTGCTCGCCGGGTTAGCGAAGTCGGACGTTCATAGAGTCCGCTGCTTGTATTTGTCGGCGTAGCTGCAAAAACTAACGTTTTAATTTCTGTTCGAACTAGTTATACAGCGGTTAACAAAGGCTGGCCAGAATTTTTTTATTCCTCGCCTCATTATCCGTAACACCACTACCCGCAACGTCCGGTATAGTGTGATACAGCATCCCTTCCTGCTCGGTTCAAACAAAGCCTCAAACTTTTCACCCTCCCGAACATTACTAGTGAAACATTAAAAAAAAATACAAGTTGGATTTTATGCGCATATGCCCGCCGACGTGGCGCATTTTGTCCTGTAAGCAACGCGTGTATATTTCTATGCACGACACCAACAGGACGTAGCCACAGTGTGGTCGGGCATATTTATTTATCCTTGCGCGAGCTATAAATGGTGCACGACGGTAAAATTTTGCACTGTCGGTTCGTGGACGGAGATTTACAGACGAACAGGGAACGACAGAGCGCGCGCGGAGAGGGGTGACGTCAGTCAGAGCCCAGCATATCCGGCGGCCGCATTGGCTGCGGTGGCGCGACGTTCGCACCGCTGGAACTTCGCCCTTCCTCCGCTCGACGCCCCGTCGTCAGGCTTCCCTACTCGTTGCGTCACCACTTGTGCGGGTTGTAAATAGAATCCGCTGCTAGTTCAGAACCGCGTAGGCGGAAAGAAAACGCGGAGGGAGAGTGACAGTGAGGAAATGGCGAAACTGATGGACAACAAAAATAGCGCCACTCAACCAGCGCCGCTTGTAAAGCAAGCAAACGTGACCACTGAAGCGGTGAGAAGGCAAAGCACGGTTGTTGCGGTGTGCGTGGAGCGTGCGTTGAACACCCTGTTGCGGGCTTCTAGAGCTGGAACAAAACTTGCGCATGAGGCTGAGTTCGCGAGGGAAAGGGATGAGGAGGAGGAGAAAAGCGAATGTAAAGGCTTAGAGGTTATTTAGGCTGCCTGGATTGCTACTCATCACTGGGAAAGGGGTAATAGGGCAGGCAAAAAAGGGGATAGGAACGGGGCCGCGCACACACTTTAGTCCCTCTGTGGGCACTATATTCTTTCATCCAAGCGTGTGTCTTTCATGAAACGCAGAAGTGCTTTTGTTGCCTTCTGCGAAGTGGATTGTGGGGGTGGATGTCCTAGAATAGTCTCTACTTTGAACGGTTGATTGTCCAATCGGCTGAGCTCGGCGGCCAAAACGCGTCTTTCTGATGAAAACTGGGGGCAACAACAAAGCACATGCTCGATTGTCTCTTGAACCTCGCAGGCGTCGCAGTGGGCGCTACTGGCCATCCCGATGAGGAAGGAGTAGGCTTTCGTGAAGGCCACTCCCAACCACAACCTACACAGTAAAGTCGACTGTGATCGAGACAGCCCACACGGAAGACGGCGCTGGAGTAGAGGACCCTGGTTGTGGAGGCGCGGATGCACAAAGTCCGGTGTATTCCATTGAGTAATGGCGGTCCTGAGAGCTAACTGCCGAAGCACCGTGGCGGCATCAGTCCTTGAAAGCGGAAGCAAGATGGTCCCTTCACTGTCGTGGCCTGTCCGGGCAGCTGCATCAGCCAGAATATTGCTGGTTATTCCACAGTGACTTGGCAGCCACTGAAATAAAACAACATGACCCTTTATCACGGCACGGGGAAATAATTTTCGAATTTCTGTCAGCAAATTGTGCAAAAGACCATGGATTCTTAAAGGGACCCTGCAACCCTTCCGAATAACGCTTTCACTTTTTCCTTCGCGCCTGGAAGCATTGTCAAAGCTTTAGTTACTGATAGCACGGAGCGGCACTGCGTGATTTGCGCGTTGCAACAGAACTATCCGCCTTCCGTTTCTGCTTTGCTTTGTGGCTTTTTCGTAAAGTGCCAATGGAATGCGTTTATTGCTGAAACAGAAAGGAAGCGACCAGGAATTTGAGCGCTCAAAGAACGCCAAGACTCGGAAAAGAGAGAAACATGTTTTGGGAAGGTTTTCAAGTTATCTGATGGTCATAGAGCAGTAATTCTTGCCTGCGGCACTTTGTCACTCCCATTCTATAACTTCTTGATGTGTTTGTCGACTGCGTCCTGAGAGCATTTAGCATTTCGAAAAAGAGTTGAAAAATGTGATGCTTGCAGCTTTCCTTTAAAGGCCTACGAAAATTCCTGCAGTAGTTCATTAACGTGTTTCATTATTCACCATCGATGTCAACAAGCATGTGCTTGACCTTTCGCGTCGTACCGGCCGCAGACCTCGTTTCTGCTTCGCGAAAGCACGCGTTACGCAGCCCCGTTAAAGGAAGAGCGCATGCGTGAACAGGCGAGGGCACCAAACGTGGCTAAATATAGTACTTCGCTGAGCGCGTGGCTTGCTTTGACTTCGGCTTCAATTTTCGTTCCCCCAGTCGTGGGCGTCTCGTATACGGCCATCAGCGAAATAACAACGGGCTTCGGAAGCCCGGTTCTTCCTTCCGTGATCGAACGCCGCGGGGAACACTCGCGATGCGCTCGAGTGCCCTGTGTTTGCTACCGCACATCCGTCGCGCTGGGTCGCGATGACCTTTCTCGCGATCGGTCGCGGAGCGTAATGCTCGACGAGCCGAAATGGCCTAGTGGCTTGGTGCGTTAAGACGATGAGGGTCGACGTCGTCGCAGGTTTGTTTTGTCAGCCGCGACGGCGTTGTTTCTCGCCGAGGCGAAACGGGGAAAACAAATCAGGTTCAGCGCTTCTTTCCAAGCAATCGGTGAGCAGGCGCGATTTATGCGTTCACTATCATCATCGTCGTCGTCGTTGTCGTTCTCCTGGTGTTATCTGCAGGACTATAAGGCTTCTCGGATTAGCTTCCAGCCTCCCCTAGTTTGCGCCACACGAATAATTTATTTTCCCGTCTAATCCCTCCACCCGGTTTATTTATTTATTTATTTATTTATTTATTTATATTTATTTATTTATCTATTTATTTATTTACTATCCTAAGAATCCGGGAGGTCATTACATTGGGGGGGATTAGGAGGATATTCAACCAGTGCATTACGCTTGCACAATACACTCAATGTTGCCAGAAATCATTATATAAAGCTAAAATTTTGAAGTGGAGGAAAAGTACACACAACAGCCAGGAATAAGAAAAAAAAGGCATTCATATAAACTATGTGCACGAGAGGAGGCACGTTGACAACAATACAATATGCCCCAGGTAAAAAAGTGTAGGCGCAAACGACACACACACACAAAACAACCAAATAAATAACATCAGTAACATCACCGCATAACTGCAGTAATCAATTTGAATTTCTAAGAACACTTTTAATGCTTTAAGAAAAGATGAACAGTCTGTTATAGCTGCAATATTATCTGGTAAAGAATGTCATTCAGTTATCGACAATGCTAAAGGCGAGTTTTGGCTTTTATCATCCCTTCAATAAATCCAGAATCTGGCTAGTTCCTGCATTGCGAAATATCCACACGAGTGCTGCTGTACATATAGGTATACAATAAACAAGACACGGGGTCCCCGTAACTGTCTTGTTTTATTGTTCCTTTTATTGGTGTGAACATTTGATATCCAGTTCCTTGGCACCCATTATCTTACTTGGGCGGGCCGCCTTTTGACGATAGCGCCACGCCGCAATACATGCCGTCCAAGCGCCACTTTGCTCCCTCTTTAAAAGCCATCTCCACTCAATTTCTTTGCCCAAAATTTGATCCAAATAAGAAGCTTATGTTCTTAAAATCACCGTGGAAATCCTAAGCCTTGTACGCACAGAGCGAAATATAGGTATCGTCGTTCTAAGAAGCTCCAAGGAGACGACATTTGCACCTGGCGGAGAGATGCTGAAACAAGTTCCGATCGGCTTGTGACGCAGAAGCGAACCCGTCGCGTGGGAGCTTGTGCTTTTCCAGTGACGTGCGCAGTGCTCTGCCGGTCACAGAATGCGTCGGAGGTTTCTCTGCTACACCACCGCGCTCTACCGCCATCGGCATCGAGTGTTTGAAACTGAGGTAGCAATAGGTATACCAATGTCCTGCATTTTTTAAGGTAATAAAAGAGATTAGAAGCCTACAAACCGTATACCGTTGCAATAGAACCGTTGCTAATAGTTCAGAACCGTTGCAATAGTTCTGAAGTTAGCAAAACTTTTTTTCCTAAATAAAACAATATTTTTACTCCAAAAGAATAGCGCTAGCACTTGGCTGTACATTTGTCATCCCTTCGGCATCTTTCACAGAAAAGAAAATGCTCTTTTATATGTTTTTATCGACTTGCACTTCCGCGCCCAATATTTGCTGTATTTGAGTTGGCCCAACTCCACCTCTCCAAAATTTGGTGACCTAGCTAGGGTTGTTCTACGCGCGGGCGTAGTAACTATTTGTGCCACTCTTGCCTCACTCGCTAAGCGAACCAAAATCCGCCTTTTTCGTGCTAATAAATACACCCCCACAAAGACCGGCCGCCGTCTTCGCGAAGTGCAAAAGCTAACAAACCTGCTCCTCTCCCTAGCGATAAACTACATTTCTTGCAATCCCGCGGAATGAAGTACTTACTTTTCTAGAGCGTTTGATTCATTTTACATGAAAGTAAAATGTTATCAACAGCACACTTTTCTTGTGAAAGTGGAAAACAGCGGTAGATAGTGTTACATTGGCGAGGGAGTCCCCGTACAGAGCTCCGTCGCCTCCGTCATGTAGTGGTAGCGTAGTGGACGAGTGACGAGCAGAAGAGCTGCCTTGGTGTTGACGAATAAGAGCCGGGAGCAAAACTTAGAAGATTTACTGCATGGCAAGACGAACAGCGGCGATACAGAAACAGCATGGAGTCGCGGGGCAGAGCGCGCTCTTAGTTCAGCCCCAAGTGTCTACTGATACGAGCCACCGAAAGGTAGGAATTAGTGCACAGAAGCGTCAACTGTTCCGCCGCCTTCCAACGCTTGCACACGTCACGAACAAAGTACAGACACACAAGAACAGCCTTTCCCGATCTCGTGATAGCCGGCGCAGGTTGAGTCTAAAAATTTTGACGCTGTTATTTTAGGGCGCAGCCCTTTGGCGGCCGTTTCTGGGCTCAGCAGCGTCACCGTCCTAACTGAGTGAATGATGACAAGACGACGGGTGGAAGAAATGCTGTGCCCGAGGACGCGGGTTCGATTCCCGCCAGCGGTAGCCGTTTTCCTGATGGAAGAAACATCCCCCTCGCGAAGGACACGATCAAATGCAGAGCATTTCCGGGGGCGCACGACGTTAAGTAGTTTGCGTTACGTTAATGTTGTTGCACTTGTGGCAACTGCTGACGAGAGAGCGCGGCGATGAGTACGTTCCAGCCTCGCCGACACCCGCCTTTATCACGCCACGATCGCGCCACGTGCGCGTGATGCTGACGTCACGATCGCGCCACAGATATGTTGTTGATCCCGCGACGCGCGCGCCCCCACCTGTTGGGCGCGAACCGACCGCGGAGAGAGCGCGCGATGCGAGCGGAGAGTAGGCGAGGAGGAGCGGGGCTGGCGAGAGAACGCGGCGATGAGTGCGTCCCAGCCTCGCCGACACCCGCCTTTATCACGCCACGATCGCGCCGAGAGGGCGCACCTGCGAGCGATGCGGACTACTACGGACGCCTAGAACGGGTGACATCGTGAGTTAAAGAAATGCTCTGCATTTAAAAAAGTAGAGAAGAGATCTCGGCGCGCGGAGTCTGTTCGTAGAGTTGAGTCTCAACACGACCCCGCTTGTCGTAATTTAACTGAGAAGGGCGGGCTTTCGTGCAGCACACGACGCTTCCCCGCACTACACCAAACTTTCAGCACGCCCGCGCAGGGTAGCGGCGCTCTGAATCGTAACAATAGATAACTTTTATGGGTGAAGCCCCTTATGGGCTGGGTATGTTGGCGTCTCCTGTCGTCGTCGTTCGTACTCGTCTCATGTAGTCACGGTACTAAAACACCTGGGAACTCGTTTACGCCTCGCGCTAGAACGTAACACGTACTAAAAAACACCGGGACACTCGTTTACCCCTCGCGCTGGAGCGCTTCGTAAGGCGTACTAAAACACTGGGTTATTCCTCACGCTAGAGAGCTTCGTGCTTCGTGCTTCAAAGACAAGAGACTTTTACAGCAAAGCTGTATACCTCTACCCCTCAACGGTTTCATCTCCGTTGGCAAAAACGCCAAAGCGCCAAGAATACACTTATATACACTGCATGCTTTGCCCCTCCCCAGGTTTCACGTTAGTGGAAATGGCCCGGGATTTTTTTTTTTTCGTGTTTTAGTCCATCATCTAGCTGTCGAAGGTGACATATGGTTTCAGACCAATTTTACAATTGTAGCCTCGATATGCAGTCAGGTGAAAAATACTGGGTTGAAATTCCCGAAGCTGTTTGCACGTAATGATATCGTAAAAATAGCTCGTAATTGATCTCCGCCCGTGCGCGGTTTGTTTCCTTCAAAGAGAGCGATATGTCAGCCGAGGCGCCCTCTAACGAACGCTGCTTTTCGATATGGTACGAGCAAGTATAGCTTTGTAAATATGTACCCTATTTTTTTACTCGCAATGCGAGGGATTGCTACTCCGGCAGTTATTCCGACACAAAAATAACTGCCGGGCGGTCTACTTCATATCGATTGATAGCAATGCGATGTCGGAATTGCGCCCAACTCTAGCCTGGGCAAACGTTAGTGCAAGTTCTTCAATGGGAATAACAAATCGAAACGCGACCATACCACGCGCACTTGTAGGCTGCTCCGAGCTGCCGCCGGTACGCGCGTGCCTACTTTTGTTCTATCACCTACGTCACGTCCGGCCGCCCTTAATGGCCGCCTCCTCTTTTCAGTTTCGGTTCCGAAAACGCCAAACATCACCATCCGTTTGCGTCGCGCGCATTCATGTTTGAAACGCAGTATTTTCGATTTCGTACTCTTTTTGTGCGTACTATTAGACGATATTAATTTTATTACGTTGTCGAAAATTTGAGTGCAGTTGGCCCTTAAGAGCCATGAAGACAAAACACATTCTTGTTTCGCTTGGAAGGAGTAGCCTGTGATGACTCGCTAGCTCCGTTTCGGCCGAGAACATTGCTTTCCCGACAAAATCATTCATATCAACAAACTTTCAGATTTCCCGCCGCGCAACGTCCGCAGTTCTGTCCCCGGGAATGTTCCAAAAACAGCGTAATCACTGCGGCGCTTCGATTTACAGTCCCGGACTCACCGTGGGTAGCCCGCGGGTAGCCCGCGGGTAGTCCGAGGATTCCCCGAAGCCATAGGGATACACGGGAAAGTCGAATGCCGGACTGCTTCTCGGGGAATCCGCGGTGAGTCGGAGACTAAATCGAAGAGGCACTGTTTTGACCCACGCTAGCGTTGAGCCGGCGGATAGACAAACCAGAGGCGCCGCTACAATTGATCCTACCATGTTTATTGGAGATAGCTTTTGTCGTAAGTTACGCAAATGAGTCCCACTGACGTCGTAGGAGGCTTGCGAGAAAATGCCTGGTCAGGCGCCATTCTGTCGTCTGCTTTTTTTACCGTCTGTCTTAACTGTTCGAAGTTTAAACGGGCGATTGGGAGAGTTGGTACATATTCATAGTAACAGCGCGAACAACCCGAGACAAAAAAAAAAAAAAAGGCGCAAACGCGCCGCTGGGTAACAACTTATTTTTATTGCTTATTCCAGTGGTTTTATATACACATGGGCAAAAACAGCAAAAACGAAAATGAACGAAACACTAATCTAGCACGTGGACACTTGAGAGGGTGTGAGCGTCGCGTGTTAATGTCTTGACATTTTATTTGCGCGTTAATCTACTTACGGGGCAAGACGTACAATCGACACAACACACAATCCCTTATAAAAACCGCATGAGCTGTTTGGAAACCAAACATTGATAAACAGGGTGGGGTTTTCTGCGCCAAGAATCGACACTCATGTCTGAGAGGGCAATAGAAGGGGTGCTTACGCGTTACACGCTGGCATAAGCAATAAAAATCGGTTGTTAGTCAGCGCTATGCTTTTGCCGTCTTTTCATCTCGTGTTGTTTGCGCTGTTGCTATTAATGTTTAAAGCTTACGCTCAAAATAGCATGATTGTATATTTGCATTTTGGATTAATGGTCTCTTTAAAGCTAGTATGTCTTCCACACGGCATTTTGTTGCTTAGCGACACGAAAAGAGGGCGAATGATTGGGAAACGGTTTTCGTTTATAAGGCATGTAGCCTCAAAAGTAAAGCTTTAAAGACGACGGTTTTTCTTGGACAAGGTAGACGCAAGAAAAATGTGGTTTCTGTCCGTCCGGCCGTCAACCCCGAATCAGCCAGAAAAAATTCAACCGTTACTGGCGGGATACTGGCAGGCCTGCTCGCTGGTGGTCCACTGACAACGTGGGGTTCTCTAGTAGTCCTATATGACGCGTGCTGTGTTCTTTAGGGCACCAGCGTTGACCAACATTTCAGTCATAACTCGTGGGTGACCAGTGATATTCAAACAGACCCGCTAGAAACCTATTCACCCTCACATTGCAAGTGACCCACTGGGAACCACCGCGCCCAGTGGGTCACTATCCACTATTGACTCACTGGGTGCCCACTGGATTGCCACCCGCTAGTGACCCAGTGGTTCACCCGCGGGACATCACTTGGTGGTCACCAGTGATAACCAAACGATGGAAGACCCAATCACTTGTTCATTATGAGCGGGGCCTCTGGTGAACGCTGTACAGAAGTAAAGGCCCCGCCAGCCAACTTGCGGCACCCACACTTCTCCAACTTCGCCGCAGCAGTTGCAGTACCACTCAACCGTTGTCAATGAGGTCATCAAATAGAAACAAAATCGGAATTCTAAAGGGTCAGACGACCAATTTTTGCGGAGTCCATCTCATCTAGCTCGTATGGAAGCCAGCTGTTTATATACATGGGACAGGGGGGGTAACGACAAGAAACCTCTTGATAAACTTACCAACGTTCGGATTCCAGCTAGTTTGTAATCCGTGATACCGCATGTCTCTGTCCTTTGCGTCCCCTGTCTAAACATTTGGCGCTTGAAATTCTTAATGAATTGGCGGAGATAATTTTAATTTGGCGCTAAACTTTCGGAAGTCTTAAAGGTGGTGGATTTATTTGCAATTATAACATAATTTTTTTTAATTCCGTCTTGGAATTGGTTTTGAACGCCAGGTTTTCTCCTGTAAGGCATACTTCTTAGCATGCTGCGGCGTGTGACACGAAGACAACTTACGGCCAGTCTGTCTCTTATTTAATTGCTTAAATCCGATTCAACGCAAAAGAGGGCGCCACCGCCTCAACAAGTGCGCGATTGCTCCTCCCACCGGCGCGTGATGGGCGTGGAATTGCCCAATAGTAGTGGTTTTGCTGTGGGAAACACCGGCGCACACTGCATGCTTCGTCCCCTCCCGAGGTTTCACGTTAGTTAAGGTGGCCCGGGATTTTTCAACTACCTCTTTTCATCTCACGTGCAGTTAAAAAAATGTTTCCGCATGGCTCGTTCTCATGGTTGCCAGCAGTCGCTTTGGCAGCATATGCAAAGCTGTCAGATCTAAAAATTCCGCTTTTAAACGTTCTACAGCCCTATCAGGAAAACCGTGTCGGTTCAAGATGTTTCAAGCGATGATACCCTTTCACTTGGGATAGAGACCGTGAACTCCACAAAAAATGGTTGTCTGTCCCTTTAAAGGAGCCATGAAGAGAAAATACAACTTCGTTTAATTTGAAAGAACTAGGATTCAATATCTCGCTCAGCTCCATTACAGCCACAAAAGATGTTTTTTAACAAAAAAAAGCAAGAATGACGTCATACGGGCCAACAATAACACATAATTTTCAGTGCGTGAACTGCACGTTAGCATTCAAGTGATGCGGTCAAATGGAACTAGAGGCCCCATAGACGTCCAGTCATGTGTCGTCGCGACAAGTCAATTAGGCGGCCGCCAATCGCACTAACAAAGTTCCGTGACGTCATAGAAAACTTTCGGTACATTGGCTTGGGGGTCGCGAGTGCTTCACACGTTTTCTTCCATTTCTCCGTTATTTTTTCGAAGATTGCGATGATATTGGTATCATTGTTATCGGGACTAAGCAGTCTTTCTAATAAACCCAACTTGTATTTTGTCTTCATGGCTCCTTTAAATACCGTGCCGCTGGAACGCGAGATCGACAACCGAGTTCGGGAATAAAATGGTGCTACAAAGCCAGTGGTGGCCGGAACGCTGTCGTTTTTCGACGTCATTTGCAGTGAAGCTAGCGTGCATTTGCGGGGAACTGACGAGCTGGAGAGCATCAGGGTAAAAGAGTGCTTACTAGGAGAGGGGCTTAGGATTAAAGGCAGATTCCATGGTAGGTTGAAATCAGCAAATTCGGAGACGAATAAAAAAAATCAAAGCCCCTTTCATTAGACAAATTACCCCACCTTCCCGCGAGGGGAACCCTGTGGAGATGCGACGCATCTTGGGGGTTCACTTGGTGTTTCCGTTGGGTTGATTCTCTAATTGCGTGAAACGTCTGAGGAACGCGTATGATGTATTCTTTATTTCTTTGGCCGGTGCTGGAACGACCGTGGCTATGACCAGAGTCCTTCAATGCTTTACTGGTCACGAAACTTCGGCGCTCGCTTCATATAGGGACCGCGCGCGCCACTACAGGCACCACCGCCGCACGAAGGTCATCCAGCCGCCGCGCGTGCGGCGTATTTGCCTGCTCTTGCCGTGCAAACGCTCGCTGCTTTTGGTATCTGCGCGCTGATTAAGTGTGTTTTTTTTTCGTAGTAGTTAGCGATGAATAGTCCAGTAATTGTGTTTATCACCTGCCTTCAATGGGGTTTTATTTTTCGAAGTAAGTTACCGTAGACGTCGTCCGCGAACGGCAACGGCTTCTGCGTGCTCTGGCACAAGCGCTGCGCCGTCGTGTTTACGGATTTTGAAATCTATATTGCTTCTTTTCTTAAAGCAAAGTTGTAAATACCACGCATACGGTAGCTGTGTAGTGACGGACTGCTGCGGGCCTATCGATAATACAATAAAAAACTGAAAGAAACCGAGTACGCGTCGTTCAGACTACGCTTAATGAATCCGTTGATTGCTCTGTAATGCACAGAACGCTAAAAGAGATAGCCCAATAGTATTGTCGTTTCGGTGAGTGGGTACATACTTGAGAACATCTAAAAACGCTGCAGAAACGCGAAGGATCAAAACATGAAGAGATATATGTTACTCCATGTGTCTTTCTGCTTCCACGCTTTGCAATCCTTGCAAAAACAGGAAGCGAAAAAAGGACAATGACACTGATTTTATCACACGCAACAAAAAATTTCTATGTTACGAAGGGAGACAAAAGAGCGTGGTCCAGCGTACAAAAATTTATTTTTTCGCGCTGCGATGTGCAGCACACGGAGGAAACAGAATATTCCCACGTAGCCAAGAACGACGCAAAGCTTTTCTGAACGCAGCGAGCTAGCGATCTCCTGCACTACAAAAGACTAGAATGAAACACAAACGTCTAAGAAGCAGTCCGCAGTGTGACGTGAACAGATGAACGTTGATAAAGTGAGTTGCGCGGCGTTTCCTATGCATGCATTACTCTTGGAACGTTATTAATTTCAGATTCATGGAAATAGGATCGAGAACATTGTCGAAGAAACAAAAAATCAAGTTAGCGACAAGGTGGCACCCTTTCCATATCAAACAATATTGCCCGATGGGACGTACGACAAAAAGAGCAAACGGGCGCTCCGGTTGAAACGCCAGATAAGAAACCGGAATCGGCCACGCGCGGTTACAAAACAAACAAAACGAACCCTAAGGGATAATTCGCGGAAATATAAATATGAAAAGTAAAAGCACAAAGATGTCCCAAAGCTTTTTTACACGCGAGCCTGAGCGCAAGGTAATACAAGTTTGCAAACAGGTAGCACCGCTACAACCTGACTGATATGACAAAAATCCGGCTTTAAGTTAGCCTTGTACAATTCTAGGCCCACGATGCACTCAAAAGGGTACATTGCTTTTTCCATTCTCACACACAGTGCATTTCCACACACTGTCGCACACTTATAATCGAAGCTGAAATCTCCCGTTGCTTGCCTTGGAATGGCACCCCTCCATTTCTCACACAGCTGCCCGTCGCTCGGTCAACAGAACAAGGAAACATTTTCTGTGGTATCGTTGTACAAGGAACGACATCCCGGGACGCAACACATGTTCGGCATCGTCGTTGCACTACTTAAGTCGCATCACAAGAGCGCGATATGCACGTTACATTTTTTTCCCGCACAAAACAAACACAACTCGCCACGGCTCCGCCGTTTGAGCCAGCGCAATGCCGCCCGAGGAGTGACCTCAGTGAGAGGGTGGCGCCACCGCGCGGCGGCCAAATGCAGCATATGAAGCTCTCCCATTGAGTTACGGAGCAGTTTCGTGACCAGTAAAGCATTGAAGCACTCTGCTATGACGCAACGTGGTGCGGCTATGACGCAAACCCAAGCAATTCCACAATCCACTTTAATCCAAGCCAAGCCATGCCAATCCAATCGAATCCAATCCAATGCCCCTCGCGAGAGAGTGTTCGCTATCGGAGAGGAGAGGGGGTGAGCGGCGGAGAGCGCAGCTCGCGCGGCGAGGAGAATGGGGGAGTGGTGTGGACGGACAACAACAACGCCGAATGGAGGGACAAGGCGAGTGAATGAGATGCAGTCGCATCTAAAAGACGGTTAAAAACGCGAAGCTTTCCCCCGTGCAACCTGAGTCTGAACCCCGAACCGCTTCGGCCGTATCGGAGTTGCGCAATCGAATTTAAACGTCGGCTTCATAGCGCGAGGGACCGAGGTTCGATTGCAACCACGGGAAGCGTCACTTTCTTTTGAGGCGCTTGATGTGGCGTTGTGGAAACCCACTGTGTAAGTAGGCTGTCCTGAAGTGCGTGGACTTTGACGACATTGGCAATCGACCAGAGAATGTTTTGCGTTTCAACCATTCTCCACTTCACCCGCGATCATCATCATCATCAGAGAAAGTTGGCTTCCCTGCAGTGCGTTTCGGTGCAACGTCGCCATCAGCGAGGCGTAGAAAGCTTCGCATTAATATGGGGGGGGGGGGGGGGGGGCATCGCAAGGTAGGAACGGCTGTTGGAGCATGGAAGATAGAGAGAGCAAACTATTTTCCGCAGGACCTAAGTCCAGGTCCTAATTTGAAAGTTCAATTCACCGGATCCACGTAGTACTCCCGAATGTTCGTGCGGATCCGGTGCACGTGTTTGTAGAGAGCTTCCTGGGCAGCCTGGATGTTTACTGTCGGCGGGGGACACAGCCGGAGCTCCCAGGAGGTGATGGAGGCGAGGGATGGGTCAAGAGATGGCGGGGTGCAGTCCCAATAACAATGAGGGATGGATGGGTAGGAAGAACAGGTGGGATAGGAAGGATGCCCTGGGCGCCGATAGATGCGCTGAAGATTGTGATGGGAGGGCAGTGAAGATGTTTGAGCCTGCCGAATGAGGCACGCAGCCTCACGAGTTAGCATGGAGTGGCTTTCGTCCAGTAAGGACTCAAGCAGCAGGTTTAATGGTGCTCGTGCTAAGGGGTGATGATGTTGGCGGTGGTGCTGATGATGACAGTGATGATGATTATGATAAAGCGTATGCTTCGCCAGTTCTTTTTTGCATCCATGGATTACAGTGCCCCATTGTACGTACTCCGCGCGGAGAGCGTTGGTAAGGAGAACAGTACCTGCAGTTTGTGTTTGGCACCGGCTGCGTGACCAAAGGAAAAACAATCCCACGTCCGGCCTTTGTTAGCTTTGAGCTCAGAGATGCACGCGGACGTGTGGCTTGGCCCGCTGACCTTTTCCCTTAGTCCCTCGGACGGCGGCGACGTAGCCGACGGAATGGCCAAGCCAGACAGATTACGGGGCTTAGCGGGTTCCGCGCCTGCGAGGGAGGATACGGGGGTATCTGGCTTTTGCACTGAACTTCCTTTTTGTTTTATCCTCGCGACTCTCGTTCTCTGGCTGTGACCGTTGTTTTAGCATCGCGGGGTGCCGGCTAGGCGCGCTGGATAGCGGGCGCAATTATTGCGACGGGAAGCGACGAGGCGTGTTGGACCAAGAGCCGCGTCCTGCAGGGTCTTTGGTGGAGTTCTGCGCGACGGCTCGCGAAGACGACGCGGGCCGCGAGAACTTGGCTCCTGTCTCCTTGGAGTGGAGCTTGGCGCAGGTTCTATCCCAGCCGTGGTACTATCTTCATCACACTTAGGGTGAACACGGGAGAGCGTGTCATTCCGTGCGCGGGAGCTGCCTGTCGGCGTTCCGGGTATCGTCGCACGCGCATCACATAGCCTCGTTGCGAATGAACTGCGCATGCGCGCGAAGTTACCCGGAACGCCGACAGGCGGCTCCCGCGCACGGAATGACACGAGCTCCCGTGTTCACCCTATAAGTGTGATCAAGATAGTACCTGCTTTTCTGCTGGAGGGGAGAAGCGAGAACGCCCGCGTGTCGAGATTTCGGCGCACGTTAAAGATGCCCGTTTGGTCGAAAATTAATCCGGAGCCCCCCACTACGGCGCGCCTCATAGCCAAGCTGTAGCTTCGGCGCATTAAACCCCACACTCAGTCGAACCCTCAGCATGTTGGCTTGAATGCCATGCACACAGCAGCCATGTATGTTAGCTTGGCGTGCGCCGCTGATGTCGCTGTCCTGTGAAGTTCACTGCGTGCGTTGGCAATGCACCCGAAAACTGCGTCACCCTTTACGTCACATCGTATACGTCATCATCACCGTCATAATAATCATATTTCTTTCAAATATCTTTTACCTGTTCCTCCGTCCGTGACATTAATTCGTCAACATAACGCTATCTATCTCTTATTCCTGCAATATGTTCTTATGTGTATCATACACACTAAACTTTCGGCAGGCGCCTCGTAGGCGTTATAAAATGCCCCCCCCCCCCCCCCTACCCCGAGACGGCCGCCGCGAGAGCAGTCTGTCTTGATTTTACCTAACCGGCCGAACCGCTTCCGCTCACTGACTAGCCAGAGTCAACGGGGCTCTTCGATTTACAGTCTCGGACTCACCACGGACTCCCCGAGAAGCAGTCCGGCATTCGATTTTCCCATGTATCCCTATGGCTTCGGGGAATCCTCGGACTACCGGCGGACTATACGCGGTGAGTCCGAGAGTGTAAGTCGAAGAGCCCCACTGTTAATTATTCATAGTGACGCTGGCTAGTCAGTGAGCGGAAGCGGTTTGACCGGTTAGGTAAAATCAAAACATACTGATCACTTGCAGTTGCGAAACGACACCAGCTAGGATTGCTGTACTGGTTAGGAGCAGTCTGTCTGATTTTTACCTAACCGGCCAAACCGCTTCCGCTCACTGACTAGCCAGAGTCACTATCAATAATTAACAGTGACTCTGGCTAGTCAGTGAGCGGAAGCGGTTTGGCCGGTTAGGTAAAATCAAGACAGACTGCTCTCGCGGCGGCCATTTCACAACGCCTACAAGGCGCCAGCCAAACTTTCTTACATCCTTTATGGCCAAAAAGGCTTTAGCATAAGTGGAAACAGGGTGTTGGGAGGCAGTTACACCTTTTTTCTTGAAAATTAATACCCTTATTTGTAGCTCTACACCCTTTTTGTGTGGGAAAAAGGGTGTTGACCAACGTACTAAGCGTTCTTGGTTTTTGGTAAGGTGTTGAAATGGTGTGAAAAAGGTGTTCAGCTGTTGATTCATTAAGGTCATACATGCATGCCTATTTTCACTGCAAAAGACAAGAGAACCCGTTATCCCTTCTTCCCAGCCTCGTAACAAATGTTGATAAGCAAAAAATTTTTTTCTTATATTCGCTCCTCTCTTTTCCCAAGGGGACATGGTGCACCCCCCTACGCCGAAGCCGTACAATTGTCTGCCGTTCAAACAGCCTCTGATCACCATGGCGCAACAACCAGGCAAACACAATGATAACCACTCTTACTGCACCTGGCAGTGGAACTGTAGAGGATACAGGTCCAAACGAGGGCTCCTACAACAGCATATCAACCACATACGGCAAAACCACCAGAGTGCACCAGATATCATAGCGTTACAGGAGACAGAGGTCCCAGCTAAACTCTCGGGATACACGGGTTACCACTACGTTCCTATAGATGCCGGTGCACCCTCGCCAAGAGGGGTCACTACCCTTGTGCATCGAAATATTCCAGCAAAGCAAATATCGCTTGAATGTCAGGGGCCGGAATATGTTTTTCTTGAAATCCTGCCCGCTACCGCCAAGAAGAAGCAAAAGTTGTACGTCCTCAATGTATACAGCGCCCCAAGACTATACCGCAATGTCGGGTACTTACTCCAGATGGCTCACCAGGTGTCCAATGGTCATTCTTTGGTTATCGTTGGGGATTTTAATGCGCCCCACCCAGCTTGGGGATATCCTCGACCCACAAAAAAGGGTCAGCAGGTATTTGATACCCTGCAACAGCTGAATCTCAGCGTCTTAACGGATCCGGCGCACCCAACCAGACAGGGCAACAGCGTCCAGCGCAATACCACGCCGGATCTGAGTATTGTAAAGAACGTGAACAGCGCACAATGGAGAAACACGCTTATCGACCTAGGCAGCGATCATTATATCGTGGAAACACTCCTCGTAGCCGGGCCGACGAAATCAGTGGGGCGCAAGCACACAGTAATTGACTGGGACCTCTTCCGGAAAATCCGACAAACGCAAGACTGCCCTAATATAGAAGATGTCGAGGAGTGGGTGAAAATCGTACATGAGCACATCGACTCGGCCACTAAAATCGTTCCTGAAGAAGCAAATCTCGAACAAGTAGACTCGCGGCTGGTTCATATGTGGGAGGCGAAGGAAAGCATACAGAAACGCCTTCACAGAAACAGACACAACCGCCCCCTGCGGCGAAGGTTGGCTCGTCTAAACAAGGATATAGAAAAGCATGCCGCCTATTTAAGCAATCAGCACTGGAATGCCGTGTGTGATCTCATGGAGAGACAAATAAGCACACCACGCACGTGGCACACGATCCGAAGCCTGCTAAATCCAGAAGGAAAGCGCATCGTTCAACGCAACAATATGCTAACCTTGCTGCATTCCGAAAAATCTGATTCGCAAACGCTGCTGGAAAAACTACAGCACCTGTACATACCCCAAAGTTCAGAAGAACCGCCACGACCCTACACGGGGGAACCAAACTCAGCGCTGGACAGTCCCATAAGTAGAGCTGAGGTGTATGCGGCCATCACCAAACTAAACACACGATCCGCGCCCGGGCCCGATGGCATCACTAATAAGGTCATCGCAAACCTCGATGACTCATCCATAGCCGCGCTCACCGACTACATGAATAGGGTGTGGGATAGAGGTAAGCTCCCTTCTGTATGGAAACATGCCTTGGTCACCCTCATCCCGAAGACGGGCAAGGAGCTGAAATTGGAAAATCTCAGGCCCATCTCACTAACATCATGCCTTGGTAAGCTACTGGAGCATGTAGTTCTCAGTCGACTGCACCAGCACATGGAAGAACGACAGTTATTTCCTCACACCATGGTAGGATTTAGGCCCGGCTTATCTACTCAGGATGTGATGCTGCAGCTGCAACATGAGATAATTGACAACCCTGAAGCATCCCCCCTCGACGCGCGGGTAATCATGGGGTTGGATCTTACGAAGGCTTTTGATTGCGTGAGCCATGCGGCCATACTTAATAATCTCAACAACCTCAACGTTGGTGTCAAGACATATACCTACATTGCGGACTTCCTTTCGCAACGAACCACTCAACTCAACATCCAGGGTCTCAAATCGGACACCATAAGCCTGGGCAGCAGGGGGACACCACAAGGCTCCGTGCTTTCCCCCTTCCTTTTCAATGTGGCCATGCTTGGGCTGCCTCCTTTGCTCGACCAGATCCCCAACATTCGCCATAGCTTGTACGCCGATGA
Source organism: Haemaphysalis longicornis (assembly GCF_048455015.1). Classification (NCBI taxonomy): domain Eukaryota; kingdom Metazoa; phylum Arthropoda; class Arachnida; order Ixodida; family Ixodidae; genus Haemaphysalis; species Haemaphysalis longicornis. The sequence continues at coordinate 59,915,772 of NW_027526407.1, read as the reverse complement.
CATTACGGTGTGGACAGTAGGTGGTAGTGATGCGGAGATACAGGAACGCCTGCAAGCAGCTGCTGATGTTGTACATACATACGTACACGATAGAGGTTTGGCCTGTTCCCCAAAGAAATCAGAGATCCTTCTGTACAACCCCACAAGGCCAGGCAGGCGCCCATCATCTGCTCCAGACATTCAAGTATTCCTCCAAGGGAACGCCATCCCCAAGACTGACTGCATTCGCATTCTGGGTCTGCGGATTCACGAGAAAGGCACCAACACAGCAACCATTCAAGCATTGCACAATGCAGCTGCCCAGATTAGCAGATTAATAACAAGGATCGCAAACAAACAGCATGGCCTCAAGGAGCCCAACCTCCTCCGCCTTGTACAGACCTTTATAATCAGTAGAATTACGTACGTCGCCCCATATCTCAAGCTCAGGAAAGCAGAAATAGAAAAAATTAATCGAATTATTCGAAAAGCCACCAAGGCAGCAGTCGGCGTCCCTATCAGTGCCGCCACAGACCGGCTGCTAGAGATGGGCATCCATAACACCTTGGACGAGCTCATTGAAGCCCAACGTACGGCCCAATACAATCGTTTAGCAGCTACCACCACTGGAAGAACCATCCTAGAATCCTTGCGCATTCCTTACGCCCATCAACATGGACACAAGACCACCTTACATCGGGAAATCCGGGAGCACATCAGTGTGGCACCGATCCCCCGCAACATGCATCCATCACACCACCAGGAGCGCCGACAAGCAAGGGCCATGGCACTGCACAAGCAGTACCACTCTAACCCAGAGGTCTGCTACGTCGACACGGCAAGCTACCCTGGCCGAAGCGCGGTAACGGCAGTGGTGGTTGACCACCAAGGTAATGCAGTATCCTCGTGCTCAGTCAACACGTCCCGCACAGATACGGGAGAAGAAGTGGCCATCGCCCTCGCCATCACGGGTACACGGGCCAGCGTAATCATATCCGATTCCAAAACCGCCATGCGCAATTACGCAAGAGGGATAGTTTCTACGGAAGCGGCGCATATACTACGGACCCGCTCTGAGAACACATCAAGACAAGTCCGTCTGGTTTGGACACCAGCGCACTCGTCCCTCCCGGGGAACGAGATGGCACACGAGGCAGCCCGAGGATTCTGTAACCAGGCTGACTCCGAGTCCGAAGAGGTGCCGTCTGACACGTGGGGGAGGGATCGGCTCTGGACATATCAAGAAATTACCCAGCACTATAGGCTGAGTCGCCTGAAACTTCCGGCAGCTCACAGATCCCTCACAAGAGGACAATCAGTAGCGTGGCGTAGGCTGCAGACATTCACTTTCCCCCACCCCGCCCTATGCCATCGACAGTACCCAGAAAGGTACCAGGGCACATGCAAATGGTGTGGACTGCCAGCTGCTTCACTGACCCACATGGTTTGGGCCTGCCATCTCAAACCCCAGTCCGCCAACCCCGGATTCCACATCAGTAATTCCGAGCAGTGGGAGGCCGCGCTGCTCAGCTGCATTCCCGAAGTACAAGCTGCGGTCATCCAGCTGGCGGAAGACGCCGCCAGGGTCCATGGGCTCCTGGCCGCCGTCTGACGAAGCGCCCACCCGGAACCTCCCTCTCGGGTGGTTACGCTCAGCAAAGATGACAAATAAAGTTTTATCTCTCTCTCTCTCTCTCTCTATGTTAGGGTCAACCCAGAAATGTCTGAAAAAATAACAGACTTTGCCCTAAAAATGGTCTCTATAAGATGGTTTAATGGCTGACCGACTACCTGTTCAAGTTCACCAATCACAAATGAACACCGGTGCGCATCCGTCTTGCCCCGCCAACCGTAATGTGCCATCAAGAACTATGCCGGACACCCCCTCCCCTCAGGGGAAGGCCAGTGTGTGTGTGTTGCTCCGACGGAACCTCGAGAGAAAGCTACAGTGACCTCTGCAGTGAAGCTTGAACATTACTTAGTTGTACTACAACAACTAAGTGGCGTCTTTCCTAATCCTCTTTTCCATTCCCTACCCACAGAGCTTTATAGCCTCCTCTCTGCAATAAAGTCATTCATTCGTTCACTTCTGCAATGATCGCTCGTTTCCATATACGGTGAGCCTCATGGCTCAAGTTTAGCCTTGGTTCGTGAAACGTCAATTTAAAATTTCGTCTTTTGAAATAAAAAAAAGACTATATATATACAGACTAAACTGAGACCAAGCTCAGTCGGATTTTGCAAGGCTGTTACAATGTGTCCCACTCACTGACAGCGGATCCACGGGGGAAACAAGCTAGGTCAACCCCCCAGCTCCGTGGTTTCTCCAGCCTTGCACCACAATTGCAAGCTGCGCCATTTTTTTTTTTCGTTTTAGTAGCCCAAGAAAGTCTATTACCATTAAAATGGTATAGTAAGAGGTGCGCATACCCATATGTACCTTGTGCTCACACTCGAATGGTTTCGAAAGCCGGCTTCACTGTTGTAATACCATATCTGCGGTGGTGCACCCTTTACAGGCGACGCAGTTCTTTTGGCTTTTTTTTTTTTGCTATCGCCATCCAACACAGCTAAAGCTTTAACAGCTTCACTTGTAATAAATTATGCCAATTAATGTTGTGTTGAGCATCGTTAGGCACACGACATTCCCCGCTTGTAGAAAATGTTCAGTCAACCCGTGTAAACGGGTATAAAAAAACCTCTAAAGTTGGAGGTCTCTTACACCCTTTTTTCTTCACACCCTTTTTCTTAGTTTCCAACACCCTATATTGTAGTTTTACACCGTTGTGGGAAAAAAGGTGTTGAAATAATAAACACCCTTCTTGAAGCGTGTTGAACTGATGTGGAATAGGTGTTTTGTATCTATTAAAATTATCTGATTTATTGAACATAATAACGATCTTACGATTGAGAAGTTTTTGCAAATCCGCATGCTGATTTTTTGTACATATTCACATGAAAATGCATAATTACAAAATTAGCGCTAAAATATCTGGTTTTTGCAACAAGCCCACCGACTCTATCGGAGGGCTTTCCTCTGCTGGCTATAAAACAATAGTAGGGGTATTACAAGTATGTGCTCGCTGTTCCATGCATCGCGTTGGTTTTTTTGCTGTGTTGATTTGTGGTCTAAGTGTAACTCCTGCGTATTGAATGTGTCTGTACGTCATACTGTGCATTCCGCCGATCCACATTGTCACACGTAGCTTTTTACTGGGTGATGCATGGCGAGTTAGTAAAAGCACTAAGTACCTGATGGATACTGTGGCAAGTAACTGGTTAACTTTCTGTTAGTAAGTGCCATGACCTTTTTTGAAAGAGTGAAAGCCATTGCAACCTCAGAAATACTAGTAATAAGAAGTAAAAAAACGGGATATGAGTGATGTTTTGGTGGCAGATTCGGAGGTAGGGGGTTGGGAAGAAAGCTTTTCAGGTGCCCTTCGTTTACAGGCGAGACCTTTATTGAGGTTTGCGTACTTTTCTTTGACCCCGGAGCAATTAATTTTAATTCTGACGTTGTTATCCCTTCTCTCGTTTGGGGCTGCCACAGTGCTTTGTGAGGGCTGTCTCTGTAAAGCTGAAAATTTAACTTGGGGAGTCCGTTAAAAAGAAAAAAATTTGGTTGCTCCCTCTTCCATAGGAACCGGTAAAACGCGAAAGTGAAATGGGCCTTCACAGGAGCAGTTGAATGTTTATTCTGCATCGATATGAACTTGCTCGTCGCTATTTATATTTCGTCGGTATGACACCGTTAGACGCATCAATGTTAAACACTGAATTACACGTATAAGAGCATTGCGTAAATCCGTCTGAAACCACAGGCGCTCGCAAACCGTCCGCGCGAACGAAACTAAACGGGTTGTCAGTGAATCGTTTCGTGAACACACGGTCCGCTGCAGCGAAAGGAGCAGCGGACCGTATCACTAGCGCGACATCCGCAAGTCGGCTTCTCCGCAGCTTACGCTGCGCGTCCCCGTACACGTAGGTGGTGGCATCGAGGCGCCAACTGTCGGCGTTCATTAGCGCCATGATGCACTACTTGCTTCGCCTCTCCTAGATGGCAGCACCAGCTGAAAGAAAGGCTATAAGACGCGTTTGTCGTCCTATTCACGCGTCTGTTCATAGCGCAGTCCTGAGCGCGTTTCCTACCTCCGGTTGCAGCGAAAGAGTTCGTGGCTCGAATCTTGGCGCCGCCGCCTCAATTGAAGTTTTTCTGGTGATGTCATTTGCGTGACGGATATGACGCCGGTCAGATCTTGGTGTACCTGGGCATAAATACTTTCGTGTTAAAAAAGCGGCGTTTGTCGTCGTTCCGGAGCCCGATGCAAAACGTCCCACGCAGAAAGCTTGACGAGGCTCGAATTCATTAACTGACATAATTTTTTTTTTCCATTTAGAAAATTCACAGCGGACCCTTATCTCGCGCCTTGAGCCCACCACGGCGCTGGCAGAGTGCTTACGACCTCTGGCGTCAGTATGTATTACCAATACACACGCACGGTGTCCGACGGAAGTTATAATATAACGCGCTTTCGGCAGCGAAAGGTCGACGCTATTGGTGAAATGAGAACAGGACCGAAAACAGCTCCCTCGGTGGCGGCCCACTGAAAACACGCTATTATTCACTGAAAGACCGACTGCGCTATTTATCGACGCAGGCCCTTTTGGGCCGAGTCTTGGCAATCGGCCAAAGGGAGAACCGATTGTCAGTGTTGGTTTGAGAAAGGATCGAGAAGAAAAAAAAAATGCGTTCCCATCTGGGAAAACAACAAAAGTTACGTTTTTTTTATTTTTCTAGCAAAATGCCGCCGCGAAGAAACTTTCGCACTGCCAACTGAATTACGTTGATCACAGCGTTTCTCGCGAAGAGGATCGTGCAGGAATCGGCGAACGGAAGGCGTTCATCTTGCGTTGCAAATTGTGTAAAGTGAGTGTATAACGGTCGTAGTAAGTGTATTCGTAAGTGCCCTTCGGCAAAGCCACTGCTTCGATTCCGGCACTTTAGCAGTACAGCCTTGCGTTACATTTGAATATATATGGATGTATAGGTTTCACACCGAGTTGTCGGAGTGGTGCTGGCTACCAACCCCAAGCGTAGAGAACAATTTCCTCACTATAAATTCCTGAGAAAGTGAGGGGCGCACATGTAGCCTCTCCGGTAGCCTAGGTGGTATGGTACCAGACCGGTATTGCGGAAGTCGCGGGTTTGGGTCCCGCCCGGAAAACATGTTTCTCTACACTTTCTTTCAAAACAAACAAAAAAAAAAACGGAAGGATTTTGTCCCCTTCGGCGCCCTTCGGGTTCTTGACTGTTGGCCTTTGTATATATATATATATATATATATATATATATATATATATATATATATATATATATATATATATATATATATATATATATATATATACACAAACACACACCTTCGGTGCGTGCTTTCCAGACGAGGCTATACATCTTTCGACTGGAAGCGGGTCCCTTTTGCAGGCGGAGTGAGAGAGAGCGTCCCGGAAATAGACGGGCCTTTGTTTCGAATCCGCACGCCGTGATTCACCGTTGGTATCGCTATATGTATGGGCCCCGTCCCTTATAATAGAGCGATTCGGAAACTCCGGCCTGACGTCCCAGCAGCGCTGACGTCAAACCCCCGTTTCTAACTCCGGGTTTAAACCCCTGCTCGGTTAAAGGGTTATTTTATCCTTGGTTTCCTTCCGCGGCGTGCGCTGTTGCCGTTTTCAGAAGTTGGGACCCTCTTCGCCGAAGCGCACTCGTAACTAATGTATGTATATATCCCACCCGGTAAGCATGTTTTTCTTCGCTTTCTTTAAAAAAAAACTGTATCTGTTTCAGTGATGAGAAAATGACCTACTGCATCTTATCTTCCCCTTTTCTTTCCTTCGCTTTCTTGACTGCCTGTAATGTAATTTCTCTCTCTCTCTCTCTCTCTCTCTCTCTCTCTCTCTATATATATATATATATATATATATATATATATATATATATATATATATATATATATATATATATATATATATATATATATATATATATATATATTGTAAGCGCAAGTGACTAACTCTCAGCGCCGAGCTTCCTTCACCGTTTTCCCTCCATTTATTTGCCATCAAGGCATCGTCTTCGTCTTCTTACCTGGCCCGTTCATCATCGGCACATCATCGCCTGGGCGCGGAACGCTCGATCATCATCATCGTGGTTCGAACTCCCTTCTCGGGTTCGGGCTGCTGCTTGCCGAATAAAGAGCCTTCTCGCCTTCAACAAAGCCTTCTCGCCGGAGCCTCTCAAGATATATATGCCCGTTGGACTTTTAACTAAATGATGTGTTTTTAATGAGACGTTTCCTGCTGCCTATACGCACTCACTGTGTGGGCTGGTTGTTTGAGTAGTGAAAGAATATCACAAACTTAGCACTGCGTCTCCACCTAAGGTTTGCTGACATCAGTAGGCAGAAGCGAGCTTCGTGGTCGATCCAGTTTTGTTATTTTATCCAGTTCGACTCTCCAGCGCTCCCCGTGAACATACGCATTTCGACCGATCCTTTCTTCTTCGCGCCGACCCGTGGGTCTTTCCGGCGTCTATGGTTCGATCAAAAACTCTTAGAGCGGCTTTGTGTTCCTTCGGCACCCACATTTGTTTTAAGTGCAGAGCACTTTAGGGGCTTGCCTTGTCGTCGTAGCTCGCTCACGGCACCCAAGTAGAGCCACACGGCGTTCCGTCGTTGCGGCGTAACCCAGGTGCTTCGAAAGCCAAGCGGTGTATACATAAGCGTTCGAAACTCGTGAACCGCTGGCGCTTGTCATACATCTCGTTTTCTAACGCAAATAAAAGTGCAGGTACATTTGAGGCAAAATATACGTATAATTAACCGCCAGCGCCCGCGTTCATTTAGTTAGGAACGCTCGTTGGGTTGGTTTTTACGATAGTAAGCGAAAAAAAGTAGCAGCGGAACTCCGGCACGTGCGGGAGGAAAAGCAAGCACAAAAAGAAATGAACTCCCTCTGGCGAAGTTTCAGGCAGGGAGCGCGGAAGCACTGCGAAGGCGGGAAATTTGAATAGCATCGGGTGGTAGCAGTGTGCGGATAATGGCGGTGCAGCCCATTATGGCGAATCACTGCTCTGCACTTCTGACAGCTTTCACATTGAGTGGGACGGCTTTAATTTTTTATTCTACTTTAACACGCCGTGTTAAGCACTTTTTATGAAAGGAAAGCGCTCAGTTAGGGTCGGGGCGCAAACTTCTTTGTTCGCGTTCGGTGCCCTGCCGAACGGAAACAGGCCGCGTGCTGGTAGCGACGTGCGGCGTCAACTTAAAGGGACTCTGCAACACTTCTGATAAACGCTTTCGCTTTTTCCTTCGCGTTTGAAAGCACTCCTTAAGCTACTACAGTTATCGCCAGCACCACGCGGCACTTCGTGATTTGCTCGTCGCAGCACATACGCCTTCCGTTTCTGCTTTGCTTTGGTGGCTTTCTTTTTAAAGTGGTTATCGAAATGCGTTCATGGCTGCAACCGAAGGAAACCGAAGGCTGCAACCTGTCGGTTACGCCTACACCTCTGTAATGACGTCATTCGAGCGCTCGAGGAACGCCAAGACCGGGAAAGAGAGAAAAATCTTTTGAGCAAGTTCCTAAGTTGTCGGATGGGCATGGAGCAGTAATTTTTGGCTGAGGTACTTTGCGATCCCGTAGTCGAAGTACTGTATGTGTAGGCTGACTATGTTCTGCGAGCATTTAAGAATTCGAGAAAAGTTAAAAAAATTGTTGCAGGGTCCCTTTAGGTGGATTTTCGGCGCAGCCTTCTTTCGAAACAAACAAAAAAAAGACTTCAGGCGAGCCACATCAGAAACTGCCGACGTATCTCGAAGTGGATCGATACCATCAAAAGTTTGTTGGGGTGCGTAAATTTGCTCAAGTCCTATGAAGGCTTCACCCGGGTGCTACTGGTCAAATAATATACTGTTACATCGTGTTTGCGTCTCCTTCTTCGCTTTCGCTTCTTCGTTTTTTTTTGGCGCGAATTGCTTCGGCGAGCAGGCTGGCTACACTGTTTCGCTCGATAGCTTCCTTAGAATCAGCGCTGCTTCTCGTGGCTGGGATGCGCCTCTTCTACCGTATTTATTCGAATATAAGGCGACGTTTTTTTTCGAAAATTAGTAGTCTCCACGTCATACCCCTCCTTATAATCGAAACTAAGTATATATGTATATACGTATATATATATATATATATATAGCACAACGTAGAAGTACGCTTTACGCTTTTCGGAGACTTTATTTCCAACGTTTCGACCTGAGACAGGTCTTCATCAGGAATGAAAGCTTTGGGACCGTAAAATCGTAGGGACTCAGAGTGGGGGCGGCGCCCCGAAACACAAGCCACATGGGAAATAAACACACAAACGACCACTCTGCCAAAGGCAGGCGAAAAAGAGCCTAAAAAAAAGAGACGAAAGGAAGAGGGAGGAACAAGGTGGCAAGAAAGAGGCAAGGAGGAACACATTGCATGAACGCGAGTGGTGGGGATAACAGGAAATGCGACGAGTTCACGGGTGGCGAAAGGCCCAAAAACATCCGGTGTCTCCGAGAGGGAAAAACTACAGAGCACACGCCGCCACGAGCAGTGAGTTTACATGCGCGTCACCTATGCTGTAACAAGGATTAACTACCGACCGTCTTCAGCGGCATGGTCAAGAATGCAAGCGGGGCCCATTACTGTATCTGAAGCGCAGGCAGCCTCCGCGACTTTGGGGGCTCCCACAAAAGCCAATGGGGGAGCCCATTTGAGGCGTCCCCTTCCCCCCCTATGCCTCCCTTTGTACACGGCGTCGCGTCGTGTAGCGCCAGGTCAATGCACGGCCTGTTAACTGTTAGCACTCGGTCTGTCGCCGGCACGCGTGGACCCCTGATATTCTGTACGTGGGTCATTTGATTGTGACTCGTCCAATTTGGTTTACCTATTGGAGTGTGGCGGATGTAATATGCAGTACATAGGACAAACGGATGGACCTTTTCTAATGCGGTTTAACAATCACCGCTATCACACCAAGGCACTCCCAAACCTTCCCTTGTCCAGACACCTAGCGATGCAAAATCACTCTTTCGATGACATTAAAGTCACGCTTCTACAGAGCAGTTTTTCTAGCTGTAGGGAGCGAGAACAATGTGAGTCTTACTTAATCTACAAATTTAATACCCTGAAGGCGGGTCTTAATGAGAGTCCTGGAACTATGACTGTAATTCGTACGCTGCATGACCATTGAAGCATTGTGACCCCGGGACATACGAGACCTTGTAGTTTTGTTGTCCTTTTGCTATGCTCACATTAAGCTCTTCGTGTGCATCGGCCTTTCCCGCGCAAGGGCATTGCACGGTCTGAGGTTTACAGGCAGCCTGTTGCTCCAGGTGTGAGGTTGTACATTGTAACACCAACAACCTACCGTTATGTTCCGCGGTCACTATAATTATCTCGTCCGCTCCCGACCCCCTACCAACACTTCCCTTCCCGCCCGCGCTATTTTTTTATTTTTTGTTTTTTTCTCTCTCATTTCCTTGTCTCAACGCTCAGCAAGCATAACACGCCTCATTAATAACCAGATGGTACCCATTGCCTGTTTATGTCACCATATGTCATACCCATTTTATTCTTGAGAAATGGGGAATGGAATGTTTGAAGCTTTTAATTCCAACCGAGCGTGTAAGAAGTATTTTATTTTGGTGTCTGTTGTGGCTTATGCCTCGGGTGTCTTGTAATCACATTGTGATCCCCAATGCTGGTGTTCACGGAGTGCGCGCGTCCTTCCTGTCTTTTCGCTCATGTTTTGCTTTGCTTCTCTTTTTCATCGTTTCCCACTTTTTCTTTTTTTCAATTTTTTTGGTTGTCCCGGAGGCACGGCACATACCGGCGGTCGCCTCTCTCTTCTTGTTTTCATGTTTGTTTCTTGTTTTCTTCTTGTTTCTTCTTGTTTTCACTCACATTGTTCTCGCTCCCTACAGCTAGAAAAACTGCTCTGTAGAAGCGTGACTTTAATGTCATCGAAAGAGTGATTTTGCATCGCTAGGTGTCTGGACAAGGGAAGGTTTGGGAGTGCCTTGGTGTGATAGCGGTGATTGTTAAACCGCATTCGAAAAGGTCCATCCGTTTGTCCTATGTACTGCATATTACATCCGCCACACTCCAATAGGTAAACCAAATTGGACGAGTCACAATCAAATGACCCACGTACAGAACATCAGGGGTCCACGCGTGCCGGCGACAGACCGCGTGCTAACAGTTAACAGGCCGTGCATTGACCTGGCGCGACACGACGCGACGCCGTGTACAAAGGGAGGCATAGGGGGGGAAGGGGACGCCTCAAATGGGCTCCCCCATTGGCTTTTGTGGGAGCCCCCAAAGTCGCGGAGGCTGCCTGCGCTTCAGATACAGTAATGGGCCCCGCTTGCATTCTTGACCATGCCGCTGAAGACGGCCGGTAGTTAATCCTTGTTACCGGTGACGCGCATGTAAACTCACTGCTCGTGGCGGCGTGTGCTCTGTAGTTTTTCCCTCTCGGAGACACCGGATGTTTTTGGGCCTTTCGCCACCCGTGAACTCGTCGCATTTCCTGTTATCCCCACCACTCGCGTTCATGCAGTGTGTTCCTCCTTGCCTCTTTCTTGCCTCCTCCCTGCCACATTGTTCCTCCCTCTTCCTTTCGTCTCTTTTTTTAGGCTCTTTTTCGCCTGCCTTTGGCAGAATAAGCCCTGTATGGTGTGTGTGGTCGTTTGTGGGTTTGTTTCCCATGTGGCTTGTGTTTCGGGGCGCCGCCCCCACTCTGAGTCCCTACGAGTTTACCCAAAGCTTTCATTCCTGATGAAGACCTGTCTCAGGTCGAAATAAATAAAGTCTCCGAAGAGCGTACTTCTACTTTGTGCGTATTCCTGCAGCAACTCTACTTCACGATATATATATATATATATATATATATATATATATATATATATATACAGAGAGAGAGAGAGAGAGGCAATAAGGCTTGGCAGTCAAGAAAACTTCGCAAAGCAAAGGGGAGCATGTGGTAGGTAATTGAAACAGATAAAGAATTCGGAAAGACAGAAGGTGGAGAAAAAATGGCCGCCGGGTGAGATCCAAACCCACGACCTCCAGAATACGCGTCGTCTGGTGCGATGGCCACTACGCTACCGGCGGAGCTATTTTCCCCTCCACTTTCTTGGGTATTTATGTCAAGGTAATTTTTTACTGTGCTTGGGGCTGGTAGCCAGCGCCACTCCGACTGCTCGGGGTGAAAAGAAGACCTTCTTTTTCATCCCCAGGCCGTCACTCGAGTGTCTACGACATGTCGAGAGTGGTCGACCAGCGTTGAAGCCTCATAAGCTTCCTATGGCACCAAGACTGCCAGAACAGAGGCCCTCGCTGTGCATGTAGCGAACCAGAATGGGAAATGAGGGACTCGTTGAATGAAGACAAAAAAAAGCTCGGCAGTCAAGAAAACCTCGGAAAGCAAACGGGAGAATGTGGTAGGTCATTGAAACAGATAAAGAGTTTGGGAAGACCAAGAAAGTGAAGAAAAAATGCCCGCCGGGTGGAATCCGAACCCACTACCGATGTTTTTATACCGATCGCTACAGTGGTCATTCTCCCCATTCATAGCATCCAGACACGCTGCCATCATCAGCATCATCTTCGTTCACGCGCTACCGGCCGTCACCCTGACATCCCGTGGCTCGCGCGACCGACATCTTCGTCGGAGTCTCTGCTGGTTGCTCCTTTCGCAAAGCGCCGGAATAAGCGGTCTGTGCTTCCCCGTGCCCTTGCCGTTATATATATATATATATATATATATATATATATATTGTAAGCGCTGGTTAGCGCCCCGACACCAGAGGAATATGCGTCCGCACAATCCCCCGCTAGTTTTACACAAACGCTATGTGCCAAGTACTTGCAGAGAGGTATGCGCCAGTGGAATCGTACTCCGGAGGCCTGTCTTCCACATGCGATCATGCTTCATCATCGTCATCTGTGGGCTATCATCATCAGCGCCCGCCCGTCTTGGCTGTTCTCTGGGGCTCGCTCCCTGTCACGTAGGACAAGGCTCGCCTAATAAACACGTTCCCCAAGACTCCTGCGTTACTATATATATATATATAGCAGGTAAGAAGTTCCGGACTACCGTAGATATATGTCAAAACTTGGGTGCACACACTTGGAAAACACTGAACAAGGGTTTTATTGTTCCCAACAGTTGCGAAAGGAGAACCTTTCTTCTTCAGGGGTTATTTTAGAATAGACAGAAAAACGCTTATACACACTTTGCCTCCGAGGGCTTCCCTTTCTCCTCACCCTCGTCAATGAGAGCTCTCGGGGAGAGTAAAAGAGGGGGAGAGTAAGAATAAGATGTCGTAACTATACTACAGAAGGTGGGAAAAGGCAAGAAAAGGAAGGGAAAGAGGAAAGTTGTAAATGGGAAGGAGGCACAGTTGCGGCATTGATAGACAGAAAACAGACGCATAAAGTTAAACCAATGTGTGTCTACAGAGAAAACGGTGTGCTGCGTCTGCGTGCGGAAAGAGAGAGAGAGATACATAAAATTTGGAGAGTCGAAGTTTGAAAGCCTGAACGAAAAGTCTGTGGATGGCAGAGAAGCATGCCAACCTCTGCCTACTGTCATTCATTCATTCATTCATTCATTCATTCATTCATTCATTCATTCATTCATTCATTCATTCATTCATTCATTCATTCATGTTTATTGCGTGTCCAATACACATACAGGCTCTTACATTGGTACACAAGTCAGATAGTGAAATGTGATAAAGTGAAAATTAAAAACATCAACAATTTAATATAGCTACAAGCAAATGCCGATACCACGAGCACATATTTATCAGTGAAATATCCGTGCATGGAAGGCAGAACCGCAAGTCATGGCATTAGAAACAGGTTTGTTAAGGTACGAGTAAAAACACTTTGAGGCATGAAGAAGTCAATATCTGTTGACATACGATTGCAAAGAATTTGCAGGCGTTCAGCAGGTGATTTGCTATGTGGCATACTGGGGGCAAATAATGTACAATGGCGCGTGAATCGCTGTGGGACATGTCGAGTTTGTGTTTGCTGCATAGCGAAAAATGGACGCGCAAAGTTTCGAGCAATGTGCTATTGCCTTCGAATTTTTCGCCGAAGGTTTGAACATCCGTTTGTATTGTCCTCGGAAAGTTACCAAGTCCTTGCGAACAAGAGTTCCTACGCAGGGCCGAGGGACTCGGACGCGGCTCAAGGCATTTTTATGAGCATCGTTCGGGAGGGGAACTTAAAAAAGGCGGCGGCGTGAAAAGAGTGATCGAGACTCTTTTTATGCCAGACAGTCGATTGACGTTCCGATGATCAGTAGTGAGCTGAATTTAAACGCGCGTTTACCGTCCTCCAGGTTTAAGCGCCCATTTTTGGCGCGAAGAAAGGTCGCGCCGCGATTGCACCAAAGAACTCTGCCACGGGGAAAGGTCAAAGGGTAGCCCGCGTCTTTTCAAGCGAGGGAGCGTGAATTCTTATACTCCGAACACTGCATTTATCAAAACAGTGAACATGAGCCCACCGAAAACCACTCAATGCTGTTTTTTTACAGCGATAAGAAATACGTGCTCGCGGAGAAAAAAAAACTGCCAGTAAAGTTTTTGATGAGATATCCGTGAAAGGAGGGGTCTCCAGAGGCAAGTCGTATGTGAGCGACCAGGCATCGCAAGATGCCAGCGCTTCATGCCACACGTCAATATCCACGAATAAGTTTTTTGACGCGAAAATGCATTATTGTAGTTGTCCAAGGCCCCTATCAATCTGATCTCCATCGCTGCGATCTATTCTTATCCCCCCCCCCGCCCCCCTCGGCTCAAGTGTGAATTGAGTGGGTGTCGTTTTGGTTCTTTGGGCAACATTTGAGAAGACTGTAACCGACCTGCTGAAAAAGAATTCCAGTGAGAAGCTCTCTAGTACTCGTAGCCAATAATAAAAACAACGTCTCCATTGGGGCGTAGCATGTCAGAGCGGCTACGTTAAAAGGGGCTGACCTTGGCTTGAAAAAATTGGGCCCATCTCCCCGCTAGGGGGACTCGAGTAAATGCGTCGCATAGGGGGTGACTGTATTGCGTTAACCTTTTAGTGTTTGGGGAGTTGGTGGTAGTGAATGCGTTGTATCAGCAGCTTCTTGACGTAGTTTGAATGAGTCAAGGATATAAGGCGCGTTCGTAGCCTCCCATTCTGTGTCGGCTTTGTGGCGCAGTGGGTAGAGCACCATGTACATTGCGTTCCGCCCGCAGGGTCGAGGGATCGAAACCAGGCGCCGGATAGTATTTTTTTTTATATAGTGTAGGGAGGGGTGCGGAATACGACTACGGACGTCAACGCGGGTGACATCGTGAGTTACTGAAATGCTCTGCATTTAAAAAATCAAAACCATTTTGCTAAGAGAAAGATGGTTAAAACGCGAAGCTTTGTCCCGTGCAACTGGAGTCAAAGTCCGAAATCAAAACTACTTCAACATGTCAGACTGGCGCAATTGTATAGACGTAGGCTTCCTAACGCAGGTACCTAGATTCGAATCCGACCACGAGAAACTTTTTTTGTTTTGTATTGATGCGTCTGAGGCATAGAGTGCCATACTAATAGATACTAGAGGGAAATCTGGCGCCACTGTCTAGGGAAGCCGCGCTTCGGCGAGCATTCCGTCATGTACCGGGCAGGCACTTTCCACTTGTCCTTGGCATGGCTCATAAACAGGCTGAAAAGTTGGCTCTTGCTGCAAAAAAAAAGCAACAATATTACTGTAGAAGGTACATCAAATTTGTTTTGTTATTCTAAAATTGAGCCTCCAAAAAGAGTAATTTGTCAGTGATTATGTAGAAGCTTCACGCACGATGAACAAGAAAAAAAATGTTACCTCCTCCTCCCTTTTTTGTTGCTTTTGGCTTCGAAGCGTGAGGGTTCCGGCTAGTTGGTAATCCATGAGTAACACAGCGCGAAAAAAGACCAGGGACGAAACGAAGACCACAAACAAGAGCTGTGGTCTTCGTCTCGTCCCTGGTCTTTTTTCGCCCTGTGGTACTCTACTTTTGGCTTCGAGATAAAAAAGAAGCCATACGGCTAGCTAAGCCGAGTAGGCGAGGAACGTCGCTAGCGGCAATGGCGCCTCCCACAGCGGCCCGCTACTGCAGCGACAGATTTCCCTCTTGTATATGTTAGTATGAAACTTATGGTCTGAGATGCCTTTGTGGAAACTATCATCGCCATACGCCCTCCTATTGTGTAAAGCTGGCTTCCCTGCGGTGAGTTTTCGTGCACGGTCGTCATCAATGAGACAAAACAAAAGGCTTCACTTTATTATTCACTAGGACTCCAAGCCCTCCTTATAATGGTGCGATTATGAATACGTTAGTTTTCAATTGCCGAATGTGTGGCGTGATAATCAAATCCCTTTTCCGTTTGCCTCTTTTTTTTCTTCTTTTCGGTCACTGCGACTCGGCACATGTCTTTATTTAAACCTCCAATCAAAGGGATTATTTAGAAGCAGCGTGCTTTGCTACTCGCTTAGTTTGTACGCCTGTAATTAATACACTCCAATTATCCATGTGGGCCGCCTCAGTTCATGTCTCCAGCACACTTTTTCAAGTCGAAGGTCAGAACTCATTCATTACGTCTACCTTCAGTCAGCTAGAGTTAACGAAGCAATTGAGCACTCCTTTGTTTCGTGTCGGGATAGTGTGGCTTTTTTGGAGGTATGTTCTGCAGCGGACTCTGAAAAAGGACATAGACATCACGCCGTATAATATTCGATTCTTGAAAGTGACGAATAACTGTTCCGTGACAGATGCAAATGCAGATTCGCTCAGCAAGGAAAACAACGACCACATCTACAATAGAGGCAAAAGCAGCGTAACGGACACCTACTGCTAGGACCGTATAATGCGCCTCTTCAGCGCACGGGACAATATTCCGGAAGTCATCGTGGATTCTCCGTCAACGAAAGACAGTTTAGCGTGTTCGTGGTGTGGCGAGTGTAAAGGCGCAAGAAGTAGCAAAGCAGAAGCTGCAAGTGCAGTTATTGGCCAATCCGCCACTAAAGCTATGAGTACGGCCGGCGACTGGAAGCGAAGAAGCGCGGTACTCGTTCCGGCAGACAATAAACATAAAGTCCTGAGAGACGGACATCATACTGTCATTACAATATATATATATATATATATATATATATATATATATATATATATATATATATATATTACAAGGGAGATAGTCGAGGTTCACATAGATGGTTTAGGGGATTTATTAACGGGTGAGAGGTGAAGCGAGCGTAGATCTGAACGTCCAGACGGTGGCCGATATCACGCGCAAAAGCGTCTCCTGCAGTGCTTCCCTGCTGACACCGGGGTGAGCGCAACGCATACCCTCACGGCTCACGGGTAGATTGGACGACTTTTCCATACGCACGGCACATACCCTGATGGCCTCATGTGTCCATTATCCTCAACATATATATATATATATATATATATATTACAAGGGAGATAGTCGAGGTTCACATAGATGGTTTAGGGGATTTATTAACGGGTGAGAGGTGAAGCGAGCGTAGATCTGAACGTCCAGGCGGTGGCCGATATCACGCGCAAAAGCGTCTCCTGCAGTGCTTCCCTGCTGACACCGGGGTGAGCGCAACGCATACCCTCACGGCTCACGGGTAGAT